>NC_092807.1:23256459-23905209 GCF_040954645.1 Diabrotica undecimpunctata
CCTTGGTTCATTTTTTAGAGCCAAATGAATTTGCGCAACCCACAATTTAGGACTTATTATGATTATTTTGGAGTTATTTTGTAATACGACGAGGTGGCTTTGGTGACTGTTATCATTATGTCATATTGCCACTTACATTTTGTTTACCTATGACTGGTCATGTGGTTCTTAGTGTCGAAGATTGTGCGAAAGCCGTTGCTCTGGTTGAAGATGAGCGAAATTATGAATATGTGGCTAGAGTACTACAAACTCATCGCTCTACCATTCAAAGGGTAGTGGAACGTTTTAAACGAACTGGAACAAACAAGCGTAAAGCGCGAAGTGGCAGGGTGCGCAAAACTACCGCCTTAGATGATCGTTTTATACAAGGCAACGCTTTGCGGGATCGTCATTTAACAGCGGTGCAAACAAGAAATCAGCTTCAAGAGGTTCGAAGCAATAATGTAAGGTGTTTACAGTTCGCCGACGATTACATGAATTTGTTTTGCAAAGTTGCAGACCAGCAACTGGAACCAAATTACTTCCACGGCACAGAGTGGCTAGACTACAATTTTCCAGGGAACATTTACATTGGAATTTAGGACAATAGAGTAATGTTCTTTTTACGGATGAGTAGAGATACTGTCTCCACACATCAGATGGGAGAGAACGAGTATGGCCTCGAACTAGAGAGAGATTGGCGGAGTGTGGTTTTGGCGTTAGCCATGGAAGGGGTTCGGTGATGGTATGGGCAGGAATATCCCGAGAGGCGCACACTTAATTGGTATTTATTGAGGGTTCGTTGACTGCACATCGGTATATTGAGGAAATTTTAGTGAACCACGTAGTACCCTTTTCTCAATATATCGGCGATGATTTTCTATTAATACAAGATAATGCGCGACCCCACTCTGCAATGTGTGTCACGCAATATTTAGAGGAAGTTAGAATTAATAAAATGAACTTGCCAGCGTGTTCGCCAGATTTGAACCCAATAGAGCACATTTGGGACATGTTTGGTAGAAATATTAGAGGTCGCAAAGTCGCACCAGCCTCAATTAACGAACTTCGCTTGGCTCTAGAAAAGGAATGGCAAAACATCCAGCAATATGATATTCGCAACCTCATAGACATCATGAGCCGACGTGTGCAGGCAGTTATAGAGGCTAGGGGAGGCAATATAAAGTATTAAGTTATTTTTTATTGTTATTTGCATACTTAGGTTAAGTTACATTTAAGTTGTTTTTTTTATGTTTTATTATTATTATCATTGTTCGTTAAAACCAAGATCACGTCGTTACTTTTATTCATTATTTAAATACAGTGCTTCTGGGATGTCGATATGACATTCCTTCGATATCATTCACCAAAGTCCCCATCGTAGTATTACAAATTAATACAAAAGATAATGGTAATAATAGGAAAAGTCGTAAATTGTGGGTGGCAAAGTCATTTCGCTACTAAAAATGAACCAATCCATATTTTCCCATGAAACAATAAACATAATACTTAGAAGACATGGTTGCAACCGAAAAACAGGATTTTACGAAAATCCGTTAACGGAATTATTCCACAGGATGTTTCAAAGTTAGGATAAAAATTTATAAATTTTTACACAGTGTGCTAAAAAAATCATCAAAATAGAGCTAAAAATAAAAAACTGAAATACTTTGAATTTGACCAAAATTTTCTCCGTTACGTTTTTTTTTGCATCTGAGTGTAGATAGGGTAGGCTCGTCATGAAACACCCTGTATATATTCGTGCAATTTTCCACATAGCAAATGATGTATGTATGAAGAATTGTTTAATTTTGAATCTAATGAAGCTGGTAAGGACCTATAAAGTTTATCAAATCATATAAAGAGGATTTTATATATATATATATGTGGCTAAACACCCCTTTAGGGGTTACGCCGCTTACGCTCTCTAGATCTATGTTTTGAGGTAGATCAGTCCTCATGTTCCTTATTTAATTTTCTCAGTTATTTTTCTCCATTGTGTCCTATCTCTGGTTTTTCCTTTCCACTGTCGTATGCCCGCCTTGTTGAGATCATTTACAACTTCTTGTAACCATGTAGATCTTGGTCTTCCACGTCTTCTTTTGCCAGCTGGTGTCCATTCCAATATTGAGAATATCGTCGTAGTTGATCCTGATCTCCATACGTGTCCTAGCCATTTTGCTCTTTGTTGTTTTATTTTACACACTATATCTTCCTTAATTTCTTCCAGTAGCTCAAGGTTCGTTCTTTGTCTAAATTCATTTTCATTTATTTTTATTGGTCCCAGTATTGCTCTTAGTATTTTTCTTTCTTGTATTCTAAGGTTTTCCTCTTGTTTTTTTGTCATGCTGAGGGTTTCGGCTGCATACATCATCGTCGGTCGAATTATTGTTTTGTATACCTTCATTTTCGATTTCTTACTCAATAGTTTATTTTTTAGTAATTTCTTATTTGCATGGAAGGTCTTATTTGCTGTAATAATCCTTTCTTTGATTTCTGTTTCTCTTTCTCCATTGTTTGTTATTAATATTCCCAAGTACTTAAATTTTTCGACTTCTTCAAAAATGTATTCGCCTAGTCTAACCTTTTTGTTTTCGAAGTTTTTATCAAATCTCATTATTTTTGTTTTTTCTTGGTTTATTTTTAATCCCATTACTTTTCCTTCTGTTACCATTTCATTTAACATTTTTTCCATTGTTTTTCTATTTTTTGTTATTAGCACAATATCGTCAGCGTATGCTATTATTTGTCCTTCTCTAGTTCTAAGGGTACCTTTGTTTATTTTCCTGACGATGTATTCCAGGGCAAGATTAAACAGGGTTGCTGATAACGAATCTCCTTGTCTAACCCCTTTATTTATGACAAATTCTTCTGTGTCTCCTACTTGAGTTTTTATACTCACTATAGTTCTACTCATTGTCATTTTTATTAATCGTCTTAATTTGTTTTGTATTCCCATTTCTTTCAGAGCTACCATTAATTTTGATCTTTTTATTGTATCAAATGCTTGCTGAAAATCTATAAAAAGCAGTTCAATTTCTATTTTATATCCATGAGCTTTTTCCATAATTTGTTTAACTGTATGTATGGCATCTGTTGTAGACTTTCCCTTAATAAATCCGCATTGATAGTGTCCTATGATATTCGTCATAGCGTTGGTCAGTCTTCGATGTATTAAGGTCGACATAATTTTATATGCTGTGTTTAATAGCGTCAGTCCTCTGTAGTTATTACACATTTGTTGGTCTCCTTTTTTATGAATCGTGATAATTTGTCCTTTGTTCCATTCTTCCGGCATTTTTTCTTCGTCCCATATGTCTTTTATTAAATTGTACAGTTTTTCTTTTAATTCTTCACCACCATATTTTATAAGTTCCATATTGATCCCGTCTGATCCTGAAGATTTACCATTACGGCTGCTATTTATAATTTCCTCAACTTCCTCTTTTGTTGGTCTTTCTAGCTGGTTTCCTAACATCATTGTCTCTTCTTCTACGTTTTCATTTAGGTCTTGATCTTCTTGCTCTGTTAATAATTCTTTAAAATAGTGAGTCCAAATTTCTTTATACTCTTCATCATTTTCTGATACTTTTCCATTTTTATCTTTTATGCCTTTTATCTTTCCTTTAAAAGTTTTGTTTTGCTCGCTAATTTTCTTATAAAATGCTTTTGTGTTTCTGTTCTTACTTTCTTTTTCTATTTCTTTTATCTTATCATCTAACCAGGCACGTTTAATTTTCCTTATTTTTTTCTTACATTCATTCCTTATTCTATTGTATTCTTCCCTATAATCCTGTCTATTTGTTCTTATCCACATTTGTCTAATTTCTATCTTCTTTTTTAGCATGTTATGGCATTCTTCATTATACCATTCTTGTTTTTTTTTGTTTCTTTTTATTCCTATGTGTACATCCGCTGTTTCATTTATACATTTTTTTAAATTTCTCCATTCTGTTTCTATATCCTTTGTATATTTACACTGTTCCTTTAGTTTTTTGTTCATGTCATCAGCATACTTAATCCTTATGTCTGGAGCATTCAGTTTTTCTACGTACCATTTGTCTTTCATTGTCGTGTTTTTTAGAGTTCTTTTGACTTTTTGTTTTACCTTTGCAGTCACCATAAAATGATCTGTGTCTGCATGCGCACCTCTGTAAGTTCTCACGTCCGTAACCGATGTTTGTTTCCTTCTTGTAATCAGAATATGGTCTATTTGGGACCATGTTTTTTGGTCTGGGGAAATCCATGTTACTTTATGGTATTTAGGATGTTCGAAATTTGTACTAATGATAATCATATTGGTACTAGCTGCTAGGTTACATAATCTTTGACCATTGTCATTTGTTTTTTCGTGTAATGTGTGTTTACCTGCTACTTGGTTAATGTAGTCTTCCTTACCTACTTGGGCGTTAAAATCTCCCATTACCAGTATTGTGTCTTCTCTAGGTAAATTCTCCATTTCTCGTTCAAGTTCCTCATACATTTTGTCTTTTTCCTCCGCAGCAGCACTTTCAGTTGGAGCATATACGTTTATGATTGATATATTAAATGGTTTGGCGTTAATTCTCAGGTAAGCCATACGTTCATTTATTGGTTTAAATTGCATAATGTTATTTTTTATTTTTCCCGTAATTATGAAAGCAACTCCATATTGACCTTGTTTTCCATGTCCCGAATACTGTAGTGTGTAGTTTTTTTATTTATTTCTCCTTGACCTGCCCATCTAATTTCTTGAATCACTGCAATATCAATTTGGTATCTTTCTAGTTCTGAGACAATCTCCTGCATTTTTCCTGGTTCAAGCATTGTTCTGATGTTCCACGTACTTATTTTTAGTTCATCGCGTTTTTTCATTTTTCTATTATATTTTTTCCTGCTCGTCTGTTTTATCTTATCTAATCTATTCATGTCCTTTTCCTTTGTCATTTTCGTTTCCGTTTTTTGTTGTGTGTACGATATTTGTTGTTTTATCGGTTTTTTGGCGTGTCTTGGTTTGCCTTTTCCAGTTCATTCTTCTCTTTGTTCCATTTCCATATAGCCCCGTCAATATTTAATTTTTGATAACCTACTCTGGTGTTCATACCTTTTTCTTGTTGAAATTTTGCAATTTTCCGTATTTCTTGTTGGATCTTCATCTCTTCTTGCGTTAGATCGTTATTGATGTATATTTCTGGCTTTGATGCCCTTAGTTTGTTTTTGTTCTTCATGATTTTAATTTTTTCATTTCTGTTTTTTAGTTTTACAAGACATGTTTTGTCGCCTATTTTATAAGCATCTTCTATTTCTACTTTAATGCCTAATTCTTTTTCCACGAAATTTGCCATAATCTCGTTGACTACATTTGGGTTATTTGTATCCATCGGTAGACCCTGGACAATAACATTGTTAGCCTTTCTCTCTTTCTCGAGCTGTTCTACCTTCATTTTCACTATCTTTAGTTCCTGCTTCATTTCATCATTTTCCTTTTTTAGTTGTTGGTTACTTTGTTTGAATTCATTTATTTCTTTTTTTAATTCTCTGAGGTCATTTCTATATTCTCGTTGTTCTTCTTTTATTCCTTTTACCTCCGTTGTTAGATGTTTTGTTTGATCTGTTAAATTTTGCATCATTTTTAAAAGCTGATCTATTTTGTTTTCATCTTTCTGTTGTTTGGTTGGTGTTCTGGTAAGTTTCTTGCTCTTGTTGAAAATATCTTCATCATCTTCCTTTCGACTTCTTTTTTTATTGTCTTCTGAGGTGTAGTCATCATCGCTATCCATTTTTATTTCTTTTTTATGTATTTTTTACTCTATATTATAGCAAGCGGTAAGTTCTAGTTCTCCGGTCAACCCGTCAGAAGCTCTAGAACTTCTCAAGCAATAATTGAGTATGAAATTTAAATTTATTAAATATTTTATTTCTTCTAAATTTTGTTTATTTAGTTAATATTATTAATTAGCGGATTTCCTTTCTTGGATTTTTGAAACTTTTTGGATAACCGGCAACGTCGCATTCAATTTGATCAAGACTTGTCTTCTTATCTGTTATTAAAAGAACTGTAATTTCTAAAATTTAATGTCGTTTTGTTTTGAATACAATAAAATGTTTTAAAACTTACTTACAGGTCACTTTTTGCCAATTTTCTTTGCACTGCAGAGAGTTTATGTCCTCATACAATTTTTCACGTATAGTTTGGATTTTATTTCTCACTATTACCTCAAAAATCGGAATAAAAACTAACGGATTTTATATACGAACACAAATTATGTTTTTAACGTGATATTAATTACGTTATTCAAAACTACTTACGCAACAGCCCAAAAGAAAATTAAAATTCATCCCATTTCGAATTACCTTCCTATTATTGAAGTTACGTTCAATATCAGAGTCTGTTAATTCTGATTCACTTTCGTAAACGAAACAATGTCGGAAGATAATAGAACCGTCTTTCAGTCTTATAAAGAATGCCGAAAGTGACAGGTAATTAATAAAAGACAGCGGTGTCTGTAAAGTACAATAAAGGCACAAACAAATAAAAAAAATAATAAAAATTATTTAATGAAAGTGATGAAGTGCAAGATCTGTTGCAACCGACAGGACCGGACTCAAAAACATAATCAAGTTATAATATTGTTAAATTAGGAACTGGTCAATCTAGGAAGACCAACTGTACAGTTGATAAACGTATGTACAGATGAGAAGAGATTGTTCAAAAATATAATAAAACGAAAGAAGTTGGTTAGTGAATAATTCTAGAATTTAGGAAGAAAATCAAACTTAAATTAATGCAAGGTTATTTTAAAGGCAGAAACAAAATCTCGGCGTAAAATTCAAATAAAATACACAACTAGAAGGGATTTACACGAACAAAACATGCTGATATCAGTAAAAAAATACAATACGAGACTAATAGATACACAGAAACAGTAGCAGGAAGTACAATCAAACACTTTATAAAGAAAAGGTTTGTTCGACCCATTAGCAATACCAAAAATGGCATCATCAAAGATGCTGCAGGAAGTGTGCAAAGGTGATGAAAAGGTGATTCAATATTGTCGTTTAAGAAAAAAATCTATACAAAATAGGTAAGGTGAATGAACCATAGCGCAGAAAATGCAAAATGGAAGAAGAAACTGCTATAAACATCCTATGCCATTACAATATGCTAAGTAATATGAGGCAGGAATTTACTGGTCAACTAAGGATTGAACCATAAGAGATCCTTAAACTACCAATAGGGAAACTGTTGGCCTTCGATGAGGTTAACGTGTCTCAACTGAACTTAAAAGAAGAAGATTAACATTGAAAAAAGTAGCAAAAGTAGAAAGAGCGATGAAACAATAGATGTCAAAAATCATTAACAGATCGGAAACTGAATAGATCGATTGGAATAGAGAAGAGACTAATGTAGATGATTGTATAATAGCAAGCTGAATGAAGAACAATTTAAATTGGTCTGGACAGAAATTAATAGTATAGTTCTTTAGAAAATAGTAGAAGACAAAGATCTATGATAGACTATATTCTGTCGACTAGAGAGTTAGAGCCCTCTCAAATCTTGGATGTAAGGGCACTAACATCAGCAGAAATAGGAAGCGATCATAAATTGGTATTGTGCAAAATCCGAATGAAAACACATATATGTGGGAAGGAAGATCTTGGTGAAAGAAATATAAATAAAAATGAATTGATTCAAACGCGAAGAACTCCATGGTTTTGTACAGAAGCGAAGGAAAAATTTAATGAAAAACATAAAGCTTACCTGAAATACATGCCAACCAAAAACACAAGAGGCATACCATAATTACAAGACAATAATTAGAAACGAAACACATGCACTTATAAGAAAAATAAAAAAATGATCGCTGGGAACGCTTTTTGAAAAAAATCTAACATGATTTTTACGGTCTGCAAAAGGAAATATGGCGCTTCATAAGAGGTCAAAAAATGGAGGTAAAGGAACTAATAGAACCGAAACACATAGAAAAGGATGCATTGACTACCTAAAATAGCTCTATGCAAAGAAAGAACAAACGACGCTAGAAGCGGAAACACCAGAAATTACCACAAATAAAGAACTTAATATAAATGTACAGGAAGATTGGAAAATAATTGAAACTCTGAAAAACATAAAAGCAGCAGGTAAAGACGGGATACCAAACGAATTACTGAAATATTGTGGAGCAACAATGATAGAAAAATTAACAACCTTAATTAATAAAATTACAAAACACGATAAAATTCCGGAAGAATGGAGAACAAGCGAACTAATTCAACTATTTAAAGGAGATAAAATAAACTTGTTAAATACTACTCTAAAACTTACAACTAAAATTTTACAAGTGCTAATAAATCAGAGGATAAGTTTAGCAGATGATCAACAGGATTTTCGTAATGAAGATCGTGTACAGATGCAATATTGGTCATAAAGCAAATTACTGAGAAATCACTAGAGTATAACAGACCAGCATTTCTGTGTTTGATGTTTGACAGAGTAAGATTCAAAGATGTAATCCATCTTCTTTATAATAGAGAAGTTCCCCTAAATATTATAAAAACTATCGAAAAGATCTACCAAAATAACAAAATGGAAGTCAGAATAGATGGATAACTTACAGAACCTATAGAAATAGGCAGCGGAATAAGACAAGGGAATTCATTGAGACTCATACTCTTCAATTTGATCATGGATGAAATCATGAAAAGCGTTAAAACAATAGTAGTCAGCAAAGAACCAAGCATTTTACAAGCAGATGTAAAATAGAAATTGATGACATCAGTATTTAACAAGTAATGGAAATAAAATACCTGGCAATTACACTGTCTAGCTATGGAGACCTGGACAAAGAAGTGAGAGATCAAGTACAAAAAGCAAATAGACTGGCAGGATGCCTTAATAACGCTACAGGCACATTAACACTGAGATGAAGTCAAGAATTTATAAAGCCAGTGTACGACCAATAATGACATATGCCTCAGAAACAAGACCCAATACAGCCACAACGCAAAGGCTACTGAAAACGGCAGAGATGGGAGTACTAAGAAGAATTACAGGAAATACGCTGAGAGGTCTAAAGAGAAATGAAGACATTAGAAGAAGAAATATCGGACGACCGCGCAAAATATGGAGTGACAACTTTCCATAGAGGTATTAAACCGTCAATGAACAAGCAGAATTTATTATAAGGGGCAAGAAGAAGAAATTAATAGTAATAAAACATAACCAATACCTTAATACATCTAAAAACAGAGCTAACAAAAAAAAAAGCCGAAAGAAAAAAAAACAAAGAAAGTTACTCAATCTACAAAAGAAACCTAACCATTTTGTAGTCACTAACCATATTCACTAATTATATTCACTAATATAAATCTCATGTACATATCTTTAAGTCCGGCTCTGAAGGTATTAAACGTAACAGATACTCTGGTAGGTGTACATATATGGCAAGAGAATGACGTGCCTTTTACAAAATGTTATTAATAATAAAATGACAATGGGTTTGGTATTTCTTACCTTCTTTAGATGTTTGTTGACCCATTTTGTAAAAGTTTTCTTCTGAACGGCGTCTCTTTCGTCTGAAAAAAACAAAAAAAAACGGTGATTATTAATCGTTATTCATTACACAAAGGCGTAGGTAGCAATTATGAATAAAATAGGTACTTTTTTTTTATTATATTATTAATACATATATAAAAGTGTCAGATAAAAGTATTACAACACAAATAATAAATATTATCCAATGATTCATGTGATTGTAATTTTTATGATAATAATATTAAGTTCGATTCAAAAGATATCCACAAAAATTTTATTTAAAAAATCCTTTATAAAAGAAAAAGCGGCTGCTCTGTTTTTTTACCGGTTATATGTAATTTAGTTGCTGATTAACACAGGTTGGTGGTACATATTGTTTATTTTTAATATTGTTTTCATCGATTTTACGATAATTTCTAAACGGGACTCTAGTGTCCCAGTAGTAGTTTATACCGGGGCGTATTTATCCCATTCGTATTTTTGGTTGCAGACTTACTGTGGCACGTAGACGTTTTCTAACACAAAAAGAGCTTCAAAAAGAAATTGAAAACCGCTCAAATATTTCTGAAAATAAATCCAAAGAAAAACCTTATGGTACCTCAGAGTCTGATTATGTACCTAGTGACTATTCTGCCTCAAATTCTGATTAAGTACCTAAGACTACTCCTGACCGTGTGGATGTAAACATCACTGCTTCCGACGAAGAAAGTTCTGATATCGCGGAAATATCTGAAGATGTGTCTGAAAGAAATGAATTGACTGCACAATGGAATATACCAAATACAAACTTTTGTCCGAAAAAAGAAATACCTAACCAGAGAAATGAGATAACAATACTAAATATCGATAAAGGTTCCTGTGGCGCACCCAGGGGGGGGGGTTTGAGGGTTAAACCCCTTCAGGGCATATAAAGTAAACAATATATAAAGAATAGTAGGAAAATGTATATTTGAAAATAGTAGGAAATATGTCTTTCACACATAATACAAAAAATCCAAAACGCTGATTGAATAATTAAGTTACCACTTTAAATATGTAGAACATAATAATTATTGTATTATTGTATAAATACACAATAATTAATAATATTTTTCATTATATTTAGATATCGATACCTAATATTAGGCTTATGAAAAAGTAGACAGAACGTAGTAGACAAAAAAGGAAAAGATCAATGGAAAGATGGCAAGAAGAGTGGAACAAGGAAGAGCCTAAGGGATTGGGTACATTGTCTGTTTTAGGGCGTATCTTCGTAGGTTCAGAAAAACAGATACAGATAAATGCCTATACTGCGAATATTCCGACATTGTTACTCACACAATGCTGGAGTGTAATAGATGTGCAGTGGAGAGAAACAGAATGTATAAAGAAATATGTATGAACCCTGTGACTGTAAGAGAGATGATTGTGAAGATCACGGGAAATACGGAGGAAACACTAATCGAGCTAACGACAGAGATAAGATCTAATTACTATTTTAATGGGAATAAGTCGCAATTGAAGGTTAAAATAAGTTTATTGACGTTTGAATTTTTGATCTTTGATCTTGCACTGATTACTTGTTTATATTACAACAATTAATAGAAAAAAGAATAGCGGTTGGTACGGAAGTATATCTAGCCTTCATCGACCTAGAAAAGGCGTATGATACAGTTCCAAGACTTAAATTGTGGCAAGCTTAACAACAACTCGACATTAGTCCATACCTTTTAAGAATAATCACAGAAGTATACAGGGATAACACTACTTACCTAAAAATCGGATATAGAAGAACTTTGCGGATGACCAAGTCATCCTAGCTCAAGATTCTTATGATCTAGAATTTATGATAAAGCGTCTATAGAGAGAATATTTAAAATGGGGGTTACAAGTCAGCATGAAGAAAACAGAATATTTACTTAGTTATCAATTCAGATGCAAGGTTTGAACTGTTGATAGACGAGGACGTGGAAATAAAACAAGTGAAAAAATTTAAATATTTAGGTCCACTCATTGCTAAAAACGGCTTGGGAGAAACCGAAATTAAACACGAATTAATCAGGGACGTAAAATTGTAGGTTGTCCAAACTCCTTATGGTGGGATCACAACATTTTCAAAAGAAACAAACGAAGAACCATGGTTGAATCAGTTCTTTGTTATGGCTCTGTGGTATGGACAATTAATGCACACCTGAAGAGAAGATTGTTGCCAGTTGAAATGGATTATTTGAGAAGAAGTGCTAGAACATCAAGGCAGGAAAGGAAGACCAACGAATCTATAAGAAATAACATGAATGCTACAAAAACGGTCGTTGACAGAATAAAAAGAAGAGGTTCAAAATGGTTTGGACATCTATTCTAAATACAACTAATTCTAAATACAAAACAAACAATGAAACTGACTCAAATAAAAATTTCAATGATAAAAACACCAAACATGTTGAAAGGAATTCCAATATACAGGGCATTTCAAAAATTACTGCAAACAAATTAAATGCACAATTAATGGAAATTCAAACCAAACAAACATGTGACTACATTACAAATTTAGTTGTTGAGAATGAGGAAAGCACAAAAATAAATCTTAATCATATCACAACAGGGAGTTCAGAGAATAAAGCCGACGATGAAGGATATCAGATTGTGACAACAAGACGCAAGAAAATAATGGTAACTGGAATTGGTAATAAGGATTTCCATGGAAAATCCGAAAAACCAGACAAAAAATTGTGGCTATTCATCTCAAAAGTTCCAGATAGTGTAAATGAGGACCACATCAAGAATTTCATAATAACTAAGACAAACTGTGAGAATATACAAGTAAAATTGTTACCAACTGACCATAAAAGAAGGGATAATCAATGTTTTATGATAGGTGTACTACCTGACTTAAGGGAAGAAATTTACAATCCTGCTTTTTGGCCGAAAAAAATTGGCATTGAACGATTTAACTTTAGGTTAGGAAGAAGATTCTTAGATCGAGAGCATCATAATAGAGGTCTGTCAACTGGAGAAGATAGACCAGACTCTTTTTTAGTCAAGTAAATCCAAGAGAAACGTTACTTTTATCATCACCAGACAGTTGTTTAAAAATATTGCAACTAAATGCTCAATCTTTGACAAATAAGTTACTCAAACTTGAAGTCTTAACATTGCAGGAAACACCCGATATAATTTGTCTATCAGAACATTGGTGTACTGAAGAAAACATCCAATTTATGACCCTGAATGGATACAACATCGCCGCTTATTTTTGTCGAAAATTCCATATCCATGGAGGATCCATCATCTACATCAAAACTGATATTAAATTCAAAACATTAGATGTCTCTAACTTAAGTGAAGAAATGGTGTGTGAGTGCTGTGCGATTTCTCTGTTTATAGCCAATAGAAAAATTTGTGTTATTAGTGTTTATCGTTCGCCATCAGGAGAAGTTCAGAGTTTTCTGTGTAAATTACATAATATATTGGAGCTATGCAGTAAGTCATATCATGATATTTATATTTGTGGGGATCTAAACATTGATTATCTTGTCATGTCTAATAATAAGCAATCTTTTAATGAGTTTTTAGTTGGTTATAATCTGAGAGTCACATCTGAGGCTCCTACAAGAGTTTTCGTAGATAAAGTAGGTAAAACATCATCTACAAAATTGGATTACATATTGACAAATATCGAACCACATCTTTATAAATCAAATGTGTTCGAGGGTCACTTCAGTGACCATAAAGTATTTTCACTTAGTGTAAATTTGCAAGCCAATAAAGTATCGAAACAAGATAAAAAACCCATCAGTTACAGGGATATGTCAGATGAAAATATGCGGATGTTTAAAGCAGGGATTTCTTCTACAGTTTTTGATGAAGTTTATTCACAATTGAATGCTGAATATGCCACAAATTCATTTGTTAGCATTTTAGATTACAATCTAAATTTATATTGTCCAATAAAAACACGGTATAAAGCACACAAAACAAATAAGGCTACATGGGTAACAAATGAGGTAAGACACGCTAGTGAAAAACTAAAAAATCTACACTGGATAGCAAAAAATATAGGGAGTCTCGAGTCTCAAGATACCTATAAACAGGCAAAAAAAGAATATAATTCTCTATTAATAAATACTAAAAAAAACTTTCATAGTGACTTAATTAATCAATCTTACAATATACCAAAAACAATTTGGAATTTAGTAAACAGTGAAACTGGTAGGCAAAAGAACAGGTCTGATATTATTCTACATTATGATAATAAAATTATTACCAAGTCTTGTGATATTGCTAATTCGTTTGCCTCATATTTTGCTACAATTACAGAATACAATCTTCAAACTCATTTTGGCACATCGTTACCTTCTTCTTGTACTACCTCAAAAATGTGTAACAAAACATTTTTCTTTTTACCCGTAACTCCAGTTGAAATAAAAAATACAATCGATCAACTAAAAAATAAGCCTAGTACTGGTATTGATAACATATCTGTAAAAATAATAAAACTGATAAGTGATCATATATCGATTCCTTTAACCCATTTAGTTAATCTCTCAATAACAACCAGCCAATTTCCATCCATATTTAAAATGGCAAAAGTTATTCCAATCTTCAAAAAGAATGACCCTCATGATATTTCAAATTATAGACCAGTATCTGTCCTTAGCATAATTTCAAAAGTAATAGAGAAGGTTGTATACAACAGAATGTTAAATTTTATAGAAGAATACAATTTATTAACTCCAACCCAACATGGCTTTAGATCAAAAAAGTCAACACTCACGGCTGCATGCAGCTTGTTTGAGCGTATTTATGATGAATTAGATAGTAGAAACCACGTGGCAGGACTATTTTTTGATCTATCACGTGCTTTTGACTGCTTAGACATAACATTTATTCGCAATAAATTATATAACGTTGGTTTTAGAGGGATATTTCTAGAATGGATAATAAATTTCTTAAGTGACAGGAAGAGTGTTGTTAAGATGAAAGAATCAAGCTCAGAACCATACACGACAAATAAAGGAGTACCACAGGGATCCGTGCTGGGACCATTATTATTCCTAATTTTTATTAATGACCTACCAGATCACATAAGGGCACTTATAATATCAATGTTTGCTGATGATACCTCGTTAATAGTCTCTGCACGTACACTAGAGGAATTAAAAATGACAATGAATACTGTTGTTGACTGCTTTATACGCTGGTGTAATACCAACAGACTAATATTAAACATTGACAAGACGCAAATTATTTATTTTCATTCATACAACTCATCTAAATATGACTATATCTTAACCATCCACGATAGAAACAATATGTTATCTTCCACTCACTCTACAAAGTTTTTGGGTGTATTCATTGATTGTAATCTCAAATGGTCAGAGCAAGTGAATTCAGTGAACATGAAATTGAATAAAGCTTTTTATGCTATATCTAGAATTAAAAACACACTACCCATCTCGGCATTAATGAACGTTTATTATAGCCTTGCTTACAGCCACATGTGCTACAATGTAATTTTGTGGGGGAACTCAGTAGATAGTAACAAAGTGTTCATTAACCAAAAAAAAATTATCCGTAAAATTTTTAATTTGGATTATCAACAGTCTTGTAAACCAGTTTTTATTAAACATCACATTTTAACTTTCTACTGCCTATATATCTATAAATGTTTACTTTATGTCAAAGAGGAAATCAATTCATTTCCAGTAAATTCAGACAATCACTACTACAATACAAGAAGTGCTGAATCTTTACGAGTTCCTAAACACAGAACATCCAAATTTCAAAATTGCTTCAGATATATGGGACTGACCTTATACAATCATTTGCCAAAAACTGTGAAAGAAATACCACTTATCTCTAAATTTAAAAAAAATGTTAAAGATTTACTCTTAAGAAAAGCATATTATTCTATAAATGAATATCTTGAGGACAAACTGCAATAGCTTCATATTTTACTTGTAAAAATGTTATTTTATATATTTTATGTTTTGTCAATTTTTTTTACACTGTGGATATTGTATTATACACATTAATGTTTTTTATACCAAATTCTGTAGTGACGTATCCTATACATTTATTTTGAATGTCTTAAAGGATCAATAAAGATGACTATGACTATGACTATGACTATTAAGAATGCCTGACGAAAGTTGGCCCCAAAAACTTCACAAATGAAAGCCCTCTGAAAGAAGAGAAAGAAGTAGACCTCGACGCTCATGGAATGAAGGAATTAGAAGAGCAATGAAATCGAGAGGTTTGGAGGAGGAGCATGCCTTGGACCGGGAGGATTGGCGGAGGAGAACGGAAACACGGTAATAGCCGTCTCCAAAATGTATTGTATTTACAAGTTTGATTAATGTCAAACGTCAATAACCTTATTTTAACCTTCAATTGTGGCTTATTCCCATTAAAATAGTAATTACTTTAAAATGCCACAAGAAAATAGCTTTAAAACAGTAGATAAGATCTAGATAAGAGAAGGGAGTGTTCCAAAAATGTCGTCAGCCTTACAGTGGCCACCCCACTTTCGGAGTACGGTACGTGCGACAGTCAACTGCACACAAGTAAGAGAGGGTGGTTTTAGTTGGTAGGCATGATAATAGATACCTGAATCTTTGGCACCGCTATCTTTAGTACTTAAAATTAGACTAAAACCTAAATTTGAGGGACTCAAAATAGAGGTAGCATAAAAAAATTCAAAACCCCCCTAAGACAAATTCTGGGTGCGCCACTGAAAGGTTCTCGTCCTCTTGATATTTTTCTAAAATTATTTCCGCGTAGTTTATTTATGTATATTGCTTCCTGTATAAACACAAAACGATTTTACCTTATTCGTGATTCTCTTGTAGTCTAGCTCCGTCGAAACCCGACCAAGACACCTCTACCAGATTGAAGCCCGGACCGTAGTATCTTTATTTGTGTAGCCGTGTTGCCAATGATCAGAGCCTTTTCCACCTTCCATTAGGCACACTATTTCCATTGTTACCCAAGTAAGTGGCATTTATTTCGCTACAAGCGTATAATGGCATTTGAAATATGGGTGTACCGAGGAATGTTGCGCATACCATGCGCCGCACATCGCAAAAGTAATTCAATACTAGAACAACTTAACATAAAAAACTAGACTCACCACAACTATCAACCAAAATATAATAAGATATACTGGAAATATAACTAGAAGGAAAGGCATGGAAGGAATGAAAGTTAAAGGCAGTGAAGCAAGCAAAAGATCCAGAGGAAGGTCCCCAACACGATAATCCGACCAAATAAAGGACACGACTGGTTACTCATTCTTCGAAACAAAACAACATGCGAGAGAGATAATCGGACAGCAATAATCAAACGAATTGCATGACGCCACTACGTCCTTATAACGGAGAAAATATAAAGGAGGAGGATTAAAAATTATCTTCCACACCTCTTACTTAGTCTTTAGTATATACATTAAAACTGAAATAGTTTTTATCGTCTAATAGGTTTATGATAATGAGTCATGTCTCTTATATTTATCTATTATTTAATACTAGTACTATAAATGAGATTATGGAAAGATGGAGACAATACTTTAGCGAACTCCTAACACCAAGACAACCGAAAGAGGAAACTGTAATGACAGAAGTAGAAGGAGAACATGGACAAGAAAATTATATCCAAATTGAAGAAGTCAAAGAAGCAATTAATAATACAAAGAGAGGTAAATCGGCTGGTCATGACAAAATCACTGCTGAAATGTTAAAGACAATGGAACCGAAAGGAGTTGAATTATTAACCAAAATTATGAACATGGCATGGAACCGATGTACAGTTCCCGAAGATTGGAGAATTGGCATAATACTACCAATCTTTAAGAAAGGAGACCCAAGTTCTTGTGAAAATTATAGAGGAATTAATCTACGCAGTATCGTCTCCAAAATATATGAAAGCATCCTAGAAAAGAAATTAAGACACATCGTTGAACCACATCTGGATAAAGTACAAAGTGGGTTTAGGAAGGGACACAGTACGCAAGACCATATATTTACGTTGAAACAAATAATTGAGAAAGCTAGAATAAAGAACACAGAAATATATATGGCTTTTCTAGATATTGAGAAAGCATTTGACAGAGTGTCCCAGGAAGCAGTTTGGAAAAGTCTGCAAAATAGAAATATTGACCAGGAACTAGCAGGTGCTATCAAAAGTCTGTATCAAAATAACAAGAGTTATGTACGTAAGGTTAACTTGGAATCAGAGATGTTTGCAATAAATGAGGGTCTAAGACAAAGAGGTATTATGAGCCCCACACTGTTCATATTGATTATTGACGACATAATGAAGGAAACAAAAGCAAGTATACACAAAGTACATATCGGATATAGTAACGACCGGTTGGCTGAGTGTGCATTCGCAGATGATCTCATGTTATGCGCTTCCAACGAAAGGGACCTCCAGAAAAATACAGATAGCTTGAATAATGAGCTGGCAATTAGAAACATGAAGATTAATGTTAAGAAAACCAAGGTGATGCTAATAGCGAAAACTAACCAAAATGTTAACATAGAAATTAACCATTAACTCATAGAACAAGTAGATGTATTCAAATACCTATGGGTTACAATAGACAGAGAAGGTACCATGCAGAATGAAATAACAGAAAGAATAAGTAGTGCTTCAAAAGTGTACCATAATCTTAGTAGAGCATTCATAGGTAAACCAGAAATCAGCAGAAGAACCAAAATGGCAGTTTATAAGACAGTATTCCGACCAATCTTGATATATGAAAGCGAGAGCTGGGTTTTAACAAAGCAAAATACAAGCCATTGATATGAAATATTTAAGACGAGTCAAAGGAATAACACGACGAGACAAAATAAGAAACGAAGATGTTAGAGAAGAACTGGGCACAGAATCTGTACTACATGCTATTGAAACAACAAATAAAATGGTTTGGTCATCTGTGCCGAATGAGCGACAACCGATCCGTTAAGCAAGTCTGAAAGGCTAAAGTGAAAAAGAGTTTAAAACCAGAGACAGACCACGGAAAACCTGGGATGACGAAGTAGGGCAGATTTTGAAAAGTAGGGGAATGGAATGGTCAGAAGCTCAAAATAAGGCAAAAAATAAAATGCATTTGAGATGTAATGAATTGGATTTGAGATGTAATGTAAGGTGTTCGATTATATATATATATATATATATATATATATATATATATATATATATATATATATATATATATATATATATATATATATATTATCCCTATCAAATTATAGTAATGATGATAAACATACTTGAACCAAATGTATAATTTTTTCAATTACCGATTGAATCATTATGTGTGTCGATGACTCAAGAATCCGAGCGGAACGTGTCACTTTCTTGACAAGTATCTATATCAAATTCTTCATTCGAATTCAAGATATCATGGCACGATCATATACCAAAAATAGAAATTAATGAAGAGGATGTCTTGTTTTTATGTTATTATACTAAGAATTTGTTTAATGCTTCCCGAGTCACGACTTTAGTGTATTCCAACGATATTCATCATCGTAATGTAAAAGTTAACAGAAACACAGATGAAATTCATGATTAGGTTACATTGTTTGAGTTCTTACTCTCGCTTTGGAAATACCATATTTATTAAATAACGTTGGATGGAAGTTGAAATTAATCTAACCGCAATGATATATAAAAATGTTCGTTTTTTATTTTAAAAATTGAATGATTGTTCTTCTTTCTCAATTTTTTTAAACCAAGTATAAATATTAAATAAATTTTTGTTCTCAGACAATAACGCAAAAATTTATTTCCATCAAAATAACATTTTATTTTCTCTTTCTTCTCTATTAAGTTCATGAATAAAAATTGAAAGCTGGCTTGGAAAATGGCCAATCATTTACTCATATTTGACTTCAAGAAGTCAAGAAGAAGATTAGAGCCATAGAAAAAAAAAATCGTAACTTATCATGAAATAACTTATTTATACATGCCGGTGATAGCCTGGTCACCATCCTGAATGACATGACATTATTGTTTGACATTGTTAATGTAAAGTTTTGTTAGGTCTTTTGGGAAAATTAAGTAAAAAAAGATATTAATGAATATTTCTTCTCTATAGATTTAAATGGTATCGGGTGGATACTTTTCTGCGATCCGACAGGGGAGAAATCTACTTCAGGAATAGCAAATCTGTCCACGGAGCTCATAGATTTCCCCAGCCACCCATTACCGGGGGAACAACCATATCCAAACCCAAAGCAATCCTATCTCCAACCTTTCCTCCCTTCACATTTAAACCAACTCGCCAATACACACTAGCCAAGCGTGGAGTTTTAGTGGCTAAAAACCCCAAAAGTAATTGTTCATGAAAGACGAAAGTACTAAATGACCCTCAGTCTCCGGCGGCTCTAACTCAACACCCATAACCAAAGTATAGTTTGGAGCAGAGGATGTTAAGAATCCCTGGAAATGGTCAGGCTAACACAAAGAGCTACAAATACATATTATTTCATACAATGTGATAACTCTTATATCGAACCAGAAGATGATGAAAGTGGAGGAAAAGCTGAAAATAATGAAATGGGACATCATCATTATCAGCGAAATAAGACGAAGAGGAGAAACCTAAATTATTTTTAAGTCAGGATACCTATCTCAGTTTAGAGGCGAAAAAGACACTTCAAAAGATAGAGTAGGATTCATGATACATTGAAAACACACACAGACACAAAATATAGTTAAATTAACAGCATAATCTCGAAGATTGTAGCAGAATTGTAGAATCTTGGAGTAGGTCAGGAGCCACAAACGGATTTTCAAGCCAAATATGATGATGGACATTTCCTGCAGTATATTAGTGTTAAGCGGATCAGGGTTTTAACCAGTAACTTGTGAACTCTAGTCACGCAGACTCCTAGTACTTTAGAAGTTGTTATAACTTTTTTCCGGGAACCTTAAATCTGGCGCGCGCTCATGTAACATGTACCATGTAACTCAAGTCACTATTGGTAGTTATTGGTATTGGTATTCGGTGGGTATTTCAGCTAGGGTTTCAAAGTTTCAAAATGATAATTTCAACAAAAAACACCAAGTCAGTGGTTGTGACAACCGACCCACCGAGCTGCAAATTGGAGTTAGAAGAACAAATATAATAAATAATAAAAGAAATAAGACTATGGAGTTAAAAATGCCTGAACATTACTCTATCAGACCCAAGGGATGTCTGCGTGAAATAACAGAGAGAAACAAAAAATATAAGGCGAGAAGTTAAAAGTAGAAATTATAAAAGATTTGTTCGACCAATGGTGAGTTATGATGCGGAAACAAAAAAATCCTCTTCTATAAGTGGATGACATTTTATTGCAGCCATGTTAGTCATGGCTAATTTATAGTGGTAACAAGAATCAAGTGAAAACTTTGTCCTAATTTATGGCCCGTTTTATTATTTAAATGATAAAAAGGATCTTAAATTCGAAAAAAAAATACAACGCTATTACTGTTTGTTTTTTTTTACACAAAATATTTATGATGGGAGTCGCGTTTCAGAACTAATACAAGAGATGTATTCATACACGCTTCTCTTATCTTTATCAAGTAGACTTAACGTCTGCATCACACATATCTTTTATATTTGTATTTAAAAGTAGGAATAGGCCAGTTTATGAAGTATATTTACACAATTATTTAATAATCGTCAAAAGTGTTCGTATATAACGAGTCGTTGAGAAAAATATTAATTGAATCGCTTATTTATAAAAGGATATAAGTCGCTTTAAGTTAAGGTATATACCCAGATTATGCAAAATAGCAATAAGTGCTTCTCTGATTTTTTCTGACGGATATTCTCAAGTTAACGTTGATTTCATGTAATCGTATGAACTATCTTACAAGTAAAGTCGTCCCAGGAACGCAACTCAACAATATTGGCAATATAATTTTAAAGTCGTCTACTTTAAAATGTATAAAGTATGTCTGAATTGTCAATATAAATGAGTCAGATAAAATTAAATTATTAGAAGAATCTTTCTTTAACTAAATCAAGACCAACATTTTTGAGATAAATATTCCGGGCCAAATTTTCGTTGTGATTGTTTGCGTTGTAAACTACATGCCCATTGATGCCGGCAATGTTTATTATATTATACACTCGCGATCATAAAATCCGGGTCACCTTGAAAATCACCGATATTTCATTTTTAACAAGCTTTATCGTAAATAATAATAACACAAATACAAACTAATGCATGTTCCTGAGAATTGTTGCGGTTTCCTTTGTAACAAAGAATTCCAATAGTGCCGATTTCGTGGTAAAGTGCACACTTCCCAAAATGAACGCTACCTGTAACTCCGCTTGATTTAAATGTCTCGTTTGTACTTCGACTTTCTGTTCAAATGCAACGGACAAACGTTTATTATTGCCACCATTAGTGTTTATTAGTGCCACTATTAGTGTTTATTTTTTGACAAAAATGCCTTTGACTGTTGTTGAAACGGCACAAAAAAAAACGTTGGACAAATTGTTGCACTTGTGGAAGACGGTCACACTCAACGGCAAGTCGCAAGAACTGTTGGCGTAAGCCTTTCTACGGTTCAACGAGTGCTTCAACGCTTTCAGGAGGCAAGTTTGCTAACCAGGCGACCTGGACGAAGAAGAACGACCAAGGCACTAGATGACCGTTTCCTTGTGTTTCAGGCTTTACGAAACCGGACCTCAACTACGGTTATGCATCAAAATCGTCTAGAGGAAGTACGAAATCTCAATTTTAGTGTTGCAACAGTCAGAAGAAGACTTCGTTCTTCTTGACTATCTTCTCGGGTAATGGCTAGAGGACCGCCACTTCGCCGGGTGCCTCGAGTTGCACGACCCACTTTTGCTCGACAATACGCACATTGGGGAATTAACGATTGTAGCAAAGTGTTATTCTCAGATGAATCCCGTTTCTGGCTAACTGGATCCGATGGACGTGTAAGAGTTTGGAGAAGAACCGGTGAACGATTTTCACAAGCTTGCATTGCTCCAAGAATGCCATTTGGTGGAGGCTCGGTCATGGCTTGGGGAGGTACCTATATCTTCCGACTTCCACACAGAATTACCCTTCATCGAAAATTTGCTGAACCTGCTTTGCAGCAGGTAAATTAACTAATGTAGCCCTTGAAATGGAAAACCTTAAAATTGATGTCCTAGGTATAAGTGATGTACAGTGGCCAGGATCAGGAAAATGCACGAATAATAGTGGAACACTTTATTATTCAGGCACCATCAGTTCAACTCATCGTTACGGTGTCGCTGTCTTGGTATCAAAGAAAATCAGTAACTGTGTAACAAGCTTTACTCCCTTCTCTGATAGAATAATGGCACTACAACTTCAGTCAAATAAACAAATTATAAATATTATACAAGTATATGCTCCTACAGCTGATAAAGATGATGATGAAATTGAAAGTTTCTACTACGATCTGGAACAAATTCTAAAATCAATGAAGAAACATCACACTACAGTAGTAATGGGCGATTTTAATGCCAAAATTGGACATGGATGTGTGGACGGTTACGTGGGTGACTATGGATTAGGAGAACGAAACGAACGAGGAGACCGTATGGTACAATTTTGTCAAGCGGAGGAGTTAGTAGTTGCTAACACTCTTTTCAAGTTACCTAACAGACGACTGTACACATGGAAATCTCCGAGTGACACCAAAGGTAGAGTAGTCAGAAATCAAATTGACTTTGTCCTTATTAGACAAAGATTCCGCAACTCTATACTCTCAGCTAAAACCTACCCAGGAGCAGATATAGGCTCGGATCACAATCCTGTAGTAGTCACATTAAGAATAAAACTAAAGATCATTCAAAAACACATACAGAAACAAATTGACGTGAGAAGACTGAGTGAACAACATATAAAAGAGAAAACAATAGTGAACATCAAAGAAAATTTACAAAATATAGAGAAACTGAATAGAAATACTGATAACATAGACCAAAAATGGGAGAATATTAAACATGCCGTAATGCTGGCAGGGAGAGAAAATTTAACACCGAAAGAAAGGAAACATAAAGAATGGATGAATGAGGAAATACTACAGTTGATGTGTGAAAGAAGGGTACACAAAACAAATAATCCGATAAAATAAAAAAAAAACAGATAAACTGATAAAAAAGAAAATAAGAGAAGCTAGAGAAAGATGGCTAAGTTAGCAATGCCAGGAGTTGGAACAACTGGAGCGCAAATATGACTTTTTTAATGTACACAAAAAGATTAAAGAAATGACAGGAAGGAGAAGAACAACACAGACAGGACAGATCAAAGATACAGATGGTTTACTCATAACAGATTTACAACAAAAAATGAATCGATGGACAGAATACATATCACAACTTTTTGATGACAAAGATAGACAAGAAATCTCAAACGAATATACAGATGATACAGGGCCTGATATAATCAGAGAAGAAATAGATTATGCAATCAAACAAGCGAAAAGTGGTAAGGCCCCCGGTCCTGATGAAATTCCCGTAGAACTGCTCAAACTTATGGACGATGAATCTATTAAAATACTCCTAGATCTATTTAACACAATATATAGAACTGGAATAATACCTAGGGAATGGCTCCGTTCGACCTTTATACTACTGCCAAAAAAGGCAAATACAAGGGAATGCAGCGAATATCGTACGATAGCCTTAATGAGTCATGCTCTAAAACTGTTCCTGAAAATAATCCATAATAGGATCTATAGGAAATTAGACATAGACATCAGTAACACTCAGATGGGATTCAGAAAAGGGCTGGGTACAAGGGAGGCTCTGTTTGCAATGAACGTTCTCTCACAGAGATGCTTAGACATGAACCAAGAAATTTACACCTGCTTTATTGATTTCGAAAAGGCCTTTGACAAAGTACAACATGAACCACTAAGACAAATTCTAATAAAGAAAAATATAGACAGCCGAGATATTCGAATTATATGCAACCTATATTGGAATCAAACAGCAAATGTGAAGGTTGAGGGTAGGCTAACAGAAGAAATTCAAATCCGTCGAGGAGTCCGGCAGGGATGCATCTTGTCGCCACTTTTATTTAATCTGTATAGTGAAGCTATTTGTGAACAAGCACTCGAGGAAGAAGATCTTGGTCTGATAATAAATGGTGAGACGATCAACAATATAAGGTATGCTGACGATACGGTTCTCCTAACGGGAACGCTAGTAGAACTACAACATCTCGTTCAAAGTCTCAATATATACTGTAACAGTTACGGCTTGAAAATTAATTTGAAAAAAACTAAATTTATGGTAATCACGAAATCAAAGAACATCAGAGCTAATCTTGTAATAGACAATACAACGATTGAGCGTGTGTCCTGTTATAAATATCTAGGTGCTTGGATCACAGACGATACTGATCAAACAAAAGAGATTAGATGTAGAATAGAAATCGCTAGATCAGTCTTTAATAGAATGCGCAAACTCTTTTGCAATCGTGATATCAATATAAAGTTACGAATACGAATGCTGCGGTGTTATGTCTTTTCTACCCTGTTGTATGGAGTAGAGGCTTGGACACTAAAACAGTTGACCACAAAAAACATCGAAGCTTTCGAGATGTGGTGCTATAGGCGCATTCTCAGAATATCATGGATAGACCGCGTCACTAACACGCAAGTACTCCAAACTTTAGACAAAAGATGCGAAATTCTAAATGAGATAAAAACTACAAAGATGGAATACTTGGGGCACATTGTGAGAGGTGAAAAGTACGAACTTTTAAGAAATATCATGCAGGGCAAAATTAAGGGCAAAAGAAGTGTGGGAAGAAGAAAAATATCGTGGCTTCGTAATCTACGTGAATTGTTCGGGTATAGTTCGATTGAACTTTTTAGGCGCGCTGCTAACAAAGTCGCAGTGGCCATGATGATTTCCAATCTTCGCTAGGAGTGGCACGAGAAGAAGAAGAAGAAGAAAATGGGTCCCTAACCGCACGAAGGTACATTACGGAGATTCCGGAAGAACATGTTATGCCCAACATGGCAGGGCTTGGAGAAAACGCCGTTTTTATGCAGGACAACGTGCGACGGCACGTTGCCAGGATCAGTATGTAATAAATACTTGGACGAAGTTGGAATTACGAGGGTACCCTGGCCAGCTAGGTCTCCGGACCTGAATCCCATCGAACATCTCTGGGACGATTTGAAAAAAAGTATTCAAACCCATGCACCTCCTCCTAACAACGCACAGGAGCTTAAGGATCTGTTACTGAGAGAGTGGAATAACATACCACAACATGTAATCCGGAGAAAAATTGAGAGTATGCCCCGTCGTCTGCAAGAGGTTATTAGAGCAAGGGGAGGCAATACACGATATTGGTCATTGAAATTTCACTGATTTTTTACCACGTTCTGTATTTTCCATTTTTTTTTTTTCGTATGTCTGTTTTATCAACAATTTGATTTGTTTTCTGTTTTTTTCAATAAAAACAATAAAAAACCATTTTTTCTTTCAAAACAAACATTGATGACAAATAAAAAATACATTAGCCAAAAAAAAGGTTATTACTGCACCAGAGGCAAAAATATTTAAGAAACTTCATTTCTGTTACGTTCGTCAATTTCACGTCATAATAGTCTTTGTAACGAGTTACAAGTGTAGAGATATAAATATTGGTATTTTCGACAATTATGTTGATCATCTGATCGTCAAAAAAAGATTGAAAAGTTTATGTAGGCGTTCTAGCGTTTTTCGCACTTTTTATGGGACCAGGCAAATATGACATTATATTCTGACTTCGAGTTCGCACTTGCTGGTTTGGCACGTGTTTATTCCATTTTGTAATACCATCTTTTGTTGTATAATAAAGATGCCTATTACTACCTCTACAGTTGCTAGTGCTAGCCGAAATTTCTGGAGTATCTTCAAAATCTAGCTCTTCTTCTGTGTCACTTTCATGGTGTAATGTTTCATAGATGTCGTCTTCTTCGTCAGAAAAGCTTTTCTCTTCTAAATCATCCTCGGCTTCTTCTTCATCATACAACTTGTGTAGTCTAGCTATTCCTGCTAAATAAGGATCCATTTTTAAAATAATAAAATAATAAAAATTTGTCTCAACAGAAGTTACAGTAATAGTTTGAGTTAACGTACTGCTTCTCGATTTTGTAACTGCAAAGCTCAGGTAGTGTCTCGTGGACAAAAATGCACTGCACAAACTCTCAGAGACTTAGAATCAAACTGCAGCCTGGCGCATACGCTACTACGCTGTAATTCATGCAGCTACGCAAGCGCCCGCGCGTTAGATCTAACGGGTCTATTTGCAAATTGTAAAAATATGATTGACTTGTCTCACAGACACGCACCTGTGCCGCGAAGGGTTAAATAGTAATTACTTTAACAAGCCACGCATACAATACGCAACAATAATATGTAAAACAGCGCAAGTCATAATTATTGTTAAACCAGATAAACCTCCCAAAGAAGTTTCTTCGTACAGATTGATATCACTACTTCCAATGATATTGAAGGTATTCGAGACTCTCCTACTGAAACACTATTGAAACACAAAACTTGATCCGACACATCAATTTGGCTTCAGAAATGAGCACGCGAGAATTGATAAAATGCATCTTCTTCTTCCTATGCCGTCCCCATTAACGGAGGTTGGCGACCACATTTTTAAAAGCTTCTCTGTCTTTTGCAACGTGGAATAATTCGTCTACAGTCATGTTTGTCCAGTCTCGACTATTTAGCAGCCATGACTTCCTCTTTCTACCTATTCCCTTTTTGCCATCGACTCTACCCTGCATGATGACCTGCAGAAGACTATATTTATTATTTCTCAGTATGTGTCCAAGGTATGCAGTCTTGCGTACTTTTATCGTTCTCAACAATTTTTTGTCTCGACCCATCCTTCTCAGCACTTCCTCATTGGTGACCCTGGCAGTCCATGGAATTCTCAACATTCTCCGGTATATCCAAAGTTCAAAGGCTTCAATCTTTTTAACTATTTGCGCTTTTAGTGTCCATGTTTCTACCCCGTACAATAGTTGCGACCAGACGTAACATTTAACAAACCTCAGTCTCAGCGCAGTATTCAGATTTTTGTCACAGAACAATTGTTTGAATTTTAAGAACGCTGCCCTTGCCATTTCTATTCGTACCCGGATCTCTTGGTCTGGATCTAATTCTGTGTTGATGTAAGCTCCCAGATATTTATATTTTGCATAGAATCATAAATATCATCAGTTTTACAGTCTTATATATTTGAAAAACACTTTAAAATTGAAGAAGAAAACATATAGTCGTATAAGAGACATTATAGAGAGACAGAGCAGGTGTTCCGCAAGGTAGCGTCTTCGGCTCGGTCCTTTATTTGCTATACACGTGCGGCATACCTGTATTAAAACATAATACCATTGCCAGATTTGCTGATATTACCACGATACTGCCATTTTAGCGATAGATGACACTAAACGAAGAGGCAATAAACGAAATACAAATAACAGTTAACAAATTACATTTTTGAACAAAAAATCTTTCCAAGATAACTTTAACAATAAAAAGATAGGAAATATACCAGTTACAACTAATAATAACCAAGTATCACATGCAAATACGTCAAAATACCTAACTATAACATTAGATGCACAACTACGCTTGAAAGTTCATTAAAGAAAACAAGGGAAGAACTTGGCATAAAACACAAAAAAATGTATTGGATGCTTGGAAGACAGTCCTCTTTATCTACATACAACAAACTTTTACTTTATAAACAAATATTACGACCTATTTGGACTTATGATAGCCAACTCTGGGAGTGTGCCAAAAAGAGTAATATAGAAACCAAGTGACATTCAATTATAAAATAAATATTATATGATATTAAATATTTACCAAAAGAAAGCTACAAATCTCACTGAGGGATAGATATAATTATACTGCAATTTTATCTAATCTCTAACTTTTTATACAAATTATGAAGAGTTATGCTTGCAAAGATAATGTCTATGCAGTGTTTGGAAAAGCTGATAATGGCCAAATCGAATTACAGATAACACATATCCTAAAGAGTTTTTGCATTTCCTTGATCAAAATTTATCTATTTTAAAACTCAATTTTTGTTTGGTATTAAAGTTGCCATGTATAGAAAATACTTGTTAACAAACTTTAAACACTAAAATTTTAAGTTGACAATATTGTTTTAGGTTTTGACAGCTCTCACGTGATTTATGTTTAGTTTGATTTGGCACTTAATCATAAATAGACTGAAAAATCTGAAGGACCTATTTCAAATTTTCAGAGCCATGATCACTGTGCGTGAAGCGTATGGTGTATTAGGTTCATTTTATGGTCGATATAATCGTCTTTTAGAACAATTAAGTTGATAAAACATGCACAAATTGCGCACCACGATTACTATAAGTGACGATAGGTGTTCTCCCATACGTATTGGTAAAGAGGCCGACGAATCCTTCCATCATCGTTCGCATAAACTGCGATATTACATCCATCAACGTTATGAAAGATTTTGTAGCAATAATCGTCTTTCAGAACAATTAATTTGATAAAACATGCACAAATTGCGCACCACGATTACTATAAGTGACGATAGGTGTTCTCCCATACGTATTGGTAAAGAGGCCGACGAATCCTTCCATCATCGTTCGCATAAACTGCGATATTATATCCATCAACGTTATGAAAGATTTTGTAGCAATATCTAGTTTGTTTGCTTACAAAATCCAACTGGTACCTACACAAATTCAAACCTCACGATCAAAGTTTAAGATAGAAATTGTGAATGACCAAAATGGTAAAAATTACCCTTCAAAAAACTAACTTCTTTGTCAAAATATTCTACCTTTAAAAACATCCTGTATATTCTATTTTAGTATGTTTGTTTCTAGACATTTAGTTCGTCATTGGGTGATTTAGCGCATAAATATTTCAATAGCAATTATTGTTGTTGATAATTAAATCATTGGAACGAGTCATATATATGTCGAGGAATATGTCACGTAAAAGATATTTCTATTTTTGATATATGGACAAATTTGCAGTAGGGTTAGTCTAATTTTTAGAAAAATGTATACTTTAATTTTATTCTAAGGTAACTAAATAGTTACCTTCCTATCATTTAATGAAGATAAAGTATGTTTCATTTTGCTGGGAATAGAACTATATCTGTATCTCAGAGCTAAACTGTATTAACTCCATTTTTTTTGGAGGTTTGCATTATCTCACTTTGTACATAACAGATTTCACATCTTTCATATGCAATACGATATAAATCCTATATAATGTGGTTCCAAAGACATAAAACGTGAAAGTCTATTAAGTCCTTCAGTAGTTTCGAGCTAAACAATCGTTTACACTTAATACCCAGTAAAATAAAAGTATTATAGGAGTTAATATCAAATGCACATGTAAGAAGTATTAACTCCATTGGAACGACGTAATACCGCGGTGGTTCACTGTAATCAGTTTGTTTATGCTGAGTTAATGGAAAGCAACACACCCGAAGAAAACATTGCTAAACCTTGGCTGTATTCCGAAATATTTCACACATTTAATCTTTCATGTAAACTTCCAGACATTGACATGTGTAATGAATGTGACAGATTAAATTTGGCTAAAATTGTGACCATAGAAAAAAGAAGACAATATTGAACAAGATTATCAACAACATCTTCTGGAAGCTAGTAACAGGTATGAATTAAAAATACTTGATGAGGAAAGATTAGCAACAAGTGGTGGAGCAATAAAATTATTGACATTTGGTTTACAGAAACGCCTGCCAATGCCTGTCCTAAGTAACCAGCAGAGTTTTTATAAGCTCAAGTTTTGGACATACAATTATACGATTTCAGACACTTCAGGTAATGTTACCTCTTGCATGATGTGAGATGAATCAAAGTCTGGTCGTGGGACAAGTAAACGAAATGGCTTCAGGATTTTTGAAAGACTTTTTTTTGACTGGAGCTTTTAAATGAAAACGTAAGAGATTACTGTGTGGTCCGACAATTGCCCATCCCAGAACAGAAATATGGTAATAGTCATGGTTTACTTGTGAATAATTCACAAGTATCCATAGATAAAAATTATAAATAACAAGTTTTTATAACGTGGGCATACCCATTTAGAAGTAGATAGTAATCATTCTCTTATTGAAAGAGAACGAAAAAAAATACCCTTTTTAAAAATCATAACTCCCTGGGACTGGCAGCAGCTAGTACGACTTTGCTGTCGTTCTAAACCATTCAATGTAATTAATATGGAACAAAATGACTTCAAAGATTTTAAAACTCTTTACAACAACTGTTCACCTTTTATTATAAGGACAAAAACTCAACAGAATACTGACTTTCGTATGCCAGATGTTGTCCACTTCCACGTACGCAGTACTCAGCAAGAATTTGGAACTTTTTTTGAAGTTATAATTCTATACACGCGGTCGACGTTGGAAATTTGCACGGGAGTGAATCGGTGAAATCATTACATATGTAAGATATGAGTAAGAGAGAGACAGAAGATATATTTTCTCTCTCTTTCTCTATCGAGACTAAAAATGTTCCTTTTGTATATATACTTAATGTTATATATATATATATATATATATATATATATATATATATATATTATATATATATATTATATATATATATATTATATATATATATATATAATATTATATATATAATATAATATATATTAATATTATTATTTATGTGATATGTTTTGTATTATTTATTAAATGTTCATAATTATTTTAGGCTTTTGTATTTCGAAATAATAATTACAATAAATCACTGTATGACCGAGAACTGTCAACTTTGAAATACGTTAGTGTCATATCTAATTGGCAAATTTCTTACGTGTTTGGTTTATACGCTGGTATATGTGAGTTCGAATCCTAATATGAATTTCCTTTTTTATTTTTGAAATATTTAAAAACCCCACGTTAGTCTTACTAAATATATGTAATATACGCAAAAATGCTAAATTTTAAAATAAAATGAAAATTTACAACATAATCCGAGTTGTTGGTTTTTTATATTTATCTTCCACAAACATTTTTTGAAGTTATACTTCTATACGCGCGTTCGACGTTGGAAATTTGTGTGAATTCGTATATATTGAGTGAATCGGCAAAATTATTACATATGTAAGATATAGGTAAGAAAGAGACAGAAGATATATTTGCTCTCTCTTTCTCTCTCGAGAATAAAAATGTTCCTTTTGTAAACATATTTATTATTTATTAATATTATTATTTTTTTATTAATATTATTATCATGGTAAATTAAACATATGGGTAGGTTATGTATAATGTCATTTTTAAATACTTATGAATATTGCATTTTAATTTGTATTGTATTATAATATTGAATTATGTAGTAGTGTATTGTATTTTTATATTAATAAAAAAATTAACAATGAATTTTACTGCAGAGTATGTGTAAGAAAATAGTTTTGCATTCAACTCCTTTTATACCTATATAAAAATAAAAATATATATTTTCATTAAAATATTGATTCAATCCTTCATTTACTTACTAGACTCCTATTACACGTCAAATGTTTATATACAGCAAACGATGCAACATATACCTGTATACTTAACTCTTTTTCTCTTTCTGCTCTCTCTTACCTATAGCATTACATATGTAATGATTGTGCAGATTGACTCCCATATAAATTTGTAACGACGAACGCGTGTATAGAAGTATAACTTCTACCGGCAGTCCCACTGGACTGCCACACCCGTTTTTTCAAAACTAATTTTAATTTGGAAATATTCCAATCTGTTGATCTGAACAGAAATTACTAGACGTTTTACAATTTTTGTTTCTTGGGAATAAGTCACAATTTTACTTTAAAATCAAGTTTATTTATTAATGTTAGATCTCAACTTCGGAAATCGTTCTCAAAATACAAAACATTTTTGAGAACTATTTAAGAATACAAACAACAAATAACAAATAAAAATACTGTAACATATTGACATTGACGCCCAAAATTTAATTATTTTTAAATAATTTGTTGACGAATTTGATCCCAAGGGATAATTTATGTATAAAACACAAGAATTTTTATGGTAAGATAACAAATAAGAATAAGTATATTGTAAATAAACAAAAGAAATTGCTCATACTTTGTAGCAAATACATTATTCTCCAAGTATGTTTATCGCGGATATAACTGCATATATTATTATCCCGTCTGGTCTGCTGCTGGAATATAATGATACGTTGTTTTATCATTTGCAAATAATGGACATAGTCATCAGTGACAACAAATTATATGAAGATGCCATGCCACTCTTTATTAATAACTCACGAAGCCTGTTCTTTATCAACATCAAACTGGCCTAACTAGTAACTTAAGGACAGTATAATTCGAACCATTAGCGATTACATTCTACAGTTATGGTCATTTGACTAAGTGGGTTACAAATGGAAACATTAAAGAAAAAACACTTTAGCATGATGGTTCTTAAATATTATTAGCGAAAGAAGAACGTTCTGTCGACAAGCTTGCCTCATTAAGTAAAGTTAATATAATATTTGTCATGATTATGTTCTTTAGCGACAATAACCATAAGTTAAGGGTAATATAAACAGTGGCGACTAGTGGGGAGGGCTACGAGGCGCTACCTCTCTAGAAAAATGATGTACAAATAATTACTTGTACTTCATATTTTCATATTTCATATTCAAGGTTTTCTGTTGAAACTTCATTCACCTTTATGTTAAAACCGTATTAAATTAAAATAAATTTACCTAACCAAAGTAAATTTTAGAATAATTACATTTCTTTTAAGCGTCCACCCTATATTCGGGGCTAATTTCCTAACGTCCGATAAAGGTATGCGGTTACCATGAAAACGACATACATTATCTGTATCTGTACAGTAGAGAGGGCAAGTCAAGTCCCACAGCACTTAAGCAACAATCGATCCATTGTGCATCCTCCCAGGGGCCTGTCGTTCATAGTTCATCCTTCCATTTCTAGGCTCCGTCCGGCTCGCTGAGATAAGAATACAGCCGGGGCAAGTTATCACTTCCCGTCGTAGGAGGCGACTAATGGGAAAGAATGAAGAGGTGGAGAGCCGTCGTTCGAGGTGTCGGGTTTGTAGAAACGCACGCAGGGCGCTTCGGCGTTACGGTCACCGGTCTACACTCCTAGTATCCGAGACGAGCCTCTCGTGGGACCACTGTACTCTCATGCCACAGAACCAAGGTGAGGTAAAACGTGCTGCGTCCCTCATACACCCTCTCCCCAATAAGGGCGTGGGATTACGGCACGTACCCACCTTGGGACATTTAACAGTTTTAGAGGAGAGCTCCTCGGCGGCTACCTGTCTACGTGCGAGGTCGAGCCTCGACCTGCGTTCACCATTCCGCCCATGGGGATAACGGAAGGGTGTTTGTACCACAACACAGGTACTAGGAGCCAACTCGATGCTTCTTGCAACGCGCCACCCTCAAATAGTGTCGGACTCGTAGGGGTTAATTGCTAGCTAAAGGTCGTATGCCGAAAGGCCAGGTAGACTGGGGTCCCGCCAGCATGTATTTGTTGGGGATACACGAATTTTACACACCACACATCTCCCGTGTGTGGGCAGGTATAGGCCAGGGCTCGTCGATCACGTACTCTCCTATTAACGAGAACTTCGGACATTCACAGAGGACAGGCTCGACAGTTGCGTCTTCTCATTCACACTTCCTGCATAGGGGTGTGTCTACTAGACCCAGTGTGTGGAGGTGTTTGCTTGATTGACAATGGCCAGTTGAAAAACCCACTGTCAAGCTTAGGTTTTTCCTGGTCATTCCTAAGTACTTCTTTGATACTGGCTCTTCAAGGTTACTAAGTGTTATTCTGGCAAGTCTACATCCTTGCTCTTCTTCCCATCTTTCATGGTTTGCGTGTGATATTGTTAAAATAAAACTAATCATTCGATTTGTTAAGTATTACGCGTAGATACATAATTGTTTTCAGTTGATCTAGTTAAGTTGAAGTCTTAAGAAATGACAATGAGGGTGTGAATTAATGAAACTAAACATTAGTTATTTGAGTTTGATGGAGAAGGTTAACATTAAGAAAAAGGAACGACCTATGCCGGTATTGAATTTAAGACAAGTGCAACTTGGTTATAAAAATCGAGGCGGAGTTTACGCGGAAGTTTGACTGAAGTATCTACGACAAGACATTATGGTTGTACCTATGTGAAGAAAAATATGCGTTATTTTGTTTTGTTTTTTTTTTGGTATTTAGTAGAGATGATAACCGAACAGAAAAAGGTGTACGTGATTTATAACATCTGGGCGAAAAGGTAAAAAAACACGAAATAAGCTTCCAGCTATTAGGCACAACTAATATCGATTCTGGTTTAAGCATACGCCTAAAACATTCGTATGTATAGCAAAATGGTATCAAGAAACTATTACGTCCTGTCAAAAATTATCGATATATTGAAGTAGTGCGACAAATGTGGTCTTGCACTACGTGGTCATAATGAGTCTGAAAAGTCGATTAATCAAGATGTGTTTTAAGAACTAGATAGTTAAACAAGTAAAAATATAGTTACAGTAAAAATATAGATGACTGTCGACTCACTTAAAAGAAGCTAATAGACTACAAGCCCATGGGAGATTTTTAATAGGTAATTGGAAGCAATGGCTTATCTTACCACTCAAGGGGGGAACAGGAAACTTTAAAGAATTTAATATACAGTGTAATTCCCAGGTATTTTTTTTTCCATTACTTGTTCAATACTGATGCCATCAATTTACATCTGTGGACCAGTCTTTACAGACTATCTTCATATTGGGCTATCAATATTTCGTCGTCTGTGTAACAGAGTATTTTTATTTCTTTGTTTCCCATTCTGTATCCTTTTCCTTTATTAACGCTTTTGATGATTTCGTCTATGATCAAATTGAAGAGCATGGGGCAAAATGAATTCCCTTGTCTCATTCCGCTGCCTATTTCTATAGGTTCTGTAAGTTGTGCATCTATTCTGACTTCCAGTTTGTTGTTTTGGTAGATGTTTTCGATAGTTTTTATAATATTTAGGGGAACTTCTCTATTATACAGAAGACGGATTACATCTTTGAGTCTTACTCTGTCAAACGCTTTCTTTAGGTCAATCAGACACAGAAATGCTGGTCGATTATACTCTAGTGATTTCTCAGTAGTTTGCTTTATAACGAATATTGCATCTGTACACGATCTTACTACGAAAACCCTGTTGTTTATTTGCTAAACTTATCCTCTGATTTATTAGCATTTGCAAAATTTTAGTTGTTTTAGCATAGTACTTAACAAGTTTTGTACATGTGTAGTTTTCTGGCTGTTTTTTATCTCCTTTTATGACTAGTGGAATTAGTTCGCTCGTTCTCCATTCTTTCGGTATTTTATTGTGTTTTATAATTTTATTAATTAATGTGGTTAACTGTTCTGTCATTGCTGCTCCACAATATTTCAGTAATTCGTTTTGTATCCCGTCTTTACCTGCTGCTTTTCTGTTCTATAGGTTTTCGAACTAAAGTATTTTTCGAACTTCCTGTACATTTATATTAAGTTCTTCATTTGTGGTAATTTCTGGTGTTTCCGGTTTTAGCGTCGTTTGTTCTTCCTTCGCATAGAGCTTTTTTAAATAATCAATCCACGTATCCTTTTCTATGTGTTTTGGTTATAATTACCATAATTACCAAGTGTCATCGAATGCCATAGTCTGTCGTCTAGTACGCATTTCGATGCGCATCGCCCCGCCTCGAATTTTCCCATTGGCTCTTGACCTGGAAATCCCTATTTATCGCTCGATCAGCGCATATAAATATTGGCGATTTTCAGGTCAACCAGGTCAGTCCCTCACGGGCTCTCCGAGAACTCAGTGCTCTCGGGGCTTTGCTTCCTGCATTTAATTTCCATACTCTGTGGCTGAGATATTATTCAACTACAATCTGATGTTTTATTTCGACCTATATTTTTGTCATGTAAGAAATATCTTGTCTTTTTCAAGACAAGCCACCAGAAGATAAATATTTACAAGTCCATACCCAGTAAATGGACTTGGGTAGAGGAACTCTCGACTGCGATATTCGAAGCCCTCTACAGAGCACCCGGAGATAACAGAAGGTGGTTAGACCCTTAATTGTTCCCCCGAGGTGACATAAGCATGGTAGTTGCCAACGGTTCGTAAAAACATGGCACCCTAAAAAGAAGAAAGGAAACCAGATAAAGTTTCACTGCAGTCCACAAAAATCTGTTCGATATTAAAATCTAATGCTATGTTATTAGTTTTTTAACAAAGGCGAAAGAAACATACCAACTATGTTTCTCCAGAAAGTCCACAAGCAAGACGGGTCCCCAATTATAGTTTATTATTTCTGGACCAGACTGTATAGTTTATTCAAATAATTTTGATTGAATTTATTCATCCTTTTCTACTAACGGTATACACATATTATACAAATAAAAAAATAAATGAATTCCTCTAACCTTACTGTAATGGTTTTAAAATTATATTTACTTTATGATAAAATCTATGCCTAATACTAGTAATCAACAATTAATTTCCAAAGCTACAACTGTTTTAAGAATTACATACTAGAATATTCTAAGAACATTGTGCTCATTTTTTTAGGACCAATGAGACTGAAAAACTCACCTATGTTACGTAAGATTGGGAGGTTAGGTTTATAAATATGTATGAGCTAAAGATATAATATATTTCGTAATATAGTCGAATAACTGCACATTGTACATCTCTTCGTCGTCTATTAATCTAAGGTATAGGAATTACTAATGAGTATAAAGCCGATACAACGATGTAGTTAAGAATTCCGGCTCTTGTGCTGTTTGTTAGAGGATTAAACAAATGAGTAAAGTGAAATAGCGTGTAGATCAGATTTACCGTTAAAGTAGATGTAAAAATGAAGTCGATTTATAACGAAGCCAATCGTAATTTACAAAGACATTTAAATTTATTATCAATATATAACAAATATACCGAAAACACACTGAAAGAATAAACAGAACAAGCGTTAAAAGGTAAATTTGATGAACACTAAGTTGATGTTACGGTGGTGAGGCCCTAGGCAAAAGAAGTATCCACGCTGCATACAGTCTCTACCCAAACAAGAATTCATGCAATAGACCACATAACAAAAAATCAAAAAACAAAAATATAGACACAGTGGAAGGTTTACAATACAGTTTTTACGAATTGGAAATACGTTACTAAAGGCCACACAAAAGCTGTACAAAAAAAACGCAGCGTTGACTAAATCGGAACACGAATCATTCATCCATCCTATGGATATCTACAGCTCAATTCGAGCCCTAGCCTCTCTCAGCAAACCTCTCCATTGGTTACAATCTGTAGCTATTCACCTTCTCGATCCACTGCCAAGAAGGAGATTTCTTGCGTTTTCATCCACATTATCCTTCCATCGCTTTCTCGGTCTCCCAATAGGTCTCTTCCCTTACATTTTTGCATTTATCAGTCTTTTTGGAAGCCTCTTTTCTTCCATCCTAAATACAATGGAAAGAAAAATCCAGTGAAAACAAATACATGTACATATTAAGCTTGTACATAAGGATCTAAGTTACATATCTAGAATCCAGTAACTTCTTGTCAAGACATTAACTTCGCACAACTGGAAAACCTTACAACAATCGAAGAGCAGATAGAAGATTTATAGATGAACATCAACGAGATAAAAAAAAGATCCATAACATAAAACACGTACAACAATAAGGAATTAGAATAATCCCTAGCATCATAGAAATAGCAGAAGGAGAAAAAAGTCTGCTCCACTATCTTCGCTCGTGTGACTCAGATATTTGAAAGCTCTAGATAAGGATTAATACAACCATTTAAATCCAGTAACACTACTACTTACTAATGTAGTCATATATATCAGATACATACATACTTCAAAGTAAAGCAGGAGGAGGCATATTCAATAAGCCAACACAGCATTGCTACCTTAATTTCTTCACGCAGTCTTCACAGTAGTCACAAAGAAGCGGTATAGAAGTTACAAAATTCAATGAACTAAATTAACAACTGGACAAAATGGTGGAAAATCAACTTAAAACGAATCCAAATCAGTTGATTTTGACTTACTTTACCAATAATATAAATCATTAGATCCTAGTTAAAATAAATTATGTTCAGATCCTACACTAAAACATCGCAAACCATTTGGGTATCACCCTTAATGCAAACATTAGATGGAACAAACTTGTGAAAAAGGAAAAACAAGAAATTAGAGTTGAATACAAAAAGATGTAATGATCATTTCAAAGAAACTGGAAACTATTCACTCATAAAAACTTTTTCCTACACAAACAATTATTCATTAAACCTCTTGGGAGTTACGACATACAACTCTGAGGTTGTATTGCTGAAATCAATATTCAGTTAATACAACGATTCCAAAACAAGGTACTCAGGAATATAATAAAACTCCTTGATACATTAGAAATAGTGACATATAAACAAAGAACTAGGAATTAAATGTTCGAAAGGTCTTCGCTAAGTGTGCAAGGAACCACTAAGATAGGTTCTACAAATACGTGTTGAGGCCACCCAGTTCGTTGACATGAATCAATTAGAAGACTCAACAGAACCAAAATCTATAAGGTGGTACACTAGTGGCCCAAATTCTGGAAACTTTTCAAAAATTATAGTTTTGTTATCAGCATTCCTCTTTTTCACAAGACTTATGTTATTTATAAGTTTATCTATAATTTTATTACATCGTTTTATGCTTCTACTTAATATTTAACATCTATTTTAAGGGGGAAAATCCTCTAAAAATTTAAAAACAAATAAAACAACAGCCGTTAGCTATTAGTAGATATATTTAAAAAAATGGTACAATGATTATTATCAACAAAATTAGTATTTGGTAGGATAACCTTTGTTTTTTAGGACAGACTCAATTCTGCGAGGCATGGAGTTGACGAGACGAGCCAAATCTCATGGTGTAATAACTCTAAACCAGTTTTGAATAATGGCTTCTATCAGTTCTCTCTTGTTGCTTGGGTTTCGGCGTGATACTAAGACTTTCAGCCTTGACCATAGATTTTCTATTGGATTTAGATCGGGACTATTTCCAGGCCAAGGCAGAACAGTAACATCATGGTTTCTCAACCATTCCATGGAAGTGTTAGCCGTATGAAAAGGCGCTCCATCCTGCTGGAATTATTACTGCTAAACGTCCAACTCCATTAGTGGTCATGCAAGCCCATACCATGACACTAACAGGATGCTTCATAGTGACCGTAGTACACTGGGGCAAAAGGTCTTCTCCCGGTCGGCGGCGAACAAACTTCACTCCGTCACTCCCAAAGATCGAGATTTTGGTTTCATCATTCCAAATTACTGTACTCCATTGTTCTTCTGTCCACCCTCTGTGTGCCAAAGCCCAATCAATGCGTTTTTGCCTCTGTTTTTTGTTCAGGAGCGGCTTCTTTCTAGAAATTCGTGTTCGCAATCCATTTTCACTCAACTTTCTTCTAATAGTGCGGTCCGATATTTGTAATCCAGTTGATTTGACAATACCGTTAATATCTTTTGCGGATCTGCGACGATCTTCTAAAGAAAGTTGGCATATTCTACGCACATCGTAGTGACTAACTTTGGGTTTTCTGCCAGATCTTTTTGCTGATTTTGTTGTTCCACGTTTGCAAACTTTTATTACACCTGATTTTGTGGCGCCACCACCCAATTTGTTTGCTATTTCTTGGTAAGTATAACCTTCTTCTCGAAGGCTTCTCGAGAGCTTTGGCTCTCTTTCTTGGCGACCAGTCAACACGTTTTGGGTTTCTGGTTGCCATTTTCGTTGAATCGACGCTGATGAATTCCTCTCCGACAATTAAACAATATCACCTTAGTAACAACTACCTGATGTCACTAATAAACACTGGAAGCCGCACGAAACTGTACTAAAGGCCACCTAACCGCTTCCAGTTGGGTTGTTGACTGACTAGCAAAACCCTGACGCAATACAGTATTGCTAATGTTGCCATTCACAATTTCGCTTGAATCTGGTTCCATATTTTATTAAATAATGACGTTACGAAAAAAAGAGTGAGAAATACATAAAATATTATGCAGGAATATAAAACAATAAAATAAAAATGTAATTGTAATGGTAAACTATATAAATCATGATCATGAGACGAGTCTTGCTAAAAAAACGATAATTTTTTTAAAGTTTCCAGAATTTTGGCCACTAGTGTATAGCGAAATGGGTTCGCAAAAGCAGAGCAGATAAGATTTTATTACTAAATGGATTTTAATATCAAAATTTAAATAAAAGACAAACAATAACAGGGTATGTTCGTTTAAAATATTACAACGAAAATTTGTAAAACATAAATGGTGTGGTAGAAGCGTACTATAATCATTTCTTAATGAAACAGTTTGATACTAATAAAACAATTTGTGTAGGAGTACATGGATAGCGCTCATTTCATAAGCAATTACATTGTACGGGTAGGTGAGAAGATAAGTGGATAACCGATGCGATGTCTACAAGATATACAGTGAGGTCCTAAAGTAATGGATAAATTCATTTTATACAGTAGTAGGAATACAAATGGAAAATCTTGGAAAAAAATGAAAACAGGTCAAATTTTATATATGAAAATATATCATTTTTCAATGATATTATTCAAATGTATTTTGAACTCCCTAGGAGTAATAGTTACCCCTGAAAAAATTTTAAATAAAAAGGGGTAACGTGTGATACAGCGTTTAAAAGGGTTTTCATTGCTCTATTCAGCAATGTAAATATTTTTCTTGTTTGTATAAGGATAGTCAAGAAAAAAATTATTTTATTTCATTCCATCAAAAAGCCATCGAGTCGAATATCTTTCACGATTGACTGGTCTATTGGTTGTTTTGTTGTCAAAAAAGTAACATCGGATATTTTTATATGACATTTATATATCACAAAAAGATTAGACGTATTTAAAATTAATATTAGTTCACTGGAACTCCTTTCATTAGGAATTTTTAAAAATTAGTCTAAATTATTTTAAAATGATCTTAACTAAATCCCAGAGAATTGAAATATTATTATTGATTGGAGTGAATGATAAAACAAGAACGCATTCTGAGGTATGCAGATTTATTTAATGAAACGTATCCCGAACAAATTCCGAGAATTTGGAACTGTCCAAGATCTTCCTAAACTGCCAGATCAAAATTGAATGATCCAAAGAAATTGGATTTATTGTTAACTGTTGAGGAAAATCCACATAAACCGACAAGAGAATTGGCTGTTGATGAGAATATAAGAAAAACTTGTGTATTGATAATTTTGAAAAACAATAAATACCATCCGTATAAAATTCAACTACTACAGGAACTAAATGAAGATGATCCAAATCGTAGATTACAATTTTGTGAAGTAATTACAAATAAATGCCAATGGAATCCGATGTTTCCCAAAAATATTCTTTTCTCAGATGAGGCAACATTTACCCTACATGGAACCGCACTGGATGAGGGAAGGTCAGCCTCAGTATCCGAGAAAGTTAACGTTTGGGCTGGCATATTAAATAACACAAAAAAGACAAAAAGGACAAGAACACACACTTGAACAACATCTGCATGGAAATAGAAGGGCATAAAACCAAAACTGAGACCAGAGACATGTTTAAAAAAATAAAGCAGATAACACGTACCTTTACACCAAACTACCTTGCTATCAAAGATGATAACGGAACTCTACTCACTTCTAAAAAAGATATTTTACACAGATGGAAAGAATACTGTGGACGACTGATGATGGAGGAAAGCACAGACGCCCCATCACAACAAGAAGATGCCAGTTTTGTGACGGAACCTGACGTACTCAAAAGTGAAGTTGAAGCAGCAATTATGAGGCAAAAAAGTCAGAAAGCTGCCGGTCCAGATAACATACCTATTGAAATGATTTGGGCCCTAGATGACGTTGGAGTGGATATAATACATCAAATTTGTCAAAGAGTGTGGGAGACAGGTAAATGGCCTGAGGATTGGACACAATCACTATATATTCCCATACATAAAAAGAGAGCGAAAGATTTATGTAGCAACTATCGCACAATTGCTCTAATTGCGCATTGCAGTAAGATACTCTTACACATAATTCTCGAGAGGATAAAGCCCTTTTTACTACCTAACATTGCGGAGGAACAAGCTGGTTTCGTCCCCGGACGTGGTATTAGAGAACAAATTTTAAACGTACGGCAGATTGTAGAAAAATCCAGAGAATTCAACATCACAACATATTTGTGCTTCATAGATTATAGTAAAGCTTTCGATTTGGTCAACTGGAGTAAAATGTGGCAGGTTTTGTCTGAAATGGGAGTCCCCAATCATCTGATACTGCTAATTAAAAGCCTGTACAATAACAATTATGCCAGAGTTAGAATAAATGGGGAACTAACCGATAGTTTCAGGGTCACAAAGGGCGTGAGGCAAGGCTGCATACTAAGCCCAATTCTATTTAACATCTATGGTGAATGGATAATGCGGAAAGCTACTGAGGACTGGAACGGTGGCATCACCATTGGCGGGAAGAAGATTTGCAACTTGAAATATGCAGATGATACTACTATCCTCGCTAGTTCTGGAGCTGAATTGATTCACCTGCTACAACGGATAGAAGACGTAAGCTTAACGATGGGCCTTAAAATAAACAGAGATAAAACGAGAATCGTGATAATTGACAGAGCTAACAACAATCAAAATCATCTGGTCATGATAAACAATATCGCTGTTGTAGATAAATTTGTGTATCTGTGCTCGTTAATAACCAACAAAGGAGGCTGTACTGAAGAAATAAAGCGGCGGTCAGCAATCGCAAAAAGCGCTATGGCAAAATTAACAAAAATTTGGAAAAGCCATGAAATAACTACCGATACAAAAGTGAGACTAGTCAGAAGTCTAGTTTTTCCAGTTTTTACTTATGCATCGGAATGCTGGACCCTTACTGAGAAAGACAAAAGGAACATAGATGTATTTGAGATGTACTGCTGGAGACGAATGCTGAGAATACCATGGGTGGCCCGAAGAACAAATGAATCCATACTGGACCAGCTAAACATAAAGAAAAGACTAAGAACACAAATATCAGAACAAATAATAAGCTATTTTGGACATGTGCTTCGAAGAAATGGTCTTGAAAAACTTACCATCCAGGGAAAAGTAGAAGGCAAAAGAAATAGAGGTAGATCTCCCACACGATACACGGACCATATTGTTGCTACCATTGGCGCTCCATTGTCAGAATGTGCTAGAATGGCAGAAGATAGAAAAACGTGGAGGAACATTGGGAAATTTAGCTAATAGCTTCATGATATCACGATACCTGCATCATGTCAACGACTAAGAAGAAGATTAAATAACAGAATAGTTGGACCATACGTCTTTGAGGGTACAGTAACTGGGCCGAGTTATTTGGACTTTCTAAAAAATGTTTTAGCACCTGATTTACGACAACGCTTCCCAGATATTGTTAACCCCGCAGAAATTAACAGAAACATGGTTTCAACTAGATGGAGCTCCACCACATTATGCAGCAGCAGTACGAATATTTCTTGATCAAACTTTTCCGAATCGTTGGATCGGTAGACGACATTTAATGGCCACCCCGTTCTTGCGATCTGAGTCCACTGGATTACTGCTTGTGGGGCTATTTAAAAATAAAAATCTACATGATGAAACCAACCAATATTGATGACTTAAAGCAGCGCATAAGAGATTAATGAAATCACCGCAGAGATGTTGCAAAATGTTATATAATTTTTTCCTTGACTATCCCTGTACAAAAAAGAAAAATATTTACATTGCTGAATAATAGAGCATTAAAAACGCTTTTAAATAATGTATCACACGTTACCCCTTTTCATTTAAAAATTTTTCAGGGGTAACTACTACCCCTAGGGAGTTCAAGATACATCTGAATAATGTCATTGGGAAAGTGTATTTTCATATATAAAAAATGACCTGTTTCAGAATTTTCCATTTGTATTCATAATATTGTATAAAATTAATTTATCCGTTACTTTAGGACCTCACTGTATGTACAGATTACATAGATATAGAGACGCATGTAAAAGTATACGTATGAAACCACTTACTTAAATTAAAATGAGAAGTGAGACGGACAGGGGAAAAAGTTTTACGAAAATAAAAATATTTCCTAAGTTATAAATGCCGTACAAATATGTTTGGCTAAAAAGTCCCCCCCTGAGTGGTAAATTTATCTTACCCATGACTTACCTGTAACTGCCGATAAGAATTGACGGATAGTATTTAAAGTATTACATATTGTAGTATTGTTTTGGTTTTGGTTGAGTTTACCGAAATTACAAGCTGATTATAGCGGCAAATGTCAAACATGGAACAAAAAATTTCGGTTTAGCAGTGTTGGCATGTTTTTATAATGTATATGCTGTATGCTTCAATGCTTCATTCAAATATAAAGAGATAAAGAAAAAAGAGATAAAGAAAAAAGAAAGAAAGAAAAAAAAGAAAGAAAGAAAAAAAAGAAAGAAAGAAAAAAAAAAAAAAAAAAAAAAAAAAAAAAAAAAAAAAAAAAAAAAAAAAAAAAAAAACCAATTGGAAGCAATTCAAAAGATTGCATCAACTACATGGATCGTAGTGGTGTATACAAATTACAGTGCTCTGATTGTGATGCTACATATATAGGTAGAACCTGTAGATCATTAACTTCCCGTTCCCTAGAACACACTAAAAAAGAGAACACTTCCACCTTCTCACAACATCTTGCACAACATAAACATACCCTCAACATACCAGAAGACGTCTCTTTGTTACATAATATACCCCAAAAAATTTTCTAAAATTAGATCTATATGAAGACTTGGAAATAGTCAAGGAAAAGCAAAGAAGCCCCAACTGCGTTAATCGCCATGTATCTTTCAACCGTGACTTTCAACCCTTACATCGACAACTCTTCTCATAACCCACACTTCTCAAATTTACCCCATCTTCTTTATCTGACCTTCCTCTATAAACGTCAACACCTTAATCCTTCTCAACAATTGTTGCTTTTAAAACAACCATTCTCTCTACACTACTGTCACAACACTCCCTCCAAAAGAATTTTTTCAGCCCCCTATTGTTAACATCATATCTATTATACCTCACTATTTCATTACTTTACAATCTTCACGTTTACATCATATTCCTGTCCATTCTTTTTTCTTTTGCTAGTTCTCTGTCTTTTCATATATCTACCATCCACTCATTAGTTCTAAACTCAGTAACCATTTAAACACAATCCAGCAATTCATCAGAATTCACTTTCTCCTACTTTACCTAAACCCTTAATCAACCATTGCTCCCCCCTCTCTTAGTCAACAACTTAGTACACCATACTCACAAATAAAATTTCAGGCTTTTATGTATCGAATTTAATATAACCAAAATATATTTTGTTCAGGGTGCTAGATGCTTTAAGCATGAAGGACCTCTATCATCTCTAATTTTGTTGATTAACTCATTCATTTTCCTTTAACCCACTCTCCTTTATTCTTTAGTCATTTCATTTACTTTTATTCCTGCCAAGTCTCTGAGGATCTCAGCCTTTTCAAATTTTTTAAATTTAATCACATATATTGTAACTTTAATTCCTTCAGCCGGAAGATTTTCAATCACTTTTCTCAATCTATTGGACCCACTTATATTAAAAAAATTTTTAAGATACAAGCAGCATTAAACAATTTCATCTAAATACGAAGTCTTACATTAGCTACAAATATATAATATTTATTTTTCCTTGTCCTAGATGTAAGCAACATAAAAGGACATTTCCATATATTTCAGCTAATTCGTCACAAATTTCACCTTTTAGACCACACTCCATACGATATAGAGTAACATAAGCTGCCTAATGCATACGTCATTCTCTTAAACATGACCTTCAACAACACCAGTAATTTACATCTTTTATATCCAATATTAAATAATTATAGAAAAATTTTTAAATCCCAACACCTGGATTGCTGTTATCATTTTAACATCATCAAAGTTTTTTAATCTTTTGGCTGTAGTAATATAATGTTTTAACTAACATTGTTTCATGGTTCATTGACATTTTGTTTTTGACACCGTTCATGGGTATCTTATCAATCAGTTGCCAGCTGAAGTCCGTTTGAAGAGGTTTACTCTCCGGACACTGGAACTCACTTAAGCATGGGTGTATGTTACCTGAAGTAAAATCTAATTAAAATATTAAACATCATATAATATTATCAACATCATGTACACTCTTTGGTAACACACTACATTTTAAAGGGGTTTTACCCAAATATTTTGGTGGCTCAGGCATGGTAACCTGTAAGTATAACCATTTTGTTTTTTTAACCTTAGTCAAAATTTTAAACCACGTTTGCTGTAATTAAATGGTTTATACTTATTTTAGGTATTTTAACCTGATGATGGAACGGTTGTTCCGAAAACGTTCGTGTTTTTAATGTTGCCCTTTTAAGGGTTTTTATAAAATAAAATATACCCACATACAAAGACTAACCTCTTTTTGTTATACGTGGTATACAGCCAGCTACAGGAATTATTTTCCTTGTGGATTTTAAAGAGATAAAGCTTTAGAAAAGTACATTTTGATTATATTATGTTATGAATTCTGCAATTTTTGAGCAAGAGACAAATATTTACTCGTTATTGTATTATATAAATTAAAAATTGCAGAATTCATAAAATATTATAATCAAAATGTACTTTCTAAAAGCTTTTTCTCTATATATTTGTAGCATACAACATATGCATTATAAAAACATCCCAATACTGTCAAACCGAAATATTTTATTTCATGGTTGACATTTGCGGCTATATTCAGTTTGTATTTTCGGTAAACTCAACCATTGTTTTATAAGTGATTCATGTTGGGTCAAATGACCCATTAAAAATCTTTCATGAGCTTAAGAGAATAGCTTGTCAAAAACTCCTCAATTATTGGAGAATGTGTTCAAACTATCCTGGTGCCATAAGCGATTAAAATTAGTGGACAATATCTGAAATATTTTGTTTCTTCAAAAATTTTGAAAGACGGCACTGAAAATCGTCGTTGCTTTAACAGATTATGATTCATATTGAATATTAAAAGTACTATCTTAAGTACCAAAATAAATATAGCGATTTGTCAAACCCTTCTGTAGGTGTCACGTGGGATTTATGGACAATAAAATCAAAATTTGTACATTCAGATACTTGTTTCCAAAAACGAACTGATGGTTCCGCGTAGGAAGTACTTTTATTATTTAGTTTGGTCACCAGACGATCCAACATTAAATAAATAGCACGTCTTGCTACTTTGGCAGCAGAAAAAAATAGCGTAGGTTAATGGGATTGTATATTTGCGAAAAGAAATTGTTGATACAATAAAGTCTCTTTTTATGCGATTTTAAAGTTGTTTATTTCATCCAAAAATTTCTATTATTAACTATTATAATTAAATATTAACTATTCTCCTCCAGATGTCAGTAAAGTGAGCCTTTGCAATTCGGGGATTCCCTTGTTAAATGATGTCTCTATTACATCATTGAGAGTTTCGTATTAAAAGGTATAACTTGTTATTGTTTTAAAATAATTTTTCTCTTAGCGGTGGTTCGTTTTATAATAAGTTGTTTAAAATTTCGCTGATTCCAAGTTGCAGTATAATAAGCAGCACGGTTTTCGGATTGACACGTTTCAAGTAAGTGTCGTAGTTTTATTTTTCATCAGAAGAGGTTTTTGCCATCTCAATATCGGAAGTCTATTTTTTTTTATTTTTTCTTTTAAGATTTTATTTGACCCAATAGAGAAAAAAAATATCAAAGACAATCAATTTTGTTGGAAACGAAAATTTTTTGTTTTTGTCTTGGTTTTATGTAATTTTAGAAGACTTTAGAAGGACGTATCCCTACTTTTTCCAGGCAAGTAATTTTTTTTTATATGCGCTTTCGTGTAGAACGTATCGACCGCATAAAACGAGCCCTTACTGTATATATTATTATATGATGTTTATGACAGATATAAAAGCATTACAAAAATGTTTTTAATTTAAGCGGTCTATGTGACTTTTGAATTTAGTGTAATATTTAACAATCTTATAAACTTTAAAGAATACCGAATAATCAAATTGCTCAGTCAAGTGTGCAAACTGTTTATAAGAATTATTAACAACCGGTGGACTTAAAAAATAGATAATTACTAACCGGTAGAACTGTGTACCGCAAAGGAAATAGTACATCAGCCCATCTGCTGACAATGAGAACATGGCGACTTCGACAAGCAGATATAATATCGCCGAAGCTGTTTAATCTACCCCTAGAAGTCTTCAAAACTACAAATTGGTCAACATATGGCATTAATGTTAATGCCACCAAGTTAAATCACCTCAGATTCGCTGACGGCATCGTGATTATAGCAAGCACACTCGAGGAACTACAAACTATGGTGGAGGAAATCGGAGACAGTCCAAGGATATATCTACCTAGGTTAAATTCGAAACTAGACAAAGAAAAAGAAATGCGGAAACCACTAGAAGAGCAAGTTTGGCAGGTCCATTCTTTCCTCCTGTCTTGAGCAATCCTGGAGGTATTCCATCACATCCAAGGGCCTTGTTATTTTGCGCAGTTTGATTGACCACTTGATCGAAGAAAAAATAGGAAGACTAAAAACATCATGGCTTGATAGAGTCCAAAAAGCAATGCCATAGGGAGATCTAAGACCAGAGGACTGAGCCGATAGGGGTAAATGGGGACTGGGCCGATAGACGTTAATGGAGGCTGTGAACCAAAAGGCGCAAGACGTTATAAACGGGCCATTATATATGACATCGTCCACTTCCGATACCGATGGGTGGTCCAGAAGAATTGTAGAAAGCTGTTAGATTTGGTATAGCTTTCCGGTCATCGGGATATACAATTTTAATATCTTTTCCTGTCCATGAGAATTTCATTTTTGTTTGTTAATATTTTGTTAACTACTCTATCATCTAAGGTTTCTTGCTTTTCGCTTACAATTGCCAATGACTTTTTGTGTTCGTTTGTTTAACAATCATCTTCATATTTTTCCATTATTATTCTATAGTGTTTCGAAATTTTTCTCTATGTCGGTTTTAAGCTGTCTCTTCTTATTTTTCCTTAAAGCATTGATGTTATACCTTTTTATTTTTTTCTGGGACTTTATTTTTCCCGTAAAGTTTAAGTCCCCTATTAGAAGATTGTGGACTGAGGCAATTTTACTCCAGGATATGCCGTGAACAGGGTCACGTTATTTTGAAGAAATCTATTGATTATAAAATAATCGATTTCATTTCTCACTATCTGTTAAAGAGTATCTTGGGAGTTTTCCGTGAGCAAAGTTGTGAATGCAAATCGTAATAGGTATTCTTAATGGTTAGTTGTTCTTTCATTTAAAACTGTATTAACCTTTTTTTCCGTTTATTTTTTATAATTCATATAACATAAGTAGTTAATGACCATCTTCAGAAGAGCTACTTTTATTGCACTTACCTCGTATGGTAGATGTTCTATTCTGTGAAATCATCAATCTATTAACAAACCAATACAGCAAGAACAATAAAGTGTTGTTATCTTAACACAATTCTGTAAATTCCATATAAGTAAATACAATTAACAAGTTACTCGGACAACTAATCAGTCGAGCTGAAATAAGTAACGCAGTTTTTAATTGTAGAAATACAATAGAGTTCTTCTGCAAAAGGCGAAAACTAAATGTTAAGGAAAAAATTGACAATGTTAAAGATATCTCGGTTTCAGGAATTCTCAGAATGTACAAGAATTAAAGACATAATTTGCTTGTCCAAGATATGAGAAAACATTTAAGATGCTGGTTGTGTTTTCTCATTAACTAAGATGGATCAAGAACAAAAATATGTACGTAAAAAAATATTTTACAGCTCAATGACTGCGTTCAAGGCTAGTTGTAATTTATTTCTCGTATTTATCGAATTTATGTAGTAGAGTAATTGTGTGCGCAGGGATTCCAAAGGATGATGGAAGATGTTGTAAAAAAATTTTACAAATATGGCCTAAAACTAAATTATAATACAAAAATAATGATCATTAGTAATAACACCAACAGAGAAACACTCAAATCACAATAAACGATACACAATTAGAAAGAGTGGAGAAAATATTATATCTGGGCTGCAATATTAAGGACACCTGGGGCCACACGATATAAAAACTCGTATTGAAATAGCGAGAAATTGTTTTAATGGTCGTAAAAATAATCTATGTAACCCTGTGTTCCTTTATCTCTAAAAATACTTATTCTGTGAGGGCAAAATAAAGTTCTCAATCCAGTTCATAGTTTGTTGATAAGGAGAACCCAAGAATAGACAGAAAGAAACCGTTTTATAAAAGAAAAACTTATTGTAAATGTCCACATTTTTCAGTAACTTCGCAAAGATACACGCAATGTTTCGTATCTGAGCCCCTATTGGATCTTATATAACATATATAACAACGTATCTATGTTAAGTTATGTAAAATAAATGTATCTGTTACTAAATAAATAAATTCTAGGCAGTGGTCTTAAAATCAACTTTTAAGGCTTCAAAACAAAATTTCGATTGAATTCAACTAATTAAATTAAAGTGTACTTATATAATCATCACGTTCAACCTCGTAATTTATCGATTCTATCTAAAAATTGTAATATCAAGAGCAAAATATTCAGCCGATAAATAAGCTTACAAAATCTATTTTTACCTAATCCATCACGTAACACGTCACCAAATCCAAATATAAGTGGATTTATGTATGTGTGTTGTCAATAAAATGAAGCAAATGAGAAATATCGAAATGTTTTAAAATGATATAAATTAAATAAGTGGCAAAAAGTATATACAGAGTGGGGACCCAACAATAAAGCAAAATAAGTGTATTATTAAATGACTTATATTTATATATAAACGAGGTTCCTACAGCCTCTGTCTCTTCTCGCATTTCGACCGCCATCGTTTTCTGTCCATCCATTCGTCTTCTTTGATGGCTCTATCTCTCATTATGTGCCGTACATTTTCTACCCAGGCAACTGAAGGCCTTCGCCTTCTTCTTCTTTGTTATGGTATGTAATTTAAAGCTTTCTTTGGCCATCTATCTTCATTCATTCGCTTCACGTGACCATACCACACTAGTTGTCTCGTTTCTTCTAATATCTTCATTCCTGATATGATCTTTTTTGGATACGCCACACGCTCTCCAGAAAATCCATTTCTACTACTTCTATTCTTTTTCTATCTTTTTCGTAATCTGCCAAACTTCTGAAAATGACCAAAAAATCTAATTTTAAAAATTTAATGCTTATGCTATTAAATGGTCAAAAATAGCAGGAATCACGTATCAAGAATTCTCGGAAATTGTGAATTCGATCATTGGTGGCGCATAAGGAAATAATATTAGGGTGATGTTGTTTCACATCAACTCTACCTTAACTGCATTCCCTTGGTACGGAATATTTTTCCCGGAGCTATTTTTGCATTTCATCCTCTCTGCTTTTGGAAGTGGGAATCTGTTCAATACGGCGACTATGCAACACATTGCAGAACATATTGAAACCATTGTTCGAAACGATCTGCATTCATGTCCTCATGTCACTGGTTTTTTTTTATAAAACAACTAAGCCACTGTCTTTTAGAAAACCATCTCTTCCAATATGAGTCACTATGAGTCGCTGTCCTTTACCTATCGGTCCTCGAAATCCTTGGAAAAATACTTCAACAAAAGTCTGCCGACCTTTTGTTATAGTAGTGTCAGTCCACACATTTTTAACAGTATGTACAGCATTGATTCAAGTTTCGTACAGATTTTTCTACTTTGTTCACCAAAATTCTGACATTTTACGCAGATGATTGCGACGCCATGTAATGATTTCAGGTTTCTCTATCAATGCTGAATTCCTGTTGTATTTGGCATACATTTTAATAAACTCCCATTTGTGTAACTTCTTACGCAAAGTTCCACGACTCATTTGGGAAATTACTTCATTAGTATTTAATGCAGAAAAAATTTGTCTAGAGTAGAAATTTCCTTATTAAAATAAAAAGAATGAACTGCACGTCTTATTTCTGAATTTATGTTCATTCAATTCAATTGGTCTTCGACCTCGTAGATGTGTCTGTGGAACCTGAACATCACCTGAGCGTTGTTTTTGAAGGACAATCATGTAAACAGTGGATGACCATAATTCTGTCATACTTACACAAACGACTTCTTGCCTCATCGCCGGAGACGTTTTCCTCAAATACTCATACACATTAGACACTTTGTTTTAGCTTCAAGTCCTAACAGTTTGCGAGAACTTTTCACATTTATACTCTCCCTGTTAATACTAGCTTCTAGTAGTAATATTTAACAAAAGCAATATATCGTTAAACACAAAGACTGCTATATACTTCCAACACTTCTTCTTCTTCTTCAGCCTGTATTAGTCCACTGCTGGACATAGGCCTCTTCCATTTGCTCCATTGATTTCTACTCTTGGAAATTCTCATCCAATGCTTGCCCGCGACTTGTTTGATATCATCTGCCCACCTCTTCTCTGGTCTGTCTACTCCTCGCCTGTTCTCTCTTGGTCTCCAGTTTGTTAATCTCTGTGTCCATTTTTCGGGATTATCTCGGACAATATATACGATCCATTGCCACTTGAGCCTTGCTATACGTTCTGCGACATCAGTAATCTGTCGCAATAATGTCGATATTTCGAATCCTGTCTCTCAAACTAATCCCTAGCATGGCCCCCTGCATCGCTCTTTGGGTTGTACTGAGCTGCTCTAAGGTTTTCTTTGTAAAGGCCATGGTCTCCAGTCCATATGTAGTTACAGGCAAAATACATTTGTCATAAACCCTACGTTTTAGACACATTGGTATATCTTTATTCTTCAAGACAATTGTATGCGTCTTTTTATTTCGGCTACCTATATATAGTATTCTACATTTTCAAGACTGACGTTGTCAATAACAATATTAGTTTGTAAATTACTCATTATTTTTGTTTTCTGAAGGTTCATTTTAAGACCTATTTTACTTGACTGCTGATTTAATTCCTTGAACATTTGCTCCAGTTCCTTGATATCTGTACTAAATAATACTATGTCGTCCGCAATCCTCAAATGACTCAAACGTACACCATCAATGTTTAGACCTTTTTGCTCCCAGTCGAACTGTTTGAATACATTTTCCAATGCTAAGGTAAAAAGCTTTGGAGAAATAGTATCACCTTGTCTAATACCTTCGAATACACAATGTACCTATAACGATGGAAAAATTAAATACATACTGACCATATACGAATCCTTTCTCCGATACAGACACTCTTCGTAGTAAAAGTCATAGAGATAGCTAAACGATACGATAAACGTAAGTGATCACTCTCATGACCTATTTAATTTTTTATTTGCTGGACTATAATAAACTTTGTTTCAATGAGGAAGTCTACTGGAAATAAAAATATCATTTTATTTAACGTTTCGCCTATCCCTTTCTAGTAATTTATCATTTACAAGGGCAAGGTAAAATGTTTTCGGTTTATCTGGTCTATTGATGTCTTCATCAACAACACAGAATTATCTCGTGAGGTTTAGTGAAAAGATATGGTTTGGCAACATTATATCAAGTACCACATACAGATTGAACTAAGAAAAAGAAGAAGCCAACTGCTTCTGAGAAAATAAATAATTTGAATACCATTTAGTCATAATATAAAAGTGTATAAGAGGTCTGTAACTTCTTTAACGATAATGAAAATGTAGAGTTTACAAATAAGAGATGCATCAACTGAAGATGATCTAAGTACAGCACCAAAACTGAAAACAGTAACTAAGGCAGAAAAAATCAAAATATGCCCAATATGAAGCTAAGGATCTATGCATCTCAAAAAAAAAACTAAGTAGGACAGACTACTCATTGAGTACATATTGAGAACTCATATCATATCATATCGTGAGGGTTTCGCGACATGATTAGTTAAATAATCAAAAATACTATGCAATCAATGGATAGAAGCCAATGGCTCTGCACCGAAAAATACAAAGCCATGCATGTTAAATTACAAACCTTGAGAAGTATTACTAGGCACATATTGATTTCCTGGATGAAAAAAAAAGACAGAAAAGGCGAAAACAAATCCTTGTATGACAATGCAATTCTTGGTTGGTTGTATTGAGAGTGTGTAGAGTTTTATAGAAAGATCTCCAAAAAGCTTTTTAAACATTTATACTGAATATCTCGAAAAGTATCGTATCTACGACAAAAATATATACAGGACAAAAATATATACGAAAAACTTTTTAAAAAATTGAATTTTCTTAAAAAAAAATTTTCTTCTGTAAAATTTTTTTTCCCTTATACCACTTTACGAATCAAGAGAGTAGTATTAATTCAATTTTTAAAAATTTTGTCATAAGGGCTGCTGGTGCCCTAAGGGTGTTAATTATGACCCAAACATCATCAAACTTCATGCCACTTAAAGGTTTGTTAGCGTTCGCGATACATAACTTGCAAAAAAAGTCTTAACAGCAGGTCGTGAAAAAGGAAAATTTTGCCTTGGAAATGTTTCGGAAAATTAGAAAAATTCGATTTTCAGAAAAATGCACTATGATTCAACTCTAAATTTCCTTTTTTTTGTTGCTATCTCATATGACATTTTCAGTACACAAAAAGGCAGGGATAAAATCGTGTTCGAACTTACTATTGAAATCCGACGGTCTAACTGTCATAAATTTAAAAAAACATACAGAAGTTAAAACACTTCACCATTGTATTTAGGTATATAAAATAAACATGTAGTTAAAACTTTTACAAGTGTCGTCAAAATTTATACAGTAGCAGCATAACGTTTTCGATCTAATCAGATCATCTTCAGTGCCTTATGTACTTGAAGCTAACAATGAAATTAGTGGCTATGACATCCATATATGGGTTACATCTTTCCAAACTTAAATTATGTGTTGACTCTAGGTCGATGACAATGGATACATTTAATACTTGAGGAACTACATGTCTCTCTGCTCGGTTTTTAACATGTGGTTCTTGTCAGTTAAGACGACACAGACCAACTGGAGTTGGTCTGGAGTTGAAGCAGTTGGTCTGTGCCGTCTTAACTGACAAGAACCACGTGTTAAAAACCGAGCAGAGAGACATGTAGTTCCTCAAGTATTAAATGTATCCATTGTCATCGACCTAGAGTCAACACATAATTTAAGTTTGGAAAGATGTAACCCATATATGGATGTCATAGCCACTAATTTCATTGTTAGCTTCAAGTACATAAGGCACTAAAGATGATCTGATTAGATCGAAAACGTTATGCTGCTACTGTATAAATTTTGACGACACTTGTAAAAGTTTTAACTACATGTTTATTTTATATACCTAAATACAATGGTGAAGTGTTTTAACTTCTATATGTTTTTTTAAACGATGGTATACAGCCAACTACTGGGATTTTCCCATTAATTTTTATTTTAATTGTCATAAATTTCTTTTTAAACATGCTAAATAGTATACTTGGTATCAATGTCGCATGCTAAGTTTGTCAACCTTGTAGTATTTCAAACGATGATTCTACAATCTTTTCCCCCAAAGCATTAGCCTAGGACTTAAGGCTTCTTCTTTTTTAACATTCTCATTTGGTAGTGATATTTTAGAAACAATAAAATCTAAGTCTTAATGTACAGATGTAATTTGGATTCATAGTAACTGTTAGATAACTATTTCCTTTCTAATGTTGTGAATCCTATTATATCCGAGCAGATTGTCTCAAGCAATCAACCAATATTCTTTATTTCATCTAACTTTTACAAGTATTGAAATGCGTCAACTACAATCTATGATCAGTAAAAACTACAAGTAAATAAAAACAGTTAACACAAAAACATAAAAATTGTTAAAAAGATGCCTGCAAATATTCATCTAACGAATAGAAAGTGTTTACCAGAAGTAAGTCCCTAACTGTTCTCTTAAATACATAAATATCTGACTCTTTAACATAATTAGGTAATGTATTATACAAACGAACGTATGTTGGGTAAGGACCCTTGCCCACAACGGTCAAGTACAAGAACAAGCACCTCATTAATTCGCGAGCAATTTCTCCAACAAACTAAGCAATATTGCAAAATTGACTGTACATGAGCAAAATAGTAAAGTTTTAAGATATCTAGGAAGACAAAATTCCTAAGTTGCCATAGAATATAACAGTGCACAGGCAATCTTCCCACTACATAATCAACGTGAGAGCTCCAAGACAAATTAGAATCCAGGTAAACACCTAACAACTTAGTGGAGTGGCTATTTACCACTGACCCATTGTCAAGTTTTACTAATGGACTCATCTGCATAGTAGAAGGTGAAAAGGTTACCATATTGGTCTTTGATCTATGGTCTAGTATGGCTAATGAGTCATACTTTTTACAAGACAGTTTGCTTTTTGTACTACATGAAAAAAATTATTGGAATTTAGTGCAACTGTGGTATCGTCAGCAAATTGAGTGACATAACAGCCTGATTGCTTTTCCACATTTTCTACTCGAACCCTTATTGCATCAGAAAAATTATCTAATGGATTCAGAACCACACATGTTGAGCTATCGTTTATCAGTCGATTTAAATCATTGACGAAAATCAAAAATAAAAGAGGGCAAATGATACTTCCCTGCGGAACTTCGGTGAGGACCCTTTCAAAGTCAAAAAACAAACAGATAACTTTATTACCCTTATCAAAGTTTGAGATAAAATATGATTGCACAGCGCTAGTAGTGCATCTTGCACACTTATACCTTTACGGAAACCAAATTGAGATTTTTCTATAATGTTGTGCTTGTTAATATACGAGAGGAGACGTGTATGAAATGCCTTCTCATATATTTTTGAAAACAGATAAAAGTGATAGTTATCAAATTTTGATTTGTCACCTTTTTTATGTATAGGCACAACTAAAGCAGTATTTAGAATTTGAGGAAAAATCCCTTCCTGAAATGAAAGGTTTACTAGAAGTCTCTGTTATAGACCATGGAGTGTTTACTATTTACTGGAATACTCTAATCTGAAATTTTTCGAATTTTATTCTGCTTCGAAAATGAAATACTTCTTTATATAAATTTAAATTACTCCATGATACATAAAAACAAATAGAAGGCGTGCTGACTATTCTGTAATTTAATGTGACTTCCTAGAAGAAATTAAAGTAGCATAATTCGTTATTAATGAATCACTCTGTATAATTAGATATGAAACACAAACCACCGACTAACAAGAATGTGAGGCTTGCGGTTATATTTAGGTTAAATTTTTCTTAGGAAATACGATGATGCTACGAGATAACTTTTGCATTTTGCAAGTTAGTTCCAACATGAGTCTCTGACCTTCAGTATACGCCTGGGGGCCATTTTCTGTAACACTTATAAGCTTCGTTCTGTAATTAGCTATGGGGATTTTATAAAATGGTCACATTTGTAGGCAGTTACAATAAATTTGCGAATATTTTCTTAGTAATGTGCAGTTTGATGTTTTGTTGTCAGCCATATTTGGAATTCCCGGTCAGTTAATGACTATTTTTAGATGATTTGTTCGCATACTAGATACGTCGTATACTTGCAATTACTTCCAGGTCTTTGTCTTTAATATTTATTATGAAAATAACCTTCTTAGAAAAGAACAGTGAAAAGCTTGTATGCTGTATTTTGTTATATATGTCTATCTATCTACGTCAATCAAATACAATATTTCTTATGGAAGTTTTATAGGTGCAAATCTGATTACGAGCGCATTAAAACAATCGTATATGTAAAAGAAGATACTATTGAACAAAAAATCACACATGTTCTGTATTATTTAATTGTAAACTATCCGTTAGAGGCAGATTAGTGACCGAGGGGTTTCACTTAAAAAATAAGAGCACCAAGCCGTTAGAGTCGACAGAAAGTACCAAGAAGAATAGCAAAATGGGTTAAACACAAAAACCTTACATGGTTTACGGGAAATATCACGGGAAAGAGTACCCAGAAGATGGTACGAAAGTCCGACATCATCATCGCAAGATGAAATAATAAAATAAACATCACATTATATACTAAAATGAGAATTACATACACTGATATTATGATCAAGGCAGAACTATTAACATTGGTGAAAAATAATCCTATTGAACAAAAATATGTGGTAGACGAAATGGTTAAACTCATAGGTACGTGTGTGCTGAGGTTGCCTCCGTAACATTGTGAGTTAAACCCCATCGAAATTTGGGCGCAAGTAAAGGGCGAAGTTGCGAGAAAAAATAGTACATTTAAGTTATGCGACGTAAAAGTATTGTTCAATCAAGCCTTAAATAATGTTCCAGAGAATAATAGGCAAAATGCTGTCAATCATGTTGATGGAATTATATCCAAGATGTGGCAATTGGATTTTACTATAGATTAGCAATTAGAACCAATTATTATTAAATCCGGAAACTAATTGTCGAAACCAAATTCAGATTTCCGCTTTAATCTGTGCGTTCTAAGAATTGTAAGGCAAAACAGACATTGATAAAGATGTAATTAGAGACATGGGGAATCTAAAATTGCATTCCAAAACATATCTCCTCAACTAAGCAAAAATCCTTGGCGAATTGGTTTCTAGTATTCATAAAGAGTATACCGAAATAAAAGGAAAGACAGTTAAGATTTGATTTCACGTATAGTGCGTTTGTATATCCGCTTATACGTATTTCATCCTAAAAGGAATCTTCGGAATCCCCTCGTATATGTGTTAACTGAAATCCCCTTATGGAGCGTGCTATGTTGGGCGTTTCACTACGAGACAAGATCCCAAATCGCCAGCTACGACAAAGAACAGGAGTGGCTGATGCAGTAGAGAGAGTAGTAACACTAAAATGGAACTGGGCAGGTCGAATGACAGATAATAGATGGACAAAGCGGATACTGGAATGGAGACCAAGAGATGATGCCTACCGAAGCAGAGGTCGTCCACAAACACGTTGGACTGACGATCTAAAACGTTGTCATAGGAATTAGATGCAAGAGGCACAAGATCGAAATAGATGAAAAATTATGAGGGAGATCTATGTCCAGCAGTGGATAAGCGAAGATTGAATGATGATGCATTATAATAACGAAGAATTTTTTCAATGTTTCTTAGTTTGTATCCTTCAATTTATAATCTTTCGTTCTTTTTATGTCGCCGCCGTCGATAATAAATTATTTTATTGTTTATTTATGTCACAGGCGCAAATTCTTCGATATTTCTTTGTTCAAACCGCCCGATATTGCGTTTTCAAATTAATCTACGTCTTAATTTTCGTTGTGTTTTGTTTATTTTAGCGTTTTGCTTATTCTAGTTTATGCCATCAATTTTTTAAGATAATTTCGTCACTCTCAGTGGAGCCGCTGTTAGAGGCAGTAGTTTCGGTGTTGGTCCGAATTTTCATCTAGTTTGTAATGGTTTTTCCTTATTGTTTTTTTTTTATTGGAATTAGTGAAGTTTTTTAGTATGTAGCAGTTCAATGTGTAGTTACAGAGGTTAGGTTTGAAGAGTCGATCAAAGGAGACAGTTCGTTGTTATGAGATGATATAATTTGTTTAAAATAAGTGGAATTTTACTCTTATGTAATATGTCGAATTTAGAAGAGTAACCACTCGTTTCGATGTTCTGAAAGATTTGTGTTAACATCTGAAAAGTAAATAAGATGGTTCCAGTTTTCAAGATTTGCATAAATGCCCCCTTCAACATCGTTTTGTTCCTGGAGCAGTTTTATATTTGGAAGTGCCAGTTTACAACCTCAGGAACTTAAAGTGTTTTTATTCAGTTTTGTTTTAAATTTAATGTTAATTTATGACAGCCCGTTTTAGCATTTTTGATTTGTTTTGTATTCTTTAAAAGAAAGGTTAACTTACATGTAAATTTTGTAAGTTTTTGTAGTATCTCCAACTCCTGGAAATTGTAAACAGATGACACATGTAAGTCTTTTTTGTATTTTTGTATTTTGCAGCTATTGTTATAATATTTTGTATTGTCTTTTTTTGAGCATTCTTGTGTTCTCTATGTTTTGTAACTGTTTGTGGTGACACAAAAATAAATGTTAAATTTTGTTTCTTAACATTTGTTTATTTTTTTTAACTAACCCTTTTTGAGTTTTATTTGAAAAAGATATGTTTTTTATGTTTAATAATTATATCTCCAGTTACAACTAGCTGGTTGTAATAGGTATAATTAGGCACCTCAAGTGGCGCCCTATATTAAATTTCTTGAGGTGTTTCCGGTTTATTTTCATTCTGTTTGTCCCAAGAGATTTATGACCCTTTATTTCATTTTTCTGTAGTTGCCCCAATCCAAACCCTCTTGTCTTTTACTTATCCACGACCCCAGCTCTCCAACTAACCCCTGAGTGCCCGTTCGCACAAGTGGCGTTTATTTTGCTTACCCTTCTCCACCCCCATAGTTTCTCTTCCCTCAATTTTCTACCCCTTGTATTAAAATATTACCCTATGGTAGGCAAAATATCTTCGTTACAGTAGAAGCAACACTAAAATGGCTTCGATATGAACGCAATAGCGACATATGGTAATAAATCCGGAAACTAATTGTCGAAACCAAATTCAGATTTCTGCTTTAATCTGTGCCTTCTAAGAATTGCAAGGCAAAACAGACGTTGATAAAGATGTAATTAGAGACATGGGAAATCTAAACTACGACAGGAAAGATTGTTTTCAAGTTCAGAGCTTTTGCAAATAGCCGCTCCGAAGATTCCTTTTAGGATGAAATACGTATAAGCGGATATACAGATGCACTATACGTGAAATCAAATCTTAACTGTCTTTCCTTTCAATTATTATTAATTTAGGTGACTATGATTCCTCATCGGAAGACTCTGATAGTGATTAAGTTACAGGACCATTTTAGGCAATATACTTACTAAACAAAACAACGATTTGGAGTGAAAATATGTGTGCTGTGTGCACTTTCTATATCAAAAATTACTGCGATTACGTCTTGCCTGGAGGCCTTGTTTGCAGGATCACTAAATTATAAGAAGTGCTTCGATTAGGTCTAAAACCTGATTGAGCAGGGTTAAGGATATTGTTTTTTTTCTAGATACCAGATTAATCGCTTGTTGATCATGTTTTCCAATAATTTGCAAAGGGTACGTGTTAGGGAGGAGAGTTGGGAAGAGAGCTGCTTTTTTTATAGGAAAAATAATGGATCCCCTCGACTTGGAAGGAAATTCTTGTTGAGCCCAGATTACATCTATACTAAAATCACAATCAAGATGCACTAGAAGTAAACAAACCAAGACACTTGAATGTTACGAAGAACACTCCCGAATCATAATTTACAATGTATAAACTTTGTAAATCATAATTTGGGATTTATACAATGTATATACATTGTAAATAATTATTTGGGAGTGCTCCGTGTAACATTTAACGTGTCTTGATTTGTTTATTTCTAGTGCATCTTAATTGTGATTTTAGTATATATCTTATAACGGTAGAATATTATTGTGTAGTTATTTTTATGCTTTAGACTAATAAATGTTCGATACTACAAAAATAAAGTATTTATATTACTGTTTTTTTGTATAGACATAGTTTACGAACTATAAAAATTGGATCTACTTGGACCCCGATCCGTCTTTTTTGTCATATTTTGAAAGTTAAAAGAAGGATCAGTGCTACATTTTTCGTAATATTTTACTTGCAAATTTATAACGAAATAAAGAAGTCGTTTTCAAATAATATAATATAATATGTGTTATCTACCATAGAATTATCCAGAATCCGGTATACCGATTAATAACACTGTCTACATTAGGAACGTGTCGCCTGCGGTTGAAATTGACCGACTATAAGATATCAGTTTTCATATCAATAATCAACTTTCCACTTTTGTTACATAATAAAAATTAATAACAAATGATATATAATATCCTGCCTATTTACCTACTAATTAAAAACCATTTAAGGTTATTTGCAGCTGTTAAATTATGAAAGCCAAAAACAAAAGAAAAATCATTTATTTAAAAATGACAAGGTCATTCCAATACCTATACTTAAAGCTGAAATCTTGTCATTCTGAAATTAATAAACATTAATTCTGCTGTTAAACCTGCTTAGCGGAATCAGAAACTATTTTTGTAATTACAGAAACTTTTGTCTTTGCAACTATAGGACTGCTTTCAGTTCCCATAATTAGTGTTTTAGGTTGTTACTGCAAAAAGTGGTTTGGTCAAGGTCAAATAATTTCAAAGGCAAATAATGATTAAATCGATATGGGATGTTTAGACGAAAATGAAATGTATGAAAAGTATAAAAATGATTCTTTAAAAATATAAGTCGTGTATTTTACATTCGTGTATTGTAAATTACATTGTGGGACTAGTGGTTTGCACATGACATTCTTCTTTTAGCCCTTGTCCTATTCTCGGCAAGAGGACAAAAACGAGAAAGAACGAGGGAATCCGAGTAGAGGAATATCATGGATGAGTCACTCAAGGGACTGGTTTGGTCGAAACACAAAAGAACTGTTTTAAACAAATTGTAAACAAATTTAGAATAGTTTTTGATATCAATCTCATATAGGCAAGGAACATAAAGAAGGATATGAAATGCTTAAAAAATAATAAATATTTTATTAAAATGCAGTAAATGTAAATACTTATTTAGCCCAGTCTGGTTAAAAAAAAAGGTCGAAAAATTTTTCGCAGATATCTGAAGCTTTTAAGACACAGGTGGGGGTTATTAGATGACAAATAGATAACTTATATTTTACATAAACAATATTTATACCATTTTTTATAATCAAGAATATCTTTATTTTCCCGTTTTTTAAATTAAAATTGATAAATAATTTATGAGAGATATTTGCAAAAAAAGCAGTTTTTGCACTAATTTATAAATTTTATTAATTTTTTTATTGACAAAATCAAATGTTATTAATACATTTGAACATCGAGGAATTACCGTCTTTTAAATTTGTGCCAAATTTCCCCCCGATCGGTTAAATGGTTTAAAAGTTATTTAATTTATTATCCCTGAGGCTAAATATTTAAACTATTGAACTTGCTCTATTAATGATGCAATACACATTTAGCAAATTTCATAGGATTCTTTAAGACTTAAACTATCTCAGAAGTTTAATGCATATTGCGTTTTAATCGAAATTATTTACAAAATAAACGTTTGAAAACGGGATATGTTTTTGATTTATAAACAATTGTAATAACTTCTATATTTTTCAACCTACAGACTTGTACGTACAACCATTGGATAGCTGGTAAAAAAACTCACATTAAAAAAAACATTCTATGACCAATACGAACGAAGTTAGGGACTTTTTTTTAAATCACATCTCCATTGTTTATAAACATTAAGAAGTAAAATTTGCACAAATTTTGAATGAAAATCTAAACTTTATATTGAAACTTAGGTATAAAATTTATTCAATTTTTCGAAACTTACAGCTTTTTGAAACGAAGGTACTTTCGAAAGATCGACATAGGAAAGTGGAGGGGATAATTGTTTCAGCTCCGTTTTTTTTTTCGAGATCGGAACTTCAAATTAAAACACGTAGGAAAAATTTACATTATCTCGGCTTCCATTGCAGCTAGAAGCCTCTTTTTTTAATCTGGGGTAGCTCGTCGAAATATGAATAACTACATAGTTTTCACTTGCCGGGAAATATGGGAAACCTCGGAAAAATTGAGTCCATTTGAAATTCACCGTAAAAACTTACTTTTTTTTAATTTGACTGCAGTACTAATAATGATGACATAATTTTCAACTCCCTGGAAATCTCGGAAAATCCCCTGAAATTTAATTACCCGAAATTTAATTTATAAAATATATTACATCTTTGATATAAAATGAAAAAAAATATATGTTGATTTTCCGAGATTTCCGGGGGGGGGAGAAGGGGGGTGAAAATTTTGTTATAATTATTAATACTGCGACAGACGCCAAATTTAATTCATCTAGCACCCACCTATGTATTAAAAGCTTCAGATATCTGCGAAAAATTGTTCGACCTTTTTTTATTTAACCAGACTGGCCTAGATAGTAAGTAGATCAGCACAGTATTTGTTTGAGGGCAGTTTAAATTTACATATTTACGCAATACTATATTAAATGAGTTTTAATAGCATAGTACAGTTTGCCATTAACAAAAACAGTTTCTGATTTAATTACTTATTATTGCTAAGAGCTGAAAGTGCTTACCACATTACAGACATTTTTGACCGAAGAGCATTGGTTTTGCTACTCTTGTATGATTTATTTATAGTTAAAGCAAAGTGCTAACACCATAATCTTGTATGATATCTCGTAATCACCGTTTTTTAACTTGTCCAATAAAACTCAAAAACTTAGAAGTCTTTAAAACTGCGTCGATTTACTTAAAATTTTGACAGGAGTTGTAATATAACTCATAGTGCTATTATTCGGGGGGTCAATTCCACCCCTTGTCAGGGGTGTAAATTTAAACAGTCAAAATAACATCTGAAATCGATAGATAGGTAATCAAATTTTAAGAAAACAATGTCATATTGAATATGAATGAGTTATTCGCGAAAAACATGGTTTTTTGACATATTTAATTACGAATAACATGAAACGTATTGGGTTAACAAAAAAGTTGAGTTCATATGCCATTTATTCAGTTCAAAATATCATACGACCCTTAAAACCCGAGTAAGCTGTTTTTTCTTCAAAAATTCACCGAAACTTTGTTTATAAACAATAAGCAGTTTAAAAAGAAGCATTTAAAAGATTATTAGTTCAAGTTTTTGTCAGCAACTGTCCACATTACAATAATATTCCTTATGAACCATTCACTACTAAAGAAGTCTCGAATACTATCAAAGAGCTTCATAACTGGAAATCTCCTGGACCAGACGGAGTTCAAAACTTCTGGCTAAAGAAGTTTTGGAGTGTACACGAGCTTTTAACAGTATTGATTAATCATGTTATCTCTAATCCACAGGAAATACCATCATTTCTTACACAGGGAACCACTTATCTAATACCAAAGGATCAAAATAACACCCAAGATCCAGTCAAGTACCGCCCAATTACTTGTCTTCCAACTTTGTACAAATTGGTCACATCTTGTGTAGCCCGGCGTACCTACCAACACTGTGATCTAAACAAAATCATAGAGCCTTATCAGAAAGTATGCGCTAAGGGTTCCATAGGTTGCAAAGAACAACCTAAAATCGACTTTTCTAACCAGGCATACACCAAAAAAAGGAACCTTTTTACTGCCTTCATGGACTACAAGAAGGCCTTTGATTCAGTGCCGCATGAATGGCTTATAAATATATTGAAAATATATAAAGCCGATGATAATCTAGTGACCTTTTTGAAGCATATGGCAGAGATTAAGACTAAAATTCACCTTCAAATACCTGGTGAAACCAATATCGAAACTGAAGATATCCCGATTAACCGGGGCCTTTTCCAGGGAGACTCGTTGAGTCCATTTTGGTTCTGTCTAGCGATGAACCCACTAATTCAGCTATTGAGCTCTACGGACTCAGGTTTGAGCATCAAAAATAACAATACTGTTGTAGCGAAGCTTAATCATCTGTTGTACATGGATGATTTGAAATTAATAGCTTCCACTCGAAACCACCTAGATCAGATGCTAAAAACTGTAGAAACTTTCTCAAATGATATCAGTATGCATTTTAGACTAGCCAAGTGCCGTATACTAAATATAGTCAGAGGAAAGGTTCAGCCGGAAGGTTTCGATATGCAAGATGGCAAAAATATCGAATCAATGGGTGAAAATGATATGTACATCTCGGGTAAAGCAAGCGCGGAAAATCGACCACAAACAAATAAAAATCGAACTAACTTCCGAGTTCGTACGACAGTGAGAGTAAGACAACTAAATCGGTCATATCTCAATAATAAAAATTTGTTTAAGACATTAAATACGTACGCTTGTTCCGCTCTGAGCTATTCATTTAGTATTATAAAGTGGTCAAAAACGGATATAGAGTCTTCAGAAGAAAGTAAGAACACTTCTTACAAAGGCGCAAAATCACCATCCACGCAGTGCAATAGAGAGAACAACATTATCGCGATATCAAGGTGGAATAGGACTCATGAACATGCGAGCAATTGGATAAAGTTGTTAATTTAAGAACTTATTGTCAGGTACAGGCTGAGACATCTACTTTACATCGAGCAATTTGCGCAGTAGATGATACAACGCCGCTTAAACTGAGGGAACAAGAAATGCGCATAAACCACCTGATTCAGCAAGAAAAAATGCGCACCTGGATGAGTAAATCTCTGCATGGGCGACATCTCAATGAGATCAGCCAAGAATATGTCGACAATACAACGTCGAACTAGTGGTTGACATCAGGAAAAATGTCTCCCGAGACTAAGGGGGTTCCTACTTGCCATTCAGGATCAGGTTATTCCAACAAAAAATTACCTGAAGAATATTGTTAAAGATCCTCATATCCAAAATGATAAATGCCGATGTGGATGCCAAGCCTAAGAAACCATCCAACATCTTACCGATGGCTGCCAGGCGTTTGTCGGTAATGATTATAAAGAACGCCATGACCCACAGTAGGAAAGATTATCCACCAAGAACTAGCTGACAAACTGGGACTTCTCCAAACCGACCATCTTCCTTATTATCAATACGTCCCTGACAGAATGCTTAAAAATGACAACCACTGTGCTCACAGACCAACCAGTGGCACATAATAGACCGGATCTCATACTATTTAATAAACTTACACTTATTGATGTGGCGATACCTAACACCAATAATTTGCGTGTTAAATATAACTAAAAGATCGCCAAGTACAGAGATCTAGAACTACAAATCAGGAGACAATGGAGAATGGAAAGTACCCAGACAGTACCTATTATTCTATCTACTACTGGCGTTATTCCCAAAAACCTCTTAGAGAACATAAAACAGCTAGGTCTAAATGAACATCTCTATAAGGCCATGCAGAAAGCAGTACTCCCCGCGATGTCCAGATGTGTACAAAAATTTTTGGGAGATACTCCAGCATACCAAGTCATCTAGCGCTCGTTAACACGGAAAGAGTCCCACCAGAGCTCAATCCTTTTGATACCCTAGGTATCTGGGAAGAGTAAATGTTCCCCTTAGAAGGAGTGTGAACCGTATGGATAAATAGAGATAAGAGAAAAGTCACCTAGGGCTCGATAACACGGAAAGAGCCCTACCAGAGCTCAATCCTTTTAATACTCCTTTTAACTCATCTGGGATGAGTTAATTTTCCCCTTAGAGGGAGTGTGGGCCGTATGGCTAAATCTGGAGAGAAAAGTAAAATTTTGCAAAATAAATTATTTATTTTAAATCGTTTAAACAAACTACTGCGTTAAATAAACAATTGAAAAATGAATTAATTGAATTTTTATAATCTATGCAACGAGGTACGAGATTTTACGTTGATTAGAATTGGAGATATTGGGACTTTTATAAATTTGAATTTATGAATTCAGTTTTTGAAATAGTAAAACCGAGAAATAAAAAAGGGTTTCTTAGGTGCTAAGGGTCGTAGGACTTTGTATTTTTTTTTAAATTCGTAAAAAATGACGTTTAATCTTTTGCATATTTTGTTTATTACATATTGTGATCTCCAAATTTATCGAAAGCAGTTGTCAGATACCTGTATCAAAGAGTGTCACAAAAAAACAATTTTTATTTACAAATAGTACATTGAACGCACAGTAATTGTCTCAATAACTTAAATTAAAATATATGAATTGTCTGCGATGTGGATAAGCGTTAAAAATACAAACCACTCAAATTGTTATCTTAAAAATACAGCAACAACAGCAGGCCAAACAACAAATCAATAACCACCACCGTACCTTCCAAGGATTCAACAAAAAGATCCCAAATAGTACCTTTGAACTTGGTCAAGTTCTCCTCGTATCCATGCGGCTTCTCGTCTGTCTTTCTGTACTTTTCCGGAGGAGCATCGTAGTAAGAACCTTCCTTCGGGTCGAAGCCTAATTTTTCCTTGTAGTAGTTTTGTGTCGACATTTCTCGGTCACAATTTTTTAAAACATTACACGCGCACTAATTATTTTTAATTTTTGGAAGTGTTTTATTTTGTTAGTTGCAGTTGAGCTTAAATTCAGGAATGTATACGTTGCGATTCGTTTTTATTTCGTTGTTCGTTTGGTGATTACACTGAAAATAAGGTTTTCTTTTTAAAATAATACTCTATTTTATTACATCAAATACAAGTTTCCTTCTATTTAAAATTAAAGTCACGAGGTCATCCTCTTCACAAAAAAATATATTCACTTAACAATAATTACTAGAATTAAAAACGATTATGCATGTTACAGTTTTCAAAAAATCACTTCTTTTATGATGTGGCTGTCAAACTATTTTTAACTAACAGAAAAAAGAACAATAAAAATCCTAATATTTCCTACTTAGCAAAACTAAATTCAATGTTTTACCACTTTGCTTTCTCAAACTTGCAAAGCAGGCAGATTAATAAATTGGTAGACAAGGGAATCAATTGCATTCCACATGCCGTTTATCAAGGCAAAAATTCTTAGTGATTAGTGAATTTAGTTTCTAGTACTCAAATCTGAGTAAAGAACTAAAACATAAAGATGGTATTAGATTTAAATTCAATGCAGGGCATCCGCCAGCTGCTTACACATATTTCAACCTCATTAGGTATCATCAGGCTCTGCCTCTGCATATGTCGCTCTAAAGATATCTAATGAGGTTGAAATATGTATAAGCGGCTGGATGATGCCCTGCATTGAAATTAAATCTATTACCGTCTTTCTGTGATAGAAAAAACTTAAAAAAAGCATCATAATATCAGCAAAAACTCCTCCGAGAGCCGTGAGAACTTATTGTACTTAAGGACTAATCAAGGACGGCTTAACTAGAGATATCAGAAGAACCTATGCCGAGAATTACCGTCCATTATCTAGATTCTTAGAGCAGTAAAAGAAATAAACGGAATAAAGCTCCTGGGAGCGATGGAATCCTAGCAGAAATGCTGAAGAAAGGCGGAGAAGAAGCCATCACATATCTAAAAATACAATTTAATAAATGTCAATTCGAAGGCAACATACCCGAACAATGGAATACTGCTAAAACAATACTAATACACAAAAAGGGAGACACCACAGACCTGAAAAATTATCTACCAATTTCACAAATCTCTTTCACAACTTTACAAAACCTTTACAAAGATTATTACAAACAGGTTAACAATTAAATTTGACGGAATACAACCAGTAGAACAAGCCGGATTTAAAAAAGGGTACAGCACCTGTGACCATCTATATACTTTGAAAATCGTAATAGAAAAGACTAACGAATACAATCTCCCATTATGTCTGGTTTTTATAGATTATGAAAAAGCTTTTCATAGCGTAGAACTGTTGGCAATAGAAGCATTAGTCAACAACCGGATCGACTTCAGGTACAGAATATTAATACATAATATTTACGAACAAGCTGAAATGATAGTGACGTTGGGTAATGGAATCGAAACACCAGTAAAAATCAACCGAGGCGTAAGGCAAGGAGATACAATATGTCCAAAATTATTTACAGCTGCCCTAGAAGATATCTTCAATAGATAAGTCAATACACTGGGAAAATAAGGGAATCCCTATTAACGGAAGATACTTGAACCATCTTAGATACGCAGGTGATGTAGTACTACTAGCCGACACGTGGAATGCACAGAATACGATGATTGAGGAGCTACACAGAATCCCTAAAAAAGGACTGAAAATGAATTTCAGCAAAACTAAACTAATGTCAAACAAAGATGACAAACCTATAATAAACATCCAAGAGACAGAGATAGAACACGTAGATGAATATACATATCTGGGTCAAAATGTCAAGGTAAGCAAAGAAAATCAGACTACCGAAATAAGCAGACTTGTAAAAATGGGATGGCCAGCATTTGGAAGATTCTCATACGTAATTAAAAATAAAAATATACCTCAAAGACTGCGAACCAAAGTGTTTAATTCCTGTATCCTTACATATGGAGCTCAAACCTGGACATTCACTAAAATAAACATGGAGAAGATCAAAAAAACTCAGAGAGCTACGGAGCTACAGATGCTGGGCATCTCAGTCAAAGACCATAAAACCAATGAAGACATTCGTAATAGAACAAAAGTAAAAGATGCTGTCGAAGAGGCAGCTAAACTGAAATGGAAATGGGATGGACATAACCAACGTCTTAAGGATGGCCGATGGAATAAAGAAATCGGGAATTGGCGGCCATATGAAGCCAAAAGACCACGAGAAAGATCGCAAATGCGCTGGAGCGACGATATTAAAAAAAAACTGCAGGACCAATGTGGAAAAGTTTTACAAACAACAGAGATGAATGGCGAGAATTGGGAGAGGCCTATATTCGGCCTAGAGAGAAGGGCTTGAAAAAATCTAGCTTCTTGTGGAAACGAATGGACAAACACACAAAGAAAACAAGGAAAAGAAATAACGCAGCCTTATTCATCCAAAAAAGTATGGTTTTCATTACTGGCCATATTTCCGAACATAAAAAGAAATTATTGAAAACTCATAAGCAAAGCCGAGATTAAACGCAGAAAGGACCAAAAAAGAAATAGAGAGCGAGTATGAGCGACGCAGCTAGGAAAAGGTTAAAGAAGCTGTTGAATCAAGCCCTCGACCAAAAGAGCCTTAACAGGGCCTCTAGAGAGACTTATGCAACTAAAGAAAGAAAGCGACTATCTCGGCCTGAACATGAATACGACTAAACTAAGATCGTGGTCATAGATCGAAATCCCAACTTGCAGACAAACCGATAAAACAAGTGACAAAATTTAAATACTTGGGCTTCTGGATAATTGCAGCAATCTAGACCTACACCTAGGGGGTGTAGGGTTGTGTTATAGAGGTAGCACCTTTTATCGGAACGAACACATCGAGCGTCATAGACGGGAGATGGTTCTTGATAACTGGTCCTCATAAGACACCTAACACCTAAGTTCCACACCCCGGGCAACTGCATTGGTCTGCAGGCTAAACTAAGTGAGGATAGTCAGATATGGCGAAAATTTCACCGACCGATTGCCGGTATAAGCAATCCCACACTTGCTAATCAACGGCTCTGGGCGGAAGAATTGGTAGATGGTAGGGCACCATTTTTGTCCTGTTGTTGAGAAATCGGTCCCGAAGTTGGATGAACTAATATCTTGGTCAACGGCATAAGGATGTAGAAGACAAGAGGAAACGAGTACATTAAAGATACTCATGGATATACCTAGTACAATCATCATGGTTTTAGAAACTAATAACGGCGTTATTGATCATCGGAAGACAAGACCCCGGCAGGGGAGAAGAAGATAAACACTCTCAGGTTATTAATCAGCGAATTCCTTGTCAAAAGAACGTAGATGGGAAAATAAGACTGTCCAACACTAGAATAGAAATCTGGAATGTTCAGAGCAGATTATGCAGGGAAAGATCCAAGGAAAGAGAAGCAAAGGGAGACGTAGAATGTCATGACTGCGCAACCTGAGAGAATGGTACGGATGTACATCAAATGAACTTTTTAGAGCAGCCGTCTCAAAAGTCTGAATAGCTATGATGACTGCCGATCTCTGCCGCGGAGATGGTACTTGAAGAAGAAGAAGACCTACACCTAGAAATAAGACCAAGGATAGAAATGGCAAGATGAAGCCCTCGCTAAGCGACCACAGCCTCAAAATAACATCCAGGATTTGATTTATTAACTGCTAGGTGTATTCTGTCTTATTGTATGGAGTAGATGCTTTGATCAGTGAAAGTTGAGACAATGATTCGCCTTGAGGCATTAAGGATTTATTTGAAAACCGAAAAGTTGAAAAGTTACATCGAGATTACATTTTGAGAGGACGCAATTTTATTTTTTTGATGTGTGGGGGTGGTTAGTAAAAGCTTAAGTTCAAGTTTGTAGGGTCGCCACCATTGGTCCCCGGTCGACATCTTGGAAAAATAAGGACAAAGTGATTTCGCGCTGTATCTCGTAAATTAGCATCCCCACAGAAAATTTTGTAAAACATTATCTGTAGCAAATTAAATTTTCTACAACTTTGTTTCTATTACTTTTTATCGCAAAATTGAAAATAAAAAAAATTATATAAACAAAAATAATTTTAACATTTTTGAACAAATTTTCTTTGGGGTCTTATGAATTTTCTTCTGGTTATTTTACAATAAAATGATATTAGATCAATATTATAGGGCGTTTCTCAACGAATAATTTTCACTACAAATGTGTAATTTCTCTGGGTTTTACAGCACTTTGAAGTTGACATCGACATGACGAGTCTTGAATACATACTTGAATAAGAATACGATAAAATCGAACCATTAGACTAAGTTTTTTATTATATATTTTGTTATGTATATAATTTATTATTTTGTTAACATTCCTTTGGTATTAGTTTATTATTATTATTATTTCCCGACCAACATAAGGTAAGTACAGTATTGAACATAAGTATATATTTAAAAAGTTGTTTTCCAGCTATTGTTTTTTCTTTTTCTTTGACGGTCCAGGCTGCGATTCAGTATCGAAGGTGAATGTTTGCGAAAGAACGGAAGTTAGAACGAAGTTTGAGTTATTAAATGCTACGTTTGGTCGGATCTTCTATATGGAGTTTAAATCGAACATTAAATTAAATACCATGAGACGGCTAAAAGCCTTTGAAATGTGGGTTTATCGCAGAATGTTCAGAATATCAAGGACACAACACATTACGAATCGAACAGTATTAGATACCATAAATAAAGAGTTAGAAGTTATAACAACAATTAAGAAAAGCAAGAAATGACAAATATAACATGCTACGATTAATTGTAGAAGAGAAGATGAGGGACGAAGTGGTGTAGGCAGAAGAGATATGTCATGGCTTCGCAATATCAGAACTTGGACGGGCATGAACGTTCAACACTACATAGCACTACGTTCAATTGAGACACTACATAGCATTGGAGGCTTACTTGTCGACAACCACATATACTTTTACAGTTTGCTTTTCATCTGAAGAAAATTAATTTCAAAGCTCGGGGTGCTGTAGTTTTAAAAGTTTTGCTTTTTCCAACTCCAATCTTCAGGATCGCAGTCTTTCGTGGTGATAAACTCTATCACTGTGGAAACGAGCTTTATCTTGTGTTGGCGGAAGCGAAGTTAAATGTAATGTCACTGTCTTGGATCGAATCGATTGCATCTCATGCTGTTAGAGAATCATCTTTATCTCTACCATATAAAGAGACATTCGCCAACGACAGTGGACAAATCTGGCTCGGCTTTCTCCCTGAGAAATAATGCTGTTCGGCTAGCTAACTCAGGATGTTTCTGTAAAATTTTGATGAATTTAAGATTGCCGATCTTAAACTTAAAAGTCAGTATAATTGTTGCGATATTTGGGAAACACAACATTGGACTGCTCCCGCTTCCTAGTGCTGTGATCAAGACAAAAATATCAATGTCCTCTGCTACGACAGTCACAGAATCATAGGCTTGGAAGGCAGCAAGCGCAGAACGGATGATGACCGTATCTGCATCAGATTCAGCTTGGTCGACACTAAAACCCACTTCTGATAAAGCAGTTTTGAGAAGGTCCAAGAAATATATCTTGGACTAATATTGGTACGGCGCTTTTATTTTATCTCTGTCAATTGGGTAAGTTTTGTGGTGGCGGAATGGGTCGATAATAAATTAATAATACCATAGGAATGTTAAGAAAATAATAAATTGATTTAAAATGACATGAATAAAAAATATATAATAGAAAACTAAGTCTAACAGTTCATTTTTATTGTATTCTTACGAGTGATCAAGAATCCGGTAAAATTCGGAACGCTGTAAAAGCCAGAAAAATTAATGAAATTATACAAATTTGTAGTAAAAACGATTCGTTGCAAAATGCTCTGGCATTATTTTATTGTAAAATAAGTAGAAAAAATTTGTTCAAAAATTTTTAGTTATTTTTGTTTATAACTTTTTTTATTTTCTATTTTACGAGTAACAATAATAGAAATAAGGTTGTAGACAATTTAATGTGCTGCAAATAATATCTGTCTAAGACATAAAAAAGGAATATTTCAATGGACTAAGAGGAAAAATAGAGGAACTGCAACTCCGTTACGGTAACTTTGTTGCTGTAAATACGGTAGAAAACAGTTCAGCAGTTGTAATTGATATACGAGCGAAAAGCACATGAATCATAAGAATCCTTGCTTGGAGTTATATGAAAAGTATTACCAAATAGCAGATGTCAGGAATGTAATATCCTTCATAAATTATAGGACACTAACTCTATTATCACTGGGCGTGAAAAATAAGGGCAGGTAAGGCTGCTAATAGACGACCAATTGACGAAACAGATTAGACAAAGCATAAAAATATTCACTAAAACAAAAAGCATAAAACAAGTTTTACTGTCACAAGCACATTTTTTATCGTAAGAACTGCATTTCTTCAAATATAGAAATAACTTGTATTTGACGCAATATCACGTTTTTTCTAGAGAATGTTGTCATGTACTACCGATATACTGAGTGTCGGAGGATCGAGTGTTTTTTTATCTGATTATAGCTAACAATTTATTAATAAGTATGACAATACACCATTAAAACAAATCACATTCAAGTATTTAGTATTTATTTTGAAATACCTTCTATCGGAGGACGAGTGGAGTGTTAAGGTCAATAGTATTAACAAGGTTGATATAGTGGTGTTAACAGAATTTGTATAAAAGTGTTAAATATGCTAAATTATAATTTATATAGTCGTTGCAAAGCGTATGACTAATAATAACAACTTATTATACTGGAACATAAAAAGTTCTCGTCTACGAAAGGAAATCTTTTATTTTTTAAGTGATTACTTCTTATCATATCGCTTGGTATGATGTTTTCACGGGACCGAAATCCTACTTAGCGTGACTTGAAGAATCAAGACGGGTGTAGTAACCTCGCGGTATACCGATTTGGCTAATTCTTTGTTTTAAAATATTTGTAGGAAATAAAATAAAATAAATTAAATAAAATTAAATGAAATAAATAAAATTAAATAAAATAAAAAAATTAAAATTAAATTCAATTTAATAGAATTAAATAAAATAAATAACATTAAATAAAATTAAATAAAATTTATTAAAATTAAATAAAATTAACTAAAATAATTAAAAGTTTATTTTAGTAATTTTATAGTCTATTATAGATAAGTAGTATATGTATAACCAAGTTTAACAAACCATCCTCGAAAACCCAACGTTTAGGTAGGATTTTTGGACGTGTACGAACTCATCACTATATAGCCCCCCATAAAATTATTAGACCCTCGGAGATATAGTAAACTGATCACCGGCATCCTTTGGAGATTGGTAAACTCATCACCGCAGATAGGTAAACTCATCACCGGGATTTTTGCCTGGTTTCTAATGCGAAAGATTGCCTCTTACCTGTTATACTTCTCGTTTATGTGATAATTTAATAAATTCAGAAATTATTTTAAGCAAGTGGCTTTAAAATTTAACTGAGATATTAATATGTCTCACAGTGTGGCCTATTAGATGTATCTGCCAATCTAAATGGTTTTGGGATCTAAAAATTTAGTTACATAGGATTTCGATAGTGAACTTTAAAATGAAAATATTTGTCAACATGTGCTATTTTTGTTTATATCGGAAGTAGTCCCAACTTCGTTATTTGATTTTCATTGCATTTTTATACTTCTCATTGAATTCTCGAGATAATTTGTTAAGCATACATTCGGTCTAAGTCTTACTGTTTTGGCGTTATTTGACGATAGACGATTAGTGATAGATAATAGACGATTTTGGACAGGAAGTAAATATAAAATGTCTAAAAAATAGGAAAAGCACTTAAGTGTGCTATTAGTGCATTGAAGTCGAAGGAAACTTAATATTTTACAAGTGCAAAGCTTTACATTTTATGGCATCATTGGCGGAAATTTTTAAATTTGAAGTAATCAGCAATGCATTTATTGTGACAGAATGCATCAAAATGCTTAAGTACAGTTTCCTGTACTTTATCTTTCAATGACTTGTACAAAGATCCCACAATTAGAGTGCTTTTAAAAGCAATTTTTTTACATTTTTTGGTTAGTTTTCGCCATTATTTGTAGGAGTCAGATGAGTTGTTTATTTCATTTTATAAACATTCAATTTTTATTCTGTAATTTGTACTAATTTTGTTTATTGGAGCACCCTGATGATGCAAATAAAGATTTGCGAAAGCTTGGTAGACTAAAAAGAGTACTTCTTTGTCCTATCTTCAGCAGCACACCCAAATAGTTGTGTTTTGTGTGTATAACTGATCAGCGTTGACTACAAGCGTTTATTGCTTTTTTAATATATATATATATATATATATATATATATATATATATATATATATATATATATATATATATATATATATATATATATATATATAAGGAGTCCAATTAAGTCGGTACCATGTGGAAATTTTTTTTATTTTTAGTTTAATGAAAAAAAATTTATTCTCTAGTTTTCTCTAGTTCTGAGTGATCTAGAATTTCAATCATCAGAATCAGATATTAAGTATTCTTCAGTCATTTACGCGGTTCGTTAAACAACATGAATTTTATTAAGACTTGAGGATATCCACAATTCATTTTTTTGACAAACCGCGTATACAACTAAAAAAATTTAATGTCTGATCATTGTATTCTAGGTTTTAGATCATTCAAAACTTTTTATGTAACATATATATTTTATATAACAAAATTCATAAAACTAAAAATAAAAAGGTTTCACATATGGTGCCGACTTAATTGGATACCCTGTATATATGTATATATATATATATATATATATATATATATATATATATATATATATATAACAATGTAACTTTAACAATTTAATTAGAAATCTCAAAATGTAATATCAGAAAAGGTAATCTACAGCAACAAAGTAATATTATGCCTTGCCTACAAAAAACATCTTATACAGTTAACAATTACGCTGATTTTTTTCTGTTTGATCAGGATGATTCACGAAAACCAGTGCGAAACAACTAAACAAAAACGGTATAAAATTCCTACTCACCAGTTGTATGACATTTAGCCTTACACCCTTTCGTCGCACAAGTCCACAAAAGGCAATTCGATTTTTTTAGAGTCTTTCGCAATTGAAATTTAAAATTATTGATAATCATAATTTTTTGTCCGCCTTGGCTCAGAACGTAATCAATTAGCAGTTCACTATCCATGTTAAAGAAACAAGGGCAAATGAAGAGAAATTTTTTTTTCGCATGATTTTAGGCAGCTATCAATAGAATTTTGTAGCTATCAATAGAATTCCCAAATAAAAACCAATAAATTGCAGTTGCATTTAAGACATCTGGATTTGGATTATTCTGTGAAATTACCAAAAACTAGCCGTTTGCTGGGATTTTATGGTCTATACCTGATCCGGGGTGCAGGTAGGCCAGTGATCAGTTTACCAATCTCTTAGGGTCTATTTTGAAAACTCTTCTTTTATGGCGGTGATGAGTTTGTACTATGTACGAGGGTATTTATGGTAATTGGTGATGAGTTTACGTGTACCCGGATTTTTTCCGCTAAGAACTTTCGTAAATTCCAAAATTTGTGCTTGACTTCTGGGTGGCACTTTCCTTTGTGGACGTATAATATAATTTCTGTGATTTTTTAAATAGGCTTGTTGGTATTTTCAATAAGGCATTTCCGTTAATTATAATTAAGTCAAAACATCACAAACCCTGGACGACCAAAGGTATCCGCATATCAACCAATAATATACGTTCACTACTGTACATCAAGAAATTTACTACCAACGTCTTTGTCACTGAATATATCTCCAAGTACAGAGGAACCTATCTAAAACTTATCAAAACAGCTAAAAAGATGTACTATCAAAATCGCCTGCGAAGCTCTAAACGATCTTCGAAATAAAACTGACACAGCTCAAACATTCTCTTTCAAACCCTGAAAATCTAAATGAATACTTCGTTAATGTGAGTAAAAATATAACATCAACTATTTTGCCACAATAAGATCCTATTTCCTATCTCCCCAATTCAAAAAAAGGTCTCGAATTTATTATTTATGACCAGTTGATAAATCTGAACTTATTCAAACAATCAGTAGTATCAAAATTTAGTACCTACTGAGGGACTATTCCTAAAAAATTTTTTAAATCTCCCAAAAAATGTGTTGGAAGTCCTGGTCTCACTAATTAATGATTCATTTGAAAAAGGTATATTTTCAGAGTGCCTGAAGACAGCCATTATTATTCCTCTTCATAAGAGTGGTGAAAAATCGAATTTCTGCAACTATAGACCTATTTCCTTACTACCGGTCCTATCCAAAATTATTAAGAGACTTATAAAAACCTCACTTTTCTCGTTGAAAACAACATTTTGTCACAAAGTCAGTTCGGCTTTTTATCTAATAAATGTACCAGTGATGCTATGTTTTTTCTGTAATACATCAGGTCAATCAAGCACTAAACCATAATCTTTACACTGCCACTGTTTTTTGTGACTGTGCCAAAGCTTTTGATTGTGTAAATCACATTTTGATAAAAAAAAAGTAAATTTCTACGGAATTCGAGGTATTTCTTTGAATTGGTTCCAATTTTACTTGAGGAATAGAAAACAATTATTTAGAGCAAATAGTACTGACTCTAGTAACAAAAGCATTGTATGTGGAGTACCACAAGGTTCAATATTAGGTCCTCTACTCTTCCTTATCTTTATAAATGACATCACTAACTTAAAAATCAATGGAAACATTTTTCTTTTTGCTGTTGGTACCAGTATCACCTTAAGGAACTTGTACCATTTGAAAATTCTTTAAAATGTATATTGAAATATATTGAAATCCCCTCGAATTTGCTAAAGAAATCGAAGAATATTTTAGTGTATTTGATTTCCCATTCGTACGTATTAAAAACACCGAATTCTTCCAATTCATCTTAGCGTCGCCAAGTAAAATAAACCATTTTATAGTTTGTTTATATTTCACAGATGTGCACGTCCTCGGCATTCTTTTGCGTTTCATATTCTGCGTTTTAAATAAATATTTCCGTCAAGTGTTTTGTTATTCCAAATTATGTAAATGAATTTTAAAGATAATTTCGTCATTCTCGCTAGGATCGCTACTAGAGGTAGTCGATTTTAGCTTGGATCCAAAATTATTCGTCGAATTTGTAAAGTTTTCTGTTTTTACCCCTTTTCATGGAAGTGTGTAGCAGTGTAAAGTAAATTGTGAAGTATGTGTAGTTACAGAGATTACAAAATATTTAAGAGATTTGTGTAGCCTGCAGCAATTCTGATGTTCCAGTTTCCTGTTTTTTTAAGAAGTCCAGTCTGCATTTTTGTATCTAGTGCCGCCCATTTCAATCCTCCATGTCCTAGCCGTTTCGAGATATTTTTTACACAGTTGGGAGATGCAGTTTTTGCGTGGCAGAGAAGGTAACCACAGAAATTTTAGTGCAATTTTTTTGTGAAATTCAGGTAACTTTAGTGATTAAATTTTAAAGTAAAGACAGACATTTTTTTTCTAAAGTAGTAATTGCTTTCATTAAAATTTAAAGATTGTAATAATTAAAAAATTGTAAATTTTAGAGTTTGACTTTAGCTGTCAATTTATTTGTTTTCAATTTTTAAAATTTAATGTTAACATATGACAGCTATAGAGCGTTTCACGTTAAGAAAATAACATTGCGGAGATAGGGCCATGTATTTCTTATGGACGATAGAAGCGCAGCGATGCCACGATGAACACAAGCCCGATTCAGGGTTGTATAATTTGTATTTTCGTTTTCACAGACATGAATTAAATTAATGTTTTTTAACGTAATTGACCAAAAATGCCCAATCGAAACAAGAGATGAAAAGTAGGGAAAATGATTTTAATTAAATAAATAGTATTTACAAAAGATAATTTTATTTTATCTTATTTTAATTATAGTAACGACAGTTTATTTATTTTTCGGTAAGAATATCATATACCATGAATCATAGAAATCAGTAGAAAATATTGCTTAGTTAAATCATGCACTTTGCCGGCTATTAAAGATTTAAAAGCAAATAAACGGACCGCTTGGAATGCATATATCTAATTACTAATTGCAACTTAAAATAATACGGTGTACGTATGTCAGCGATTTGTCGTTCTCTGAGACTATAATAATAATAAGGCTTTGTGGTTCTTCAGTTGTTATTCTGACTTTACAGTTAAATGTTAATTGAAAATGGAAATTCGAAAAATATATCGACAATCTAGTAAACCGCATGCCTGAGAGTTTTGGCAACACTGATCTCCATAAGCCTAATGTTATTTTCTTAACGTGGAACGCTGTATAGCTTTATTATTTTTGATATTCATTTGTTTGGTTTTTAAAAAAGGTTAACCTTCATTGCAGTAACAATTTCCTTGTAAGTTTTTGTAGTATCTCCAACTCCTTGAGTTTGTAAACGGCTAGGACACATGTAAGTTTTTTTTTTGTTATTCTTGTACTTTGTAACCATTAAGCTATATAGTAATTTGTGCCATTTATTCTTGTAACTGTTTGTGGTGAGACACAATAAAAAATGTTTAATTTTTTTTCTAACCATTTTGTTTATTTCCCTCTCTAACCCCTTTTTTGAGTTTCATTGGAAAAGATATATTTTTTATGTTTAATAATTATTTCAATAGTTACAACCAGCTGTTGTAATGGTTATAATTTGGCACCTCGAAGCGGCGTCCTTTTTAAATTGCTAGAGGTGTTTCCTTTTGTTTTGTTTGTCCCAAGAGATTCAGGTAAGTACCCTTTTGTTTAATTTTTTTGCAGTAGCCCCAATCCAACCCCTGCCATTTACTTATCCACGACCCCAACTCTCCTAACAAACCCTGAGTGCCGTTCGCATACGTTTCGATTTATTTTGCTTGCCCTATCTCGGCCCCAATAATTTCAGTCCCCAATTTTCTACCCCTTATAATAATACCCCATGTGGTAGGCAAAAATATAATTTGTTACAAACTCTAATTCTCTCTTTACTTATTCAATTCATTCAACTATAACTTCTGATCGACTTAAAATAAAAACCTGGTCCGACTCTAATTTACTCTTTTTTAACGTGGACAAAACACTAATATTATGCTATAAAGGAACTCTTCAACCCTTGCTTCTTAATAACATCCAGATCAATATCGTTGATTCTGTAAAATTTTTGGACATTTTTATAGACAGCAACCTTAAATTGTCCCTTCATATCGATTTGTTAAGTAAGAAACTAGCCTCAGCCTATGCAACAAGATCTGTTTCGAAGGAAATTAATTTAGCATCTTCCAAAATAACATATTTTTTTGTTCGAGTCTCACCTTCGATATGGTCTTCCTTTTTGTGGTTCCAGTATAGCTGCCCAATCTGATGTTATTTTTAAATTACAAAAAGAGCAATACGGTATCTTTTTGGCCTCAGTAGAATAACACATTGCAGAAGCTACTTCAAAAATCACGGGATTTTACCTCTTCCCTCTTTATATATTTTAAAAACTGTTTGCGTAATTCGTAAACACCTACATGTTTTTCCAGCAAGACCTAATAATGACTACTCCACCAGAAATTCAACCTTTGATTTGTATTTACCGATCCCGTCCACTGAGTTAGTAAAAAAATCTATATTATATTCGACAAAAAAATTATACAACCATCTCCCTTTGCAACTTAAATGTGCAACTTCTTTTCTTAAGTTCCGTAAAATGACAAAAGCCTATCTATCTGAAAGACCATTATTATTCAGTGGAAGAGTCTCTTAACGAATAGCTGAGGCTGAGAAATTACAATACGTTTATGTACAGTAACTAAAGTATTTTATATATTTATGTATCACAGACAGCAACTTTAAAAGCACAGACTGAAATTTATGTAATTTCAGTAAATTTTAAATTGTTTTTGTTATTTTTCTTTTTGTAAGCTTTGTCCATAAAATTGTACAATTTTTAGTTACAATAAAGCATATTTCTATTCTATTGTACCTATCTACAAATGGAAAGCAAAAGAAAATTAATTAATATACCCTCCCATTATTCACGATTTTGTTTGGAATATAATGATAATAATTATAGTTTGTTAAATTTTAATGTTAAGTGATCGTAGAGTTTTCAGAACATCACAAAAACCTACAAATTGTTTTGTAAGTATGAACCCAGTTCGTTTTTAACTTATATTCTTATATCATTACTTTTTGTAGAGAACTGAAGATGCTTTTAAAAAAATAATAAAAGCGAAACGTATTCTAGTAAACTAATGCAGTAGTTGACGTCTTTCATTTGCCAATAAATGACCGATCAATATATATATATATATATATATATATATATATATATATATATATATATATATATATATATATATATATATATATATATATATATTAGTTTTGAGTTTTTTGAACCGTACTATATTTAATATGAAATTAGTTTTTCTTGGGTTTAGGTTCAATAAATTATATTAGATGTGAAACTAGATTTTATCTAGTTTCACAACATCTTAACATCGCAACATCTTAATTGTGGAATATCTTAATCTTAAATGTGGAATTTTATTTTCCATAAAAATCAACGTTTCGGCAGGAAACCCTTGCCTTTGTCAAGATTCAAAACGTAAAAACGGACACTGACATTGAAACGGACAGTGTCCGTTTTTACATTTTGAATCTTGACAAAGGCAAGGGTTTCCTGCCGAAACATTAATTTTTATGGAAAATAAAATTCCACATTTAAGATTAAGATATTCCACAAATAAGATGTTCCACATCTTAATTTATTGAACCTAAACTCAAGAAAAACTAATTTTATATTATATGACCAGTATTTCCAATATTTCGATTTGAAAATATTAGATGTTATGAAATTTACACTGTTTAATATACATCATCAGCTACTATCGACATAACTTAAAAATGTTTAATAAAACTTATTATTTTATTTTTCTTTGGATTAGTAATTCAAGAGTAATAAACAAATGGTGTAGTAATTATATTAAACGATAGCTACAGTCATAATAGATACTAGTTATCTATTACATACTTTGTTATCACCAAACACCAGATAAAAATTCAGGACATAATGATAAATGAACCAGTTGGCAGTTCATTTTCAGCATAATAAAAAGAAGGTCAAGTTTAGAGCAATATTGTTAATATTATACCATGGCAGGCTTCTCTCAATAGTATAAAGATGCTTGGGATCTATAATTAATTTTTTCTGCTTCTTACATTTAAAGTATCCTTTCCTTCACTGATTTGTATGCACAAAGTGGTGGTTTATTATTGAATGAAATAAAATATAAAAGCGTTAAGACAGTGGTCCATCTTCCAATTCCAATTCTTCCATCTTGGTTTAAAACAAAATATCGAGTCATCTTTGGAATCGTATGAATCTTGTTCGTTATTATTTACACAAGGAGACAAAAAATGAACTAATGACTATAGAGGGATTAATGTAAGGTTAATTTTTACCAATGCTAATTATACTTTAATGACACCACTCAACTCCGAGCAGGGATTATAATTTCTTTAATCGAATAAAAGGCAGATATCGAGCACAGTTTTTTATTAAACCTTGCCCATGTACTTTCGCTCTCAGAGCATCTGAAGTAAGCCAAGAATCGTTTCTTTAAGTGAAGGAAAATTAATTAAGTTCGAAAAAACTCAAAGTTGATGGTTGATAAAAACATTTTTATATAACGTTTTAGACTTACTTCGTCAAAATTGTAGGCTATCCAGCACTTTTATAATTTCTGGCAAAACCAACTGAAGTTTAAGAAATTTAAATTTATTTTCTCTTTCATTTTGTAATAAATACTCGCAAGCAAAACATTATTGAATGCTCTAAAAGTTTTAGTGGGCGTAAAAAACCTGTATACCTACTAGAATATCAGATAATATAAGTAGTCTAGGCGGGATATGTTTTGGGTTGGACATTTTTCATAGGAAGCTATTTTTTTGCTGGAATCCCTTCAGGATGTGCCCAATATCGATAATCACGATATGCGCCAGTCGCAAATCCTGTGCTAAATTTTTTATTTAACAAAATCTGAAAACAATTGAAAATTTCTCATTTTTTTGCTCCTGTTTTCGTTAATAATTCGGAAAATATTGATCATAGAGAAAAAATTATAAGAAGTCAAAAGTTTCGTTATTCAATTTTACACAATATTACGTTAGCTAGAAATTGAAAATTTAATGTTTATTGTTGAAAAAATAGCAATAATTGGAAAAAAAGTACAAAAAAATGAAGTTAATCCTTTGAATGTTTTCGACTTTCTAAACTTGACTTACAATCTCCATATTCCGCCTAGAAAAACCTTTTAATATGTTTAAAACGTGTGCTAAATTTTGTTAAGATCGGTCGGATAAGTTTTGCATAATAATTTTGCAACCCAGCCTACTGGAAAAAAATCGCAAAATTTCAAATTTATTGTAGGCCCTAAATAAGGTGCAGATAGTTGCAAATTTTTTTACACATAAAGGAAGGCTCAAACTTTCAAACGCTTTTTGTAAAATTCAAATCGGTTCACTAGGAGAGCCTAGAAAATTTTTTAAAGTTTAAACATTTTTTATATATATTAGGCTTATAAACAAATTCAATAACTTTACGAGCTTTAAACATATCAGTTTCAAAATTTATACACTTAAAGAACATTAAAAGACGCTTCTTTAAAAAAAAAAGATACATTCGGCTTACTGGTTGCCGAGATATTGAAGGTCAAAGTTGGCATACATTTGCCGTGTAACCATAAGTGATAGAGGGCTCGTTTTTAAACAAATACCCTCGTCTTGTCAAGTACTTTTTATATGAAAAGTTTTACGTAATGCGCTTCATGGCAACATCCATAAAAAAGACAAATAAAAAACCGTTTTCGCGCAAAATGTCGCTCGGAATGCATGACAGGTGGTGGTGGGGAACATTCACTCGAAATGTGAATGGGTGAGTTCAAAATCATAGCGCGCGCTAAAAATTGCATTATTTCGGCTTCTTGTTAACCAATTTTGCTCTTTTTTTCTGAATCGATGTCTCGGACGACAAGGATTTCAAATATCATATTTTCAAATACCATTTTTAATTGCAAATTGGGAAATTTGCAATAAACAATTGTATGTTAAACAAGTAATTGCATTTTTTCTTCATGCATTTTTTTGAGCTTGCAATTTATACATTGAAGTAAATTGTTACTTTTAGTAAACAAATATGTATTTATAAATTGTTAATAAATAATTTAAATTATTAAAACAAAGGCGAACGAAAAAAAATTTTTTTTCATAAATAAACTTTATTTTGACTCAATCTTCAATCATTTTTTTTTAAGTCTTTTTCTTTTTTTGGAAGGACAAGGATCTTCAGGTCTTATTTCTTCCTCAAAACCTTCATTTTCCATTTCAATATCTGCATCCTCGATCTGTAAATTTAATGTTTCCTCTCCTTCATCTGTAGCTTTATCTTGTGCCTCTAGAAAATCTAAGGAATCCATCGACTCCATATAGGCGAGCGGTTTACCCCTCAAAAGACGCTTAGAAACAGAATATACCGACTAAAATTCTTTTTGCATTTCTAATGCACCAAACCTTTTTTATTCGATTCTATATATTTTTCCAAGATGAAATGTATTTTTTTTTAATTTTTACAAGTGGGCCGGCAATTGTTATTAACAAATTAACTTATACAAATAAGCAATTTTACCGAATTGCTTCGGAATCAATTTTTTTAGGTGTATCTCATCAAAATAAACACTTTTTCTCTCTTGATAATTTTTCGAAAAATGCTTCCTTTTCGAGTTATTTGCATTTTTTTTTGTTGAAAAAATGCCTTAATTAGTGATTTTTGGGATTTTTTTTCTAAAAAACTACTAAATGAATTGCAATTCTACAAATAGCTTTATAATCTTTAAACCGTCGAGTACAAGTTAGAATATTTTGACAAGGATAAATGGTTTCTCGCTAAAAACGTGGTCCCAAATATTTCGAATATGCCTTTCGAGAGTATCCCGCTAAGCGTGTTATAGTAAATCGAATTTAGTTAAATTCATTGGAAATTATATTAATATATATATATATATATATATATATATATATATATATATATATATATATAATGAATATTTTTTTTTAATATAATTTCCAATGAATTCAACTAAATTCGATTTACAATAACACGCTTAGCGGGATACTCTCGAAAGGCATATTCGAAATATTTGGGTCCACGTTTTTAGCGAGATAGAAACCATTTATCCTTGTCAAAATATTCTAACTTGTACTCGACGGTTTAAAGATTATAAAGCTATTCGTAAAATTGCAATTCATTTAGTAGTTTTTTAGAAAAAAAATCCCAAAAATCACTAATTAAGCCATTTTTTCAACAAAAAAATGCAAATAACTCGAAAAGGAAGCATTTTTCGAAAAATTATCAAGAAAGAAAAAGTGTTTATTTTGATGAGATACACCTAATTAATTCCGAAGCAATTCGGTAAAATTGCTTTTTTGTATAAGTTATTTGTTAATAACCATTGCCGGCCCACTTGTAAAAATTTAAAAAAAATACATTTCATCTTGGAAAAATATATAGAATCGAATAAAAAAGGTTTGGTGCATTAGAAATGCAAAAATAATTTTAGTCGGTTGATGCTCTGCTTATAGGGGTAAACCGCTCGCCTAATATCCATATCTCGTTCAACTTCTTCCAATATTTACTGTGTTCAATATTTTTACATGTCTGACCATTGCAGTGAAGACAATAGTCAGAACATTTGAGACCATGTTTGATATAACTGCATGTTTTTGTACAAAGTTTTTTACATTTGCAACTAATATTTCTGAATAATGAGTCAGGTAGTAATACCTGCTCAGTTTGTATTGGCTCAAGACCATTTTGAATTAGTTCCCACCCCCACTCAGTAGCATTCAGGTTATTTCCAAGCCACTGCTGTACTTGGAAATATACACGAAGCGAGTATTGCTCAGCTGCAGATTGTGTTGGTGGCAGCATGGACAATTGAACATTTTTATTTTTGCAAACTTTTTTAAAGCACAAGTAGCGAATTTTATTCAATGTAAAATCGCACTTGGAGTGTCCCATATACAATACCGATACAATTTTAATTGCGTCTTTTAATGTTCTTTAAGTGTATAAATTTTGAAATTGATATGTTTAAAGCTCGTAAAGTTATTCAATTTGTTTATAAGCCTAAAAAATGTTTAAAACTTCTAGGCGGAATATGGAGCTTGTAAGTCAAGTTTAGAAAGTCGAAAACATTTAAAGGATTAACTTTTTTTGTAACTTTTTTCCAATTATTGCTATTTTTTCAACAATAAACATTAAATTTTCAATTTCTAGCTAACGAAATATTGTGTAAAATTGAATAACGAAACTTTTAACTTCCCATAATTTTTTCTCTAGGATCAATATTTTCCGAATTATAAACGAAAATAGGAGCAAAAAAATGAGAAATTTTCAATTGTTTTCAGATTTTGTTAAATAAAAAAATTAGCACAGGGTTTGCGACTGGCGCATATCGTGATTATCGATATTGGGCACATCCTGAAGGGATTCCAGCAAAAACATATCTTCCTATGGAAAATGTCCATTATGGTCTGAATTTCTACAGATCCAGCCTAGTCTAAAGGAGTTAAGGGGTTAAGGAGACATAACAGATTTAAAAAACTACCGTCCTATCAGTTTGCTTTCACACATATATAAACTTTTCACAAAAATTATCAAAAAAGACTGGACGCTAAATTAGACTTGTACCTGCCTAGAGAACAATCTGGACACAGCGCTAACGACCACTTACTAGTGATAAAGAATGATGATGATGAAAAAGAATACAACAAAGTAGATTACTAAAAATTAGAAGGAAAATACTTAAGAATTTAAGTGTCTTGTACTCTCGTCAATGGTGGAGGATAAGTTGTACTACCCCCTCTTTTTTTTTACAAAATATATATTTTAGTATATTGTACAATTTAAGGGTATGTCCTTTGTATTACTTATCTCGTTAGCAGATTTTACAATACTCATTTGTTAATGATAATTGTAGAGAAATCAGTTACTCCGACCTCCATTATAGATTTCCAATCTAAGATTATTTATTATATTGCATTACTAATTAATTTAAATATAGTATATAGTTTTTATAGCTATCAATATCGCATAAAAGATTCTCCTTGTTCAATGAATTTATAAACCACTGTTTACTTGAGGTCATCTAGTCTGTTACCATTCATTTTATTGTCTATATGAATCTTAGAAAAAAAAAACAAAGCCAGATCATATTGATATCTAGTTTTCTGATTTTGGTACATAAATCGATAATTACCTTTTCAGGTAACAGTCCCTGATAAACCAATCCCAGAAAAGTTTTTATATTTCTCACAATCAATGTTTACCTATTAAAATGAATTATTAATTTAGTTGTTAACATAAAATTCATGGAGGACAACATGTTTAGGATGCGTAAAAAATATCTTAAAAATCTCAATTGTTAGAGTAAAAAATATTTTAAAAAATGCCTCTATTTTTCAGAAACAAAATTCTGTACCTAATTGGTTTTGAAGAGGACGGTGTATTAGGCATTAGGAGACTGGAACCAGTTCGAAGACGAACTCAGAGGAAAGAATTATGTCATATTATAAATAAAGACAGACTTTTAGACATAAATGACATATATCCATGCGTTCTCACGAATAATACTCCGCTTATTTTCAATTTTCAATTTTTTCAAATATTTTAGCGGTTGTTAGGTAGTTTAGAAACACAACGGTGGTGTCTATCTTCTGCCATCCAAAGTAGATGGCGCTACGTAACGATACCACCCTGTTATATGTGTGGTTTGGAACGCGAAGAGCATCGCAGTTACAGCGGTGTCCGGATCTTCCCCTACGACCTTGAAAATCCAGGAGAGGGTCACGTGGAAGCCGGCAACTAAATAGACCATGACAATGTTTAAATGTGAAGTACGACCTCATACATACATAACTAAAAATAATACCGTTGATAACTGGGAAGCATTATAGATACGTAAAGATCACAAAAATAGTTAAAATCGAAAGCATAAAGAAGGGATTTTGAGGAAAAAACAACAATGGACCGTGTACATTAATAGAAACTATGGATAAAACTGGAAGATGGATGTATTAAAAGTTCACTGAATAGACAAAGGAATGATTTTAACTGACAGTAGAAAGGAATCAAGATAATCAGGTACTTTGATGCACATAGAGATGGATTATAGCTAAGGATGCCAATTAATAAAACCGTAGGACTTTCTCGTTGCGGGGAAACTCTTTATACTCCGTCGTGATCACTAATTGAGGGGTGCCAAACCATAACGTTGTAAGTACCACTCGAGCTGAAATACGTTTTATATGATTAAACCGTTGTATGTGCCGACCTTTACTTGCACCAAAGAATATAGACGCATATGCATATGCGTCTATATTCTTTGCTTGCACTCTTGAAGCCAAAGCTTCTGAAATGCCCCCACCTTGAATACTGAGAAAGAGAAAGTCGTAACGTTGTAAATGCTTATTAGTTGCAACCATAGTTAAGTTTGAGTGTGTGACTGTAGCGTCAAAAAAAATGTGTTTAAATACATTGAAATGGAAAAAAAACTATTAGAAAAGGCAGTAAAAACAGAGGACTTAAGTATATACATACCAAAAATAAAGAAGTAGGTGAAAAAGTAAGTCAAAGGAGGTAAGTTCTGATAAAAAATATTTTTGTTGTGATATTAAAGTACCTTTCGCGGATCATGGACAAACTGGCTCTATGTAGAATGTTTTCCAACCTTCTGCTTGAATATGCTGGACGTAACTTCAAGCCATTTGGTATTAGGTTATTTATTGGAAATTGGAAATCGGAGATTTGAAATTTTTCACAAGAAACTGGCACATTGTCAAAATTTGAATAAAAGAACCATTTAAAAAACACTAATAAATGATATATCTTTGGTTTCTGCTATATTTTTTGTGTGCTTTTTATTTAATAATACTTTAAGCAAATACAATTTATTTGGTCATTAGGGTTAACATTTTTTAGTTATTATTTTATTTAAGGTGTTTTGCAAATGCCAGTTCTCATGTATGTGTATAACATTAGATTGCCGTAAAAAGCTTTTCCGTGACTTTTGGGATATGGGGAAAAACAACGAACAACAAATATATCTAAAAAACCTCAGCGGACATACAAATATATGCTAATAATTTGGGGCGTGTCTGAAGTTCAGGTATATAAAATTCAGTATCTTTCTTTTGAAACTTCAGTTGATAAATTGTGTTCTGTAAGCAGAAGTTAATTCACATTTTTTCAGGTTTGCAAAAATACGTTTTGTGAGACTTTTGGTGTCAGTGAAAAACTCTACTGAAACTTTTATTTTGGACACTTAGAACGTTATGGATTGGCGCCCCTCAATTCTACTTTGTGTTGTGTTATTGATTACTTTACATAAAACCATCGAAAAGAAAAGACAGTTGTAGCATAGTCTTAGCCTTATATAGCGTAAGGCTAAAAAATAGTAGACTTTTCTGCGACTATTCCTAAACTGCCCCTGCGATACCGTAATGCGCCTAGTATTATTAAAAACTGTAATATTAACTACGAATGTAATATATTAACAGGGTAAAGACAAAAATGCCCCAATTACCAATAAGGATTGAATGCGAATGATAAATTTCTTTAAAGAATTTCTCGAACTGAATAGCAAAAAGAAAAGGACAAGATATCGCAATAAGAGCCTCAACTACTTGAATGATAAGATTATAAATGCTGAAAAGATTAACATTTCACTGGTAAGGCTACAAATAGCAACAAAGGAACACAACTTGAAGCGAAATAACTACGAATCAAAATAGTAGGAAATAATAATAGCAATATTAGTAACAATAAATAAGTAATAAACAGTGAGCTGAAAGAAACGTCTAATTAACACTGTAATTCTAAGAATTAAATCTATACCATGAAAAGAAATGACAACCATAATTGAATCGCTTTCTTTTGCATCTGTTGCAACTGTTAACATACTTCTACCGTAACAGCCAAGATTTAGGAGATCATCCTGTACATTACTGCAACGCTGTTATTACGGTTTATCTGATCAAGTTAAAAGAGGCATAATAAATCCCAATCATGCAAGAAATCCCCTTAATGGGTATCACACCCGGGGGAATTCTAATATCGGCGAGTAGTTAACTTGACCTAATGCTTTTCTAATCAAATCCCCAATGCTTTTACCCATACACAGCACGTTCGGAAATCAGGTAGATATCCATAATGATAATCGTATCTAGAATTTATTATGTAGTAGAAATATGAAGGCAACATATGCATTGAACAAAAGTGGATCATTAAAATGATTTAAAAGAAAGCAACATTTTTTTCTGTTCTTAGCCTGGGAACATAAAGTAAAATTTTTTGACGAATATTGTTAAGGACATACAGGAGTTTTCTCCAGCGAGAAAATATCTTTAATATTAGTTTACTATTGAATATATTATTATCTAACTAAATCTATGACTCAAGTCATAGTCAGTTCACCTGTGGTCTCGTTTAGCTCACGCACTAGCACATTACCATGCTCACTGTATAGTGTTACTTCAGTTTTTACGGATGATGTTTAAAGTATCTCTCGATTAGATGATTGGGCACGTACCATGGGGCATTTGTTATTATGCGCAGAATCTTAATTTAAAATCTTGAGAAATCTTGGTCTATTCCGTATGTCCATACTGGCTTTAGGATTGATTTGTAGATTCTTCTTCTACGGCACTACAGCTCAAATTGAGCCTTGGCCTTCTTTATTTTTTGCCTCCACCCTTGCATATCTGTGGCTGATCTTCTCCATACACGGACTCCTAAAAGGGCTTGTGCGTCGCTGCTTACTGTGTCTTCCCAGCGCTTTCTTGGCTTTCCAACCGGTCTCTTTCACTGCATTCTAGCATTCAATGCTCTTTTTGATAGCCTATCATCTCCCATTCTTAACACATGTCCGGCCCATTGCAATATTTGGATTCTAATGAAGTCTGATAGTGGTGCTTCCTTATAAAGTTGATAAAGCTCGTTGTTGTATCGACCTCTGAAGTTTCCGTTTTCCCTCACAGGTCCTAGTATTCTCCTCAGTGTGTCAAGTCCTCATATTTTCCTGAACGAGTCGAGTTTGCTTTTGGATGTTTCCTTCAGGACCCATGCTTCACTGCCATAGCATGCTATTGGTCGAAATAAGGTTTTATAGATTCTCATCTTTATATTTCGTGGATATTTTTAGACCGAAATATATGGGAGAGGGCAAAATAAGCTCTGTTTGCCTGCGTTATTCTCTTCCGTATTTCTCCATCTTCTGATCCGTCGGCATATATTTCTACTCCCCGGTATGTAAAATTTCCAATGTCATCTACATATATAATGTTTTGTGTGACTATATTTCTTCTCGTCCGTATCATTATTTTTGTTTTTTCTGTGTTAACTTCCAGACCTAGCCTTTTTGTATGCGTTTTTAACTCTGCGTATGTTTCCTGTTCTCCCGTTGATGTTCTACACATCAATATTGATTTGATTGATTTGTAGATTAGGAGTTTATTTTCTGTTTTTAGTAGTGCCAATCAGCCATTACATTTGTACTGGCTGATTTAAGATATGTGTTCTCAATGTAATACGTCGATCTTAATGCATACTAAGGTACTTTACGTCTTTGGTTGGTTGAAGCTCTATAACATTCATTGTGATCGGTGGGAAGGTATCTCTTTTCATTGTGAAGGTAACGTGTTTGAATTTGGCTTTATTTGCTTTCCTTTTTTTATTTGGTTAGCCAAAGTTCGATCTTGTTGAGACAATTGTGTAGGTTTTTCGTAGCAGTGTCTGTATTTTGATGTGATGCTAATATTACAATATCATCCGCAAATGTACCTACTGTCGTTGAGTGTATTGTTGAGAAATCTGTTGTGTATAGTATAGATCCCTATCATTATAATGTTAATGACACTAAGAAAATATTAACTTCAATCTTCTGGTGGAAAATGAAAAATATTTAAAAAAAGATTTTAAAAAATGAAATTTTTTAAATAGTTACAATTTCATCAGAACATTTTCGGTCTTATTAGACTATCATCAGTGAAAATAAGTATGTTTTCAATGAAACTGGCCACTTAAAAAGGTGTTAAATGTGTTAAAAATGAAACGACATGAAGTCGATGTTAATAGATTTAACTCAAAGGGAACATACTGACCCCTACTCGAAACGTAAATATAAAAATCCACATGGAAGATGTAACAAAAATAGACTAAACCACCATTGTTAAACATGACAAAAATTTGGCATAAATTGACCAGCCAAGATCACTTAAATAAGTTCACACTACTAGCTAAAGATCACTTAAAAAAGCAGAAAATATTGCTAAAATATGCATAAAATTTTGTAGACCGGTCTAAACGTAAAAACTGTTCATGTCACTCTATGTGTAGAATTAAAACCTGAAGATACGGGTTATCATTTGACAAATTCCTTCAGATAATTTATTCGCCTCATTATATATTGGTCATTTACACAAAATTGTGAATTTTCTGGTTCAAAACCATTGCTGACCTCACATTCCACTACATAATTAGTTAATATTTTCTTTTAAATGTGTAATATTGATTTTTTAAATCCCAAAATCTCCTTGTGCGGAGAAGGAAATTTAAATCAACGGCGAAAATAATGTAATAAATAAATACATTATTATATCTTCTCAAATCTGAGGTCAACTAATTTATCGATAAAGGTTTAATAAATATTAATCTTGTTTTTAATTGTCGCCATCTTGACACTGATGGTAATATATTTGAATTTAAACAGATGTTTACCTTCTCTGGCATTCGTGTAAAAACAAAATTCAAAATATTTACAAAGTGGTGTTTTATCCGAGATAAAAAAAAACCAAAAAAAGTTGATTTTTCATTTCACTTTTTCGCTAAGACTCATAATAATCATCCAGGGTAGACATCCATTTTTTAAAAAGCACTTGTAACAAAAAAACTGTTTTACAATTTTACAAACAAATATTTTATATTTATATATACATAAATAATTGGTTATTTTTTGTAAAATACCCTTATGTATATTTATTTTTAAAAAAGATTCTATTCATTATCCAAACTTGAAATTTATGTTGAACATGAAATAAAATTATGCATAATACATTTAACTCCAAAAATTAAATACAAAAATGACACAATATGTATATTTTCTACGATCATTGTATACGAATAAGTTAATATGTTTCTTTTTAAAAATGTTGGCATGTTTTAGTGTTTTTCTATTTCAATACATATTTGCTGTTTGTTTCAATGAATGTTTCAATGAACGTAACAATTTTATTAGTTGGCTCTTTATGGTTTTTAGAAGGCATTTTAGTATCTATTATTCGTTTGACTGTTGCAATTTTCTAACAGTTGTCGTAAATTAAATTTATGAATATGAACACCTGTTGACTAGATCACCAAGAGAAACTTATATCTTGCCATCAACAATCACTTGAAGATTCAAGTTAGAAAAATTAAACTCTTTTATAATAAATTAATCAACAGTTCCATCAATGGACTACCTAAATCACAATGGGCGGGAGTTTTAAAAACCTTTCCAAACATTTCTAATTTGTGTGTATTTGTCCCACAATTGTCTGTATTCGAAAGAGCACAAAACCATCTAGATAGAGTTATTAGATGATGCAATAAATGGAGAGTGACCATAAATCCCTCCAAAGTACAACTAATTTTATTTAAAACTTCAAATTGTCGAGATGTCCGGGGCCGAAAAACCCTGTTAGGAGAGGACCTTATTCTAAAAAAATTCGGTTTCCTATTTGGGAGTTCATTTTACCAGGACTCTCAACTGGAAAACCGACATTCAAGATGCCCTAGATAGGGTGAGAAGGAGGTTTAAACTCCTGACAGTGTTAGCCTTTAAACTGGGGAAGACGTCATCCAAAACATTATTGCACACCTACAAAACATTCATTAGACCCATCATCGAATACAAGGCATGCATCTACGCTTCTCTTAAGACCTACGAAATCAATGCCATCATGGCAACCGAAAGAAAAATCCTTAGATTCTGCATGAGACGGAGCAGGCTATATCCATCAGCACACATACATACACTTGCAAACATAACACCAATAAAGGACAGAATCCTATCCCTCAGCAGGAGGTATGTCATTAGAACCATTGCAGGCTCGAATAACCGAGCTAAACGAATACTAAAGACTCCTTGCAATCGCCGAGGGTAAATACTCACCAGGTTTCCTCAAAGAACAGTTCCGTTACCTCCAGCTAAACTTCTTCACCACACTGGACATGAACTCCCTGATGAGTATTTTGAAATTTTAGAATCAAGACCCATCAAATATCGCAGCTAGCTACTGCACGCCAAAAACGCTGATCAAGAGCCGTTCCATTTAACAATCACCCTGATTCCTCTTGCGCGCTTTTAACGCATCACAAACAAGCCACCTTCTGAACCCCAGCTCCTTAGTAGTCCACTACTTCTCCACACAAACATCATTCATCACGTTTGTTTCACCACCACTACTCCACAAAAAAAGGAGTACTCCTTCCTTGAAGAAGCGAAATATTGGTGTTTTAATTATTTGAAAAATAAATAAGTAATTTTGGTTATGAAAATTAATTCTGTGCGATTGGTATTATTTGTCGTTGGTGAATTTGTGAGGTGAGAATATCCAGTATTAATTTTCATATTTTAGGGAGACGAATATAAAAGCCAAATCATACTATACAAAAAATGAGAAGACTTCTCAAATAATCCCAATCTCAAGTTTTTCAATACATCGCTATCCTTCAAATCATGTGTAAAATTCTTAGGCATGTGGTTTGATAATCAACTTACTTGGAAAGAACATATTAGACAATTAGTTTTGACTTGTCATAAGGAACTTAAACTAATGAGAACACTGTCAAATAGATATTGGGGCTCTGATCTCTCTACCTTACTAACAATCTACAGAACTCTAATTAGATCAAAAATTGATTATGGATCAATTGCTTACGCCTCTGCTTCCCCCACATTGTTAAAACAACTAGACTCTATTCACAACACAGCACTTAGACTCTCTCGTGGCACATTTCGAACGTCACCGGTGGAAAGTTTATATTCTGAAAGTGGGGAGCCTTCATTATATCACCGCCGAATTTCCTTAACACTTTCACACGCAACGTCAATAGCCTCAAATGTAAACAAACCTCTATTTAATAATACGTTCACTAATAAATATGTAAATCTCTTTACCAATATGTAGTACCAAACATAAGCCTTACTATGAGCGAGTACGGTGTTACCTGAGATGTCTTAATATAGAATTCCCAATTACCTTTCCAATCAATATTAAAAGCCCCTCTCCTTGGAAAATTAATACCCCAAATTTAAATACTTGTCTAACCCAATACAACAAACATATTAACTGTTACGCAGAGATTAAGAATAATCTAGATCTAATTCTCCGTCAGCATTACGAACATTGCTATAAAATCTTTACAGATGCATCTAAGTGTGATAAAGAAGTAGGTGCTGCATTCGTTACTCCAAGCGATACATATCAATTTCGTCTTCCAACCTTCTTTTCGATTTTCTCCGCTGAGCTCTATGCAATGTTTAAAGCTATCATGCATATAAATTCTAATAACATTCCTAACTGTGTTATCTTAAGTGACTCACTAAGCGCCCTTCAAACCCTTAAACAGATCTATCCTAAAGGTCCCCTTGAGAAACTGATAAAACTAGAACTCATGAAGGCTCAAGAAAATTCTAGGAGTATCAGATTTATATGGATTCCATCACACATTGGCATTGCTGGCAACGAAAGTGCGGACCAGTGCGCGAGTGAAATTATAGAAAATCCGAGAATCAAAATACCGCGAGTGATATAAAAGCTTTTATAAAACATCGAGTTTTGTGCAAGTGGAAAAACGAATGGCAATCTTCTCAAACATCACTGAAGCAAATTAAAAATGACGTTACAGCTTGGCAACCCTCAACCAGGAACAGAAGAGAACAATTGATGATAACTAGATTACGAATTGGACACACGAGACTTACTCACTCATATTTACTGTCCAAAAGTGATCGACCTATTTGTGAAACATGTAATGTACAAATAACCGTTAACCATTTATTAATTGAATGCCATAGATTTGCCAATTTTCGTCTTACATTTAACATATCTAACAGTTTAAGTAATTTATAGGCACTAATTTTTCAGTTAGTAATATCGTAATTTTTTTAAAATCTATAGGAATATTTTATAAACTCTTAATTTTGTAATTCTGTAGCCGCCGCTAATAACCATTATGGTGGATGCGGCTGTAATTTCTAAATAATAAAAAATGAGAAGGACTTTTCTTCTTTTCTGCAAGAAGAATTGGAAGCATTTATTGGTTTGTTTATTATGTTTGGGAGCTTGACATGCTACTAAAGAGTCAATATGTGTATTATGGAGCCAAGATCCAACTTTATGTCGTCCTGTAGTATCATCTACCATATCTTGCAACAGATTCGAACAGATTATGTGCTTCCTAAGATTCGACGGTGGTGAAACAAGAGAAAAAAAAACATACTGATAAATTTGCCGCAATTACGATATGTCTGATGAGTTCACCTGAACACTTGTGCATGGAGGAACAGTTAATCCCATTTCGAAGCGAGGTTCCTTTTCGGGTTTATATGAAGAATAAGCCGGACCAGTACGATTTAAACATTTGAGGTTTGGCTGATTGAGTTCGCCATCTACAGCCAATATATAAATTTATTTAGGTAAGCTATTTCATGAAAAATATTATAAAATTTGCAATATTATAAAATTTACACTTTTAGGCAAAAAAGGAAACAAACCTGAGAAAGTCCAAGGGCAAAGGGTAGAGATGGACCCGCTAAACCATTTATCTGCAGGATATGTAATAACTTATGATAACGTGTTTACCAGTATTGAGTTAGCCGAAAAGCTTTAAGATAAAAATACAGCCTTGTGTGGAACACGGAGCAAAAATAAACCTTACATTCCAAAATAACAACTTTTAGCAGGATATAAGAAAGACTTTTAAAACATGTTTGCTTTTATGGAAACTAATACCTTAGTTTCTTACGTCCCAAAGAAAAATGCAGCAGATATTCTTTTATCGGCAGAACATAACAATAACAAAATAAGTAGAGAAGAAACAGATTATAAACCGGATATTACATTACACTACAATAAAGTAAAGGATTCAGTGGATACAACAGATAAATTGGCAAGAGTTCACGACTCAAAGAAAAAGTAACCGGTGGCCGATGGCAATATTTTTTCATCTACTGAGACATCTGTGGCATCAACGTTTATAAACTTTGGATGTTGAAAAACGCAGATTGAAAAAGTAATCGGTTAGACAGAAGATTGTTTTTATTGGAGTTGGACGAACAAAAAATTAGGAAAAATATAATTTGTAAATACCAAAATGACAAGTCATTACGTTCCAATGTAAAACAATTCATGTTAAATGTTAACCATTTTTCCAGAATTAAACTTCAGGAATGAACAACTTTTTCTCGTTATTGCCAGACGGAATGTTTATTATGCAGATGTTTATTGGCGCCAGAAGTAAAGACAGGAAATCTCGAAAGTTTTGTATTCGGTGCAATCAATACGTATATGCAGAAAATTAAAAAAATATAACAGTTTATAACAAGTGTGATAACTAAATTATTCAAAATGCACAGCATCCAATCTTTAGTCTTATAGGTTTTTTTTGATTTTATAATAATTTCATATTAATTTTTAAAATGTGTCTAATTGCTTGTCAATGTTTACAGCATATAAAAACTATATATTTTTTATAACTAGAATGTATTCCTTTTTTATAATAAAAAAAGCTAAAACTGTTGGGGTATATACAGAAGCCAAAACTGTTGGGGTATATATATATATATATATATATATATATATATATATATATATATATATATATATATATATATATATATATAATGTCTAGTCTATCTAATGCACTACTTCCTAAAAAACCAGTAATAATTTAGGTTCGACCGTTCGATTGCCTAGATGGCAAAAAAATCACTATTCCTCGGAACAGCTTCATCGGCATATTCCGATCAAAACAGTAATAAAACGCAGTTGTCGTGGTATGTATTGCGGTACTCTGCTTATTGCCGAGCAAAAGTGTAATAAGAGTAGTTATTACACTTTAATTTAAAAGTATTGTAAACTTTAGTTACGTGATCTGCTGGTCAAAGTGTAACATGTAGAGTTTGCCAATATTTCCACTTTACATCCGCCGAAAAGTGTAATATTTGTAGTTATTGCTGTTTAGTTTGGAAGAGTTTAGACTTTTGTTTTGTGTTTTTCGAGTAAGAGTGTAATATTTTGAGTTGTTACTGTAATCGTCGGATTATCTTTTAGTTTTAGCACTTGACTTCTGCCAAAAAGTGTGGTATTTTTAGATAATACTATTTTCTTCGGTAAGTTCGGAAAAATCTATTTATGTATTAGAATAATGTAATAATATTCTCGTTCGAATAAGGCTATTATTTGTATGTGTGGATGTAATTTTTGAAGCTTTACGATCAACGTATGGTTTGTTTTTAGATAATACAGTTAATTTTGGAATTTTATAAGTTTGCAAGCAAGCTTTTTTTCTATAATACATCAAATAGGACTTTTCTTTTCTATTAAATTTTTGTATTATTTCTATTTTTCTATATTATATTTTCGGTCAACAGTATATTTTGTTTTTACAGATGAAATGAGTTTAAGTCGTTTAATGCAGGTTGCCCCATGCAGCGACCGAAATGAGCAAATCGACGAAGTAAAAAATGATTGCGTGGAAGAAATTAATTTTAAGAAGAAACCAGAAGAGTACTTATTATCGTTTCCTTATAAAAAGAAGACAGGTTCTAATTTAGCAAATCTTACTAATAATGATTCAAAAATGACGAAAGATTTTGTGGAAAGTGAACCCCTATGCAGCGATCAAAATAATGGAATTAAGTAATACAAAATAATTGTAAGAAAGGAATTCCCTTTCAAGAGAAACAAGTAGAGTCATAATCATCGTTTCCTTAGTCCAGCAAAAAGGATATAGATACTGTGTCAAATGCTAGTAAGACTGATTCTGACGCGACAAAATATTTAGTGAAAAGCGAATCATTCCCTACACGTACCCAACACAATGGAATTAGCTGGAAGATTGCAATAGTGATGATAGTATTAAAAATCCAAATTATGATTCTGATTTATCTTCATCAAGCAGTTCGTCATCTTTAACGAATAGCTCTTCATCTTCATCGAGCTCTCATCATCTTCCACTATAACCCTGGCCGCTGAAAACATGGAATCCAAGGTCGCATGATCACCAATGCAAGCATCGACAGGCGCTCGAAACTAGACCTTATGGGAAACTGTTGACACCGTCATTATTTGTGTTATGATACTATAACTTAAATGTTTTATGTATCATAATTTGGGTTTACTTTTGCCGGCTGGTGAATTTTGTGAAAATGTTTTAAATTAATGTAAATCAATAACCTCTAAAAAACGGTATAAATATGTTATAGCAACATTGTTAGTTCGTTTTTGTTGAGCGGTGTAAACGTGGGAAAAGTGATAACATAGGAAGAGGAATATTTAAGAGTGCGTGCCATTCACATGATCATTCCATCTTTTCAGCGGCTCAACTTATAGGTCAGCACTTTCAGTACAGTGTACGGACTCTGTAGCTAATTCAATTTTAAAACGTCGATTAAACTTAGCTGAAGAATCTTCTACTTCAGTTACTGACTCAGAATCTAACATCGGACAATCGTGAGACGTTGAAGGAAAAGAATTCGTAAAGAAACAGAGTGGATAAAATCAAAAACTAAGATGTTGCGAAATATGGGTAAAGAACATCTGTCATGTCTAAAATTCAAAAAGGTTATACCACCAAAAAACGTACAGGCTCTGCATGTATTGATAATAGCAAATCCAAATGCATCGAGAAAATCAAACAAGAGAGTGCACATTTTTAATGAGTTTTATAGTTTGAGTGATATTAACAAAAAACCGGAATTTATAAATCGAAACATGGAAACTATACAACCAAAATACAGATAACAAAATCCTAAAAACAGGTGACTGAATAATGCATTTTATTTCCAAGTTAATCAAAAGAAAATCCGAGTATGTAACCTATTTTTTAAAAAAACTTTAAATATTAATGATCGAACAATTGATACAGAAATAAAAAAGCGCACTTCAGCTGAATCAGTAAGTGAAGACAGAAGAGGAAAGCATGGTAAACATCATAAAGTAGATTATAATATAAAAAATGACATCCGAGAACATATGTAATTAATTCCGAAAATTGACTGTCGTTACTTAACATACTACTAGAGATTTTATCGCTGTTATATGTAAAATCATATGCTGTTATACGATTAAGGTATGCCCATATATTTTGTCACTAATAACCTTACTTTTTTGACGTTTACAGCTCTAGAACTGTCATTTGTGTCAAATTACGTGAGAATATACACATTGTGGTGAATTTGCGCTTGGAGTTTACAACTGAATTTGTATGTTTTTGTATTGTTTTTGAAAGAAGTATCACTTTATCTTTGTAGTATGTTTTAATAATGTATTAGTGGTGATTGTGAGTGAAAAAAAAACGATCAGTTTTAATTTTAAAGACATTTCAAAACATTTCGATTTTTGAGAAGAAAATCATAATGGGCAAGGCTAAAGACGTCCCTGTGTGTAAAATGGTGGAGATAACGACACTTTTATTGAATACAAAGCTTTCCCAACGTCAGATAGCTCAACAATGTCAAGCAGCGCAAGCAACAGTGAGCAATATCAAGAAAAAAATTGATACCAACAAACCCCTGACTCACGAGCGTGCCCAAAAATGTGGTCGAAAGCGTGTCACTACACCCAGAGACGAAAGAAAAATGAGGGATTTCTTCGTAAACAATAGAAGTAAGCCAAGAAGAATCCTCACGGGACTTATTCGTGAAGTTGGGATGCCAGTTTCTGACATGCCTTCTGCAGAAGGCTTGCTGAGCAAGGTTTCAAATCATGTCTCCCTGCCAAAAAACCAAAGTTGACCATCGCAATGATGAAAAAGAGACTGGAATGGGCCAAAGAACACCAAAATTGGACAATTGAGGATTGGAAGGTAAATTACGTCACTACTAAAGTTTAAATCCCTATATCCACTGTTCCTATATCCACTGTTTTTATCCTAAAAAAAATATCTTATAGTTTTTTTTATTCACAGGTTTGTTTCTCCGATGAGTCTACAGTGGAGATACCTACTCATGGATAAGTCGGCCTTCGTCCGAAGGCGAGTGGGTGAAAATTATCACAAGGATTGCATAGTGGAGCAAGTAAAGCATCCTCTCAAGATCATGGTATGGTCTGTGATCAGCAGTAAGGGCACAGGGAGGCTGTACATTGTGAATGGAATGATGAATCAACATCAGTATATTGAAGTTCTGGAAAGAAAGCTCATGCCACAAATCAAAGACTGGTTTGGCGAATCGGAGGATTTTACCTTTATGCACGATTCAGCACTGTGCCATAAGGCAAAAACAGTAACATCGTACATGAAAAAAAAGAAAATTAAAGTACTGAAGTGGCCAGGTAATTCCCCAGACCTCAATCTGATCGAAAATCTATGGGAGCTTATGAAGAGGCGGATTGCCCAGGAAACTGTCACAAATAAGCAGCAGTTAATTCAGAGACTCATGGCCACCTGCCACCGAAACGATAAAATAATAGAAGACTGTCTGAGAAACATTCAAAGCATGCCAAGGAGGATCAAAGCTGTCATCGAAGCTAAAGGAGGTCACACAAAATATTAAAAAAAATTGTTATTTAAGGTCAAAGAAAAAAATATTTTAAAATTTTGTAAAAGAACGTGTTTATGATCTATTTTTATATTATATTCACATCATTAGACACTTATATGCAGTTTTATTCTTTATTAAACTGCAAAATACACAGTTTTTTGAAGTGATCATAATATTTTGACCACCCACTATATATTAACCAATGTAAGGAAGCCAATAAACCTTTTGGAAACTAATGTATTGGGATATTTTTAACACAGAATTTAATATATCCTTCTTTGTTCCGAAAAAGGGTCAATGCAACCTTTGCTTCTTATTTAATAACGCCAGCGATGCTGAAAAAATAAATCTGGAGCGTGAATATAAAAAACAAGACGAAAAAATATTATCTAGAGCCGAAAGGAAAACGACAAAAAAAAGTGTAGCGAGAAGTTTGTAATCGCATGTTTTGATATGCAAGCAGTGTTCCAGATGCCAAAAGGTGACACATCAATCTTCTATTATAGATCAAAACTAAATACAATGAACTTAACTATCACTGAATTGGTAGCGAATAATACATGGTGCTTTGTATGGCATGAAGGTCAAGGCGGAAAAGGAGTGACCGAAGTGGCTTTATGTCTTTTGATGTATCTAGAGCATAAGGCCAAAACCGCCAATTCAACAAATTTGGAAATAGTCTTGTATAGCGACAATTGTGAAGCACAACAAAAAAATAGTTAAGAGTAAGACAATTAATTCAACGGAATTCTCTTAATGTTTCTTCTTTATTTTAGATTTTTGATAGCAACACTTATTTATGCAGTACAGAAATTCCAGATTAGAGAAATCACACATAAGTTCCTTATTGTTGATCAAACCCAAAATAAAGAAGACTCCACACATTCCGTTATTGAAAAACAGGTACGAAATGGATAATATTTATAGACGGATCAGTTATCAACTGAAAAATATCATTTTTAGGTTACACGTTCTCTCAAATCAGGAACAATTTATGTACCAGACCAGTTTATTCAAATTATAAGAAATGCAAAGAAAAAGAGGAGCCATACCGAGTCAAAGAGTTAACTATGAAGATTTCGTGAATATCAAACAGTTTATGATTGACCTGGGACCAAATTTTAATATCGATGCAGACGGAGAACCGATACCTAACCTATTAATGATCTTAGAGTTGTTAGAGTGAAAAAGGATGAGTTTTATAATAAAAATCATTATTCAAATATGTAGTATCTTTAAGATCTTTTATACAAATAGTAACTATTTTTCGAAGAAAACTGTAACATATCAATTTTTTAACGACTCATCTCAAAAACCGTTTGGTTTTACAAAAATATTTAGGCAGATTAAGGAATAATCATTTATTTACTCTTTATGTGATGGTATTTGAAAATATATAAATTCAATTTTGGTTCTTCTCTTCGTTTGTATTTTTACTCTCCTGAAAATTTTTATTTTGATTTATTACACTTTTCCTATAAACGTGCGATATGAAGGTTAAAGAAAGCAAAACACAAACGATATTGGAAACAAATAAAATGAGAATATTGGGAAAAATTCTACTGAAAAAAGTGCGAAGGATTAAGAAATAGATGCAACGGATAAAATGAATAAATGGCAAAATGAAAGTCATCTATGGTCGGATGTAAACAGATTCGTGTCTAATTGCGGAGGCCAGTCAATGATTGGAAGATCAGTAGGTCGATCAACAAAAAGCCTTGCAAGAGCCTCAAGACTAAACGTCCAAGAAAAATGGCCTTAATATGTTTACTTTTTAAAAGACACGAAAAAATGTATAAAAACTTTTCATATCGATAAAAATATACTTATCACAGCAATTTTTTATTAAAACATGTATTTTTCATATTGATAAAAGCAGAAATGGTTAAAAAAAGGTATTATTGTCATAACATTTCTAAATAATTTGTATTATAATAAAGCAGCTTAAGTGAACTATCAATCATTTTTCAAATTGTAACTGATAAAAACAGTTAAACAAGATAAGGAAAACACTATGATCGATCCCCGATTGAAGTACATTATTCAAATGTATAAAAAATTTAAATACCGATTCGGTTGACATCACTCTCTAGATAAAACACTTCACACTTAAAATTTACACAGAAACACAGTTGAAACAAACCTGCACTAAATTCAAAATCAATTAGTAAAATCGTTTTTTCTTTTTTTCGAAAAGAGACATAAACGTTTTTTGGACACTGATCAGAGGTGGCGGTGTTCGAACTCGTAGAAGTACTATTTACACGCAGAGCGCGCAGCCATTCAACTGTTTCGAGAATCGGTGGACAACTGACAATCGAGAAAACAAACTGGCATCACGCGGCCAACTCTGACCATCTATGGAACTTACACGTTGGTCAGGTAGGCCGAGATATCTGCATAACGTAGGTGCTGAATATAGATATTCATACCACGGACTATACAGGGGATATTTTTATCTATTTCTTAATGGATTTGTTGCTCATGCGGTATTTGTTGATTAAATTATTTTTGTTGGTTTTCATTGAATTGTGTTTTATTATTAGACTTAAGTGGGTTTTAATCAGACTGTTGTTTTTTAGATGATACATTATTCCTATAGGTACATTAATATATTCAACAAATAAAAAGAACAATATGTCAGCGGTGATTAGTAAGAAGTGATATGCATATTGGCTTCACGTGTAGTAATTCGAAATGTCAACCTTTCAATTTGACATTGACTTTATTAGAAAGTAATGATTGTTGAAAATTTTCCCTATTAGCAAGTAGAGTAGTATCGATTAATTACTATTAATATTACCAACAATCGAAAAAGATAATTTTATTAATGAACTACAAAAACTAACAAGGTGTACAAGATATAACCGATATCAAGCAATAAAAAAGGAAAATCTAATATGTATATAAACAAATAAGGTATGCTCCAAAATTAATGCATACTGAAATCAGGAAGCTTATAAAGTACAATCGCGTCATAAGCTAGTGACAATAGTTATCACAGTATCTCTGTGTTAATACAAAACATTAATAAGTTAAACAAATTTTGTTTTTTGTTACTTGGTGAAAAATTCTTGTAATAATTTAATTTTATCTGATTCATGTATATGGCCTTATTATTGACTTTAAAGCCTACAGTCAAATATTGTGTCATTTGCGCTTAACAGGGTTTTTAATTACAGTTTAATCAATGGATATGCCCCGACTGATGACAAATCAGATGAAATAAAATAACAGTTCTTCGAAGACCTAGAGCAAGCCTACAGAAGATGTCCCAGAAATGACATTAACCCTGCGTTAGTGTTCCTAGATAAATTAGCACGAGAGGTGTTCCGGGGTATGTTTTTTTTAAGCCCTTTTCTCTATTCGGATTGCCGAATATAGGCCTCTCCTAATTCTCGCCATTCATCTCTATTGTTTGTAAGACGTTTCCACATTGTCCCTGCAGTTCTTTTAATATCGTCGCTCCATCGCATTTGCGGTCTTCCTCGTGGTCTTTTGGCTTCATATGGCCGCCAATTCCTGATTTCTTTATTCCATCGGCCATCCGTAAGACGTTCGTTATGTCCAGCCCATTTCCATTTTAGTTTAGCTGCCAGTTCGACAGCATCTTACTTTTGTTCTATTACGAATGTTTTTATGGTCTTTGAGTGAAATACCCAACATCTGTCGTTCCATAGCTCTCTGAGTTTTTCTGATCTTCTCCATCAAATTTTCGCAATTTGAACACGTCATTATTGCGTTGCTGATTATCACCTAGTGGTCGACGCAACGAAGGGTTTTGTCTTCGTTGATTTCGAAACTCAGAAATCAGCTGCACACTCAGTTCTTTCAAAAAAATTCGTCTTTTTAATTTATCATTTTTTGTATTTGTATTTGTTTTATATATAACTTGAGCATTCACTCGAGCTGTATTGAAAAACAAAAAAAAATAGTGTCAAAGTCCAACGACGACTATTTCTTGATACGCTGTAATTAGCAGATAGCTCATCCAATATGTCTACACCACCTTTGGTTGAATTGTAAAAGTCGATAATTTCAGGTAATTTCTTTTCACCAGTTTCTTCAATTATAGTATTATCATGATGCAATGTAGAAAAGAGGATTACATTTTTTGACTTCTTTGGCACATATGAGACAGCCGTTATATCTTCTTTGAAGGCAAATTTTGAACTGTGAATTTCTCTTCCTTGTGTGTTCAGAATGGCTGTTGGAATTTGCCTTTTATTCTTCCTAACTGTCCCAACCGATGTAAGATGATGAGTCTGAAGTAAATTGATCATCAGCGCATAACTGGTTAACCAGTTATCGAAAGTAATATTACGTTTAGTACCAGAAACTGGCCCAATCAAACGTTCAACTATGTTTTGCGGATTGTTACTTTGTCAGAAAGGTCCTTCTGGCTGTGTGCCGACGTAAACTTCTATGTTTAGACAGTAGTAAGTTTTGGTATCCACTAGCGCAAATACTTTCAAGCGGTATGTATCGCTGGCTTATTCGGTATGTATTGAAGAAATGACACACGTCCCCTGAACGATTCCAGTTTTTTGTCTATTGTAAGATGTTGACTTGGTATATAGTGTGTCTTACAGTTAACAACGAATTGATCAAATATACCTCTAATTACTGCCAATTTGTCGATCTGTTTCCGTTCTACTCTATTTTGCACATTGTCGAATCGCAAACATTGCAACAAAATGGAATATCTTTGTTGTGACATTGTTATTCGAATGAGATCGGTATTCCAAAGATCTGAAATATTTTATCGGTTTGACTTTTAAAGTCCCGTCAAATAGAGCAGGCCTATAACAGCTTTGATTTCTATTTTGCCAGTCTCTTTGACTAAATACTGATGTCAAGCATCGTACCGTGGGGCTTTGGTCGCTAATTTTATATTTGTATAGTCAACAATGTCATCTAACATTTCTTCTGTAAAGAATAACAACCTTTTCTCGTGCTATTCCTTTTACACCAAATATGTAATTAGATTGTAATCAAGCATCAGATATGCAGATTAAACAGTACTCATCGCAGACTAAGGGCGTCTGATTACAGAATATTTTAAACCAGTTAAATTAGACAAGCTACGAGTTCAGAGTGAAGAAAAACGAAGAAAAGAACAAAATGATGGTGGCCAAGATCAAAATTAAACATTCCCTTGCCTCTACCATAACTAGGAAATACCAGAACAGCTAACTCACTACAAACACTTGGACTTTTGGGTTAACCAGCTTGATCTTGAATAAAAAGTAAAAGCCAAAATTCCTCAATTGAGAAATAGTTTTATTGGAGTGCACATCTTAAACTGTAGCTAAGAATAAAACCTGTAAGATGTAAAGAATGGTCAATATTACTTTATGAAGACAAGGGACAAAGATTGTTAGCTAAAATAAATTAAAAGTGTTCGAGATCTGGCTTTATTATCGTACCTTGGCAGTAACTTTGACAAGAATAAAGAAGTTTTACAACACATAAATAAAAGGGGAACTCTTATCAGTGACAAAAACAGCTGTTAAAACTCGAAAAAGACTACATCCCCTAAATAATTAGGGGTACAATATAATATAAAGCCGGGATCTCACAGAACGTGGACCAACGCGGCGTTCTTCATCGGTTCCCAGTTGCCGAAGAGAAATAAAAAATACATAAGACAAAATCTAAAGACGGGAACCAGCGCAACGTGGAATACCGTTCTTCCTCTCAATATTTGTGGTTTACGATCCGTGGAATAGGCCAGAACGGCCGTTTTTTAACCGGCACAGATAGCCCTGTCATTTGTCGGTAAATCATCACGGTTTAAAGGAAGGTCGGAAGACAAATAAGTGAAATTAATAAATATTTACTTGATAAATTTACTCGACCTACCCCAAAATGTGGTCATATCATTCCGATATTACGTATTCCGTCGGATATCGAGGGTTTAGAATAGTTTAGACTAAAAATTTAACGCTACAATATTAAGAAATACATCTGTAGAATAAAATAAATTGGTGGTATGGTTTATTATTAAGTATTATTAGTAAATATATCTGAAAAGACTTCCTGAAGATGTTCTAAAACATTTTCTGATAGTTTTTTATGAATAATCACCTATAATTAGGTTTTAATGACATATTTTATTATCAACATAAACCTTCTTAAAATAGGAAGTGGTTAACTTATCGCATTAGAAAACATATGCCAATTATGTACAAATATCTTCAGTAATTCCACTGATGGGATTCTAAAATTAGGAATACTAGTTAAAATTTGTCATATTTAAAAGGAAAGTGAAATATAATTAAGCTGGTTTGTAATTTACTCACATATCTTCAAGAAATTTGTTTGTGGTATTTTGTAATCGAATGAGCCCATCAAAAATTCAACAGATTTTATGGTTAGACAATAATGTAATAATGCAACAAGTACATAATCTTGTAAAATAGCAAAAACATTAAAAAATATCGGAAAAGAAAGTATGAAAATAATAAACAATCACCGAACTTTCTAAGGAAATGAATATCGTGTAAAATGTTCACAACGAACAAGTTTACTACAATAAGGTAACACATTAAATTAATTTAGATAGGGTACACAAATATTTTCATGTTCCTCCGGCCAAAAATCTGTGAATGGCAGTAGTAGCAAAATGTGAAATATGTAAATGTTACCTTATTTGTATTATATTATAAATAAATCATGGTATTTTAGTCTGTATTTATAGATATTGTGATTGGCCATTAAACAGTATAATTTTAATTAGATATAAACAATTTAGGAAAGAATTAATACTAGTGTAATAAACATCATTTATATCAGTATCCTAGTATTATATATGTTTTTGTATATGTTTTTGCTGTTTTTAAGCAGTATAAGTGTTAAATTTAGAATTACTGTGTCCTGTATCCTTCTTATTAATGGACTATTAGCCATGGATTAGTTACATAGACAAGTTGCTTAAATATCTAAAAATTTATGGATATAATTTTTAAAGTACATAAACGATTAGTCCAAAACTACCAAAAATGAAATAGACAATTTTCTCTCAAACAACAAAAGAATATTTGAAGACGTCACAACAATAAACAACGTAACAACGGGTAGTGACCATCGTATAGTTAGAGCAAAAATAAATATTAACATGAAAGAAGAGAGAAAAAGGATTTTTAAAAAAACAACGAGGAGAGATGCCTTTAAACTAAGAACAAATGAAGAGCAATTCCGAGAGGTCTTAGCGGATAAGTTCGAATCTGATCCTTCACATAATCAAGATCAAATTGACGAGATTAATAAAAACCTAAATAAAAACCTTCTCGCAGCAGGACTACAGGTCGCAAAGAAAACAAGGACTAAAGAAGACAAAATAAGCAATGAAACTAAACAGCTAATGACGGAAAGAAGACAACTACTAGCGCAAAACAAACGCCATACTCAAGAATACAGAGAACTTAATAAAACAATTAGAAAAGAACTAAAACGCGACATACAAAAATGGAACGAGAACTTAATAGAGCGAGTCATTGAAAACAACAGAGGCTTAAAATGTCTCAGACCCGCACTGGGAGTTCAAAAAATCATAAAATTAAAGACGCCAACAATAAGGTAGAGAAGAACAAATATAAAATAACAAATATTGTCGAAGACTTCTACACATCCTTGTACAGCTCGCAAGGCCAGCCTAATGAAACAACAAAGGAGAACGTCAAAAGAAAAATAAAAAACGTGGGATCAGAAGTACTACCAAATATAAAGGGAATCGAAATAGAAAGAGCTTTAAAAGAGCTAAAAAATAATAAAGCTCCAGGACACGACGGTATAATTGCCGAGCTCTTGAAAACAAGCAAGACATTAACAATCCCTGTACTAACAGAGCTATTTAATAGATGTCTCCATAATAGCAAGATCCCTAAAGACTGGAACGAGAGTCTAGTAATACTCAGACACAAAAAAGGGGACAAATGTGATCTACAGAATTATAGACCTATATCGTTGCTCAGTCAAGTATACAAACTATTTATGAGAATTATTAACAACCGGTTAACCTACAAAATGGACAATTACCAACCGGTTGAACAGGCTGGCTTCCGCAAAGGATATAGTACATCAGACCATCTGCTGACAATGAGAACATTGATAGAGAAGGCAAATGAATACCAACTACCCGTATTTCTTGCCTTCGTCGACTATGAAAAGGCGTTTGATAGTATCGAGATGTGGGCCATAGAACAAGCTATTAATAATTGTAGAATATATTCGAGATATAGGCAACTAATACATAATATATATGAAATTGCAACTATGATCGTACAACTAGACGAAAATACAAATCTTATCGCCATTAAGAGAGGAGTGAGACAAGGAGACGTAATATCGCCAAAGCTTTTCAACCTAGCCCTAGAAGACGTCTTCAAAACTACCAATTGATCAATCTATGGCATTAACGTTAATGGCAACAAGTTAAACCACCTCAGATTCGCTGACGACGTAGTGATTATAGCGAGCGCATTCGAGGAACTGCAAATTATGATGGGAACTAGCAGCCAGCTCCCAATACGTCGGTCTAAAAATGAATATGAAAATAATGACAAACACAGATGACCCCAGACGTATAACTATAAATGGCAATAAGATAGAACAAATCCAGGAATATATCTGCCTAGGCCAAATCCTGAGACTTGACAAAGAGAACCAAAGTGCGGAAATTACTAGAAGAGCAAGACTAGCATGGGCAGGATTTGGAAAACATAGTTGGATACTTAAGAACCGCAAAATACCCCAATACTTGAGGAGCAAAGTGTTCAATCAATGCATCCTTCCTATCATGACATATGGATGTCAAACCTGGACCCTAACCAAGGCAAACATGAATAAACTAGCCACAACAGAAAGAACAATGAAAAGAGCAATGTTAGGTATACGACTGTCAGATAAAAAGAGGAACAACGGGGTAAGACCCAAAACAAAAGTCGAGGACATAGCAACAAAAATTGCCAAACTTAAATGGAGCTTCGCGGGCCACACTGCTAGACAAAAAGACCAACGTTGGAATACTACAATACAACATTGGAGACTTTACGAAAGTAAACGACCAAGAGGAAGACCACAGATGAGATGGGTTGATGATATTAAAAGAATAGCCGGAACAAATTGGAAATATGTTGCTCAGTATAGAGACCGATGGAAGGAGTTGGGAGAGGCCTATGTCCAAACATGGACGACAGAAAGCTAAGAAGAAGAAGAAACGATTAGTCCAAGAAATCAAAGTTCGAACAGAAAAAGCAAGAACAAACTTCAATAAAATGAGAAAAGTACTTTGTACAAGAGAATTGAAATTAAACTAGACATCCACAAGGAAACAAAATTCCTGTATTTGGCTGTATACCATATATTAAAACATATGTCGCCATGTTACCAATCCAACGGTAACTTTAACATCTCAACTGTAAATTAGACATAATGTAAACTAAATTTCATTTAATAATTTTTAAAGGGTTTTTACCCACATATTTAGTGGCTACATCCATGTATTAACTAGACACTGATGATGGAATACTTATTCCGAAAACGTTTTGTCAATTCAACATAGCCCAACTGGGTTTTTATATATGTACCTTTTTATAAAGGATTTTATTCAAAATTTTTTTAAACTAGACAGTTAGGCTAAAAAAGCGTTACATTTTCTCGACTCTGCTCTACGGAATGCAAACGTGGACTTTTAGGCGGCAACTACTAAGAAGCTAGAAGCATTCGAACTGTGGATTGTGGATATATAGAAGAATCCTGAAGATATCATGGACAGAGCATGAGAAGAGTTAACAAAAGAATAGAAATAATAAAAACCATCAAAACGCTAAAGCTGCAGGATATGACGTACTTCAATTGATTAACAATGAAAAAATCCAGGGTAAGAAATGTACTGGAAGAAAAAGTATATCATGGCTGCGTAACTTGCACATCAATCGTACTATTCAGAGGAGCCGATTCTAAGATCAAAATAGCCATGTAATTGCCAACTTCCATCGCGGAGATGGCACGTAAAGAAGAATTAAAAACAACAAGTTCTTTACGATCAGGTCCAACAAATGTCTGGTAAGATGTCGGATAGTTTGGCACCCAATGGGAATTTATTGTTTTGAGCCTGAGGGTCTTTGATCATATATTTAAACATTTTCAGGCAGGTTTTGATTAGAATTACCTACCTGATACTGAATGGCAAGTAGAAAACTCTCAGTTTTATACATATATGAGAGAAGAAGAGAGTTCTGTATCAGAATATATACACCATACATTTATTCGTTTTATAAACGTCTGCAATCTAAATGAAATCATTAAAAGTTAGATAATTGATTAATTAAATCTTGGCGCCAGGTTTTAATTGGTTTTAGGTCGTGCAAATTCTTAATAATATAGGTTAGTCGTCTTATAAAATTGACCAAGTATTTCTAACTGTGTCACAGACCTAATATTAGATGAATTCGAATTATTGCGATCATTCAAAAAACTTCATACAAGTTGCAATTGGCAGTCTCCCAAATAATTAAAAATGTCGTTGCATGATCCAAAGAACATTCCCAAGTGACTGTTTCTGTAAAAATATATCAATTACTGTTGAAACTGAGCAAAACTTAGTATTAATTGTCATTCGCTTGAGGTAAGGAGTAATTAAATTTATTAAACCGCATTTAGAATTTCTCGTAACGTTGACAATACACGGAAGGATTTGCAATAATAATTTTGAGCAGTACATTATTTTATAGTTTATTATGAACAGGTGAAAAATTTTGCAATAATTAAGTAAGTAGACCTGATGGGTTGTCAAACAATCATCAAAACTAAATAAATGATACAGTCGACTGAGGGATTCTTAATATATAGTACATTCGTGTACATACATGTATGTATTCATAATGTGAATTAATCAATAAGAGAAAAAGTGCCTGAAATGCTTTTTTATCACTTTCGATTTATAGACAGAAGGTTTGTAAGGTATCGAATGAGGATCTTGCTTCCTTAACTGACACCTCTACCAAAGGTTCTGATGTATCGTACTCATCTTCATCGTTACTTTTTTCAATCGTATCTGTCGCAGATCAAATTTTGCCATCGGTTAGTGAACCTGAGACAGCAACATCTTCATCCGCTTGAACAAAGTCAGAAAAACTCACACCGCTGATGTCAACTAACGATTCTATTGCCGGTTCTTCATCATCCATAAGTATTGGAAGATTTTCCTGATCTTCTTTTAAGAAATCGGATTTTTTTAAGCAGTTGAGAATTGTTAGGGGTGTTACACCTCTTCATGCCTTGTCAATCAGTAAAATAGCTATCAGAACCGTGATATTTGCAGTTAGCTGCTTGTCGAGCGATTCTAAAACGAGATTATCCAATGGTTGCAATTTGGAAGTTGTATTTGGCGGAAAGAAGTGAAGTTCCATGTTGAAAAATGTGGTCAGTGCAATTATCTAAAAATGGTAAAAGTGTTAAAAGCCAATTGTTAAAAAGTTCTGTCGTCATCCAAGCTTTTTTGTTAGCACTATAATCCGTAGCAAACGATTTCACACCTATGTATGATATCATCAGTAAAAAGAAAAAAAATTCCATCGATTTTTAAGTTAGTGATGTCATTTATAAAGATAAGAAAAAGTAGAGGACCCAATACTGAACCTTGTGGTAGTCCACATACAATGCTTTTATGACTAGAGTCAGTATCATTTGCACTAACTAGCTGTTTCCTATTCCTCAAGTAAGATTGGAACCAATTCAAAGAAATACCTCGAATTCTGTAAAAATTTAGTTTTTTATCAAAATGTCGTGATTTATCATCTATCAAATGTAGTGCTTGATAGACCTCATGTAGTACAGAAAACATAGCATCACTGGTACATGAATTAGATAAAAAGCCGAACTGACTTTGTGATAAAATGTTGTTTTCAACGAAAAAGGACATTTGTCGGGCCTTTATTAGTCTCTCAATAATTTTGGATAGGACCGGTAGTAAGGCGTTAAGTCTATAGTTGCAGACATTCGATTTTGCACCACCCTTATGAAGAGGAATATTAATGGTTGTCTTTAGGCACTCTGGAAATATACCTTTTTCAAAGGAATCGTTAATTAGTGAGACCAGTACTTTCAAAATATTTTTTGGGAGATTTAACAAAATTTTTATGGATAGTCTAACAGTACTATAGGAAGATTTGCTTTTGATACTACTAATTGTTTGGATCGGTTCAGATTTATCAACTGGTCTTATAAAGAATAAATTCGAGACCTTTTTTGAATTGGGGAGATAGAAAATAGGATCTTGTTGTGGCAAAATAGTTGATGTTATATTTTTACTTACATTAACGAAATATTCATTTAGATTTTTAGGGTTTGGAAGAGAAAATATTTGAGCTCTGTTAGTTTTATTTCAAAGATCGTTTATTATGGACCAAGTTTCTCTTACAATATTTTTAGAGCTTCCCAGACGATTATGATAGTACATCTGTTTACCTGTTTTGATAAGTTTTAGATAGATTTCTCTGTACTTGGAGATATATTCAGTGACAAAGACGTTGGTAATAAATTTCTTGATGTACTGTAGTGGAGAAAAGCAAGATGTAATTTAATGGCTTTCAAGATATCCGGTTTCCCTAATCTTGCTAGAGGATATCGACTATTCGAGTTATTGGTTAATCTAACTCTTGGTGGGGTCAAAGGAAGTTTATTATGTTTATAAAACCTTTCAGTTTTTTTTACCCATTTTACTAAATTTTAAAAATACAAAACTAGACTAGTGTATTGTATTCTTAAATAGTTGAAATTTGAAAAATTCCTCACTTATTAACTATTTGTAGGTTTTGACAACGCTGTGGGGTTCTGATGTTGTAAATCTTGACTGGCGTATACTCATTTTTATATGAAAAATTCTACACATTCCTTTTCTTAAATGATTGTTTTCTTAAAAATTCGGTTCCTGTGTACCAGAAAAGTTGGAAAAATCTATAAAAATTTTTATATCTGAATTTAAACAGTTTTTGATTCATATTTTCCGTTAAATTATAACATTTATATTCAAATAGTAATTTCTCTTTCGTTCCATGTGTCGCTGCATAGGCGGTGGGTGTTACTACGTGTTCTATTTGGCAAGACGAAGGTTACTTTTTTTGTACGTTGCAAAAATTAGTCCAGAATGAAAGTGGCATCTCGTGCTAAGCGCAAGCCTATTTAAAATTTAAATTTACTTGTCCGTAGTGCCCACCTTGAACTGTATTGCCTAGGGATACCGTTACCTTTCTAATTTATTGTTAATTTTTGTTTAATTGCAGATGTCGACGTAAATGAGTACTTTCTAACGTCGTTCGTAGAAAAAAGTTGGAAATAATTGTTCAATCGGTAATTATCTACAAATAAACGTTTTTTAACTAGTAGCAATAGTGGGATTTTAAAAAGTTGATTGTAATTGTTGTTCTTATCAACTGTAGTACAGTAGTGAATATTTAAATACTCATTAATAAGCCTAATATTTTCCAAAATTTACAGTTACTCTTCATATATTCAAAGCATATTTCTAGGTAACAATTTTCCAAATCATGTGTAAAATTCTTTACGTATTTATATTAAATAAGTACGTCATATTAATCAAAACAAACAAATTGGGAACGAGCGTACAAATTAAAATATAAATATAAACGCAAACATGAAAACTTATAAGTCGACAATAAATAATTTTACCCCAGTCAAGGGACAAAAAAAAAGCTGAAAAAATCTGATTAGGCCACTTAAGTTAAATTTATACTCGACAAAACTGCATAGACAAGTTTGACAGTTGAAATGTTTTATGAGATATTACAAAAAGACTCTCATCTAGAAATTCATTAATAATTTTTTAGTGAAACTATTTTTAAATTAACAATCAAACCGTCAAACTCATTATTTTGTTCGTAACTTAAAAACTTAAACTCTATTTAGAGATTTGACGTCAACAGACCACTTTTTCAGAAAAAAAGATACACAAAATGAGATATGCTAAACTAAAATCGGTTAATAAACAAAAAAATTATTGCAAAATAAACAACAAAATCGCTGTTTTTGAATATTGTTTTTTATTATTTATTAAAATTTGTTTAAATATACCTGAACTTGAGGGTCTTAACCTGTTTGAATTTTGTGCAAAAGATGGACCAGATCGGTTAAATAATTTTTGCGAAATTTAATTTGTTTATAAAATTTTTTGAACAATGAGCTAAATTTCTAAAGCCAGTCCAGAAAATTTGACTGAATGTATCTCAATAATCCGGAGCTTATTTTCTTTGTTAAGAAGTATATTAATATAATAATTTTACATTTTGTACATTTATGTACAAAAAAATGATTTATTATCATAATAAATAGCACTTTTTAAGCTTATACACATTTACAATAACTTCGCAGAATTTAGTTCAAATTAAATGGCAAAAGATATTTAGAAAGTTAGTTAAAAACACAATTTTTATAAAAGAAAAGTCCTACGACCTTTATTAGCCATGAGAGTCCCTTTTAAAAAAAAATAGTTATTAACAACATTAAGGGCTGAAATTAACCAATCTTTTATACTCCAGTCGTCGGAGACGAAAGTGCCACTGAATCCCTAAAAATCATACGAACAAGCTGAATTTTTGCCGAGAATATTAATTTTTTGACCCCAAAAAAGATACTAAAAAGTTTACTACTTTTACCCGTGGGCTTCCCCCTAAACCCCCCTCGCAGGGGGGTAAAAACGCAAAAAAATCGTTTACCAAGAATCTGTACGCCGTAGGAAAAAATGTTTCAAATAAAAAATGTAGCTGAGGTAATTTTAAACAATAATGTTTATAAACACTTTTTGTGTAGAAGGAACCGTTCTCTTAGAAACAACGCTTGAAGCGACAGTCGATTTTGTTTTTATAAAAGTGTAAAATAAATAAACGTGGCTCGATTTTTGACATTTTTTAGGATTCTCATGAGATCAATACAATATATGCCTTTCATTGACTGGCCACTATAAAGTTTCGATTACTAGAAACTAAGCTTTAAAACGTAGAGCATGAAACTTTATTTTTGAGTTTTGGCAACAAATATGCTTAAAAAACGTTGGATTTAAACTTTCACATAACAAACGATCTATTTAAACATTTAAAACTTTTTTTTTAATTACAATAGTACGTTTTTCAAAAGAACCATACCTCTGCTATAAACTACATCCGAAACCGTCTTCTTGGATACATTTCCCGTGACGTCGATCGTTTGTAATGTAAAACATGAAATTTTGAGTTTTTTATTCATATTTCAAATTCCTCATATTTGTTGCCACTACTAAAAATTGAAATTTTGTAAAATACAAAAACTGCATACGAAAGCTGCACTCTTTATCTTTAAAACCCATTTTGATTTTTTTCGATAGAACACTTGGATCAAAAGATATCGAATTTTTACCGTCGAGCTGATACAAATTTTATTGAACATTGATTTTACGCGCGTAACTGACATTCAAAAGTGATAATGGCTTCAAGAGTTCTTTCTGAGAAAACGGTTCATTCTACACAAAAAGTCCTTATAAACATTTTTGTTTAAAATTACCTCAGCTACATTTTTTATTTAATTACTATTTAAATGGGAATAAGCCACAATTAAAGGTTAAAATACGTTTATTGACGTTTCAATTTCCACTTCGGAAATCAAATTTTTTATTTGAAACATTTTTTCTGTTGTGTACAGATTCTTGGTAAATCGATTTTTTTGCGTTTTTACCCCTCCACGAGGGAGGTTTTAGGGGAATCCCGAGGGTAAAAGTGGTAAACTTTTTTGCATCTTTTTTGGGGCTCCAAAATTAATATTCTCGGCAAAATTCAGCTTGTTCGTATGATTTTTAGGGGTCAACTCTCTGACGACTGGACTATTATGAGAAGAGTCAAAGTTTTTAATAAACTTATAGCAAACAAAATTATAGAACATTGTTTAAATAGGAGTGTTGTATACAAAAAGTACTTATCGTTCCAACTAGAGTAAAAGAAGTGGGGCTAGCCGAATGAAGGATTAGTCACGATCTTCAAAAAATCCAACACAGTTTTGAGATTAAAGTATTTAGTATTAATATATATTTTTAGGAATCGCGGTTACCCGAGCTAATGGGGACAGCGCGTACCTCGGATACCGAAAAACTCGGATAACGCGGAGATCGGGTATTTGCTTAAGCTAAACAAAAAGTTCAAAAGTTATGACGTATGTAATTGGTTTAGTATGTATATACAATTGAAATATGTAAACCTGTAAACAAAGTACAGAGTATATAGATAGGAACACTTTTAAGTACTGGATCATCTTCATGTTTTCTGAGTGAGATATTTTCTCGATTATCTCATCTGTGTCATCCACAGTGACATTGTGTGGGTTGATAACCATGCCGGCGATTGCATCATCAGTCAGTTCCATTTGCTGATCTTGCATAATACGCTTGTTGACGTCTTCATCATTTATCGGCAGTTCCGTTGCTGATTAGCAAGGTCTACTACAGTTATTGTTATCTTTTCCATCACTTTTCGCTTCAATTTGAAAAAGCAAACGAACTCGTCAAAAAACCAATCTTTAAAAATTTGGCAATCCATCCACGCATTACGTTGATTCCTGTACGTGGTGGGTAGGCAGTGTACTTGAATATTTTTAAAAGCCCTTGGACTCTTCGATTTTCCAATAAGTAGAGGTCTTAATTTTAAGGATCCAGACGAGTTGCTACACATCAAAAGAGTTACTCGTTCTTTGCCTTTGCTGTCAGTGTTTTGGTTGGAAGCATTCTGAAATTGAGACCCGTTTCGTCACAATTGAAAATTTGGTCTGACGTGAGGCCATGCTCTAAAATGAGATTTCTCAATTTTAAATTAAACGAATGTTCAGTTGTCGGATGCCATACCTCTTCTTCCACCAACCTTCACTTGCAGTAAAATTTTCCTCGCCATCCTTAAACCGTTTGTGAAACTCGACAGTCTTAGCTTGAAGCATGGGGCCACTAATTGGACTTCCCAACCCTGGAAGATTAGAAAACCATAAAAATAAGGCTTTAGAGGTCTGTTCGTATTCTCCTTTCTTTATAGATTTCCGCAACAAATTACTTCCATCACTCTTACGTGGTATGACATTCTGGTGTTTTGTTAGCCATGGGCGTAACAAAAAAAGTTTGGAATGAAATAATGGTGATATATCCTGAACATGTTTCATGTCTACAAACCTTAGAACTAGGCGTCTATTGTATTCTATAGATATTACTTTAATCAAGACTTTTATTCACTGTAGCTAGTCATTTGTACCGCAGTTGGAGCAAAAACCAGCCTGTTCTCTTGGCTGATAGTACAAATTTTGTTTCCAATCGATTGGTTATTATTCTGGTGTACAATTTGTATAAATGATTGAGTAAACAAATAATTGGTTTGTAAGTTCATGTTGTCACCCTTGTTCCAGAAGAATTGTAATGGAGTTATTCCAATATATAGAGATTTTTTGACTATACAAGCACATATTGAAGAGGTCTTATAGTTTTTTCAGAAAAGAAGTTCCCCAAGTTTTATAGCTTTTCAACTATTCCGTCATCTCCATTTGGTCACATTGTTTCTCATCTTAAGTAATTTCTGGAATAGCCCCAGACCCCTAGTTTTGTACCTTTTCTCTATCGTTTTGATTTATGTTATTGTTGATTAGTTAATCTTCTTTAATTGAAAAATAATTCACTGTGTAACATGGCATCCTCTAGGTATAATCTTTCCCCATTATTATATGTCTCTCCACACTCAGTTACGAACATTTGGACTGCGAATTCCTTTTTTGATTTGTCCTATAGTATTGTGCGGTAAAAAGTTTGGTTTCCGATTACTTACTTATCTATTTCTTTTCATCTGTTGCAATTTGCAGTAAATAATCATATGATGCTTCTGGACTTTAGAATCATATTATCCATTTATGCCTACCTGAGGCTTTTTAAGGTCACTGCGGCAATATCTAACAGTCTATACCAAAAACAACTAATAAACTATCAAAATGAGTACGGCTCAGTTCCTAAAATGTCCACTGAACCCACATATCTTTACCTAACACCTATTTGGTAGACTGACACACGCAATGATTGCTCATATGTCGATATGTCGACGAGATGAATAACACCTTACTTAATAATTAGATTGTGACGTGTTAAAATTCCAGGTACACATACGAATAAGTCCACCTTTACAACTGATTAAAAAAGTGTACACAATTTAATCCAACTCACAGTCTGAGTGCTGATAAATTAACATCAACACAATCAAACATGTTGAGACTGTGGCTAGCGCTGAGTGTAGCCACCAAACATGATAAAATTCGATCGATACATTCCACTTATTTGGATATACGAGGTGAGGTTAAAAATCCCACGCGACTATGACGTCACAACTGCTCGATGCTTTTGTAATATCTCTAAGTCACTTTCTATGCTAGTTTAATTAAATATGCCGATATGTAATAGTGGGATTAGGTGGGCGACGATTTTGTCTTGTTTCTTAATGACATGCTAGTGGTTGATAGGTAGAAACGGGAGTAGGCATACGGTATTGTTATATTTGCAAATATACATACAGGACGATAATCAAAAGAAATGGTAGCTTTACAATATATATCTAAGACAAAACGTCAGATCATATTAACTAATGAATGAAAATAGACATTCTTGAATGCAGTGAAGTTAAATAACCACAGAATGGGACGTCGATTATATTCGATCATTCATTCTAGCTTTACAACCCTGCCTGGGTCCTAGCCTCTACAAGAATTTCTCTTCAGTCGTCCGTATCCATCGCCTTCCTCCGCCAACCACTTATTCCCATATTTCTCATATTTTCATTGATGTGATGATATTGGATTACAAGCTTTTTTTATCTGGAGATGGCAGCAGCCAATATGGCAATAGACTAGCATACAGAATAACGCTTTATTTGAAAAATACTGTTGCAAGATTCATACCAATATCAGATAGAGTGGCTTTAATAAAAATTAGGGCAATGCTTTTTCCTTAGGGGTACTCTTTGGCGTCTGGAAGCAGATTTTGAACCCAACATCCTTGCCCTATCAGATTCCTCCTAGTGAGGTTTAGAAAGATTTATCCCTATTCGAGGTTGCCACCGGGTCTCCATTTTAGACGCCCGATCTGCTCCAGCAAGCCTCTAAAGCGTAACATGTACTACTTCCCAAATTCCATCTCTACTTAAGCAGTTAGTTGATTTCCTGACAAGACTGATCCGACGGCCTCCTTAGTCTAAGGAAAATCAGTCATCCTGTTCCGTCTTGCCAGGTATTTCTCTAGGGACCACTTCCGTATATCAGATTTACATTTCTGATACTGGAGACTCACCCACCTAACTGGTAACCACCTAACAGCTACTTTATTATTTTTAGCCTGTAACTTATTCAGAGCTTTAAAACAACAGGTTGCTGTTTCTGAATTACAGCTTTCTACACCATATTACCGTGCCCCTCGTACATTCCGGTACCTCCAACACACCCTCATACTCCACTTTCACTTCAAATCTTCGATCAAGGGTTCAGACCGGAATATGGGAGTATTTTGGCAGCGCCAGCACGGGAAGCACCCATCTACCTTCTTCATAAATATCGACATGCCTACGAAGTCTACCTTTCGTCCCAATCAATCTAGATCCCAACCTAACCCATGCTCCAGATCTTTCAATTCGCTACCTGGATTTATACGCTTCAGCTTTTTTTCTAAAAACTTATTATATATATATACATATATATATATATATATATATATATATATATATATATATATATATATATATATATATATATATATATATAGTTATTCTGAAGTACAAACTCCAAGGTTGCTGTTGGAGTACTCCGAAGGACCCCAGAGGTAATTAAGCACGCCAACTTTTGAACCTTTTGAAGGAATTTTAATGTATATTCAGCATTTACTGCATTAATCCAAACACTACAACCGTGGACAAGTGCAGATCTGACAATTGATTTATACATCCATCCTTTTTATTTTGGGTTAATTCTCAGAATTACTACGGCACTGTGAGTCCTGCATACCACATGTGGTTTTAACGACGGTTTACTATCTATCCCTACTCCCAGATATCGCACCAAATTTTCGCCTCCAAGTAAAGAATACACTTCTGACTTCCTTGGACTGAATCTCAAGGAGAAGTTCCGACTCTAATTTTCCAGTGCTCGAAGTGTGCTTTGTGCCCAGCTATGCAATGTATCTAGATTTTCTCTCCTAAAAACCACAGCAAGGTTGATCGCATATGTCCGAGCATAGCTTCTCCCTTTATTTATCTCCCTTTATTTTTACAAAGAGGGAATCCATTACTATATTCCAAAGGAAGGGAGAAAGAATCCTCTTTTGGAGACATCCCATTTCAATGGACCTCGTTTATTTCGCTCCCACACACTCCACGGTAACTCCCCTTGTGTCCCACCACAAACCTGATCTACCGGGCGACTGGCTCAGGGACACGCCATTGCACCATTGAGTCATTAGCGATTTAAAGTCTAGATTGTAAAATATTAAAACTAAAATCTTTTAGTTTAAATATCTTACAAGTATGTGATCCCACATCGGAGAATGAAGACGAATAAATTAGAAGGTTTTTAGAGATACAAAAAAAACGAGGTATAACTTTTTAATGCCAAAAATAGAGAGAGAGAGAGAGAGAGAGAGAGAGAGAGAGAGAGAGAGAGAGAGAGAAAGAGAGAGAGAGAGAAAGAGAGAGAGAGAGAAAGAGAGAGAGAAAGAGAGAGAGAGAGAGAGAGAGAGAGAGAGAGAGAGAGAGAGAGAGAGAGAGAGAGAGAGAGAGAGAGAGAGAGAAAGAGAGATAGAGATAGAGAGCAACAATACTGGGGATAACATCATTCAATGTTGTAAAGACGTCCACTTCAATAAATGGATATTTCATTTGACTACAGACTGGTGTAAGAACAGGCCAACTGGAAAAAAGTTGAAAAGTCAGCCAAGATAAGTACTTCAAACTACCACTAAAAAGATTATATACTTGGAAATCTTCAGCTGACTCTGTTAAATAACCCATATATTTATAATTTATTTAACATCACAATGAATTAGCGATTCATAATTTCAATAAAATACGTGAAGATTTATCAAAGTGCACATGTTCACTCACAACTTACAGAAGATGAGATAAAGAAAAGAAATAGTGAACCAAAAACAAAAATAATAGATGCACAATACATTGAAGATAATCATATTTGAATAGAAGCAACAGACTAATTGCAGATTAGGTTTCAGCATGAGTTGGCGCTACAGCCCTTCGTGAGCGATGGCCTGCTTCAAAGCATTCTTCCATCCTGCAGGATCAGTTTCATCCATCCGCATAACCCACCTATCTTAGGAGGTCTATTTTGATAATTTTCACGATATCTGCATCACCAAAAAGTGAGTTCTAAATTATATCGCCTGCAGAATATAAAGGCAGCAAGGATATCAATCTATCACAGAACACAACAAACAACGGCAGTAAACCATCGATAACTGACTAAATCATCAAAACGATGGAAGAAAGAAAACATTACAAGAATAGAAACAAAACAAAATACTTGGAACACATCGGCAGACAGTCGAAAAATCACAGAAGCAAAGAAAAGAAGGTTATGTATGAGTATGAGTGGAAGTAGAAGCTCTTTTTCTAGAAACGGTAAACAATTTTTTTGCATTCGTAATAATTTACTTATTTGGCTACTGCTTTTCCAAATAGTTTATGAGTCACCAGTCTTGAGAACGAACAACTGCCCTGCCCTGTATCAATAACTATAAAATGCATATAAGGCAATATATTACAAAAAATTTTGTAACAAGAATAACGTGGGACGAAAACTAGTTTGAAGAATAGGAGTATTAAGTATACTTTCATTTTGGTGTGCAAAGCTTAGAAATGACAATTTATACATAGAATGGCCATGAAACCGCGTTACCCATAATTTGGAAATCGTTTTCGGAGAACTTTAAAGGCAGTACCAAAGAATGTTTTGAAGTGATTCACAGCACCTAAAATGGTTAAAATATATTATCGCACATGCATCAAATCGTTTAATATTCAAGGAGAGCTTGTTAAAAGACAAATTCATTTTAAATGCATTAATGTAAATTATGATAAAAATAAATGTAAAAGAATCTAAAGATATGCAATTTTTGAATTAACATATTAAGGTCATTTATACGTTTGAGTAAACAGCATTCTAAGTAATAAAATAAAATATTTGTTCAGCAAAAATGTAAATTTGTACAAAACAGTCTGAAGCCTAGTACGTTCCAAACTGGACTACGGCTCAATTGTTTACAACTCCTCCAAAAAAACGTACTTAAAAACAATAGATGTTATTCAAAATATAGGTCTTCGAATTTCCTTAGGAGCACACCACACAAGTCCAATACAAACAATATACTTAGAAACTGGAGAGATTCCACTCGCATTTAGAAGACAATACCTAAGTCTTTCTTATGCCGCCGCAGTATCGTCTAATCAAGATAATCCAGTTATACACAACGTATTTGTTGACCGCTTCAAAAGTTGTTTCCAAACTTCAAATCGAACTGATTACCCTTTCTATTACCGCCTACATACCTACTTGTTAACAATAGGTATCCATTTTCCAGACACCTACGATATCTCCCCAATTCAAACTCATCTTCCTTGGACAATTCGACTTCCCTCTACTGACACCAACTTATTGCGCCTAAACAAATCAGAAACGCCAGCAAGGCAAATTAGCTTACAAAAGCTTACAAATTACCTTCATATACAACAACGTTCTCTGCTGAACTGTTTGCGATACTAAAAGCACTAGTTCTGATTGTTAACAAACATAAAAAGAGAAATATCATTATCACAGATTCTCTCAGCTCAATAATGGCATTAAACCAACTCTACTGTAATCATCCACTACTCCTTTTCATTAAAAAGGAACTAAAACATGCAGAAAATATGAACCTTAAAGTGAATTTTATATGGGTACCGTCACATATTGGAATCGAAGGACACGAGGTTGTAGACAAAATGGCAAAAAATGCACCTACTAACCCAAACGCAGAAGAGAATACAAAATCTCTTCACACCGACCTGAAAGCATTCTTTAAAGAAAAGATTAATTCAATATGGCAGGATACATGGAAGATCTCCCCAACCAAGCTGTACAAAGTTGATATTAATCATCAAAAATTCCCAAAATTTAACAATAGAAGAGAACAAGTCACCTTCACTCGCCTCCGGATTGGTCATACTCGGTTAACACACGACTACCTAGTAAAACGTGCTGATAAACCTGTGTACGATATGTGTAAAAGTGTCTTAACGGTAAAACATTGTTTATTGCAAGTGCCACAAGTACGATGTGCAACGCAAAATGTATAACATACCATCAACTTTAAATAGTGCTCTTGGAAAAGACAGTGATACTAAAAATTCGCCTTTCTCAAAGACTGCAAGCTGTTATCAAAAATCTAACATTTTACTTTGTATAGATTTAGGTTTATTTCTATTTATGTATTGCTATGGTTAATATTTTATTGTTAAGTTCTCACTCTGTATCACAATCGATACACGCTAATAACCCTGCGTGGTTGATGCGCCATGAAAGGAAAAAACAAGTTTGAAGCTTCTGTGAAGTTATTTTCATCGTGAAATAATTTTCGGATCTGTCAAACTGTTGTGAATTATATAATTAATAGTCTTGCCAATACGTTCCAAATAAAGATAATTCATCATTTGTTAGGGGGTAAAGCTATTCAACAAGTAGGTCAATATCCGGGATATGAGCGGGAACACAAAGTGTATTGTTATGATAAATATTATGACGCATAATACTGTAAACATATTAACCCCTTCGTTTTCAAGATCATAAATATACCTGCCAACAGAAATTTCTAGGGGTCCCCCTCCGATATAGAAAGACCCGTTTACCTGAATGCTGATGAGTCACCCACGATTTCCAGAAGCAGACCGAATAAAAACCAGTGTGAGCGACCTTCTCGGCTCTTTGATGGGGAATCGCGGCAATTCCGGAACTAACGGCATTTTATATTTAAAGAGGAATTTTGTTGTAAACAGGACAGTTAGTTTTTGAACATCGCGACGAGTTTTTAAAATGTAACGCACGTAGATAAATTATATAATTATTAGTGGAAATAAATTAGTTATATTGTACAAATAAACACTTTAAATAAACTTATAAGTGCTATAAGTGTAGAACCTTTGATAATAAATAAAAACAATAAATTAGAATAACATAACAGTATCAATACTTTTATGAAACATGCCTGGCGGACCGTCACATTGTACTCTTTTTCAACTTGTCTTGAGTGAAATGTCTCAAATCCTATCAGAATCTATTGGCTAACTCTTGTTTCTTCCGATCCCGAATGTCCCAAAGACAGACGGGTCACTATATTTATTTCTAGTACAAAATCTAAGACAACGAGAAACCACGTAGATCCTAATTAACACAATAAAAAATCATGAAAATTCCTGATAAATACAATACTCCCGCGTACAGGAGCTGCTTAAACGTAGTAGAGGTGCTAAGAATCTCCCTACCAGCTGGAAGCATAAATACATTTTCTGAAGAGAGGAAAATAAGTACATAGAATGTAAAAAGCATGTACGAACCAGGAAATATTTACACCATTAAAGAAATAAAGCCGCTAGATATAAGTATACAGAGGAGAGAGTATACAGAGGAGAAAATACAACTTCTTACGACTTATAATGGAAGGGAAAGTGGAAGCAAGAAGAGGTCCAGAAAGAAGAAAAGACTCCTGGTTGAAGAATGTAAGAGACTGGACAGGCATGGACACACATTCGATACTAAGAATAGCTCAAGATAGAGAGCAATTTGCTGTAGTTATAGCCAACCTTCAGTAATGGAGAAGGCACCTTAAGAAGAAGATATAAGTATCCTTAAAATAAGTAAAATACGATTAACAGGTTCTGGCAAAGTAACTATAGATGATAACATTGTATATTATTCGGGATAAGACAGTTCAAAACACAAAAATGGCATAGCAATAATTGATATTTGAAAGAGTATTAAGATAAAGAACAATCCGAGTCAAGCAAAAATTGAGAATATAGCGATACAATCAGACCCATCAATACTTTGTGTAAGAGAGTACTTTTTGAGATAAAACAAAAAAGTATCAAGTATTTCCTGACATGCAAGGAAGACGTACGTTCTCCGATAGTTAAAAACCTTGATCGTAGACCGGTGTAACTAGCTGAAAATCTTAATTTAGTACTTTTGTAATAAAAGATTCACGGCTATTTCACCAATTAAAAGCCGACTTCCCATGGTTTAATCCGTACAAAATTATTAAAAACAAATTGGTAATTGCCGCTGAAAGTAGGTGATAACCATTTTCTAATTCAATAACTAATAGCTGGCAGTGTTAATTAGGTCAAAGGTCAACTTTGTAAACGCCACCAACATTCACACCCGCTGCATTTATCATACATCAGTTTTTATAGACCTGATCAATATTCAAGACTTTACGTAGTACGAGAAGTGTTGACTTTTAAGTTATGATTACAGATCTCGTTAGCTAGATAAATGGAAGGTACATATTTGCATGTTTAATTGAAAACCGATCATTAAAATGAGTCTTGGGCGTTGCAGAGCAGGCTTCGGACAGTTTACGCATGTATTGGTTTTTTTGTTTGCAAATATAAAAAGACAAAATTACCTGTCATTAATTATGGAAAGAAAATAACCTACTAATAACTATAGACAGTAATATTCCTTATAAACATATATAAACATATATGCTTAAGACAATTTAATCTTGACATTCAATATTTCAAATACTTCAATGTCAGTTTTTATTTGCGAAATCTTTCGAAATCGGAGGTTGGATATCATCATCACTATCTTTACTCTATCTACTGCTGCTCTGAAGAGTTCTATAGAACTGCATTTAAACCAGTCCCTTAAATTCTTCAACCATGACACTCTCCTTCTTCCTATACTCCTTTCTCGTCTTATCTTTCCCTGTATTATCAGTAGACTTCGGCAAATATGCAAATAAAAATGTAGAAAATATGCGCATAAATATGCACGTGTTTACCCGAAAATATGCAAATATTTTACAAAATATGCATACAAATAAATAAAAAAATCGTAAAATAGTAACAATTTTATTTAAAAAAAAAGTGTACATAACTAAATATTTCCTACTATTCATTAAGATTTACATTTATTTTAAGTAACTACATCATTTTTAAGTATGAATAAACGTATTTAGAATTATGGTAACAAAAAATGACCAAGTGGTGTTCAAAATTTTCTAACAAAAACTTGTGGCTTCTGTCTGAGTACATATATTTATATATGGAAAAACTTCGTTCAACATCAACTGATGTAACGGGGGCATTTTTCAAACTAACCAAAACATTTGTTTCTAAATTAATTGTTTCCAAAATATTTCCAGCTAGAACACTGACTACTTCAGAAAGAATATGGTAACCTTTATTTTTTTCCATAGTAGCTTCAAATTTTTTAAAATATCTTTTCCAATATTACCTCTAACGTTCCGACAACATGACGCAAATTCTTTTATTAATGCTGTACTTTCGAACAATGACAGTTTTGGTGATTCTAACTGAGTAATTGTTTTTTGAACAAAACTAAAATTTGATTTTATAAATGAAAGTTCTTGTTGAAGCAAGTTACTCTGAAAAGTTTGTTTAGAATCCAAAAGAGATTGGGAACTTTCATCTGTTAACGTATCAATTATGTTCTTTATTTTAACAAAATGATCTGAATAAAAATTAGCTGCTTCTAACCATGTTCCCCATCGCGTTAAAATAGGTTGTGGTGGAAGAGGAATGTTAGGTAGCATTTCTTTATAAAGTTGAATTCTTATAGGAGATTTAAGAAATACTTTTTTGACACTGGATATCATGGTATTTACAAGAGGAAACTTTTTTCGTATTTCCTCTGCAACTCTGTTTAATCCATGCGCTACACAAGTAACATGTATTAAATCTGGGAAAAATATTTTTAAATTTTGTCCTGCTTTCACCATATAAGGAGCAGCATCCGATAAAATAAGCAGTAATTTATTAGAAGGAATAGTTGTCGGAAGAAAAAAAGTTGCTAATGTTTCTTGTATAAAACGCGAAATTGTTAAAGCATTTGTTTTCTCAAGTTGCTGGCATGAAATAAGATGAGATTTTGGTAAGGTATCTTCTTTAAGAACACCAATCAATAAATGAGCAATATACTTTCCTGAGGAATCAGTGGTTTCGTCTACAGATATGTAAAAATAATTATCTGCAATTTCTTCCTTAATATTAATTAACACCGACGAGTATAGCCCGTTCACATTGTTTCTTCTTAGAGACCGATCACTTGGAACATTAAGTTTGCAATATTTTTTTAGAAACGAACTAAAATTTACATTTGCTAATTTTGAAAGCGGTATGTTTGCAGACACTAATGCGCGACACAAGTCTTCATTAAAAGTTTCTTGCTCATCTAATTTTTTTGAAGTAGATTGGAAACGTTTAGCCATTGAAGTTTGATGTTTTCCTCCTATTTTTCCTTTTTTTGCAATGTGTGAAGTGAAGCAGTTCTCACATGTTGGTCTATCTGAAATTTCTTCTCACATGCTATCTATAAATAAAAATAAAAACCTTTATTTTAACCCAACCTTTAAAATATAAAAATATACAAGGTGTTTTTGGTTAATCAAATAACTGGTTTGGAAAAAAAAACACTCGCTAAGTGTTTTAAATGCAGTATTAATCCACAAATTAGTTTTTGTTACTAACCATTAGTACATCATATAACTTATTTTAAAATTCAACAAAAGTTTTTTTTTTGTTAATTCAATTACAATAAAAATAATTGTGTTTTAGAATAGCTGACTTCATAAAAAAAAGTAAAGGTGAAAAATTTTTCTAAATACACACCATTGTATTGTACCATGGACAATTTTTTCTCACTAAAGGAAGCTATTTTTCATTTAAAAACAACCTACGAGTACTAAATTTCAAGTTAATACGTTTATTGGTTTTAAAGTTATTGTTGTTATTAACTAAAAGAATTTAATTTTTTTTAATTTTAACACCCTGTATCTCGAAAAGTAAATAAGTTTGACCCCTCATTAACTATATCGTTTTGTTCAATTTTTCGAGAAGTATCTACAGTCAAACGTTGTAAGTGTCATTTGGAAACACCCTGTATGTATGAAATATTGGATATTTAATAGAAAATATTAGATACTTACAATTTTGCCACAGACTGAACAGTCGATTTTTCCCATATCCATAGACAGCTCTTTATAAGGTTTAATCCAAGTTGCAGCACTGGTTGTTTTAGGCATTATAAAATCACAATCTTCCTTTTTGTTACGCACGAGTGTTTACGCTTTGAATATCAAAACAAAAATGATTTACAAATCTGAGCATCAAATTAGAAATGTTTAGGTACCTAATTCAATAAACTGGGAGATTTTGGAAAATCCCTAAATTAGGAACAAAACTATTAGCCGTTTACCTGCTGTTAAGATACAATAAATTGTAGATAGATTTGGGGATTAGATCATAAAATGCAAATGAGCGAACCCTTAGCGATTATCCAATAACTGAATGCCTCAGTGACCGAGACTTTCTAAGAATGTTGAGGGCTACTTAAATTGATCTTCTTTGAAATTGTAAATGTTTTGTACCTGTAGTTACGTACTTAGATCATTTCTTGATTAAAATGACTACAAAATTTTATACAAGAATTGAAATAAATTGGTATGTTTAAAAATTTTCAAATACAGTATAAAAATCTGAACTTTTATGCACTTTATGCAAACTTTTATACAAATATGCCAAAATATGAAATATTTGCATAAAATATGCACAATATGCAAAATATGCAATATGCATATTTGCCGAAGTCTAATTATCAGCCTTAGCAGTTCATATCGCTGTCCCCTCATTACGTGTCCCAGATATTTTAACTTTCTTATTTTTATTGTGTTTATTATTTCGCATCCTTTGCCCATTTCTTGCAATACTTCCGTGTTAGTTTTCTTCTGTGTCCATGCTATTCTAAGCGTCCTCCTGTAACACCACATTTCAAAGGACTGTAACTTATTTATGTGTTCTTGCTTTAATGTCCAGCTTTCAATTCCATGTTGCAGTGTCGAAAACACGTAGCATCTCAGTGCTCTTACTCTCAGTTCTATAATCTAAGGTCTTTGTTGCAGAGAATTGTTTTCATTTTTACAAACGCATTTCTTGCTATTTCTATCCTTGCTCTTATTTCGGTTGTTTGATCATTATTGTCTGAAATCCAGGTTCCTAGGTATTGGTATTTATCAATCTTTTCTATCGGTGCATTTCCCAAATGTATGTTTGTTGGTATATTTGTTTTCTTTGTTATTATCATGTATTTGGTCTTTTTTATATTCATTTTTAGTCCATATTTTTCACAGAAACTGTTTTGTTTAGTAGTAATTGGAGTTGTTCAGCAGAGCTTGCCATAATCACGGTGTCATCTGCATATCTTATGTTGTTAATAGATCTTCCGTTAATTATTATTCCTTCACTTTGAGATAGTAATGCTTCTTCTAAAATGGTTTCACTATATACATTAAATAGTAATGGGGACATAATACATCCCTGCCTAACTCCTCTCCTGATTTCAATTTCTGGACTGGGTTCGTTATCTATTACGATTTGTGCTCTTTGATTCCAGTAGAGGTTTGTTATTATTCGTAAGTCCCTATGGTCTATGTTTTTTGTCTTACTAATTTTTCATGTCTTACTTTGTCAAATGCTTTTTCAAAATCAACGTAACAAACATGCACATCAACATTCGTATCCATGGATCTTTGAGATAACACATTAAAAGCAAATAACGCTTCTCTGGTTCCTAGTCCGTTTCTGAACCCAAACTGACTATCATCTATTCCTTCTTCCAGTTTTTTATTTATACCATGTATTATTTTCAGGAATAATTTGAGAATATGACTTATTAGTGATATTGTTCTGTATTCACTGCAATATTTAGCGTTTGTATTTTTAGGGATAGCACAAAAGGTGCAGAGTAACCATTGTTTTGGTATGTGTCCTGTCTTGTATACTGAGTTAAATAAGTCTACTATAATGTCTTAGGTTTCATCATTTACGCATTTATCATTTTATCATTTTAAGGTTTCTATAGGAATTTGGTCTGGACCTACTGCTTTACCATTTTTGCTGTTTTTTAATGCCGTTTTAATTTCCTCTTTTAATATCGTTAAAACCATATCCTCTTCTACTTCTATCTCCATCTGTTCTGTTCTATTGTCTTTAAACAGTTCATTGATGTATTCTATCCATCTTTTTAATTTGGCGTTAGTATTCAACACAAGTTTCCCATTTGCATCTTTCAGTATTCCCGGTTTTCTTGTTCTATTGTTGTCAGTTAATTCTTTAATTTTTTATGTGTGTTAAAACTATCATGTCTTTTCTGGTATTCTTCTATTTCTGCGCATTGTTCTTTTAACCATTGTTCTTTCGCTTTCTTAATTCTGTATTCAAAATTCAAAAAAGGGGATAAAAAACAGCCAGAAAACTACAGAGGTATAAACTTGTTAAATACTACGCTAAAACTTACAACTAAAATGTAACAAGTGTTAACAAATCAGGGGATACGTTTAGCAGATAAACAACAGGGTTTTTGTTGTGGAAGTTCTTGTACAGATGCAATATTTGTTATAAAGCAAATTACTGAGAAATTACTACAGTATAATAGACCAGCATTTATGTGTCTGATTGACCTAAAGAAAGCGTTTGGCAGAGATGTTAAGACTCAAAGATGTAATCTATCTTCTATATCAGTGATTCCCAACTGGTGGTCCGCGGACCCCTGGGGGACCGCGAGGTATGGCTGAGGGGTCCGCAAGATATTAAAATAAATATATGAAGAGCCAGGGAGAAAAATGATATGTCCATTTTGCAAATTTTTTTTAGGAAAGCGAAAACAACGTTTTTCTCTCTAAATTTTTAAAATTAATAACATATATCGCGCAAACTTAAAGTTATATCAAATTTTAGATTGTTAACTATAATTTTGTTTATATACCAAAAAAAAAAAATATTTTCGTGTAAGACAGATTCTGCCTCCCCTCTTCACCACCACTGGCACTGGAACTAGATACTACCATCAGCAATAGCAATAATTCTATGCAAGAGAATGTTGGGTGATGCGGCTGTTAAGATAATAAGTACTGTTCCGCTCTCTAACAACACTGTCCAAAGACGGATTTCAGATATGGCCAATAACATTGAAGATACATTGCTGGTCAGACTTAACATGAGCGACATGTTTGCTCTTCAATTGGACGAAAGCACCGACATATCAAAAAAAGCAATAATGTTGTGTTTTGTTCGATTTTTGTGGGAGGACCAGATATTGGAATATTTTCTTTTTTCATGCCACAAAGCAGGACTTCAAGCTCGTGTCAAAGTAGTTGCTCCTGAGGTGAAATAGACACACTGTTGTATTCATCGTGAAGCCTTGGTAGCCAAAACATTGCCTGAACCTTTGCAGAAGATACCTAACGAAGTAGTTCAAATCGTTAATTACATTAAAATTCGACCTCTGCAATCCAGATTATTTTCTTTGTTGTGCAAAGAGATTGGCAGTGAGCATGAACACCTTCTTATTCATACGCAAGTAATGTGGCTCTCTCGAGGGAGGATATTGACAAGATTTTTTGAACTTAGAGATAAAGTTCGTGTTTTTCATCTTGATACCAAGTACGCAGATGTTCTCACTGACTTTTCTTGGCTTTTCTCAACTGTCTACTTAGCTGACGTGTTTGAACACTTGAATGTATTAAACTTAAGTTTGCAAGGCAAAAATGTAGACATATTCAAAGTTAAAGATAAGATCAGTGCTATGGTAAAAAAGTGCCAGCTGTTGGCAGCAAGGATTGAAAACGAGTCGTTCACTAACTTTCCTAATTTGAAACAGTTCTTGGAGTCTGCAGAGCAGAGTTTACCTGACCCGATAAAGATCAACGCAGCCGAGCACCTACGTAGCCTAGCCACGTCTTTTAGGATATACTTCTCTGAGCCTGACCCTGACGATGGTTGGATTCGAAATTCTTTCAGCTGTCAAGCAATTGAACAAATCCAACGCCTCGCAGAAGAAGAACAAGATAAACTTGTGGATTTGTCGAGTTGTGGTACGATGAAGGACATTTTTAATGGCGAGAAAATAGCAGACTTCTGGGCAACAGCACGTAAGGATTACAAAGAACTTGGAGACAAGGTCATGAAAAGAATCCTTCCGTTTGCAATAACCTATCGGTGTGAGCAAGCATTTTCTTCCATATGCTTCATGAAAAACAAATTTAGGAATCGGCTTGACATGCGGTCGGAATTCAGAGTGAAAGTTTCAAGTTTGGAACCTAACATTACAGAAATAATGGATTCTAAGGTTAAATTCAACGTATCTCATTAATTGAGGAGTGAAAATTAATTAATTAAATTAAAGTGAAAAAAAAGTGAAAAAATTAATAATGTACTTGTGTAAGTACTCTGTATTTTCAAAAATAAATCTTAAATAGCATTAGTTTGATTTATGTTTTCACATATTTTGGCTCTTTTCAGGTAACTTTAGGTTTGTTTAGGTCTTTAGGAAATAGTAGGGGTCCTCGTCATTGTAGTACCTTGATGAAGGGGTCCTTGGAAAAATTTAGTTGGGAACCCCTGTTCTATATAATAGAGAAGTTCTCCTAAATATTATAAAAACTATCGAAAACATCTTACAAAACAACATATTGGAAAAAACAGATGGACAACTAACAGAACCTACAGAAATAGATATAAATAAGCGGCATAAGACAAGGGGATTCATTGAGCCCCATGCTGCTCTTCAATTTGATCATGGATGAAATCATCAAAAGTGTTAACAAAGGAAGAGGATACAGAATGGGAAACAAATAAATAGAAATACTCTGTACGCAGACGACGCCATATTGATATTGCGTCGTCTGCGTAACAGAGTATTTTTATTTCTTTCCTATTTATCTATGAAGATAGTCTGCAAAGACTGGTGCACAGATTTAACATAAGAGCAAAAGAAATTATTATGACTTTTAGTCATAATAAATCGTTAAATAAATAGTTAGTCACTTTTGAGGGAAACTTTAGTACTCTTATTATACTCAGTTCCCTTGGAATAAATCAACAAACCAAAGGCAGCTAGTTTGGCCGTTTAGTTTATAGTAAACGGTGTATGTTCCATCTTGTTATTACTGTCTATCAATAATATAAAGCCAGTAAAAAATCACAAAATGGAAGAAAAAGTAATTAGTCTGTTCCACAAAAGCCCGTTTATGGTTTTCCATGGTCTAAAGCAGAATTATTATGAAAATATCGCTTGTAATTTACAGGTTGTAGAGCAATAATGTAGGACCAAAACTATGTCTATACTATTTTCGATAATTTTTGTTCTCAGAGTAAAGTAAAATTTTTGTGGCGTAAATATCTGTAATTGTGTTGGTCACATATGCAAAATATAGTAGGTATGTTCGAAACTATCTAGTTAACCTTGAAAGAGTGAGGTACGTATTTTAGAAGCCGAGTTCAGAATAAACCAGAACCTCGTCTAGCGTGTGTAACGACATATTTTTAGTCAATGAAACTGAATACGGCGTCTATCACGTCATTTGAGGTACTAATGTTCCGTAGAAGGATTGTTTTATGTGAACTCAAACGAAATTTTAACATCGCTACACCTTATTACCGGTAGCAATTGCCGGTTACGCATTTTTATTAACTAGATGAATAATTATTGTTCTATATTGTTTTTTTTAGATAGGACGACTACAAAAAATACTAGTTAAACAAATTTCAACGATGTAAAAGATTTTTCTTTTTATTAAACAGTGAATTTTACATATAAAAAATGACCCTATGACGCCCGATATGCAATTAAGATATGATCAGTGGGCCTCAAATAGTGGGGCGTAAATATTTAATTCCGATCACTTGAAAAGTAAAAATATTTAATTTCCTGTATTTTATGTTCAGTAATAATATTGGATTTTACTGTATCAAAGGCAAATAAAATGAATATAATATGTATACACAGGGCGTGTTAAATGAAGTGGGACGAAATTATTTGTCGACATCAAATGTTTATCAAGATCTCTATTTTGCGTAGAGTGAAAATTATACGAATGGTTTTGCCTGCAGTAAAATTGGAAAATACTTGCCAAGTCGCTGGTATGTCCAAATTTGAATAAAATGCATCCAAGACTTTACTTTCTAGAGACATTGTATTAAATATAACCTTGAAACAAATTGGCACTAAATCACTTCCGAGTTTTCAGCAAAACAAAAAGTTTAAACACGTGTAGTCCAGTAATTAATACCAAAGCTATTGAGAGTATGCAGTCCAGTAATTAGACTGAAGGTAGTTTATCGTTTAACTAAAACATACCACACAGTCCGAATTGAATTCCCCAAACCCTTTTTTGTTACTTCTTTTTAGCAAACGATTTGTCCTATTCATTGTCTGATATTTCACTATCAGAGTCTTCACTATCTGAATTGTTTATCCGAATAATTAGAGGCCAGACCTCATCTATAACTCGCCCGGTTTGAAGAGACTGAACGATTATGTCTTCCGTATGTCTAATACAATTTTGCCATTGTTCTGCCTTTATTTGTTCTAGCGATTCTTTCCATAAACTAAGAACGCTAGCGGCATCTGTTGTTTTGGATGCATGTTTATCATAAAAATTTTTGGCTATACCCCCAACTAACTCAATTGCATTATAGTAGGGCGGAAGTCGAAGAACTTCATGGCCATATTTAAGAGCCATTTGGTCAGTAACAAATTTCTTTTGAATTTTGTGCTCTCCATACCTTTGAAGTAAATCGACTTTTAAAAATATGTCACTGTGATAAATTTTCTTTTCTGTCAATCACAACTTTATTTCTTCTTTTGTCCAGCTGCTTGAAGGAAATCTCTCTTCTACTCTTGAGTGGTGGGATCCATTATCCAACACTATTATGGATGGTCGCTCCAATTTTTTAACAAATTTTCTTTAAATCATTCTTCAAAAATATTTGCATCCATATTTCCATGGTAATCACCTGTATTCTTTGTGGACGAAAAAAATAAACTAGCGTCAGGAATAAAACCCTCATCATTTCCAGCACGAAGTATAATGTAGGGTTTAAAATATATGGGTGAAAACCCTTTAAATGATATAAATTTACAAATATGTTACATTATATACTATTAAAAATTAAGATGTCTAAGTTACCGTTGGAATTGGTAACATGGCAACGTATGGCTCTACATCGGTTACTTGGTCCTGAGACAAAGTGTCTTCGAGGACCTGTTAAAAGTTAAATACTAAAACAGTGACAATTTTCAATGAAGATGTCCAAGGAAATACTTTTCATTTCAACTAGTGTTGCCCAAAATCGGTCTTGGTCGTGCAGTCTTGGTCTTGTTCTTGCGTTTTCACAATGGGTCATGGGTAACTGCGAGACTTGCAAGACTCTTGTTGCAAGACCAAGACCAAGACCAAAACCAGGAGCGCAATACCAAGACCAAGACCAGGTGTATTGACGCAAGACCAAGACCAAGACCAAGACTGTCTAAGTATCGTCTTGTTCTTGCATTTGGGCAACACAAATTTCAACGATATTTGTGAAATTAATCTAAAAAAAGCTCCGATACTCACTACTATTTTAAATCTTCATTTGCACGAGATTAGTACAGATCAGTTGATACCACCAAGAAAAAAACAAAAAAAGGTTTAGAAAGCATGGATATTATAGAACTAGAAAAGGCTTACACTGGCAGCCTGCCAATAACTGGAAAGAAGAAAAAAGACCTTACTAGCCTTTGTGAAGACAAGAGTGTCCACGAAATAACTTTTATATAATAGGAATATTACTATATAACATCAATTTTATCACGAGTAATTTTCAATCGTCATATATGACAATATCTACTTTTGAGCGTGTATAAGAATTAGCACACATTAGTTTTAGCATACGTTGGAAATAAACTAGTCATGTTAAAGTCGGTGAATTACACCTGTAGACAGAATGGGGATGAAAACTAATAAATCAAATGCCCCAACCATTTCTCACATAACAGCAGGAAATAACGAACGAAATCTGAATATTAATGCTTCAAACTTTAAAAACCGCCAAAACATTTATTAAACTGGGTACACATACCGAATTAATTAACAACGCATGAGGAGAGATCAAGATACCATTGGTAATCGGAAACTATATTAGGCTCTTGTTCACACGTACAGATCAGGTATGTGTATATTCTGTCCAAATCTGATACGGGATGTTTAATTAAATCAGATACTTCTTTTACTTTAATGAATATTACAGTCAGAAAAGCTAGTTAGGCAGATATTATAACATACTACACGTAGACGATATTAGTTATTGATAAATATTAAGCAGTTTTCTGTTTAGAATTTTATTAGGGATGAAAGAAACAAAACTAATATGTTTATATACTTTCTTCCAAAATACTTTTATTCCATTTACTTCATGCTCTAAACCTTCGTTGTTGAATACGCCTTTGCGTTTTCCTTTATACTTAGTAAGGCGGCAATATATTTATTCACACAAGAAGTTCCTAGTAGTTTTAGAGGCACAGGCCATTATTATAGAAGGCAGCCGCGCGAGCTGGAGGCATTTCGCTGATGGTCGATAGTGCAATTATTGATAGTTTTACGGCCAAGAAAAGAAACACATCGAATTATATATAAATTATGGAAATTGGGATTGTGTTGTATTAGAAAGAGTTGGGTAGCTATCATTAAAAATAATCGGTAAATAAACTGAGATTTTATCGAGTGATGAGTCGTATGTATAAACATACACAATTATTGTGGGCTTATAGAATAGGTCGCTTTCTTCCTTCTCTTTAAATAGCCCGTATCTAAAATTTATCTAGTTTTCGTTCATTCCATCTTGCAGATAGGTTTCTTCTATCTGTCTTGCTTGCAGTAGTTCTCATCCAAAGTTTATTTGCTACAGTAACTAAAAAGGCTTAACATTGTTATGACTGTGGAGCCTTTTTAACTTATGGAACCATATACAAAACCCTTATACAACCAGTGTTGACATATGGATCGGAGACATGGACCATTTCCAAGGCAGATCAAAACTTGCTTATATTTGAACGAAGGATCCTGAGAAGAATATTCGGTGGCATCTGTGAAAATGGTGTTTGGATAAGGAGGTACAACTACGAGATATACCACAGATATAAACATCTATTTGGTGGTACAGACAAACTGGCAACAGTTGGCAATGGAGAGAACTGACTGGCGTAATAGACTTGGGAAAGTCGAGGCTCTTTTATAGGGCTGTAGCGCCAATGATGATGATGATGGACCCTTTTTACGGTTCCCTGCAAATTTACTGATTTCTGTACTGACACTTTAATGCCCAGGTTCCTATGGGTGTTATCCTTTCTCAATACTTTATTTTGGAATCAATACTTTATATTGAATGCTAGCATTACTTTATTTGGTGCATTCCCACGGTACATCGTAAGTCCACATTGTCTTAAGGACTTGTTTGTAAATTATTATTTTCGTATATGTGGACAGAGAAGACTTTCGTAAATAAGCTAGTACAACTTTCTATATTTAAGACCAAGGTTTTCTCTTTTCTTTGTCACGTATATTTTTCAAATAAGCTTTGTGTCCACAGTCATACCAACGTATTTTTCTTCCTTGGCGTACGGCACATGTTGGTTTTTAATATATACAGAAATTTAGTCAATCCTTTTATTCGTCTATGCCATAACCTCGACTTAAATTGATGACCTGAGGATGGTTTGACCGCTCATCCAAAGAAATCTTTCGTACAGCAGTTTCCAAAGCTGCAATTGCCAAGACTTCAATCATAAAGAACGTCATTTTCAAGATCGTTGGGATGTACGAATGATGGTAGATTACTGCTGGTCACTTAAGAAAAATGACGTTTTGGTTGAACATAGATGTAAGACATTCAAACGATCGTTTGAATTCAAGCGAGATAGATTTTATATAAAAAAAGAAAACCTAAATTTATACTCATTCTTATTATTTACATCCATTAATTTCAAAGAGAATGACTTATACTTTAGGGTATTATGCGTATTATGTTAGGATAGACAAAATTAACGGGTCTACATAACCTCAATATGGTCAAAAACCGCTATTTTTGCACTTTTAGGTTAGGATATCTCAGAAACCAGAGCCAATTAGACAATTTGTAGCTCAGATTCGCATTCAGCACACCAAGAACATTCGAAAAAGTATACTCTGTTTTCTGGGTCTTAGGAAAAACGGAAATTAAAGAGGATAATGAACTATCATTGATAGAAGAACTATCATCAGCTTTGAAATCCGGCAGGAAGTACTCTTACGCTGTAACTGGTTGCTGTAGCCTGGGTTAAGGAAAGTGTTTCAGCGCCGTAAGTCATGACTGGAAGTACACATTGGTCTAACGTCTTCTTTTTCAAATAAATTGGCATGTTGCTCTTGAAGATATCTGATAGAGCTCCACATGCGGCCCATGCTAAAGTGATTCTTCTTTGCAGTTCAGCAGTTTGATATTCCCAGTAAAAATAGTAAAATCTATGTAAAATACAGGATAATGTACGACGAGGAAGACAGACAAAATGGAAATGCATGTTACATGAATGAATAGTAAGTAGCAAGCGACGTTAGACTAATAAGAAGACTCTCTAGCAATATAGCTGGGAGTAACGTTGCAAATACGACTACAGCTTTAAAATCGGACCAGAATAGGCATAAGGCCAAATGTAAGAAGAATAATAAGAGAAGCAATTAAATGCATTGCTAAAGAGTAGTTAAAAATTGAAATTCTTGGACATAAAAATGAACTTTAAAAAGCTTTTAAAAAGTTGGTTTTCCCAAAGGTGTTTGAACATTCTTGGAGGGAGTACTTGGACAATAATGAGAGTGCTAAGAAGAATGGAAATTCACAAAGAGCTCATAAGCATTGTAAATAAAATACAGAAAATTTAAAAAGGAAAAATTCTACTTCTTACCACTCATGGTGGAATAAAATGTTGAATAAAAAGGGGGCCCGGGGAAAAAATGTTCAAGGTTAAAGAATGTAAGAGAATTGGACATGGGCACCCACTTCCCACTCAGTATTAAGAACAATACAAGACAGCGAGCACTTGGTCGAAACAAGCGCTAACCTCTAGTATTAAAGAAGGTACGTTAAGGAGACAGAGCTATTATCACATAAACAAAGATATTTTAGATAAATGTGCAGGAAAGTTCCCATGATTTAATCTTAGACAAGGTAGGGATGAGGAACAAAATCGAACAACGTGATAATCAAATATTTATACTGGAATGTTTGATTTATACTTACGTCTAAAGTTAGAAGATTGTACCAATATTATTGCACGAGCTCACTTCAAATAATTTTGAAATTCTTCGTCACTGGCCTATATAAAAGCTGTGCATCAACAATTTTCAAACTTAGTATAAAAAATCCATCAGTTTCTTTGAGTTATTTTCCATCTATTGTGATGTTCTGTGTTAGGTAAGAAGGTTGATCTTGTGTATAAATATAATTCAGTCTGTTTTGCGATTTTATAAAATATAATATATATAATAGATTGTGATGATTGTTAATGGACTGTAAAATGAGAATAACATAATGTCTTCAGTTTATTCTTCCAGTTTAATGTGTGCAAGACCCTATCGTTAGGCAATAAAACTTGCTAGTGTCGTTTCGGATGCGAAGTTCGTAAAAAGCTGAACCTTGTCAAACAGGAAATAGTTTATGGGGTAAACCAAAAAGGTGTGTTTGTTATGTTAAAGTTGCTATGAGAGGAAGACATAAAACGGTAATATAAAACTCGACTTCTTCGTTACTCGTTTACTTGGAAGTTATTCATTTTAACAGAAATTTAATATTATACATAGTGCACAGAAATATACAGAATGTCCAAAAATGCACAAAAACATTGCAAATGTTTTTTGAATATATTTATGTCAATTTAAGATAAACTGCTTCACAAAGCGTTCTAACGGAGCTTGAATTCTCCATTTATAAGCCTGACATCATTTTAATTTAAATATGAGCTAATTTTCTTTTTAAACAATAAAACTTTGTTTATTTTTATTTACAATGCCCAAAAGGCTCTGCCCGCATAGGACCCATTTAATTGAGACATATTTCAAAATTTCCTAATGTTACCTGTTACCTAATTTTATACTAAAACTTCCCCAGATCCCAGATTTGATCAAATTTTCCTGTACGCACCAAGAGATATACACAACAGCTCGAAGCCTCTTTCGACCCACAGGTACCCCATGAATAACCTCTCATGGCTCCTGTGGATCAACAAACATTGGAGAATTACTGCCAAATAGGCAACTCCAATTCACAATAGATCCTGACAAAATTCCCAGGAAATGTGTGAAACAATTTCCACCGAGCGTTTAACTCTACTTGTCGAATATAGACAATGTGTCACTCAAACTCTGCTACTTTCCATCCCCCTGGAAAGTAGAAAATACAATTTTGCTACCAAAAAAGGGCAAAACCCGGATCAACATTAGCTCCATTCACACCGATATCTCTTCTAAACGTTATGGCTAACGTTTTCGAGAGAATCGCTTAAGGAAAGACTCGTAGGCTTTACCAGAAAAAATAAGATCATTTGCACATTTCAATTCGGCTTTGGAGAAGGTCACTCCGCCAAAACCATTCAATATCCAAAATCAAAATGACAAAAAACTATCAGCATTTTTCTCGATGTTCAGGAAGCTTTCGACCAAATCTGGCATGCCAGACTGGTAAAGAAACTACTGAACATCAGCTTGCCCATCACCTTTGTCAAATTAATACACTCGTTTATCTTTGAGCCCAAAATTATGATAAAGGTCAATAGTAAATTTGCAACCCCCTTCACTCCGATAGGAGGAATGCCTCCACAAGGTTGCGTCTTGGCTCCCATACTGTACACAATTTACAACAGTGTCTTCCCCAACTCACGCAACACAAACATATGAATATTACTTCACGCAGATGGCACTGCTCTCGTAACAGCATCTTGAGATGCAGATGTCCTCATAAGATATGCTCAAAATCACCTAAACCATGTCGACAGATGGTGTGGAAGATGGAGTGTAACGCCGAATCCTAATAAAACCCAACTTATACTCTTTACACATACCAACCTTGGGGGTCACGTTACACATATTGTCGAAGAAAGAATTGACCTGAGGCTATGGTGGGACCGACTCCAACTCAGAGATCAGATTGATTATCTATGGATGGTATTTACCAGACTACTAAACTACCAAACTCTAAACTGGAGAGAAGATCTGATCGATACCCTTAACAGGATTAGGAGAACCCGGTTTGCCAAACGCTATTTGTGGAAAATTCGGACGGACGCATACGAAAACACTCATATACAAATACAATACATACATCAGGCCCATGTTTGAAAAAAAGGCTAAAAGGCCTTGCACAATCGCGACCTGTCACACCAGCTGCTATCATTTGAAAGGAGTATTCTGCGTAAAGTAAATTACAAACGATCCGACTACCCCTCCGCCCTAATACATTATCTATCGAACATCCCAACCGTACTTGAGAGGCTCACCTCTCTGTGCAGGAGTTATACACTACAACCTATCAGTATCAGAGGCCAAAGCTTCAGAACCCAAAACACACCCCATTCCTACCGACAAAAACTGCTAGCGACTCCTCTTTTTTACGTACAATCAGATAAATAGGTCAGTTCGAGCTTTGCACACGGATAGGAGGGGATCGGTTTTCTGTGGTTTCCCGATCACATTTGCACGATTATACAAGTTTATAGGTAGGATCCAGTCTCAGCTGCCCCCAACGCGAAATAATTTCAAAATTTCATATAATTCAATCTTTAACAGCACTCTTTCTTATCCACATTCAACTCATTCATAATTAAATAAAAAATAGCTTTACTTTATATTTTTTAAATTTAAAGGTTTTTTATTTTCTTATAAATCGTCTTTTTGAGTTTCGAAACAAGTTCGACAACTTTAAATCAATATTAATATTTATTTAACTAGTTTTAGTTTATTAAAATTCATTTAATTTTTATTCATTCTTAATTAAAAGACATCCCACCTGTTGTATACATAAAAAATCGTTATATTTATAACATACACAGTCTGTTAACTAAGCACAATTTATGGCGTTTATATTCAATAAAAAATTTAAAATTCGTTGACAAGTATCTTTAAAATACCATAACTTATCCTCATAAGGTCTAAGAACCTTAGTAAAATTGTTAGTAATTTTAACATGGAATTAGTAGTAATCTGAAGATGCTTAGAAACCGAAAAAACGTTTTATAAACGGTATAATTTTTAGGACCGTGTGCCATAAATACTACAGATTACAATATATTTCGTTATGAGGATATTTTCCTTTTTAGTCTCTCTATTAACTATTTCATGACGATCAGATGTGTTGATCTGTCTTTGACGGCCGCCGTAGTGTTTATAAGTTCTCCAAGATTCCAAACCCAACAACATACAAGAAAGATCAAAAAACTACATCTATAAGATACCCTGTGAATGCAACAATTTCTTCTTTTTCCATGTGTGCCTCATCCTTTAAGGAAATTGGCGATCATCACGGTCCATTTTACTCTGTAAATGAATCATTTCTACGAGCACGAAACATACATCAAGGACAGAGACTTCGTGAAATCCTAGATATGCAAACATGCCTGGGACAACGAACACAGACCATTTTAGCAAACCCATCATCAGAATTTAGCAGGCTTTGGTTGCCAATACTAAAAGAAGAAGTCAACAACAAGAACGTATCAACAATAGCGGGGTAACAGGAGATCGAAAAACATGGCCTACAATACGTATGTAACACACAAAACACAAATCTACAATTTATTACACAATCACACTTATGATACAGTTTATACAAATATATAACACAAAAACACACAAAACAGTTACAATTTCATATTCCTCGGGTAAAAACACAACTTTTAGATTTTTCAGCCATTTATATGCTGCTGCCTATAAGATCAAGGCCAAGTATGTCAATTTTAAAATGACATAACCTAATAACAAATACCTTTGGATATACTTTTTCCCAGAATTGTTATAATAATAAACTCAAACACCGAAGTAAAAAACTTCTGTTATAAGTGATATATTTAATTAAAAAATCCAAATGGATTATAATAAATTTCAGGACGTTTCCGGACTAATCAGTTCATCTTCAATGATGTTTTGGAGTACTTGAGTAAAAATAACCGAAGAACCAAACAGCGGTTGGGTTTACATTGAAGAAAACATACTTAAACGTGTTAAAATATACGGCATTATGCCGATGTAATTGGATCACTAACTGGGAACCATCCTCCTCCTCAGTCCTAATCCCTCTTGGGATGTAGTGACACCATCAGGCCCTTACAATTTTTTCACGATTTCCCTCCATCCTTCCCTGACCTGGACTTTCAACTATACCCTCGTCTATCAGTTTTTTCATCGTACTTGTTCTTCTAGCAATGTGTCCAAAATACTGCAAATATCTCTGTTGTATTTGTTTAAGCAACCTATGCTTTACCTTAAGTTGTTCTAATATCGGCGGTATACACACATTTCAAAAGCGTCTAGTTTATTTTTATCCGCTTTCTTTAAGGTCCACGCTTCGGATGCATATGTGGCTATGGGAAAAATGAGTGCCCTTACCAGCCTTGGTTTTGTGTGTATTGTTATGCTAGAATTTTTCCAAATTGTTACCAGTTTTATCATAGCTGTTCTAGCAATAGTCAACCTTCTACGTATCTCTCTGTCACACCCTCAGTCATTTGTTATTAGGGACCCCAGGTATATGAAACTATTTACTACTTCAAAGCCCCCAATTCCTTTAATGTGTTGAAGATTATTCCGAGCTCTGTCTACTATCATGATCTTTGTCTTACTCCTATTTAGCTTTAGTCCATATGTTTTGCTTTTCTCCTCCAGACATCTCATTATGTCTTCCATTTCTTCTTGATTTGCTGCGATTATTAAAGTGTCATCATGGCTCAGAAACCTGGACACTCACTAAAAGAGAGGAAACGTTGTTAGCCACCTTCGAAAGAAAAATCTTGCGACACATATATAAGGGCACAAAAGAAAACGGAATATGGCGAAAACGATACAACTCTGAACTTACAAAATATACCAGGATAAGGATATTATCACATTCATTAAAATAGGACGGCTGCGTTGGATAGGACATGTAGAAAGAATGGAAGAAGGCGAAATACCAAACAAAATATTCAAACAGATGCCAGTAGGAAAAAGAACAAGAGGAAGACCGAAACTGAGATACTTAGAACAAATAGAAAATGATATAACAACCTTAAAAATAAAAAACTGGAGAAAAAAAAGCACGAAACAGATCAGAATGGAGAATAATCCTGGAACAGGCCAAGACCCAAAAAGGGTTGTCGAGCCAGTGATAATGATGATGATGATTAAAGTGTCATCAGCATATCTCAATTTACTGATTTTTTTGACCTCCTACTGATATTCCACCCTTCCATACGTCTAGTACCTTTCGCATAATGTGTTCGCTGTAGATATTAAAAAGAGTTGGCGAGATTATGCATCCCTGTCTGACACCTAGAACTAGCAACCATAAGTTCCTACTATTGCGCGACTGACGCATATCGTGATTATTGATACAAGGTACATCCTGAAGTGATTCCAGCAAAAAATAAACTCGTATATAAAATGTCCATTATGGTCTGCTTTTCGACAGATTCGACGAAGGTGTTTGTAATTACGCAATCGTACTCTTGCTAACAAGTTACTACTCTAGCTAACACTTACAAGTTCGTACACGCTTACATGTTTGTCATATTTTCTTTTTCCAATTTTAACATATGTCGCCTAGAATAATTATAACCTCCCTAGGTTTTGTTTATGACCTGATTAAGTAAATATTTTCCTATAGAAAAGAATAATAAGATTTATCGTACGGCATTTTTGCCTTTCGGATTGTTCTGGCGCCAATTGCATCTTTAACCTTGTTTCATATAACTAGTATCCATGCATACTAGCCCAAGGGGACCGACGGCTTTACGTGCCCTCCGAAGCACGAAGCACATGCTAATAAATACCGAGGTACTTGTCTAGGTGTCAGGTGACCTTAAATATGAAATATTTTATATGCATGACTTTCTACTCACTTTAAAATGCTCTAAAAAATATGAATTTTAGATTTCAATGCATATTTTTTTTTATAATTATTATTTAAAAATTTCCTGGTTTGACATCAATTTTCAAATAAATCCTCGATTTTGATTGTGCTGTCGGTAAAGTCACTTTTCATGTTTCATGTCATATTTTCAAAAAATATTATTGTTTCTTGCAAAATTTTGTAAAAATATAAATACATTACTCCAGTCGTCAGACGCTGCCACTGAACCACTAAAAATCATACGAACAAGCTAAATTTTGCCAAGTATATTAATTTTGAGCCTCCAAAAAGATGCAAAAAATTTTAGCACTTTTACCCCCGGGCTTTCCACTAAACCCCCCATCCGCATTCCACAAAAACATCGATTTACCAGAAATCTGTACACCGTAGAAAAAAATTAAGACTTATTGAAGTTATACTTCTATACGCGCGCTCCACGTTGGAAATTTGTATGGGAGTGAATCTGTGAAATCATTACATATGTAAGATAATGAGTAAGAGATAGACAGAAGATATATTTTCTCTCTCTTCCTCTCTCGAATATAAAAATGTTCCTTTTGTATATATAATTAATATTATATATACTATTATATTAAGATATATATACATATAATATTATATACATAATAAAATATTTACTAATATTATTATTTATGTGATATGTTTTGTATTCTTTATTAAATGTTCATAATTATATTAGTCTTTTGTATTTCAAAATAATAATCTCAATAAATCACTGTATGATCCAGAACTGTCAATTTTGAAATACGTTTGTGTCATGTCCTCGGTAGTATAGTAGTCAGTATCCCCGCCTGTCACGCGGGAGACCGGGGCTCGATTCCCAGTCGGGGAGGACTTTTTTATTAATATTATTACATGGTAAATTAAACATATATGCGTAAGTAGAAAAGTTATGTATATTATTGTCATTTTTAAATACTTATGAATATTGCATTTTAATTTGTATTGTATTATTATATTAATAACAAAATAAACAATGAATTTTACTGCAAAGTATGTGAAAAAAAATTTTTGCATTCAACTCCTTTCATACATATATGAAAATAAAAATATACATTTTCATCAAAATATTGATTCAATCCTTCACTGTTAGTAAGTTGTTATTAATTCTGTTTCTCTTTCTGCTATGTCTTACCTATAGCATTACATATGTAATGATTGTGCAGATTGACTTCCAAATAAATTTGTAACGGCGAATGCATGTATAGAAGTGTAACTTCCACCGGCAGTCCCACTGGACTGCCACACCCGTTTTTTTTAAATTACACTAGTACGTTTTTCTAGAGAACAAAACCTCTGCAATAAACTACACCCAAAACCACCTTCTTATATGTATTTCCCGTGACGTGTGATCGTTTTTAATGTAAAACATTATATTCTGCGTTTTTTATTCATATTTCAAATGCCTCATATCTGTTACCACAACTCAAAATTAAAATTTCATGTCAAAGGTTTTAAAGATTTATCTCTAAAAATGGAAATTTTACAACAACTGGTCAATGAAAGTAATCAATTTTATTGATCTCACGAGACTCGTAAAAAATGGCAAAAATCGCGCCACGTTAATTTATTTAACACCTTTATAGAAACTGAGTTTATTCTCGGCGAAATAAAAAAAAACTGCATACGAAAGCTGCACTCTTTGCCTTTAAAATGCAACTTGATTTTTGTCAATAGGACATTTGGATCAAAAGATATCTAACTTTTACTGTCGAGCTGATACAAATTTTATTGAACATTCATTTCGCGCAAGTAACTGACACGCAAAATCGACAGTCGCTTCAAGCGTTGTTTCCGAGAGAACATTTCATTCTATACAAAAAATGCTTATAAACATTTTTGTTTAAAATTATCTGTTACATTTTTTATTTGAAACATTTTTTTCTACGGTGTGCAGATTCTTGGTACATCGATTTTTTCTGTTTTTAACCCCCTGCGAGGGGGGTTTTAGGAGGAACCCCGGGGGTAAAAGTGGTTAACTATGTTGCATCTTTTTTGGGGTCCAAAAATTAATATTCTCTGCAAAATTCAGCTTGTTCGTATGATTTTTGAGGGGTCAACTCTCTGAGGACTATACTAATAAAAAAATATAAATTTGTAAAAAGTAAATATTTTGTTTTTATTGTGTCTTTAGTGTATCAGTTATGTTTATATTAGTTTCGATTAGGTTGGGTTAAGTTTGAATAGGTTTTTGCAGTCATTAAACATGTTGAGAACTTGAGAATTATTTCAAATTGTTGTATATTATTATTTCAAATATATATTTTTTGACATTTTCACTCCGTAAAAAGCAATTACAATAATTATTACACAGATGCGCGGGAGTTATTACAATTTGAATAAAGTATGCCTTTTTGTAATATTTTTTTATTTTTTGTTTTTGTTGTAATTTCTGATTTTTTTTTCATTTTCAAAGGGTTTTGTACTTTTTTTAGCTTCAGAAACAAAATTCATAGAAAATAAATAACCTTTTGTCACTTCTTTGACAAAAACCAAAAAAATTGCAAAGCCTAGCCTTTTCCGGTTTGCTATTGAGCCGCAAAAAAACTACACATACATAGACAAGAAAAGGCATAAAGAAGACATTGTGCGCCTTACTTGTATTGGGCCCCAAAAACCAAATTATATATATTTTTTTATATAACACGCTGTTTCCTATTGTAATTTTATATTTTACTTTATTCTACGAACTATGTACTATCAAAACTTGGACGTATTTTAACTTATCATTTAAGTTTATGTGCATATTAAAAACCATGAAATTGGCAATTATTACCGCTCTAAACTAAAATAGTATATATTATATTATTTAGGTTATTGTGCAGAACCACTTTTGCATAGCTTTGGTGTGTTTTAATATGACCTATATATTACAATTGTGCTTTAGATAAAAGAATTTGCCTAGATAATATTAATTAATTGTCATGTTTACGATATCATGACCTGTTTTAATGATATATACGATTTATATCGTAAATATGGTGTATTTTTACGGGTATATTGTCATACTGTGCGCTCGTTAGCTAACAAATCCTACTTACATTACATATTTTCCTCCTCATCAGCATACCGTTAGTTATATCACAAGAATCTCATCAATTCTAACTGTAGGTAGATGCAAAACATCTATTCTAACCTTAAATTTAACGGCAAAATTCTCCGTGAACACTAATTCTTTCACCCCTGTAAATCTTTCCACCAAAACACACTAGATTCCGGCACTGACACTACAGTCTTTTGTGTGACAGTCATGACACCCTACTTTGATTCAGCATATGCACATTCCGGCGAATTTGCCCACGTAGTAAGGTAAAACATGTTGCTCTCGTTGCGAGTCGAAGTAAACTGGGCACCTGGCGAGACGAACGCGCATGTGCGACTTTCGTTATGTAACTATTGGGGACTTTACGGGTACGGTAAGATATCTCCGAGATGTGTCAGATACGCGTGTTCATTCTTCGTCGGAGTTTTGGTGGAAGAACGTTCGGATTTGGATATTACTTTAAAATGGAATGATGATAGGCTGGGAAAAGTAGTTGATATGGTGTTAATAATTATATTGTATTTCCCATACAGTTTTTGATAATATTATTGTAATAATAACACTACAATGTGTGTATTGTACTGTACGGTGTTGTTGATTTTATGATTTTTTTTCTCGTTATTATTTCATTAATCTATTTAAACATAGTATCACTAAATCTTACATTTTAATTCTGTTTAACTTTAATTCTTTGTTAGTGTAGTGTTTACACTGTAAAACAAAAAAAAAACAATGCACAAGCGAAGCTCTAACAATAAAAAGACCTTCATCTATTAGGGGTGTAACTATAGTGGGGAAACAAAACAAATGTAAAGTATAGTATCCAATTTTTCCTATATTTCGTTATATAAAAGGACATATGTTTTGGATACGTAACTATGATGTAATGCTCTGTGTATTTTTTTAAAGAATCCAAAGCAAGCTTTTTTGATAAAATCTTCCATAGTATCCACTCTTCTTTTGTTTCTAACTGAAATTTGGCAACATTCAGACCTATAAGCTTTTGTTTTTATCGCTATGTGGTTTGATCAAAGAAGTGCATTAACAATTCTTGTGCTTTTCGGTCCTTGCTGTATTCTAGGATCGTTTAGTATTCTATATTCTATATCTCTTTCTTGCTGTATCTTATTTGCTTCCTAAATATTGATATTTTTTGCACTTTTTTACATTTCTTAATTGTAGAAGCAAGGAAAGATAGATGGCAGAAGAAGCATCGGAAGAAGACAAATTTCATGGCTCTAGAACCTGAGAGAATGGTTTGGATGCAGCTCAAAACAACTTTTTAGAGCTACTGCCTCAAAAATTAAAATAGCTTTGATGATTGCCAACCTCCGTAGTGGAGATGGTACCTGAAGAAGAAGAAGAATTGTCGAACTGGATCCTTTTGGTTCTTCCTGTATTTTTAGATACACTGTTTTTGCATGCTTTTATTCAAACTTCAAACTTTTATTTGAGCTCATACTCTTCTTTAAGCTTTCGTAGCACATAATCAATTTTCTCTTCACAGTTGGCAATAATAACTTGATAATCTGCATAAAATTTTATTTCTACACACTTTCATCGTCAGCCTTCCAGTGCCTCTATATATGTTAATAGGGTAGACGATAAGCAACACCTCTGTTTAAGGCTTTTGTCCCCTTGAACAGTTTCGAAACTTTTGTGTCCGTCTTTGAAACTTTTTACATATATTATGAATTGTCTGAACATACATTTTACTAAAGTTAGCCTTTGTTAAAACATTAAATAGCTTTTTCAAGGGTACAGTATCGTGAGCTTCTTCCAGATCAAGATGACTAGTTAGATTTGCAGCTAAAGGCCAAACATTAAGGACAAAGACCCCATACAGCCTTTGTGCAAACAAACGAAAGGAAATAGTTCGCACAACAGTTCACTCAAAATAACGTCAACGTTCGACCTGACGATTTTTCGACTGAAAAAATGACAATAGCGATAAAAAGTATTAAATTAGGATAAGCAGCTGGTCCTGATAGTGTGCCTCCAGAGGCGACAAAGATCATCATAGAGACAAAACCTCAGATGGTCCGGAGGATCTTTAATGAACCCCTCCAGAAGCAAATGTTTCCCAAAGATATTGTTACGAACATGTATTCGGCGTGGCCCATGTAACGGTTGCATCTCGAAAGCGACTAGAAGTTTCCGGCGATGTCTCGAGCGCGAGAGAGATCAACCCGTCAAATAGGCGAATTAGAGGTGGGCTACTCCAGAATGTTCTAGTATATAGTACCCTTTGTATACAAGCATACGATGTTATGAGTAGAGTGGAGTTGATAAGTTATTACCGAACCGTAAACTTATAAATAAATATATTTCATAAATTTGAACCGCTCGTTTTATTTAATCTCGCTACAATATTAAACAGGTAAGACTGACGCTAATACTTAAACCGGGCAGAGACCCCGAGACTGCTAACTCTTACAGGCCGATCTGCCTTCTAGACGGTCTAGGGAAATTTTATGAAAATTTTATTAAAAATCGCCTTTAGGCCCGTGGCTTATTATAGCTCTTTCTTCTTTTTCTTTTAATTCTTTTATTTTCAAGGATTCTTTGTTTTCATGGCACTCAAGCCATCTTTTTGACGTAGTAGCATAGGGCAGCTTTTCCTTTTTTACAACTTGGTTCTTCTTTTCAGGCGACTAATTTTTCATTAGCTTTAGACGTTGATGGTTCTGAAGTCTTTGGCCAACTTTACATTGCTATGGATAATAATGCTGTCATTTTGCTGAGGTGTTTTAATTTATGGTGTTTCTTAACAGTTTCCAAAGAAATAGTCCTTGGACAAACATCTTTTTTGCATTATTGTTATTTACTATATGTATCATTTCTTCTCCTATGCCTTTATCATCCTTTGCTTTCTTCTCTTGCGTTTTTTACATTATTTGCCTCATCTTTTATTTTGTCATACTTTTCTTCTCCTCTGTCGGCATTATCCTCCACTTGATCAGCTTACTCTTCTATTTTGTCGTAGTTATCTTCTTCTCCTTCTACAATATTTACTTCAGCTGCTACCAAGCTAAACCTTCCTTTATCTTGGTCTCCTATATTATTTGTTTAACTTTCTTTAATGTCATTCTCTTCTTTTTCTGTATCTAGAACTTCACTTTCTGTTGTTTCTTTACACCTCTTCCTCAACTTCTTCCATATGTCAAACAACTCCTTTACCGATTAGTCACCTGTCCATTTACATATTTCAGCACGTTTAAATTATTTTCTTCTTTCGCATGGAATTAGTGATTCAATATAAAAAAACATGCAATATTAAATTCAGCGTTTTTATGTCCACTTGTATTATTTTCCTTGTTTTCTCCCAAAACTCTGGAAGGGTATTGCATGCATTTGCCAAAGTCTATAGCTTCTACATTATAGAGATACAATCCACACGTACGAAATCCGTTTTTAACAGAATCACCACTAACTCGCTCTGTGGCAATTTCTAGCAGAAGGGGAAAAGTTGCTTTGTTAACTGGCTTATTATTATTTGCTCTTCTCCAATTAAGAACAACATTCCTTCAACTAGCTTTTAAGGGTGCAATTAATGAAACATCTACCGGCTGCAGAATATGAGTTGCATTGTAGAAAAGTGCGTAAAACAACAATCCCGTTCTCTGCACAAAATTTGCTGAGTTTATAGGTCAAATGAGATTTGTGACTTTCCAATAAATAAAGTATAGGGAACTTCACGCCTTTTTGTTTTACAAATAAAAGAAGTGTGTTACAGACGTAACTATGGAAGGCTTGACATCAAACCTTTTTTAGACCTTCCTACAATCAATCAGGTATGACTCAGACGTAATGAAATAAAATAAAAATATCTTACCAATGAACCAGTACGGATTTGTGTTTCGTATTATTTCTGCAAAAATTCGCTCATAGGGATAAACAATCATAGGAGGATAAATCTGTCCATCTGCAGAAATTGTGAAGAAAATTGTAATGCATTCTTTTTCTAAATCAGATTTGATTTCATACAAATTTTTCACCCCTTTTGGTACTAAGACCAAACCTGTTTTAGGATTTGTAGCAAAACCTGACTCATGAGAGTTAAATATTCTTGTGGCATCTTGTAAGATATCTTCTACGTTTTCACTTGCAATGTATCTGTGTATATCTTCATACCACTGCCTAATATCGGTTTCAGAAACATAGGATCTCGCTGTATTTATAGATTCTGCGTGGCGCTGAGAAATTTCTGGATGGCGCCTGAAAAAGCATTAAACCATTTATTTAACGGTAAGCCATCTTTAAAAGGATTGAGGCGACCATCACTATCGATTATAGCTTTTACTGTTTCACAAAGCAGGTTTTTGTTTATAGGAAATCCTTGATGAGCTGAAACAGTGATTCAACGCACTAATATGTTTTCCTCCCTTAAGGTCAAAACGGTCAGATGACCCATTTTTCATTTTTCCAGGGTTCTACCTTTTAATTTGTTAATAAGGGTAGAGTGAGGAACATGATACGTCCTTTATGCACCACATATTGAACATAGGTTATTCTTAATATCCTCAATAGGGTCATTTTCTAAGTATTTGAAAAATACTTTAGCTTTCTTAGCCATGGCCGTTCTTTGCTGGAACAGAAATGATATAACCTGACCAGAGGTCAAGCTAGTTGTTGACCACCGGTCGCCGGTAGTTGACCACGTCACGATGCCAGTAGTTAACCGCTGTTCTCTGTGGTCAAAATCTGGACAGACATTTTCATTTGAAAATTTAACAAGACATATATATATATATATATATATATATATATATATATATATATATATATATATATATATATATATATATATATATATATATATATATCTATATATATATATATATATATATATATATATATATATATATATATATACATATATATTTAGGGATTCTACAGTATTCACTGCCTTCCCTCGCTCAACCGTTTCCCTCTCTCTCTGTTGTTCCATTCTCCATCGTTTAGTCCTCTCTTACTCATGGCGTCGTCTACTTCGTTCCTCCAGGATTTTCGGGGTCGTCCTCTTTTCCTCCTTCCTATGGGGCTCCATTCGGTTATTCTCTTTATCCATCTGCTGTCGCTAGTTCTTCTTACATGTCCATACCACTTTAGTCTTTTTTGTTAGTATGTCTGTTTCTATTGATGTTCTTTGCTTTATTTCTTTGCTTTATTTGCTATTAACAAGACAAAGAACAATAAATTGCGTGCATTGTAAGAGCGAAAAGGTGGGAAATAGTCACTTTCGCTGAAACACACTAATTGATCAATGAGGTTATTTACTACATAGATAATAGGCATAATTTTTAGTCCAATAATTGACCACTCGATTTTTTTCCAAAAAAAACTCGAAAATATTATAAAATATTAACAAAAACCTCTATATCTAATTTTGATCACAAATTATTTAGCGCAGTTTTTTGTATACGTTCTTTCGATGATTACAGATCTAAATAAAACTTTTTATTTTACCATTCTCCTCCTCATTCCTTAAGCCCTTGTCAGATTGTGGTGACACTCTAAATATTATTAGCTTTCTTTCTCCATTGGCTGCGATCCTGTGCCATAAGGACGGCTTCATGTAGGTATTTTCCCACCAGAGTCTTCATTTGGTCTGTCCATCGAGGTGGAGATCTTCCTTTTGGTCTTCGGCCTTCTACCTTTCCTTTTACTACCATAGTTCCATATGTTTCGGTTCTTCTAGCTATCACTTACCATGCTTATTACTAAATCACACACTGTAACTGAAATTTGACAAGTTAATTTATTAGGTCTTTAGGTCTAGGTACCATCTGCTAGCCGAAGGTTAAAACCCTACACGAAACCTACTACGTAGACGATAATGTTTACAAGTATCTTATTTTTAGGTATTAAGTGATCTTTGGTCAATTGCTGGGTATTGTTCAACTAGTGGAACAGGCCCCTTATAAGTCTTTATTTTCCAGAGCTTCTTTTGCTGCTTGATGAATGCAGTCTTTAATTAATTCGTACTTCATTTCTGTCTTTCGTCCATACGTTCAACTACGTCCAACTTTCGTTCATACATTATGTCCCGCAGTTTTGTAGCCAAACTACGTTTATACAGGAATTGAGCTAACTGCTGCTTGTGTTGCCGAGAGGGGGCATTTGGGCCTGTAGGACCCATCGCCGGCTCTTCGGGCTTCTTCCTATCCCCGGAATTGGATCGGGTATTCACCATCTTTGGTTTGTCGCTGGTAGAAAGGTTAAATACCACCGCTGTTATAAATAACAGTTCCAGTGACAAATACCTGTTATAGGTAACGGTTCCAAGGAACAGTTACAAAGTAACAGAGCAAAAATGGAAAACAGATAGGTAAAAATGATCAAGTATTCCTTGACTTACGGAAGGAATAACTTAGTAAACAAGTAATTTAAATGGTATAAAAATATAATGCAAAGAAAAAAAAATGTTTCTTGACTTACGGAAGAAACAACTTAGGACAGAAATATAGATAAATGAAATATGTAAATGTGAGAGTAAAATATGGAAATATTTCTAAGTGTTTCTTGACTTACGGAAGAAACGAAGAGTGGAAAAATAAAATACTCAAAATATAAAACGAGAAATGCAAAAATGAAACAGATTATAGAAATATGTCTAAGTGTTTCTTGACTTACGGAAGAAACAACTTAGAACAGAAAATAAACAAGAGAATCAAATATAGTAAAATAAATGCACAAATAAGTGTTTCTTGACTTACGGAAGAACGACTTATAATAGAAAATAAAAAAAATCAAATATAGAAAAGATGTGGAAATATTGCTAAGTGTTTCTTGACTTACGGAAGAAACAAATTAGCATAAAATAGAAAATGAAAGAGACAAATGTATTAAGTATTTTCGTAACTTAAGGAAGTAAATATCTTAGATAAAATATCGGAAATAATAATGCAACAATGATTATGAAAATATTTCTAAGTGTTCTTTTGACTTACCGGAAAAGAACGGCTTAGACAAACAATAAAAATAACAAGTCAAATATTCATAGAAATATTTCTAAGAGTTCTTTGACTTACCGGAAAGAACTACTTAGACAAAGTGCAAATCAAAATATAAAATAGAAAAAGCAAGATAAATATTTCTAAGTGTTCTTAACTTACGGAAGAACAACTTAGACACAAAATACAAGAAAAATAAACAATCAAAATAATCAAATAAAATATCAAACAATCAGTACATGAACAAAATATAGATCAATGTAATATTCTAACCTAAAAAGGTCTGAATATACAATAATGCTAAAATAAAAATGGTATATAGGAAATCAGAAATAAAACAATAACTTAGTTGGAACAATAATAGCACCGACTAGGTCTACAGTAGAAGAGGCAAGCTCGACTGATCGATGAGAGAAAATCTACCTGCTTTTATGTAAAACAAATCCTTTGTTTTACGTAGCAAAAGTGGAATTTCCCTGCATCGAGTCATTAGAAATTTGGATTTGGCCAAACTTGGAATTCCCAAGTATTTTGACCGATATCCAAATTCCTTGATGCGTCCGGCACGGCTGTCAGCTCCCGGCTGACACGCCTCCGGAGGACACTTGAGGCTGTCTAAATTAAATTTCTTGGTTTTTAACACATTTATTATTATTAATTTATCATTAATTTCTCCATTTTTATGTTTTGTTCGTCGGTAGTTGTCCATTTTTATGCTTTGCCTGTCAAGTTTATTAACTTTTTTTTTATTTTTTTTAATATGTGTACTCTTTCAGAGTTTTATTTTTAAATCTAATGTTTGTTTTGATTTATCATTTGATACTTATTTAAATTCTTTTATAGATATGAATCTTTCACTTTCACTGTTTTTATGGATTTTATTTTTTGTTTTTGCCATTTTTACAGTTTATGTTTTGTTACAATTTCTGCATCGCATCAGTTTGAAATTATCAATGCTATTGATGATTTTTCATATGTAAAGGTGTGAAATGCGTATTTATATCGTAAGTATGTAAGTAAGTACAGTGTAGAAGAGAGTCTTGCAATGAATTCAAATGCGTTTATTTTCCTATTCGACTTATCAGATCTATGACAATTATTATAATACATTACCAGGAATAACAGTAAAAAGAAAGGTACAGAAAGTAACTGTACCTTTTTCGCCAAGAAAAATTTTCAAATCACGTCCAAAACGAGAATTTCAACTGGATTAAACGGCACTGTACGTCGATGGCCAGTCAAGACCAGTTCTCCGGGTTCAGAACATCGAATTTGTTAAATTAAGCGACGCAGGGCAAACGATTAAAAAAGTGGTTGAAACGTTCATTTATTTAAATGGCTTGTGGTGACATTGTAGAAGGATTAAAAACACCAACTAGTAAGTTTTACATTTTTTATTGTTTTATGAATTTTATGTCATTTATACTAAGAGTATATTGTGTTTTAAGAAAATTTTCTTTGACAATAATACCATATTAGTGTCTACTAATTAATGGATATAAAGCTGACTAACACATCCTCAAATCGAATAAAGAAGCCTTTAAGTACGATTTTATATCTGAATATTGATAATACATAATAATATTTATAGCCGGTTCACAATTTGTTGATAGCTCACTACAAGTTTAACCCTAATTAGAAAACTGAAATACAGAGAGGATAGGTAATACGATATAATAGTAAAAACCCACCTAAAACTGAAGGTTTAAAACGTTTTCGACTAACCCACCTTATATCTGAAGGAATACAATACCTTATAATGCTATTACGGGGGTATTTTGAATGGTTAGAGATGAACGACCAGTGTCGTAGAGTATATGATTGAAACATTTATTTGAACTAAATAAATATATTTTTTAAATTGTACTTATGTAAATTGTATTTTTTAATAAAACTTATTTATTTTATTCAAAAATAAAAAGTTTCTTGCCATTTGTAAAAGATACATTTATTTAATTAGGGAAAAAGGCGCCAAATGTCGCCTGGCATAATTTCCAATGTGTTTTAAATGTATCCATTATTTTCGAATCCGTAGAAAACTAATAAATATTTTTGAAAAATTTAAACGCAGAATGAAAGATTACATTATTACTCAGGGCAGAAAGTCCCTGAAAACTTCTACAATGTTTATTTTAATATGTTATGTAACAGGGGTGAAAATAAAAGAGAAAATATAGTATAATTTTTAATTGAAAATATTGCATGCAAAAGAAACTTTTTATTTATTCTAAAAAATATTCCATTCTGCCTTTAAATTTTTCAAAAATGCTGTTTAGTTTTCTCAGGATTTGAAAAAAAAATGGATACATTTAAAACACATTGAACATTTTGACAGGCGACATTTTGCGCCTTTCCCCTTTAATACCTTACGATTACAACTATTATTACTTACCTTATATAATTACGATTAGAAAACTATTTAAATTCAAAATAAATAGGATCAACTTCGGAATCCGAGTCATCTTGAGGGTTAATAATTAGCGGTTGTGTCTCTACGGTCGCATCAATTATGTTATCAAGATCCCACATTTTTTGTTCTTCATCTATTACATGCCTTACTGCATCTTTCCAGTTTTGTTCTGTAATATGTTGTAAAGACTCGTATAACAATTCACGTACAGCTTGTATTTTATATAACGTATTTTTTCTAGCCACATAACTTTTCATTTGTGCCCAAATGAGTTCAATTGGATTTATTTCGCAGTGGTAGGGTGGAAGTCTAAGGACTGTAATGTTTCGCCTTTCCGCCATTTTGTCAACTACGTATTCCTTGAACTTAGATTTGTGTTGCCGGGCAATTTTTAGAAGTTCTGCTTTTACCATTCCATCTTCGTAAGGCAGTTACTTATTCCGCAGCCAGTCAAAAATATCCTGTTTCTTCCACGCAGTCGTTGGAAGTCTTTCTACTAATCGTGAATGATAAGGTGCATTATCTAATACTATAATTGAATTTGGTGGTATGTGTTCAATCATCTGCTCAAAATACTTTTCGAAAACTTCAGCTGTCATCTCCTCGTGAGAGTCTTTTGTGCTTTTGGACTGAAATTCCAACAAACCATGCTTAACAAATCCTTTTTCACTGCCAATGTGAGAAATTATTAATCTACTGCCTTTACCAGAAGGTGGGGAGATACCAGTAGACCAACCTTCCATAAAGGCTTGCCTGGAGCTTAATATATTTTTATCTGACCAAATTTTTTTTAGAGTATGACCTGAGTTTACCCACGTTTCATCCTGGTAGAAGTTGGGCCTTCCTTCAGCCCGGAATTTTCGTATGGATCTTAGATAATTTCTTCTCCAACATATTATCTCCTCCCGATCAATCAAAAGTGATTTTCGGTCTGATTTCTCCCACCGGAAATTTAATTCTTTTAAAACTTGCCACAATTTAGTTCGTCCGATATGAGGCAAATCCGGGTCGTCTCTAACTTCTTGTAAAATTTTGTTTGGGTTTGGTATTTCTTTTTTGAAAAAAAGTCCATGAATTTTCCTTCGAATACCATTTTTGGCAAATTCATCAATTTCAATAGGCTTTTTCCCTCTCTTTAAGTGTTCGTTTGTGTTTGGGTTAGCTATACCGTGTTTTTTTCTTTCTGATAGGAACCTATATATAGGACTCTCCTACGTCAGTCATGTTGGCACAACTTTCGACTATGTTGCGAACAGTGTTTGTGGGATTCTGAGAAACCAGAGCATCGTGAACATTCAGGACAATAGTCTTCTCTCTTGGTGAATAGACAGACTTACTGACTGTACGCAACAGTACCGGTGTAAAACTTGATGATGTTGATGATGAAGCCATCACAAACAATCCAACAAAACGAGCACGAGCGAAAGGTACGTATATGTTGGTAGGTATATGGAATAAAAAATCACTCACGCACTGCATATAATTCGCAAAAGAAATATTCGAGACGCTAATTACTGCCGTAGACGCGGACACACCGACGAGCCGTAAATTACATGCGATCAAAAACGTACTAAACAAAAAAATTGTTTTCGTTCGTAATAACTTCACCCTTTTAAGTTAAGTTTCGAATATAAACTGAACAAACGAGGCACGTGGCCAAAGCATACCCATTATATTATTAAAAATCTGGTGAATTCCATCTTGGAACTTGGAACGAATAGTACCTTCGGATATGAATTCCAGGTTTTCTAGTAAAGTGATTAAACGCGAAGATTAGTATTGAAATATCCAAAGAGATAAGGTATTCTTATTTACAAAATTGTTAATGGTTAAATTCTTATTTTTATTAATATAATATAATAACCAACATTAGTCGTGAAAGTTTTAATTGTTTTTTTGCTAAATATATTAGTATTAAAATATTATCAATATTATATATAACAGTATTAAAACATTATATTATTATTTAATGAATAAACACCTCAGGAACGCCTATGGTTTAAGACCGTTTTATGAGTTTGAGGCACATTTCGTGCTCTCAATAATTTATGAACGGAGAATAGCAGATAGGATCTTTTTGATAAGGTTTGGTTAATATTTTGCATAAATTCATTATTTCTCCGCCACGGGATCACAGAAAGAGAGTACTTTATCCTACGATTCCATTTACCAAAATATCCTTTAAAATGCCCCACAAAATCTGATAAATTAAAAAAAAAACTGATCCTTTTCACTGAAACCTACTACCTACTTTCATGCAAATTACGTCTTATGATATATCTGGTGAATCTATCTATCTATCTATAGCCCAAAATCTATTCATTTGTTGAATATAGGCCTCTCCCATTTATCTCTGTCTTCTGTTTGTCTTTTCCACATTAGACCTGCGCTTTGCTCAATGTCATCTTTTCATCTCATTTGCGGTCGACCTCTTGACTTTTTGCAGTATATGGTCTCCAGCGGCCAATTTCTTTACTCCATCTTCCATCCTGATATCTTTCGTTACGCGCAGCCCATTTCCATTTTAATTTCAATGCATGTTCGACAGCGTCTGTTGTTTCGGTTTTGCATCTTATCCACTCGTTCCTCTTTTTATCTCTCAACGATATTCCCAAATTTGTCTTTCTATAGCTCTTTGAGTTTTCTTTATTCTATCTAAGTTGCTCTTGGTACACGTCCACGTCTGGGCATCATATGTCAGAACAGGTAGGACGCATACATTAAATACCTTCGTTCTTAATTTTAAAGGTATTTTTTGGTTTTTGATAGTATATGAGGGTTTTCCGAATGCAGCCCACCCCATTCTTATTCTTCTGGTTATTTCTTTAGTCTGGTTACTTTTGTCTGCTCTGATAGCTTGTCCTAAGTAAATATATTCTTGGACGTGTTCTATGTTTGTTCCACCTATGGTAGTTACTGATCTTTCTTCTGTGTTATTCATTATTTTAGTTTTCTTTAGATTCATTTTTAGTCCTTTCTCAAGAGATGTTTTTTCTAGGTCTGAAATCATTATTCGTAGTTGTTGTGAATTACATCTATATATCTAAGGAGAAGTCAATTTATTACCTTTTTTAAACATTGAAGTTATGTGCCTTCCTTCACCGAGGTACCATTTATATACTGGTTTATATACCAGTTGAGTATGTTGAAAAAATTGTCTGAATCGTTTTTAATCAATTCTCCTGGAATTCTCTCTGGACATGTAGCACGTCCATTGTCACTGTCTTCTGTGAGAACTTGGAGATTAATCCATTTTTTAAAGGTATATTTTATATTTTTGACATTTTTTGGCCTTTTTTACATTTTTGGCCACACAAAACTTTCTTTGCATTACTAACAGTTCGTCGGTCTTCGTCATGTTGCGTTTGTGTGTTAACACATTTTACGTACAATTGTTTGTTGTACGTGATCAGCCTTTGTTCCACCAGATTTTATTGCTCATAGGTTTAGTTTTGACATCAATTGCTTGTTCTGCGGCATTTGATACTACTGTTCACCACTTTCTCGTACACCGCCTTCAAAAATTAGAAACAAATCAACAGTAAAATAAAATACAAATTAGCTAAACAATATATATTCGTGGAACAAAGCGATATCTTCAAATATCTAATAAATAAATACATATTAGAGCCATGGGCGCCCATAGGGGGGGCAAGAGGGGGCAGTTGCCCCCCCCTATCATTTTTTGGGTTTCGTACCATTAAATGAATTAAATGCTAAATCAATAGCACTTGAAATTTTAACATTTCTTTCAAAAATTGATTTAAATGTGGAAAAATTGGTGGGGTTGGGATTTGATGGATGCGCGACTATGGCTGGTGAAGAGGGTGGTGTTCAAAAAATAATTAGAGAAAAACATCCCAAAGCATTATTTTTTCATTGTCCCTCACGAAAATTAAATCTGGTTGTTAATGATTTAAATACTGTTAGAGAAATTCAGAATTGTGTGGGAATTATTAAAGATGTCATCAAATTTTTTCGTGATAGTACTTTGAGACGGCGATTAGCACCAAACATGCCTTTGTTATCCGAAACTCGCTGGTCATCAAAATACAAATCTATTCGAATATTTTCAGAAAATTTTATTGAAATCAAAAATGTTTTAGAAACAATAATAGCAGATAACAAATTTAATTGCTCAACAAGATCAAGAGCACAGCAGCTTTCATGTGCCACATCTGATTCCACTTTTATAATTTCCCTAAATTTGATTTCCAAATATTCTTCTTTCTTAGAACCCATAGTAAACATTTTACAAACTAAATCAATAGATATGTTGGCAGTTAAAAATCATATACAGTTATTTCTTAATATGATAACAAAGCACAGACAAGAAGCGGAAACAACTTTTAAAACAATTTTTGAAAAGAATACAAATGATGCCGAATCTCTAAGTATTACCCTTGAAAAACCACGAATCGCTCCTAGAAAGCAAACACAACGGTCAAACCATGCGGTTAATTCCGCTGAAGACTTTTTTAGAGTGTCATTATTTATTCCGTACCTAGATTCTTTAATTAGTTCTCTTGGTGTCAGATTTTCAAAAGACAATAATCCTGGTATGTTATTGTATAACTTGCATCCCAAAAACATAATAAAATTAACTGAAGAAGACCTCGCCAAAATAATAGAAATCATAAATAATTTATATAAAATTACTAATCTAAAAGAACGGGCATCATTGTGGCTCTATTATTGGAAAAATCAAACCAATTTAGATGTAGAAGATATTTCAATGATAGAGCTACTAGACCATTGCTTATTTTACCCAGCTATAGCCCAAGCTATAGAAATTTCTCTGTGCCTTCCTCCCACTACATGCACGATTGAAAGATCATTTTCAACTCTTCGAAGGGTTAAAACCGGATTAGGTCCACTATAAGTGAACAAAGATTAGATGGACTATGTATGATGAGCGTTCATAGAAATAAAATAGAAAACAATCGAAATAATTTTATTAAAAAAGTAATAGATGAGTTTGGACAAAAGCCCAGAAACCTTCAGTTTTTATTTTCACAAGATACAGAGCACTAGCCTTTAATATCAAGTTTACTTTTTACGTTTTGTTGGGTTTAACATTTTACCATTTTAGATTCTATTGGGAAATTATTCGTTTCAATAAATTATAGTATATACAATACTAACTGAAAAAAAATGTTTTTTTTATAATAAATTATAACAAATAAATTTTTAATTAAATTTCTTCAATTGTTAACAACATAGTACAAATTTTTAATGTCAAATATAAATAAGTTGGCACCCAGCGAAGTATTTGAAGATTGCACACATTTGACTATTTATGCAATTTCGGCTAAGCATGGTAGTAGAAGGGTGTACACCCTACCCTAACCCTTTCAACGTAGTACAGTTTTGAATATTTGTTTTAATTTCCTAGTAAAAGAAATTTTTCAATTCAGATATTATGTTACTTACATATTATTTAAACTACACTATTGCTTGTGTTGCATTTCGTATCTCAGAGTACCTGCTTTTTTTTATTATTATTTTTTAACATCCTTGCTTAAAATTGATTTTTTTATTCCTACATAAAAAATTTTGTATAATAAAATTTGTATGTATAAAGTCATACCATAAAATATGTTGTTAATAATTTTTTGTTTAGGGTTACTTTTACTTTTCTGGTATTTCTTTACTGTTTGTAAATCATGTTTATATTTTTGCATTTTTGCAATCGGCTATTTTGGTTTTTATTAAGTTGTATGGATCAAAATAAAAATTTGAGTTGACTTGCCCCCCCCCCCTGGATTTTGATATATGGGCGCCTATGAATAGAGCTAGTCCTAAAGGGGATGATGGTTTAGGTCTCGAGGAAAATTGACGCGGCGAATTGACAAGTTAATAACTAATCCGAACGACTAACTAAATACGCTAAGAACAAGTTACTTTTTTATTATTTGTTACTTTTTCCAAAATCTGTATAATTTTAAAATAAACAATGAATATTTTCTATTGGGTATGCAGATGTTATATACTTGTAATTATATATTTATAATTTAATAGGGATGCCTTATAATTTGCTTTGTAAAAATTTTCAAGAACAGGACCGAAATATATTAAAAATGATTTAAGTCATAAAAACTTAAAAAAACTAATTTTTCAATATTCAAATAAAATGTGCAGGAATAACCGACAGTAATAATAATTATTGTAAATAAAATTATAATTTAATGAAGTTTATAAAATGTATAAATACCAGAAGAGTATTAAAAAACTTGGAAATGTTCCGATATAGTTATCCAAAGCGTCCGCTCCTGCCATCTATTGTTGAATAACCACACCATTGCGTATGAACGTCGGTCACATAATGTAGAACACTTTTTACGCTCGTATAAAAAGTATACAAGGAGTCAATAGCGACAAAACCTTGAACTAGAAAAGAGTTAATTGGTTGGACGTGTCTACTGTACAATGTAGCCGGGTATATAAAATTTTTTAAAAATAATTTATTGATCGAGTATCTGATGGAAATTAATTTTACCAATATTTTATGTATAAACAAATATAAACACATATTTAAAAAAAAATGTTTAATACTAATTAATATAAATTTGTTGTGCCTATCAGCGTCTAATTACACTGGTCTGCAAAAAAAATTTCTTTCTACAAGCAACAACTATTAGAAAAAGTTATAAAGTACTATGTTTAACTTTTACATTAAAAATACCATTTTTCAGGCCACGTTATCAAAGTTTCATTAAATATATCTAATTATGATGATAAAATCAAAGTTATTTTGTAGTTTTCCTTATTTCATTGCTTTAATCGGAGTTTCTCGGTAAATCGACCAACAGACAATCTGCATTGTAGCCTCTTCCAATGTGCAATATATCCTAGTAAAACCTGTCACAACGCTCATCTCATACGGCACCTAGATTTTCAGGAAAAACATTCAAGTGTGAATCTAAAAAATTAATCTTGAGTGACATGTTGCATCCTAGATCTGCATAAACACAAACAAGTTCTTGAATGATTTCTCGGTAGTTATCAGCAGAATAATTTTAATATTTTTCTTATACAATTATTTGCTCAGCTCTTTGGTAAATACATAAACAAGCATAGATTTGTGACTTACTTCAAGCCAATCTCTAACGTTCTTGAGAAACTGGTATAGCATAATTTTGGCATTCCTTTCATCGATAGGAAGTAAAAAATGTTGTTTCGTTGTGTTTTTAGGGTAATTTCATTACAAATATAAAGAAAAACAGTCTACAGAATGTTTGCAAGTTCGCGGCATTTTATAACCTACAATAAAATTTATTTTCGAATAATTTTAAATATTTCTCTTATACATTTATTGGCTCAGCTCTTAGGTAAATACAAAAAGTAAACATAAAATACTTTAATTACATACAAAAAATGTGCAAGACATACCAAAATATTAGTTACAGCACTTAAACAATCACAAAAGAAGTTTTTAACTAGCTGCTGTCAAGTCGAAAAATTGAGCTGAGCAAAAATTGCGCATGCGCATATGTACTACTATAAAACTCACTTACGCCTCTATCTACCTTTATTTTGCTTGAGTTTACCGAAAGTACAAGCTGATTATAGCCGCAAATGTCAAACATGGAACAAACAATTTTGGTTTAGCAGTATTGGCATGTTTTTATAATGTTGTAGCGTTTTAAATTTTTCTTTTAACTACGAAATATTGATATGTTACAAATTTCTAAAGACGCCCCTGTTTTGTCTGTTTGCAACGACGTTAAAATAATCGATAAAAGGCGTGTTGTTTATCTCGTAGTAAAGACGTATTAGCACTTTTTTATTTACATTCAAAATTCCCCATTTCGTACATATTATTTCTAACTATAATATTTCAAGATTTTTTTTGTCGTCGAACCACGATTTGTTTACATTCAAGCCCCAAATATCCCTGTTGAGAAGAGGTTCTTAGAAAAAATATTGCAAGTATTGTGCTTTTTCTCTCTGAGACGTATTAACTCAGGAAGAGATTCAAGGTTAATTTTCACGATTTAAAGTCGTAAGGAATTTGTGTGAGAAGCGTGGAGGGAGGTATTTGGCGTCTAGTTTTGAAAGACCGGCCGGCGAGGGGACAGTTGAGTTGAGTTTGGGAAGGAGATTCGACGATTCGAGTTTGAAGGGTGTGTGATATTCTTAATCACCAAGCCGGTAAATTTGTGTAATGGTTTAAGTTCCAACACCGGTAAAAAGTGGTAATTACTCTCCGTAATATGACGGATTAGAATAGAGTAACCACTAGATCACCACTAGATTTGTGCAGTATACCGGAACCGAAGAAATTTTGGAAGGTGATTATATAGGATGTCCCACCGGCTTTGTTGTTGTTTGTTTGTTTGATCCAGCCCCATTAGATCGTCGTTCCTGAAGTGTGGAAATGGTTTCTTTTGTTCCAGTGGAGAATTTGTCTGTTTAGTTCCAATCCCAGAGATAGATAGCAAGTTGTTCAAAGTTAAGTGAAATAAGTGAAAATAAGGTAACACTCAATATATTAAATTTTTCCAAATTAGACAGACATTTTTTTTTTTTGCTAAAAGTAATAATTGCTTTCATTTAATTTTAAGAGTTAGTAATAATTAGAATTATATTGTAAACTAGGCGTGGTTTCTGTCAATCTTTTGTTTCTTTGTCATCCGAATTGAGTGTTGACATATGACAGCTAACTCTAATTTGTTTTTGTTGTGACAATTTTTAATTTGCTTGTATAGAAAGATGTTTTATAGAAAAAGTTAAATCTTATATATTTTCATGAACAAGGATATCCTTCATTTTTAATTTAGCCATATTAATAAGATAACCTAGGAACCATTTCGAAGAATTTTGTAGCAATCTCCTTTGTTAACAGGCAACACATGTAAGTTTTTTTTGTAATTTTATATTTTGCAACTTTTAATAATTTTTGTGCAATCTGCGTGTTTGATAACTGTTTGTATGAGACAAAAATAAACGTTTTGATTTGTTTCTCTGATCCATTTTTTTATTTATTTTAGAAAAATCTAACCTGTTTGTGTTTCTTTATTTTAGGAAGGAAGAAACTTTCTTTCTTCCAGCAGGAAGTTTTCTTCGAAGCGGCGTCCCATTTAAATAGCTAGAGGTATTTCTTCTTGTCTTTGTTTCGTTTTTGTTCCAGATTTACGTAAGTAACCCCTTTAGTTCATTTTTTTTTGTAGCTGCCCAAATCCGAACCCTTGTAGTTCACTTATCCACGACCCCAGCTCTCCAGCAACCCCCTGAGTGCCGTTCGCATAGTAGCGTTTATTTTGCTTGCTCTATCTTCGCCCCCATAGTTTCTGTCCCCAATTTTCTACCCCCATAATCTTATTCTATGGTAGGCAAAATATTATCGTTACAATGTATACGCTGTATGCTTTAAACATAAAGAGATAAAGCTTTAGAAAAGTACATTTTGATTATATTATGTTATGAATTCTGCAATTTTTGATTTATATAAAACAAGAATGAGTAAATATTTGTGTCTTTTAAGATTAATTGCAGTTAATTATTAGAAATATTTTTGGGAATTGCCCTTTGATAGATTAGGAGATAGATTTTGCAATCGTCAAATCAGCAGTTGCCAGACAGCAACAAATGTTTGCAATTAATCTCGAAAGACACATATATTTACTCGTGATTGTTTCATATAAATTAAAAATTGCAGAATTCATGAAATAGTATAATCAAAATATACTTTTTAAAAGCTTTTTCTCTTTGTATTTGCATACAACATTACGCGTTATAAAAACATCCAACGCTGCCAAAACGAAATATTTTAGTTCATGGTTGCCATTTGCAGCTATATTCAGCTTGTACTTTCGGTAAACTCAACCTTTATTTTATTGCTCGCTAAAACCCATTTTGTATGTATGTACACCATTTATAGCGTTGATGCAAAAATAAATTCAGAAAATCATAAATTTTAAATATTTTGAAAAAAAAAATAGAAACCGAAAATCTAGACGTAATAGAAAAATCGACAAACGGAGATAGATTTGGAGCATTGACATCATTATATTTAAGATAAAATTTGTGGAAGGGGGGTTTGGTTGCAGACCAGTGTTATGGATATATTTCTTGTATTAACTTTTTTTCTTTTTTGTACTTCCTTATTTGGATTAAATATTTTACTATTTTTTCTCATTTTTGGTACCACTTTACTTTTCGGTATCCATATTTTGCTATGATTCTTCTTGATACGCTATTTTCATCTTTATTTTTCACGAGAAACGTATATTGGCGTCCTTTGCGAGTAATATCGACTCTTACGTCATTATGATCTTTTATGCCGTCATTCCCTGTTTCAGTGTGAGTATACCTGTATAAGTGAGTACAGTAAAACCTCCGTTAACCGAAATATTTGGGAGGTAGGCCGTTTCGGATAACAAGAATTTCGGTTAAAAATAAAATTGTTTTTTATAGTATTCTTGGTCAAAGTATTAGTATTAAAAAATACTATGAGGTGATTTCGTAATGTTTTCTAATAAGTAAATACAGAATAAAGTAATAAAATCAAGGAAAATGAACAAGTTTGACATGCTTTTTTAAAGAAATCGTCTATTTTCTTTTGCGTTTTTGTGTGACAACGATGTTTTGCAGCTATATCTCTTCATCGTTCATTTGCAGAACGTCATGAGTTTACCTCATTCGATTGTTCGATGAAACGTAAAGCAATCTGAAAAGGACAAAATTTTATGCAAAGACAACAAAAATTAAGAACCTAGTCGTGTCCCTAACTAATTAGACCTACTGTATAAAGTTCTTACCTCTACGGCATTGAAAATCATTGGAGGCAGCGTGAGTCGGCGGTCTCGTGCTGCCTGTTGTCTTTTGGATCGTCATCTTCATCGTCTGATACGCTCAGGTTGTCTGAATAAAGAACCATATCAATGATATCCTGGTCGATGAATTGACTATCTGAGTGATTGGCTGCTAACCACTCACGTTTCTCTTCTTGGTTAATTTCTTCACATCCCGGCAAAATTTTTTATTAAAGTTTTAATTTTTTCTGTCGTTTCTTTACCATTTTCTTCTTCAGGATCTTCAATCAAAATTCCATCAAAAAGGTTGTTCCAGAATTTGAAGATTTGATCTTGGCCCACGACTCAGCACACCAATAAACAACATGTTTCATTATTAAAGATTGAGAATCAACACTTTTGGATTCATTTGTCTTCTGTAATAACAGATGTCTTAAGAATGTTCCTCTATAATATCTGTTAAATGTCTCTATTACTCCCTGGTCTAAAGGCTGAATTAAGCTCGTGACATTCGGTGGCAAAAATCTGACCATTTTGTAGATTTTGAAACGAGGTTTCGGTTAAAAAGGTTTCGGTTAAGGGAGGTTTTACTGTATATAGTTTTTTAATGACACGTTCACCGAATTGTACACCGTGCTTTTCTTTCTAATATATGTGTTGTAAAAACAACCTATTATAATATTGTAATCGTATTTAGTTATTTTACCAACTTGTACGCTCAGCTCGTCAGCTCTCGTGTTAATGTGTGTGCGACCGGCTCCCGCATAATCTCTCTCTCTCCAAATCGCGTTATAAAACTTAGACAGTACGAATTTGCTTCTCGGCAAGAAAGCATCGGGTATATTGGCGATCCCGAAAAGTGCGTGAAGTATGAGTGATAGATGTGCTAACGTTAGAACCGGTGTTTGTGTTAAATCGTATACCAATTTTGTTTCTCTGAGTATTGTTGTGAATTTATTTAACTGTTATGTCTTTATTTAATTTATAATGTCTTTATTAAAAGGTTCTTATTATATTGTTCTTATTTTAATTTATTAAAAAGCACGATAATTTATATAAGTTTATTAACCACTAATAATACATAATTTATTTTATACGAACGCTACAATTAAAATCGCGGGCGAGGGTCTTCAGATATTAACTAACTCCTTCAATGAAAAATCCGTTATTATATTATGAAAACACAACCGGCCTAGAATTCAGGAGAATCCCTATGATTTATACTAGAAGGTAAATCCGGGTCATCGTCTGACCGGTTTCTGGAAAGTTCCGTCTCAGGTAAATTTCTGCCAGCTAATCAAAGGATCTCGTAAAATCTAAAACATATACGTGAATAAACAAGATGTTTACAGGTTTTTAATATGACTCATATTTTTTACGTAACAGTACTCTGTTACTGCCTCCTAGCACTGTAAAGCTAATGATATTTGTATAACTCTTGTCACTATGAGAATTGCGATTCAATGTATTGAATCGGCCCTTAAGTTCACTATTATTAAATCGAAGGAAAAAACGTCGTAATTGATTTATTGCTTCAGTGGTCCTTAAATATTTTGAAGCAATTAGGTCTTCAACTAGCCTCCCTTAAATATGGAAAGTTATCCTATCCACCAATACGTATTAACCATTAATTCTAATGTTCTACATATGTGGAACGTTCTGTGACAGATACGCTTTTGTGTCTTTATTAGACTAACTAGTTTGATTATTTTTATATTATCTACGCCTCTAGTTGTTATTAAACAAAATAGAGTCCAGGCAATCATATCACTCTACAACTTTGAAATATTTATAGTTTAATTTTAACTAGTTGTGCCAATTTAATTCTTTTGCTATTGAATTTTGCTTTTACAATTATATCTTTTTGGTACATACCTTCCCTCGTTCCCTGCGCTCATAAGCGATTGATAGTCGGCGAGGTCTCTTTGAATTAGAATTGTTAAGAGCTTTCTTCTGTGCAAAAAATGTTACTTCTTGCCTTCAATGTACGAATTATTTAGAAAATCACGATTAACCGAACGTACAAATGTATCCAAAATGTATTGACTTTTGACGTGACAACGTCTTAAATTAGGTTGTGGCTCGGAGTCATTCATGAAAAAGTGTAACGCCCGCTCACGTCTGTTACAGTGAGTCACCGAACGAGAGAGAGGCCCGCCGGACCGGCGAATGCCTTGCGTCTCTCTCCCACTCAAACATGATCGGTCCGCTGCGCGCAAAGCACTATGCAATTTTTTTTACATCGGTAACAAGTTTTAACCTTAAGACATTATAGTATTTAGCAATATTGACAAGGAAATTACAATTTATAATAATTATAGAAAATATAGAATATATTTATAGCAACGTGTTAACAGAACGAAACTTCACTGAGAAAATGAAAGTTAATGAAGAGGTGGCATAAAAATTCGGTTGCTTGTAAAGTCGGTTTTACGGGCGAAGATTTTACGTGACAACGTCTTTTTCTCGGTAGAATATATATTTATTGATATGAATATTATTAAATTGCACAATACGAACAAGGAATTGAATGAAAATAAGAATTGCACAAATTTTAACTATAGAAATATATTTTGTTTACTAAAACATTGTACATGTAAACTTAAACTTAACTAATTTCTATTTGAGTGATTTTGTTGAGGATAGGACGATGATGCACGGAAGCACGCACCGATTCAACGCGCCTAATTCTCTAGTGCTTTGCGCGCAACGGACCGATCATGTTTGAGTGGGAGAGAGACGCAAGGCATTCGCCGGTCCGGCGGGCCTCTCTCTCGTTCGGTGACTCACTGTAACAGACGTGAGCGGGCGTTACACTTTTTCATGAATGACTCCGAGCCACAACCTAATTTAAGACGTTGTCACGTCAATTACATCGGTAACAAGTTTTAACCTTAAGACATTATAGTATTTAGCAATATTGACAAGGAAATTACAATTTATAATAATTATAGAAAATATAGAATATATTTATAGCAACGTGTTAACAGAACGAAACTTCACTGGGAAAATGAAAGTTAATGAAGAGGTGGCATGCAGTTTGTTGCAACTGACAAGTCCTTCTAGCATTATTTACAACATTGTAATTTCTATTACATCCAGAATTGACAAGAAAATTGGAAAATTTAATAGATTTAAAATTATATTCCCGGCCGCCGTCCCATTACTCGCTACCATAATTTAGTAGAGTAAATTGTTGTGCGTGACCAGCTGGGGCAAGGGAAGATCACGTTGGGGTTATTGTACCTTCCATCGGGTTCAATTCTGCGAAGACCATAGCATACTAATTACTATTCTTTTCTACTACAAGGCAGATTTTATTGTTTAATCATTTAATCATTTTTTGTTGTTCAATAAAAAACTTTATTGGGGCATACATGGGTAGAAAATGTCCGGGTTGTTTAAGCAGGAAAATGACTCAATCAGGTTAAGCACCTCAGACAAGGAGGTTTAAATTTTTTGATTAGGTTTTCGAAATACCGTTTTGAACAAATATTGTAAGTTTTGTGTAATTGGATATTAGAAAAGTTAAAAAAAATTAATGACAACAAACGCTTTTCCAGATTTAAATTTCACGTGTTACATACTTAAAAGGCATTTGGAAGTGGTGAAAAAGCCAATGGAGGCCCTATACGACCAGTTCAGTCCGTAGATAAACCTTTGTGATGCATTGTGTATTATAGTTTATTTTTATGAACGAGAGAGTAATTAGCATAATTTTAACTGGTAGCTCCGACCACTCCATGGGCGTGCTCAAGATTAATTGAAAAATTACTTTGAATAATTGTAAAAAATAAATGAATTATTTCAGTGTTATAAAGTGTTATGTGTATGTAAACAAAAGTGACCTCTTTTATCACACACTATATTAGAACTGACTGGCCTACATTAAAAAGGGTTTTAAAAAATTCACATTTTTTTTAATTTTTAAAAATTACAAAAGAGAAAAAGAGTTTTTAAAACCGTCTAAGGTATGTTAAATAGATGAATAAAAATATTAATATAAAACTTACAGCTACTTGTTACAAATCCAAATCCGATTCAGAAGATGAACTTTCAGAACCAAGATTTATAATAACTGGCTCGATCATTTTATCAGTAATATTGTCCAGCTTCCACATTTTTTCCTCTTCTTTAATAGTGTGATTTACTGCCTTTTCCCAATTTTCAGGTTTTACATTATTTACGGCCTCCAAAAACAACTGTTTAACATCATGAATTTTAAAAGTGGTATTTTTTCTTGAAACTTCACTCTTTATCTGTGCCCATACCAGTTCAATCGGGTTTAATTCACAATGATATGGTGGGGATCTAAGTACTGCCATTCCACGATTTTTGGCAATTTCATCAATTTCGTATTTTTTAAATTTTTCTTTATGAAGGGCACACAACGAATAAAGTTCCTTTCTTATAGATCCGGGATGGTACGTAATATTTTTTGAACTCAGCCAATTCTGCAAGTCTTTTTTTAACCACTTGGTTGTGGGCAGTCCTTCTATAAGTCTGGAGTGATAACTTGCATTATCCATTACTATTACACAGTTCTTAGGAAGAAGATCTATCATTTGTTCGAACCCTTCTTGAAAGACATCAGCGTTCATGTCTTCATGGTAGTCACCGGTACGAGTTGATTCAAAAGTTAATAAACCACCTTCAACAAAACCGTCTGAACTGCCAATGTGTATTATCAGCCTGCGTCCCTTTCCTGATGGTGGGTTTAAACCAGTAGATAAGTTATTTACAAAAGCGTGCCTTTGACTTGTAACAGTTTCATCCTGCCAAAATTTATTTGGTGTATGACCCTCGTTGATCCATGTTTCATCAAGATAAAATATTTTTCTTTTTTGGTTTCTCATTTCCTTTATGGTTCTTAGAAAATGTCTTCTCCATATGACAATATCGCTTCTTTCTAATAAAATAGACTTTCTGGGATTCTTTTTCCAGCGGAAGCCTATTTCTTTTAAAAGTTTCCATAACGTACTTCGACTCATTTCTGGGTAATCCTTATCATCTCGAACTGAGACAAGAACTTTATCCAATGTTGGAAATTCTTGTCTAAAGAAGAATTCATGCACTTTCCGTCGAAGTCCTTCTTTAAAATGATATTCTATTTGAAATTTTGGTTTCCCTGGAGCATTACGTGGCATTTGAAAACTACCACATTTCTCTTTTTTAATAACTCTGTAAATCGTAGATTTCCCAACACCAAGTGTACTGCTAACTAACTCAACGGTCTCATCAACACTTTCACATAAACGTTTGTCTTTAAATGATTTAAAACAATTAAATATTAATGTTTTTTCATTAACTGTTAAAGGACCAATTTTTCGGCGTTTACACGGCACTTCCAAATTTTGCATAACACTAGTATACACAATAAACTGCACCTTGCAACTGAAGTACCTACTTTTAGTGAACTGTTAAGAATTTTGAATACGCCACTTGGACCTTCCTACAAAATGGAAAAACCCACTATCACATTTTCTGTGGAATAAGTTTAGAAGGTAATTATCTAGTCAATTACTGTCGTAGATTCCTGGAATTAAAGAATTAAATGTTTGATTGTTGAAACCCTTACTTCGTGGAATGCACTCATTTCAGATAAAATAAAACGTTTTATTTTATCTAAAGAATTAAACTTTATTTTGCAAATAGGTAGGTAGTTATTAAACTTTTATTGGTTATATATAACCAATAAAATAAACATCTTACATTTCTTGCAAATTCATTAGTACCTGTTAACCTCCATCACTCCGACACTGGCAACCTTATTTAGGGATTAGTAACCCTCACAACTATTGTATTCTATTCTGCTCCAACCTTTATACCTGGTGGTCATAGTCAATTTAAAATTGTTTTCCTATATACTTCTGTAAACTTGTTGACAAATATCTGTTTTTCATTGAGTCACCCGTATCAACAGTTTAGGGATTTGCATACATAATTTATTGTTTTATTACTCTCTCATACATAAAAATACACTATAGTTAGGCCAAACGCAAGTCACTTTTGAATAAGAGAAAAAGTGTAAATAGTGAAGTAGATATCGCACAATATAAACCTAGACAACACCCTAAGACTTAAGATCTTCCTGAAGGTTGTAAGTTTGAAATTCGAGACATAATATATATAAAATGCCTGAAAAGAAAGAACACGTTTCTGTATAGGTGTTAAAAAAATAAAAGCCAGAATGTATGTATCTGGAAAGTTTTCAAACAGATTGGCAGCCAAACCTCGACGGTTTACGCCGTTTACGGGTAGTCAAGAATCCTTGTCTGCGACAGCCACTAGAACGTGTCTGTTGGACTGGCAGCCTGTTGGCTAGCCAAAGCTAATGAGGATTCGAAAGGGAAATGAATATGGCTGCTTTCAGTATCCGCGCATGGTCGTGTCAGCCAAACCTATACCGTATGTCTTTAAAATGAATTTTGACAGCCGTAAGGCGATTTGGGATATATCTTTTGTAAAATAAAGTGATCGAGGAGGGAAAAAACGAGAATGGGAAGAAATTATCAATATAATCTGCGAGGGCGATTTATGAGGCGTTTTCTGAGACAAATTGTAAATAATTATGACCTTTTTCACGTCCATATAAAGAAGACAACAGTACGTCTATTCGTATGGATAACCGAAAGCATAAAAGTGAACAAAACAAACAAACGATTGAAAATAACAAGAGTCTCAAAATGCTCATCGGGAGAGAATTGAAAAATAGTAAAAAAGAAATAATGAAATTACAGGATAAAGATGGAAATATCATCACCAACAGAGATGAATGACAGGGTAGTAGAAGATTTCTATACAGAATTATATAGATGTCAACAAAACCATGATGAACAACTAACAGAAAAGTTAGGAAACTCAGGAGTAAGATTAATCAACCAAGGATCGGAATTGATGCATAATATATCAACAGATGAAATAGGAACGTACTGACGAAACAGAAAAGAAATAAACTGCCAGAAGAGGATAATATCGTTATAAAAGCCATAAAGATTGGAGGAGACAGACTTTTAGAGAATATAAAGGAATTGTTCAACTTGTGTCTTCACCAAAGTGAAACACCTACAACACTTACGATTTTATTACACAAAGAGGGCGGCGATCCAACAGACATCGAGAATTACCGACTCATTAAGCTTGTTAAGCCACCTACACATAAGTTATTTAGAAGAACAATAACAAATAGACTGGAAACAAAATTAGATTTTTACCAATCTAGGGAACAGGCAGGTTTTAGGAAACACTTTAACACCAACGACCACTTCCACTGCATAAAAGGGATTATAGAAAAATCCATCGAATACAATCGACCATTGGTCATAGCTTTCGTAGACTTTCACAAAGCATTCGATACGATGGAAATTAACAGCGTGATAAGAGCGTTGGGGGAAAGTCGCACAAATTATCGGTACTCCAAACTGATCGCAAATAATATATACAATAATACAACCATGACCGTAAGACTAGACACAGATACAATTGTGTTAAATTCAAAAGAGGAATCAGGCAAGGAGACACGTTATCTCCCATACTTTTGACGGTAGTTCTGAAACATGCTTTCAAAAATTGGAGTGGGAAGCCAAAGGAATCAATATCGACGGCGAAATGGTCTCCCACCAACGATTTCCAGACGACATTGTTCTGATAACAAATAGCTTATTCAAAGAGATTGGAACTATGCTTACTGAGTTAGATGTCACGTTTGTCACGAACATAAATTTTGGAAAGACACAATACCTGACAAATCTGGTACCAAGCGAAAATCCAAAAGTCGACTGCAACGAAATAGGATTAGTTCATAAATATAAATACTTAGGTCATGAAAGAAGGTCATCACCACTTTTAGAAATGTGGTCGCCAACCTCCGTTAATGGGGACGGAATAAGAAGAAGAAGAAAGTCATGAAATCCAAATTGCTAGGGACAACCAAACTGCTGAACTGCAAAGCAGAATCACTTGCAACATATAAAAGCAACATGCCAAATTATTTAAAAAAGAAGACGTTCGACCAATGTGTGTTACCAGTCATGACTTACGGCGCTGAAACACTTTCCTTAACTCTCCATACAGCAACCAAACTTGGGGTAGCCCAGAGAATGGAAGATGAATGGAACGCTCGCTACTTGGACTAACTCTTAGAGCCAGAGTTGTAAACGAAGAAATAAGAAGACAGGCGTCACAAATATCATAGAGCACAAAAGCATGTGAAAGGCTGAAGTGAAACTGGGCGGGCCATGTGGCCAAAATGAATGACGGGCGGTGGACCCAAAAAATTACGGCGTGGCGACCACGAGCTAACAGAAAGAGCAGATGTAGGCCACTAGGTACTCGAGAAGCTCTCTTGGGTTTGAATGTTCTTACACAAAGATGCCTAGACGTTAATCAGGAAGTACATGCATGTTTTATCGATTTTGAAAAAGCGTTTGACAGAGTAGGCCATGATAAGCTAAGAGACATTCTTGAAAGAAAGGACATAGATAATAAAGATCTGCGAATAATTCTCAATCTATATTGGAATCAGAAAGCTAACATCAAAATAGAAAATGAGATATCACAAGCAATAGAAATACGTAGAGGAGTACGACAGGGATGCATTTTGTCACCCCTGCTATTTAATGTTTATAGTGAAAGCATCTGCCAGGAAACCCTTTTGCAAGCAAACGAAGGAATCGTAATCAATGGAGAGTTGGTAAATAATATTTCATACGCAAACGACATTGTACTAGTTGCAAGAACAGTAGAAGAATTACAACGATTACTTACAAATATAAATATTGTCTGCAACAATTATGGCATAAGTATCAATATAAAAAAAAACAAGTATATGGTCTTCAGTAAGAACATGACACAACCAGCACATATTAGTATAAACGGCATTCAAATTGAAAAAGTATCAAGTTACAAATACTTGGGGACTTCAATAAACAAAACTGGAGACCAAAACAATGAAATAAAAAGACGTATCGAAATTGCCAGGGCCACCTTCATAAAAATGAGAAAATTCTTCTGCAACAGAGATATAAGCATCCCTCTACGATTAAGAATGCTAAGGGGCTACGTATTTAATACGCTATTATACGGTGTAGAGGCCTGGACTCTCAAACAGAACAACATAAAAAATATTGAAAGTTTCGAGATGTGGTGCTACCGTCGAATGCTGAAGATAAGTTGGGTTGAAAGACTTACAAACTTTGAAGTCATGCGAAGGATAGGAAAAGACCCAGAAATTTTGTCAACGATCAAACGAAGAAAACTCGAATATTTGGGTCACCTGATGAAAGGACATAGATACGCATTACTTCAAAATATAATTCAAGGAAAAATAGAAGGAAAATGGAATCCAGGCCGTAGAAGAATGTCATGGTTGCGTAATTTGAGAGAGTGGTTTGGCTGTACCACTAATGAACTCTTTAGGTCAGCTGTAAACAAGGTCAGGATAGCCATGATGATTTCCAATCTCCGATAGGAGTGACACAAGAAGAAGAAGAAGGCCACCTAAACGATGGGCAGACGACGTCTTAAGAATCGCTGGGAATTTACTACAGAAAGCTCAAGACCAACAGAACTGGAAGAAATTGGAGGCCTATGTTCAACTTTAGACGCAGAAGAGTGGATGATGATGATGATAGTTTCCGTCAATAAAGAACGGACACAACTGGCCGTCGATTGACTGCTCATATATGTCGGCTGCCGCAGCCTGGCTGCCTAGTAGGCAGGGGCCCTCAGTCAAAGCTTTCATCTCTAATAGAAAATAGACACAAATTCGTGGAATATATGTTACCTATGATTAACTGCACCTACAACAAGGTAAGTATAATTTTATACGGCCTTGAAAAAACTATTTAAACTTGACATGTCACTTTTTACTGTTAGACATGCATTATGTTATCTACCAATTATGTTATTTCCGTATATAAAGGTGACACTTTATAAAAAGTAACTTCTCAGTCACGTCGTAGACGAAATATTCAACGTCAGTATTTCGATTTCAAATACAAACTTCCCATTGTTGTTCAAGTGCATCGTTAATGATGTGTAGAAAATGCATTGAAGTTGCAACTGTTGTAGGCGTTATTGTTATCCGTATAACGATATAATCATAATTATACAACACGCTTACATAACGCAAGTGTACACCGACTAAAGAAAAACAAAATATCAGTGGGAATAAAGTAGGAACAGATGATTGATACGATATTTTTGCATTGCTAACTAGATTTACAACACTGTAAATAACTAAAAATATTTAAAGATTTGAGTTTGTTTTGCGAGATTATTAATATTGTCGAAAGTTTTTTTAAAATAAATAAAGTCTTCTTCTTCTTCTTCTTGATGTGCCTATCCGTTACGAATGTTGGCGATCATCATGGCAATCTTTATCTTATCTGCAGCAGCGCAGAAAAGCGGCACAGATGTTGTATTGAACCAGATTCTGAGGTTCTTTAACCAAGATGTTCTTCTTCTTCCTGCACCTCGTTTTCCAAATATTTTTCCTTGCAGGATGGCTTGAAGGAGAGTATATCTGGATTCATTTCGCATAATATGTCCGAAGAACTGTAACTTTCGAGATTTGATGGTGGTCAGTACTTCTCGATTCTTATTCATTCTTCTGAGGACCTTCTCATTTGTGACTCGGTCAGTCCACGGGATCTTAAGCATTCTCCGATTTTCTGCACATATCTTCGTTCAAGGTCCACGATTCAACACCATAAAAAAGGACAGAGAAGACGTAGCATCGCAGCATTCTTACTTTTATATCAAGAGAGAGGTTGTGACTCTTGAAGAAGGCCCCCATCCGATTGAAGGTGGATCTAGCTTTTCCGATGCGTGCTCTAATCTCCTGGTTGTAAATAAAGTAGTAAAGCAAAAATATGAATTTTGGTTTTGTCAATAGAAATCTCGGATCTCTGGTTTCGAGATTTAATAATTATATAATATTAATTTATAATATAATATTAGATTTAATAATAATTTATAAATAAACAAAGACTCTTCTTAGGCAAATATGATTGTAAAGGTATCTCTAGTTGAATGAGATTATTACCTCACAAGTATCATAACAATACAACCATAATCATCATCATCATCATTCTGGCTTTACAACCCTGCGTGGTTCCTAGCCTTCTCAAGAATTTCTCTCCAGTCGTCACTATCCATCGCCTTTGTCCGCCAAGCACGTATTCCCACATTTCTCATGTCTTCATCGATGTTATCAAGGAACCTTGTTCTGGGTTTTACTCTTCTTCTCTGACCAATGGGTCTATCAAGGAGCGTTTTTCTAGCTGGGTCATTTTGTTCCATCCGCATTACATGTCCTATCCACCTCAGACGTCCTATCTTAATATGTTTTACGATGATTACAACCATAATCGGTGTTTGGAAAAGTATTTAGTATTTATTCATATATTTTGTTTTATTATTATCAACACGTCATCATGAAAAATCATTAATTACCCCAAAATGCTCTTGATAAGTGCATTTAACAGATTACCTTCTTGAGGCCTTATCTGATTTATTGCGTCTCGAAAAGGGGCGTGAACGCGATTTTGTAAAGTTTACACGATCTGCCTACAAGTAAATAGGGATTGGTTCCTACAAAACGAAAAGAACTAAGCAAGACGTTGTGGCAAGCGCACTTACAACTGGAAATATTACTTCTTGCTGTCTCGTCGTCAAATATTTCATTTCTTCTTGGCTGCCGTTAACAAGTAACGAACACTAACATATCAAAAAAGAAAACCCCATGGTTTAGAGAGGAAGTGAAGACAAAATGTGAAGAAAAGAAGAAGGCCTTTTTACAATAAAGAACACAACAAACATAACAGGAATCTAACCACTTGTTGTGAATTTATTAAAAGGTTCAATATTTATAACACTTACGGATTTAATTTATTTCTTTATTTATATTAACTTATCTGACAATAATTTATTATATCCGTACGTACAAATTCGCGAGCGCGGGTCTTGAGTATTAACTGTCTCTCCATATAAAAATGTTGTATTTATATACGAAATCCTGATATACTGGAATAGTCGAGAACATCAAGTTGGAGAATTCACCATAATTTGAATCTAGACTTCCACCGAAATTTCTACAATAAAACAGAATAATTAGTCATAAAAGTTAGGCCAGTATATTTATCGTAACATTGCCCCCCTCTTAAAAGATGGTTCCTCCTGGAACCTTGTCGGGACTGGAACCGGAACTGTATGCTGGTATCGGCAACTGGACCCTCTTTTACAACTTCCAGTTGTATAAAAATGACAAGGGACGGTTTTCTCTCCGCACCAGTAACTATGCGGATTGCAACAGACTGACACCTGGACTTCGGTGTCTTTAAAGATCTCCTCCACCATATTTCGGATAACCCTCCAATCTAATTGGCGGCACTCCAACTTTGGCATGGCTAACTTTTGCACGTCGGACTCTAGTACGTGCTCTCTCAATTGAAGTAAGGCTTCCCATACATCTCGGTAGGTAGGTTGGTCACGGGCAGTGTCTTTTGTTACCAGGTAGAAAAGGTAACGTGATGCATCTTGGAGTTTCAAGGTTTTACCGGGAGCTGGCACCTGGCATTGAAGTTCTGCAACTCGACCAAACTTCCTTCGAAAGACGGATGCCAACCCTGGTGCGTCTTTGATACTGGCCGGGATGGTAAGGGCCAGCGAGTAGTCATCGGGGAGCGCGAGTAGATCTTGCTTTTCTTCAGTGGTAACACCATGTCTTGCTTTACCGGTACCTCCATAGGCACCCATGAATTCCTCAAACGTGAGGTCAAACACATCTTGGACTTGGTTTACTTCCACTTCTTCATCTACGTCGTGGTCACCTTCGAAAGATGCCAACCGGTTATGGTGTACTATCATTGGCTTTCCCCTCGGAATCTTGCTTATTCGGTAGATGACATCGTTGATCTTCTCCATGATGAGGTATGGACCTTCCCAAAACTGCTGCAGTTTGGGAGAACAACCTATTCGCTTCTTGGGATTATACAGCCATACTTTGTCGTTCTTCTTAAAGCAACCCTTTTCGGCTTGTGTATCGTACCGTTTCTTCATTCGGTCGCTAGCGATCTGAAGGTGGGAACGGACCAACTCATGTACATCGTCCATTCTTCTTCGTAATTCGATCACATAATCTTCACCTGCTACATCTTCTCCAGGTCGACACCCAAATTCTAGATCACAAGGTAGTCGCATTTCGCGTCCGAATAGGACTTTGGCTGGTGTCTGGCCTGTTGATTCGTTAACAGCAGATCTGTAGGCCATTGTGAAGAACGGAAGGTATTGGTCCCAGTCTCGCTGATGATCGGACACCATCTTTGTCAAATACTTGCCAACTGTCCTATTCATTCGTTCTACCATACCATCCGATTGCGGATGATACGCGGTAGTTCTTGTTTTCTTCATGCCTAGTCTATCACATATTCCTTGGAATAGATCACTTTCGAAGTTCCTGCCTTGATCACTATGGATCTCCAAAGGCACTCCAAATCGGCTGATATATTCTTGGATCAACTTATCTGCAACGGTGGCGGCCTTCTGGTCTGGAAGTGCGTAAATCTCGACCCACTTAGTGAAGTAATCCATTACTACCAACATGTACTTGCCCCCATTTTCACTTTCTGGAAATGGCCCTGCAATGTCCAAAGCTATTCTTTCAAACGGGCTTCCAACATTATATTGTCTCATAGGAGCTCTCCTTTTCCGGTGAGGCCCGTTACTCGTAGCACAAATAGTACATTTCTTACACCAGTCTTTTACGTCGTCGGAACTGTTCATCCAATAAAACCGTTCCCGAATTCGCTGAAGGGTTTTCCTTACACCAAAATGCCCTCCCGATGGACTGTCGTGTAACTGACGAAGTACTTCGGCTATTCTGCTCTTTGGGATCACCAACTGTCTTCTCTTCTCTGAACCGTCATCATTTTCCAGGACTCGTTTAAGCAAGCCATCTTCGATGATAAATGAGTCCCACTGGGCCCAATACGTCTTAACTACTGAGCATAGGTTTGATATTTCCTGCCAAGGTGGTCGACGGTTTTCCTCTTTCCATTTTCGGATTTTCTGTATAACTGGATCTCTCTCTTGTTCTTCCCTTATCTTAGTAGGCGTCCAGTCGTCGTTGACAATCGTCGTTCTTAGCACTGCTGCTTCCTTGGATTCCGTTTTGTTGCAGTGGGGACACTCTGCTAGGCATGGCCTTCTGGAAAGAGAATCAGCGTTTCTGTGGCTAACTCCGGCTCGGTGCTCAATCTTAAAATCGTATTCTTGGAGTCGTTCGATCCACCTGGCTATCTGACCCTCTGGATTCTTAAACTGCATCAACCACTTAAGGGCGGCATGGTCGGTTCGGATTAGAAACTTTCTGCCATAGAGGTATTGATAGAAGTGCTCTACTGATTTAACTACTGCTAGAAGTTCTCTCCTCGTGACGCAATAATTCCGCTCAGGTTTTGAAAGAACTTTACTAAAATATCCGAGGACTCGTTCCTGTCCTCCTTGAATCTGAGACAGCACTCCTCCAATTCCCACATTACTTGCATCTGTATCTAAGATGAACTCTCCTTCTGGCAGTGGATACCCTAAAATTGGTGCTGTTATTAAATGCTTTTTCAAGGTCTCAAAGGCATTTTGGCAGTCTGTATCCCAGCGGTAATCTCTTGCTTCCTCCGTAAGTCGCGTTAATGGCTTAGCGATATCTGCAAACTTCTTAATAAACCTCCGGTAGTAAGTACATAGTCCAAGAAAACTTCTCACTTGATGTTTGTCAGTTGGTTTTGGCCATTCCTTAATGGAATCGATTTTTCCTTTATCCACGGCCACTCCTTCTTTACTGACTATATGACCCAGATAATTGACTTTACCTTGAAATAGCTGGCACTTCTTGGGGTTTAGCATCAATTGGGCAGCTTTAAGTCGATTAAAAACGTTTTCTAAATTCCTCAAATGATCTTCGAATGTCTCCCCCAAGACGATTATGTCATCTAAATAAACCAGGCATGTTTTCCAAGATAACCCTCTCAACACATTTTCCATAAGCCTCTCAAATGTCGCAGGAGCATTACAAAGTCCAAATGGCATAACGTTGAATTGCCACAATCCAGATCCTGTGGTGAAGGCTGTCTTTTCTTTATCGACTGGGTCCATTTCTACCTGCCAGTATCCAGACTTCAAATCTAAAGTAGAAAACAATTTACTTCCAGCCAATGTGTCCAATGTGTCATCGATCCGAGGCAGAGGATAACTATCTTTCTTGGTAACGTTGTTCAGCAAACGGTAATCCACACAGAACCTCGTCGTTCCGTCTTTCTTCTTAACCAGGACCACCGGAGAGACCCATGGACTCGTAGAAGGTTCTATCACCCCGTCTTTCTTCATTTCCTGAACAATCGTTTCAGCTTCCTCTCTCTTCGCCTGTGGTAATCGTCGAGCTGTTTGACGAATTGGCTTAGCATTACCAGTATCAATTTTATGCTTAACAACGGTAGTTCTTCCCGTCAAGTACCGTCCCGGTAAGTCTCACAGGAATTTCCTTAGCCGAAGTCACCAATTCCTTTCCAATTATGATTCCACGGCCAACCTCATCGTCGTGGTTCCAAGGCTCCATCATAACAGGTCTCCCTTCGTCCACAAATCCCTGTAGCCGCGCTACTATGATCGTTTCGCTTCTCGCAGGCACGACTGTATCTTCTGTAATGGCTGCTTGCACAGTGTTATCATTATGTGGATGGAGAAATACCTCCTCGTTGCCAACTTTGATTACCTTATTCTTAAAATCCAATTGGAATCCATGCATATTCATTACGTCCGTTCCTAATATAACATCCTCTTCGATGTCAGCAACTATAACAGTATGGACGAACTTTTCTGCTCCAATTCCCAATTGTACCTGGATTTCTCCATGAATGTTGGCATTTTCACCTGTAGCGGTCCGAAGTCGCAACCTCGTTGGTAACAGTTTCTTTCGGCTGTTTATAACTGTCGGGCGTATAATGGTTCTGGTCGCTCCGGTATCCACCAACAACGTATGCTTTTTACCATTTATGTCTCCATCTACATATACACTATCTTCACGACATTTCAAAGAAGCTATTAGTATGAGAGGGTCTTTGGAAGAGTTCCGGGTCGAAGCTGCCTCCCTAAGGTTGACTCGTTCTGGTTTTCCTGATGGTGAGTTTCTTGATTTTATGGTCTTCTTTTTCTTGCATGTCATGCTTTTCATCATGTTAACGAGCTGGTCAAGTTTATCTTCATCTCCTTCCTCTTCTACAGTCCTAACTTTACTGTACCCACCAGAGGCCTGCGTAGCTGACTCGTATTCGAGGGCGGCGGATAAGACATCAACCAGCGTCTTGTGACGAGCTAATCGTAGTGTTCTCTGCATTTCATGATCACGAAGACCATCAATAAACGTTTGAACGGCCAATTTTTCCATCATGTCTTCGGGAGCTGTTGGATAAGCATATCGTACTAGTCTGGCAATATCTACCTCATATTCTTGAAGAGCCTCATCTTTCTTCTGTCTACGATTTTTAAGCTGCGACTGATATACATGCTCCAAATGTTCGTGGCCATATCGCATATTTAACCTCTTCTTCAGTTGTTCGAAATCATCGGTCTCCTTTACTGCTATGGTCTGAAGCACATCTAAGGCATCTCCTCGAAGAGCGATAGTCAGGTTTACCGCCTTTTCTTTTTCAGACCATCCATTTGCTCTTGCGGCTGATTCGAACTGTTTCATGTAGTTGTTCCATGATGATTTTCCGTCGAAAGTTGGGACTTTAACATGAATAGAACCTCCACTTCCTTCAAATTTCGGCCGTGTCTCCAACTTAAATTTCGTCTCGTCTTCTTTTATCTCCACTGTAATCGGATTGTTACCTCTCTCTGCTGTCCCTGTTTCTTCCATCTTCCTTTCCATCTCTTTAATCTTTTCTTCGAAGGCTAACATATCGGCAGCAACTTGGTTTTTTAACGAAGATATTCTATCGTCCAGGGCAGACATCTCAGAAGTGACTTTGCTTTCTAAAGAAGCGATGTCGCCGGAAACTTTCGAAATATCGCCAGAGACTTTGTTCTCTAATTTCGAAATCGATGAGATGACAGCATCATGTTTGTCTTCAAATATATAAGTCTCTGGATCTAGTCCTTCTTCTAGCAAAGCGTTCTTTAGTCGTTGGACTAACTCAGCCTTTTTTCCGGTAGAAGCTAATTCTCTGTCTTCTAGATGTCTTCTTAAAGTAGTCACTGTCAGCTCATAAATCGTCGTCATTTTCACAATTTATTTTATATTCACTTGTATTATTATTATAAGTCTAATTTATGTTCGATCTCACTCTGACACCATTTGTTGTGAATTTATTAAAAGGTTCAATATTTATAACACTTACGGATTTAATTTATTTCTTTATTTATATTAACTTATCTGACAATAATTTATTATATCCGTACGTACAAATTCGCGAGCGCGGGTCTTGAGTATTAACTGTCTCTCCATATAAAAATGTTGTATTTATATACGAAATCCTGATATACTGGAATAGTCGAGAACATCAAGTTGGAGAATTCACCATAATTTGAATCTAGACTTCCACCGAAATTTCTACAATAAAACAGAATAATTAGTCATAAAAGTTAGGCCAGTATATTTATCGTAACACACTATAAACGAATCAGAAATAAAACTTTAGTTAGACAAATAAAAGAGGAACACTGGCAGAGTTTCTCAAAACAGATGGAACAGGACTACTACGGAACACAAAAAGAAATATTGAGAATGATCAGAATACAAAGAAAAGGGATGAACGAACTAATAAAAACGAAACACATTCAGAACGAGACATGGGTAGACTACTTTCGATCCGTATTTGCTAAAGGTGACGACAATGAAACAACAACACTAGAGGTGACGACAAACGAAGAAATAAATATTGAGGAGGAAGAGGTAAAGGAAGCATTAAGGAAATTAAAAAATAGAAAATCACCAGAAGAGGACAGAATACCGAACGAACTTGTAAAGTAAAGAGGACCACATCTGACCAAACAATTATTAAATTTAATCCAATAAATAATAGAACAAAACAGAATTCCTCAAGAATGGAGATCAAGCATCCTAATACCTCTCTTCAAAAATGGAGACAAATCGGACCCGGAAAATTACAGAGGAATTAATTTATTCAACACAACACTAAAATTAACAACCAAAGTGATAACAAATAAACTGAATGAAATTATAACACTAGCAGAAGAACAACAAGTGTAAGAGAAATCATTAGAATATAACAAACCGGTATATGTACGTTTAGTGGACCTTAAAAAGGCGTTTGACCGCGTCAAATTAAAGGACGTTATCCACTTATTGTACGCAAGAGAGATACCTCTAGGAATAATCAAAACGATCGAAAATATCTACCATAACAACACAATAAAAGTAAAAGTAGAAGAAGAACTAACTGACCCTATTGAAGCTGGCAATGGGAGTCGTCTATTATTCAACCTGATTATGGATGAAATAATAAAAAAAGTAAGAACTGAAACTAACAGAACTACTAGAAGCAGGCCTGAAGATTGCTAATAAACAAAAGCGAAAACAACAAAAAATTAGCACTAAATCACAAGATATGCTAAAAAAACGACGACAACTCCTGAATGATAACAAAAGAAATACAGTGGAGTTTACCGAACTGAACAAAACCATAAGAAAACAGATAAAGGAAGATTTAAAGAAATACCAAGAAGATCGCATTAAGAAAATCATAGAGAAGAACAAAAGTTTAAAAACAATGAAGACAAATATAGGAAAAAAAAACTAATCATGCTTAAAGCTGAGAACAATGAAGAAAGAGATCTAGGAGAAATAGAAAAATCACAGAAAGATATTACACAGACCTATACAGTTCTAAAAATGACCCACCACTATCATCTAAACAGAATCTATCGAGGAAAATACAAAATGTTGGCTCAGAGGTATTACCAGAAATAACTGAAGATGAAATCGAAAAATCCATAAACGACATGAAAAGAAATAAAGCGGCCGGTGAGGACAAAATACTGGCGGAACTGCTAAAAGAAGGAGGAGACACGATAAAAAAAAATGTTAAAAATACTGTTCAACAAATGTCTGTTTGAAGGTAAAATACCTAAACAATGGAGAAATGCCAACACAATCTTAATACATAAGAAAGGAGACCGAACAGACCTAAACAACTACCGTCCTATTTCCCTTTTGTCACAACTATATAAAACCTTCACAAGAATAATAAACAACCGACTAACCTATAAACTTGATAACTACCAACCAGTGGAACATGCCGGATTCAGGAAAGGATACAGCACAATCGACCATCTACATGCGCTTAAAATCTTAATTGAGAAAACCAATTAATACAACCTTCCGCTATACTTAGCATTCATAGAGATTATGAAAAGGCTTTCGACAGCATTGAACACTGGGCGGTGGAAGAAGCTCTGGTCAATAGTAGAATAGATTCAAGATACCGACAATTGATACATGATATTTACCAAAACGCAACCATGACCGTAATTCTGGACGACAAATTAATCACGGATAATATAAAAGTTAAACGAGGAGTCCGACAAGGCGATAGAATTTCACGTAAACTGTTTACCTTGACCCTCGAAGATATAATAAAATCAACAGATTGGGAAAACAGAGGAATATGTATTAACGGAAAGTACCTAAATCACCTTAGATATGCGGATGATATACTCCGGATCTCCTCGGAACGACAAGAACTAGAATTAATGCTGAATGAACTTCATGAAAAATCACTGCAAAAAGGCCTAAAAATTTCAACAAAACAAAAGTAATGACAAACACGGAAGACCAAGAGGCAATAAAAATACAAACAGAAAAAATAGAACAGGTAAATGAGTATATCTATCTAGGACAAGCAATCAGAGCTAACAGAGAAAATCAAACAGCCGAAATATCGAGACGAGTAAGAATGGAATGGGCAGCGTTCGGCAAACTTTCTTACGTTCTAGAAAATCAAACAATCCCTCTATACTTACGAAGCAAGGTATATAACTCCTGTATAATACCGGTGCTCACCAGGCCAATTTGGATAGGATAAGGAAGGCACAAAGAGCGATGGAGAGACAAATGTTGGGTATATCACTTAAAGATAGAAAACGTAACCAGTGGATCAGAACTAGAACAAAGACAGTAGACGCGGCAAAACTGAAATGGAAATGGGCTGGACACAATGAACGTCTCCAAGACGGACGATGGAACAATGCCATCGGAAAGTGGCGTTCATACAATGCAAAGAGATCAAGAGGCAGACCACAGATGAGGTGGAAAGATGACATCAGAAAACAAGGAGGTCCCACATGGCAGAGAACAGCTCAAGATAGGGAAAGATAGAGAGAACTGGGGGAGACCTATACTCAACAATGGAAGGATAGAGAATAGGTTAAAAAAAAAGAACTGAAAAAGGATACCAAATGGGAGAAAAACAACTTAATCTGCTATCCAGACGACGCAATACTACTCTCTCAAAGTGAAGACGATTTAAAAGGTATGCTGCATCAATTTAATATAACCGTCAGAAAATTTAACATGTTAATTTCCCCAAAAAAGACAAAATGCATGGTTACAACAGCAAATTTACTAAGATGTAAATTGGAGCTGGAAGGTCAGATAATAGAACAAATGATGGGAGTTTAAATATCCAGGCATCACATTAAAAAGCGGAAACTGAAGTGGAAGATCAAGTGAATAGAGTAAACAGAGCCGCAGGCTGCCTGAATAAAACATTATGGTGAAATAAAAATATCGGGAAAGAAATGAAAGGCAGAATTTACAAAACAGTCATCAGACCAATAATGACAAATGTGACAGAAACACAGCCTGACACAGAGAGGAGAAAAAGGATGTTAAAAACAGCAGAGATGAAAAATTGATGATAAGACATTATGGGACAGAGCTAGAAGTACAGATATACGACGTAGATGCAAGGTGGAGAACATCAAGAACTGGGTAAGAAATAGAAGAATAGAATGGAACGATGATATAAGCCGAATGACAACAAATATAGTAGTAAAGACGGCAAGAGACGGTTCCCCAATAGGAAGACGATCAGTAGGAAGACCACGAAAACGATTTACTGGAGGCACTTAAAAACAGACAGAGTCATGTCTACATAAAAAGAAGAAGAAAAAGAACTTCCGATGAAACGATAGAACCTGAAGCAGAAGATACTTCCTAAGTGTTTAAGTTTAATTCTTTAGGTGTTAAAGTATTTATTAGGATAAATAAATATTTTTACTGCTTATATTCTTAAGTTCTTTTAGTTCTTCTATTTATATTTAACATTATTTCGAGTGCTGTTGTCCCGTGCAATACACCCGGAAATATTTTACTGCGTTTCACCTTCTTAAAAGACAGATTCGATCCAAACACGCCCTCGAATATTTCAATTTCAGTTCTGGTTTCGATCCGTTCTAATATTACCTCAAAAAAGACTCACAAGGGCTGTAAATTACAATTTACTTTCAACTCGAACATCTTAATGGTTTAACGAAGCGCCTCTTCAAAGAGTATGAAGTGTTTACGACTCCTGCACTATCGACTTACGCTTATAAATTGGCGTCGGCCATTAATACGTTATCGAGTGAAAAAATCCCAAGATCAGTACCTGGTTATGATTTAACTAGATGTTTCATTATTTGTGACTAGACCATTTCCTGTCTGGTTTTTAACGATAGCACTTGAATGGTAATCGTTCTTCGTTTATCAGTCTGTATTTCTTTGGTTCGTATTGTGCTATCATAAATTGCAACTTTGTGCTGAAAAAACACCGTATCAAGCGACAGATATAATAAGCGACTGTTTGTAAAGACGATGAAGCAGATTTTTCATAATAGCCAAGTATTTACTGAACACATACTCCACAATAATAATTATTCCACTAATACCCCAGTCTATCTGTGAAAAAAATCTCGATTTCAAAATCTTTTTTTAGGTTTTTATTAATCGTTTTTGAAGGTTCTGAAAGGTATATGAGTGATAGCTGATGACAAATCCTTAAAGACGTAATAATTTTGCTTTGTTTTTTTTTTAAACAATCATAAAAAGTAAAAAAATCATTTTTTTTTACTTATAAAACGCTTCTTGTAAGAGTAAAATGGTTCCAATAAAAGTTGTAAATCTTACAAAGTTCTTTAATTTATACTGTAATATAATTTAAAACCCTTATAAGATATAGTATAAAAATGTCAATATTTTATCCCAATTGTTATTAAAAAAACCATTTGAAAAAGGACTGACTTTATGCTTAATAAACATTTATAATAACTTTAATATTTTTTTATAAAAACCCTCGAGGGTTAATATATTACATATGGTTATATGGCCTTGTATATTAATTAAATGTATTTATCTAAATACAGTGAACGGCTAAATTATGGAATAGGTATTATCATTATTTCGAGAACCGTCGAGTTTTGAGGGAAATATTACAGTTGTCAATTGTAATTTTTACTTTTGAATACTAAATTATGACCCACCTTAATGAAACACAATAGAAATATTAATTCTTAGCGGATGCGGAGATAAAAAAGAACACAGAACGAGGTATGCAATTTATTCAACGCAAAATATCCAGACAGACCCATCAGCCAATCAACAGTAAGTAAAATAGTCCGAAAATTTGGAGAAACTGGGCACGTTAAACATATTCCAAACGCTGGGCGTCCTAAAATCGAAGACAATGTGAAACTTGATATTTTATTAAATGTACATGACAATCCTCACAGTAGTTCAACACAAATGGGTGAATATGCTGGAGTTTCCCAACGATCGGTATTACGTATTAAAAAAAAAAAAAGAAAAATACCATTCCTACAAAATTTAACTACATCAGGAATTAAACGACGACGATCCCGATCGCCGGCTTCAATTTTCTGACATTATGCAGGATTTATGTATCCGCAATCCACATTTCATCAATCAAATCCTTTTTTCCGATGAAGCCACATTTTTTATACATGGTACCGTGAATCATCAAAATTGCAGATATTGGAGTCAACTAAACCCACATTGGATGACTGAGTCACACACGCAATATCCTCAGAAAGTAAATGTATGGACAGGGATCATTAATGACAGAATCATTGGCCCTTTTTTCTTTAAAGAAAATCTAACAGGAGAACGTTATTTAACTTTTTTGAGAAATCAACTTATACCTGTCCTTGCTAACATGTATCCAAATGCCAATAATCCAAATTTATCTAGTGAAAATATCTGGTTTCAACAAGATGGAGCCCCTTCGCATTATGCACGTGAAGTACGTCAATTTTTAAATCATTGCTTTCCCAGGAGGTGGATCGGAAGACGAGGTTTTATAGAGTGGCCAGCAATGTCGCCAGATCTAACTCCTCTAGACCTTTTCCTTTGGGGTTACATAAAATCAAAAGTTCATGTCAATAGACCCCAAAACTTACAGGACTTGAAAGATAGAATTAGGCATGAAATGAGTCTAATTACTCCAGAAGTCATCCGCAATGTATTTGATGAATGTGTCCGTAGATTCGCATATTGTCAAGAAACCGATGGATGGCATTTCGAATATTTAATTTAAAATAATTATTATGCATAATTTGGTTACTTTAAAGTACATTATTAATTAAATCATTAGTTGTAATTTAGTTGAATTTAAATAAAAAAAAATTGTTTTTGTACCCTTAAAAAAATATTTTAGTTAAAAATGTAATGTCGTTAAATAGAGAATTAAATTCTCGTTTAAATGAGGTGTCGCATTATACCGATTTCTATTTACAAAAATTAACGATTACGTCACTACACCTACACCGGTGACATCATCCCTACTCCATGTACGTTATACCATGGGTATTTTATAACAAAAATCGACCTGTTTAGGGATTTCCCTCAAAACTCGACGGTTCTCGAAATAATGGTAATATTCCATAATTTAGCCGTTCACTGTATTACATTTCCAAATTACAAATTTATCATTTTTCGTCACTTCGAATAGCTCTTTGGAAAATGCATTTTCCTTGTTCAATAATGTAATTTTCATTTCCACATTATCATTTTTGTTCACAACATTTCCTACGAATAGAATTTGATATGAATCGAATGCAAAAACTTTCATTGAGATCCATACTACTGCAAAAACTTATTATAAATTATTATTTATTTATATATTTATTATTATAAATTAATTTTGAAATAGATACTACGAAAATAAAAGTTTGTAAAAAGTTTTTCTGTGTAACACTTGACATTAGTAACAATACACTAAGTACGATAATTCGAAAAACAACAGATGCTATTGTAGAAGAACAAAAACGAGTCACCTGTAAGAGTTTTAACAAGACGGAGGATAACTTAATACTAGAAGTAAGAAACCACATTGATAGTCTTCCTCATGTGCCTGCACATTACTCACGAGCACGAACAAATAAAACGTATCTGGATAGATCGCTGAACATTACTATGATGTACAATCTCTATAAGAACAATTGTGAGAAAGCAGGTAAACAATTTGTATCTAAGACAATTTACTCTAGAATTTTTAATTCTGAATTTAACATATCTTTTTTTGTACCAAAAAAAGATTTACGTAATTTTTGCACAGAATCTAAGAACCTCAAAGATGATGAACGCATGCTAAAACAAAGCGAATATGAAGAACACAAACTGGATATTCTCTTATCGAAGCAAATTAAAGACAGTGACAAGGAGAATGTAGCACCGTTTTGCAGCTTCCAAAATTTTTCTACAAAAGCAAAGATAATGCTTTTAATTTCACAGTATTTGATATCAAAAAACTTTAAGGCTATTGCAATTTTTGGCAAGAAGGAATAGCGAAGGAGGGGGGGGGAGCTCAGGAAATTGCCACCTGCGTTTATAACTACTTCATACAACATTGTCAAAACAAACATTTTTTACAATGGCAACTACACTGCCCAAAATAAAAATAAATTTTTGGTTAGTATGTACATTTATGTAGTAGCAACTACAAATGTCCAGAGTATAACTCCCAAATACTTAGTTATGGAGTACAAATAATGAAGGAGATTCTATGCATGCCTGCACAGAGTAAGAAAAAAAGAGAATTCTGCGACAAGGCCCTATTTTGGTATCAGCAGAACTGGTTATCGTAATGAAACTGGCTAAGAAAATGGGTAAATAAAGAATATGAAAATGAAGAATTTTTGGATTAGAAGGAACCTAGGAAAAAATTTTAATATCGATGATCAAGGAACAAAATGCAACTGGAATGGAAAGGATTTGAAAGATTTATCGCTGTGAGATTCAAAGTGCGAGGAAGAAGGTTTGAAAGCTCAAATATGATTATTGAAAACTTATATTTATATAGAGCCACCTTTAATACCAAAAAACAAAAAAGCGGACCTTATGTCTCTTTGCCAGTCACGAATTATACCTGAAAAGTACTATAAATTTCATCAGGATCTTAAAGCAGAAAATTCTGATAAAAATCACGAAACAAGATCGGAAACTGACTTTTTTTAGTAATATAATACATTAATAAAGAAATTATACGTAAATTTTGTTTTATTTCCTGTCAATACTAATTTCAAAGATGAAAAATGTTATAAGATAACTAACTAATACGATTGTTGTATAATTGCTACAGTGAGATAATTTACAAAAACCTGTAGATAATTCTATCTAACAATTTTTATAAACATTGAATATGTTTAAATCAAATACCGGATGATTTTCTATTAGTACAAATTACCAAAATTTCAGTAATCAGCAACACCAAATTAATAATCAATTTTGAATATTAATTACTTAATATCTCAGAATAGTAACTTGCGAATCTCGTTGTTGCTTTGATGTGTCGATATATGGAGCCTGCTAAAAAGTCGTGTTGCGCGTCGTATACCTGCTCCAACAACAACTGTGTCCTCCAGTATCGAGGTGGCAATATCCATTACTAAAAACGGATACCAGCTTTTTTTTAATATACAGTTCATTGTTGTTTTAGCCGAGACCAGACAAATATAACAATACATAATCATACCATAGAAATGTTGAACATTATGTATATCTAGGTCATGTCATCAAACTAGGAAAACCAAATCAAGATGCTGAAATTAAAAGAACACAACTGGCACGGGGCGCTTTCGGCAAACTAGCATATATCTTGAAAAACACCTCCATTCCTGTAAACTTAAAGGAAAAAGTGAATAACACATGCATACTACCAGTTTGTACCTACGGCTTGGAGACAGTAGCCCTTACCAAAAAATCTGCTAAAAAATTAGAAACAACGCAAAGAGCAATGGAACGAATCATTGGAATATCACTGAGAGACAAGATTAGAAACACCGAGATAAGACGTAGAACGAAGATTAGGGATATTGTGGAAGAAATTACAAAAATGAAATGGCGCTGGGCATGTCACGTAGCTCGATATAATGACAACAGGTGAACACGGAGAATTCTAGAATGGAGACCAAGGACGACAACAAAAAGCATGGGAAGACCTCAAAAAAGATGGGTAGATGACATAAGAGCTGTGTGGCAGGCAAACAGTGGCTTATATTGGCGCGAGAAGAGAAAGAAGGAAGCAATTGGGAGAGTCCTACATTCAGGAGTGGACGGAAAATGGTTGACAAAGAGAGAAGAGAGAGTTGTTTTAAACACTTTGAAAGACTGCAGTTGATTTTTTCAATAAATTTTCTATTTTTCTTAAATTTTTTATTATTGATTGATTTTTTATGATAATGATGAAATTTTATGCTAAACGACTTTACTGATTCAATATACACAAGAATCAATGCTTAGCTTTGCATCAATAAATAATAATTTCGAAAATGTTTTAAATATTTGGGATGGTCCGTTTTCTATGATGCGGAGTGATTTTTCTCGACAAGGTCATGATGACTATATCTATCTTTGAAGAACTTTATTGAAATATTTGAAAAAAAAAAACACTGTATTGCGATGCTAATTATTTCACTTTGTATTTACCTAAGCTGTATTAAATTTAAACACAACAGGAGGTTATATACCCAAAAAAATTAAGAGGTTTATATATTTACATACGTTTATATCCGTATTTTTAAATCCCACAAAAAAGTCCTAGATACCGGCATTATCCTTGAGAAAACTATTCGAATAAAAACCTTCCTAATTAATTAAAATTTATAATTTCGTGAAGACAAAATACGTAAATGTAGATTATTTATTAGCGTTTCTTATGATTTTATTACAATGTTTGCATATTTAATGTAACGAAATGATAAATATTAATCTGAGTAGAAGTCGGCAGTCTGTTAAGTTCGATATTAGCGAGATTTTAAGAAATAAACAACAAATTTGGAGCGGGTTATCTATACGGTTCAAGTAACTTAAATTTTATAATGTGTGAAGATTTAAAGATTTAGTTGTTTGATGATTTGCGGGAACAAAATATTTATTTAAATATATAGCATAGGGTATCTTTGTTAGGCTGGCTATCGAACAGATATCTAATACAGTTAAACCTCGATATAACGGACTACTTGAGGGAACGGAGTGGTGTCCGTTAAAGCCGAAAGTCCGTTATATAAAAATATGTTTAAAATAAATCAAAAAACTTTTTTTTGAAAATATGTTTGTACAGTGCATTTAGATATACATAAAAAATACAAAATACAAACAAAATTCGGACATTCGTCGTGAAGTGACGATGATATCGAAGAGCTTGCTGTTTGACGGTAATCCTGTTTTAAGAATGGAGTCAAGTTTCTCACATTTTCGATGTTTGCTGTTTTTTTATGATCAACTCTCTAAAATTACGAGAATGGCTAAAATACAGTTGAACTTCGTTATCTGATAAATAATCAATAAATGTTATTAGATCGTCAAGATACGATCTTACCTCTGATAACTTAATTTTTGGCAGTGTTGTTCAGTCATGATGTTATACCCAGAGTCACCTTCATCTACTTCTAGATATTGTAAAACATCTTCCTCAGCTACATGTTCTCCGGCAATATTATGTATTGTCCTACAAAAATCAGTAACTTCCAACTCTTCTAAATCTATGTCGGCATCTTGGACATCAAACAAATTCTTCCAACAATTTTTTTAAGTTTTCACCTCCTCTCATGCTACATCAAAATTAAAAATTGTTGATTTTAAATGTAAGACCTTAAGTTTTGCAAGGTACGCTGCTCTCTTGTATCCTCTCCATTATCTCCATCGAGCAATACAACCAATATATTCGTTTGGTTGCTAAATTATTTCCTGATAATATATGGGTTGAATAAGCGATGTTGTATTTTTTGGCAAAAACATACAGCTAAATTTGCCATCTTCTGAACGTAGAATATTTTCACAGGGGTGAGCAGGAGCGTGTCTAAAAGCAATAAACATTTCACCTCTTCTGGTGGTATTCCCATTTCTTGAAATTTTCTCACTAAAGGTACGAATTCTTTGAAAAACCAATTTTTGAAAATATCTGAGGTGAACCATGCCTTCTTAGAGCTATAATATGAAACAGGCAGATGATACATTATATCCATTAAAACTCTGGGCTTACGAGATTTGCCAACCATTACAGGAGTCAATCTATGCGATCCATCGGCGTTAGCACAAAGCAGTGCCGAAATCCTGTCCTTGCTGATTTTTCTTCCAGAATTCGATTTCGTTACTTATATGTTCTACTAATTTTTGTCTAAAAGGTTCTATTTCTTCTTTTGGTGCACTTGAAGCTTCGCTGTAAATTCTTTTATTCATGATTCCGTGCCTTTTGCGAAAGCGCCAGAGCCATCCATCACTTGCTCTGAATGGTGTGTCCATATGATTTGCTAATTTAATTGCAGCAGATTTCAATTCGATTGCCCGGACCGGGACCCCAGTAGAACGTTGTTGGCCGTACCATTTTAAGATTGCTTCTTCCAGTGAAGTTTCACGAGCCAATTTCATTCGTTTTCTGAGATTGCTGTTCTCCCCTACATCACACATTAAGCAAATTTATTTACTTTGCTTTTGTTTTTTTTTATGTCCGAAACAGTTTGCTCTTTTATGCCACATTGATCACATATATGCGACACAGACGTTTTAAACTCCAACTTTTGTATAATCTCTAGTTTTTCATTGATCGTTAGATTGATTGTTTTCCGTTTGTCAATATGAGGGTAGAATTGCAATATTTTTAACTTATTTACTGGCGTAGACTAAATGTGTTGATTCCACAATGAATAAACAAGTCAAACTGCTGTAGAGTTGTGAGAATCCCCGTCCAGCGTTCTAAACACCCATATAATCAAAGAAAACTACGCGTTATTATATCAGGGAAACCCCTAATAATATGCGATGTTCTCACTTTCTGTCTCTTGCCTACACTACAAATATGTAAATTTATATCTCATGTGTTTAGATATATTAAAACAAACATCATAGTGCCCATCCACAAAAATGGGACAAAACAAAATGCGCGAATTATAGAGGAATTTCATTCCTATACAAGGCATATAAAACCCTCTCAAACATCATTCTTAGTAGACTAATCCCTTATGCTGAAAATGTCCTAGGCGAATATCAAGCCGGTTTTAGGGCAAATGGATCAACTATTCACGCTGAGACAACTTCTAGAAAAGGGATGGGAGTATAACAGACCCATACACAATCTTTTCATAGACTTTCGACAGACAAATGATAGCGTAATAAGAAGCCAAGTATGCAATGCCATGACGGAGTTCTCAATACCAAAGAAACCAAAGATGACCAAAGTCTGTATGGAGGGTGGAATATCTAAAGTACGTGTAAATAATAAACTGTCTGGCAGCTTTGAAATCAACAGTGGACTCAAACAGGGTGATGCATTATCTCCACTACGTTTTAACCTTGTATTAGAGAAAGCCATGAGGTCGGCCGGAATAAAAACAGAATTAAAAAGGTGAAAGAAATAATAAGTTAGACTTACTCACAATCAATTTAATTTAACTAATCGGACGACCGGTTTCGCTTTCTATAATATGCAAAGCATCTTCAGGTCACGATACAAAGTTAAAATGCTGAAAACAATAATCCCATATTAGGGTGTTGTCTAATAAAGATAAAAAACATAGGTAGGTGATATAAATTATATAAATTACAGTAATTATGCCAATATTACATGTCTGTGGTTTTATAAATGAATAAAAATAATAATAATAAAATGTTTAAGCAGACAAGGTAAGACCCACAAATTGGTAACATCGTCTATTAAACTGTAATGAATCAATAAATAAATAAACCACTAAATAAACATTACTTTACATTACTAAGTAATGTTTATTTAGTGGTTTATTTATTTATTGATTCATTACAGTTTAATAGACGATGTTACCAATTTGTGGGTCTTACCTTGTCTGCTTAAACATTTTATTATTATTATTTTTATTCATTTATAAAACCACAGACATGTAATATTGGCATAATTACTGTAATTTATATAATTTATATCACCTACCTATGTTTTTTATCTTTATTAGACAACACCCTAATATGGGATTATTGTTTTCAGCATTTTAACTTTGTATCGTGACCTGAAGATGCTTTGCATATTATAGAAAGCGAAACCGGTCGTCCGATTAGTTAAATTAAATTGATTGTGAGTAAGTCTAACTTATTATTTCTTTCACCTTTTGAAATGGACTCACACAAGCAACACATTCATGATTTAAAAACAGAATTGCTATCGGTTCAAGGTCCCAAGCTATTACTCGCATATGTAGATGACATAGATCTCGTTGGAGACTCCATCCTATCCACGAAAGACATCTTCAACAAGGTGGAAGGAGCAACAAGTGAAGTAGGGCTGAAGATTAATGAAGAGAAGACGAAATATATGTGTATAAATAGAACGACACGAAGAGACAGAATAGGACAAAATGTGACGGTCAACACCTTCAATTTCGAAAGAGTACAGCGTTTTAAGTATCTGGGGGCCGTAATCACAGCTGACAACGACGTTACTGAAGAAATAAAAGACAGAATCCAATCTGCAAACCGCTGTCTATTGGCACTGAATAAGCTCATAAAATCAAAAAATCTTACAAGAAGTTCAAAGATCAAAATCTATAAATCCATCGTCAGACCTGTAATAACATACGAATGCGAAAGGTGGACCATGGCCAAAGCAAACGAAGAAAAGCTCAGACGCTTTGAACGAAAAATACTTAGAAAAATTTTCGGACCTCACCATGACATCCCCACAAACCAGTATAAGATCAGAACCAATATCGAATTAAAAGCACTCTACAATGACGCCGATATTGTCCAAGAAATTAAATCACAGCGATTAAGATGGGCAGGCCACGTCCACAGACTGCATAACGAGAGACTTGTAAAACTGATATGGAAGGAGATTCCCACAGGCAAAACACCACTCGGACGTCCCAGACTGCGATGGAAAGATAACATCCAAGTAGATCTCCGGAAAATGAATACTCCATTTGACCCTAGGTTGATGGAAGACCGAACAAATTGGAAAAAAGTTGTACAGTCAGCCAAGACTTACCCAGGGTTGTAGCGCTACGTGATGATGATGATAATGTTTAGATATATTATATTATGTTGATGATAAAATATTATGTTTCCCTTATGCTTTATTTATTTATTTATTTTTCAGCAAAAACATTTTTCACTGTGAGAAATTACACAATCCCGGTAGTATAACAAACACTTCAGTCAATAAATCCCAGGGCTAAATAATAAATTTTTTAGGAAAAATTTGACCTAACTCATAAACGTTATCTTCTTCTAGAGAAATCTGCTAGTGAAACGCTTCTCAACAATTATATACCTTCTTTGTAGTGCGATTTGGCTTTGGCCTCAACATACTCCTCAGTTTCTCCAATAACCTCGTCGTGTAGTCCAAACCTCTTTTCCTGGAAAAATTTTTTTTGTTATGGGACAATTTCTTTCTTATAACGCACGCAAAACACTTAATAATATTGAATTCAAAATTCTAGACCTAGCGCATTCCAAAATTCGGGAACAATAGTGCCCGTTTATATGTTCGGTTCAGGCGGTTGGTTTTTTTCAACTCTGCTGCTGAATTCAGTTCGAAGTGAAATGGTGGATCAATGTTTGATCAGCTGTCACACATCTATATAAAAACTCATGTATATTGCAATGAAAATTATACAAACAACACTCTGTATGGCCATGTTCGGTTGCCGAGGTGAGCAAACACCGTTTGCGAAGTCGGCAGCCGACCGTCATGCACATACAAAACCCCAGTACGGAGAGCCAATGATTAAAGTCACTGGTCACTAGGCAATTCCAGCGGTTTCACAAAAAGAAAGGTAAACTAGAGAAATGGCGCAAAACGCTACTCCTACTAAAGCGACAGCACTACAGAACGGCCTCTAGGGTGTCCCATTTTCCAGGATATCCAAGATCAAAAAACAAGTAAAGCCTCTCCATCCTACTGTCTGCGATTGAGTGGTGGTGGAAGTCTGTGTGGAATTCATGCCTCAATTAATTGTTGCGAACAATGATGTTTTAAGGCGCGTACACATCTGGCAAACGCATGTGACCGAAGCCTTTTGACCGAATGCATTCGATGTTTTCGGCGTTCAATGGAAAATTTGGTTTTTGCCCACAGCAAACTAATTAGTTTGCAGTTATTCGTTCAGTTTTGCGGGTATTTTTGGGGATTCGTTGCGCGGCAGTTATGTAAATTGTAAAAATGACATCGGATAAGGATATAGTTAGTGCGTTGTATATTATTAGTGAGGCGGAGGTCGAAGAAGTGAAAGACCTCTCCAAAAAGCAGAAGTAGAACACAGGTAGGATCAAGCCTACTGATTTTGAATGGTTATTAAATCAAATTGATCCTAAAATCGCGAAGATACAAAATTTAGAGAAGCGATACAGCCAACAGAAAGGTTAATGTTAACCCTACGATATTTAGCTACTGTGACTCATATAAAAGTTGTATGCACTGGATTCCATAAAACTTCCCGCTCTCGATATATAAAGTTTTAAACAAGAAGAATTAGTACACTTCTTAAATTGCAAAGTAGAAAATCAAAATAAAATCGCGACGATGTTCAACACTTTCACTCGGAAGGGTACACACTAAACACAGCCAATAGATCCGTAAACTAATTTTTCAAAACCAAATTCAGATTTTTGCTTTAATTTGTGCCTTCTCAGAATTGCAAGACAAAACAGACGTTGATAAAGATGTTATTAGAGACATGGGGAATCAAGATATGAAAGATTTATTTTCACGTTCAGAGCGTCTGTAAATAGGCCTTCTGATGATCCCTTTTAGGATGAAATACGTATAAGCGGATATAGACGCACTATACGTGAAATCAATATCTTAACTGCCTTTTTCCTTTTACAGCCAATAGAATTCATTCTTCAATTGTCTTTTTATGTACCGTCTTTTGATGTACAGTGAGCGAACTCTAGCGAAGGCAAACACGTACGTTTGGTATCTTTTGTTGGGCGTACACATTTACCAAAGGCGTTTGGTCGCAAGGTTTCGGCGACACGCATTCGCCAAATGCGTACGCGCCTTTAGACGACTGATATTTCCTTAGTTATATATACATTGTTCCTTTATTTATCAACATTATTAGTTTGCTATTGTAAGAAACAGGGAAACTAAAAATAAGATGGTATTAACTTCTTCTTCTTCTATTCTTAGAATAAAAATTCGCAAATTTAATATAGTTAAAAGATATAAAATAATAGTTATATACTCTCCGAGATTAAGCAATCTAAAAGCTTCTAAAAGGCAACTGGTATAAAAATACCGCCTAGTATTGAAAAGATGAATCGTAAATAGTTTTCATTTTATTATTACATCTGCAGGATACGTATGACACAGCTGCTTCTTTTTCTTCTCGTTTCAAAGTAGAGACTATTACTTCAATAGTTACCTATTTAAGGCTAAGTGAGTACCTGGTATTACACTGCTACGAAGTACCATAGATAATTACCTGCAACAAAAAAAAAATCGTTAATAATAATCAGATAAATAGTTAAATGTGTATATGTATGACAAAGAATACTAATTTGTTAGAATGCAGTTTTAACTAAAGCTTTGGATAACATCACTGATAATTTTCAAAAAATATTAAAAAAAAATTTATTGGTTTAAAAGATGCTTCGAACCTTCTACATAAGTGGTAATTTTTTGTATAATAAAATCGCTAGAAGTTTAAGCGATTTTTTGCCTTTTTTTTAACTTTTAAATCCGAACTCTATTCATCATCAACGTTCGAAATTATTTAAAAATACAGATACAATTGATTAAATGAAAAAGTCTAAACAATTCCGAGCCAAAATTCAATTCTGTTGAACCGTACTTATAACCGAGTAATTATCAGTATTAAATCCAACTGTCCCTACTAGCTGGGGTATAAATTTGGTTCGTTTGCTTAATAGAATGTTTTTTAACAGACTGTTCAGTCACTAAAATAAGACCAAATCAGTTAGCAAAAAGTTATACACTTTTATAACGATAAAAAGAAGATCATTTGTTTGCATGTGAAAGAGCTTCTTGGCATATTTGTTCGCTGTAGATACTAAACAAAAGCGGTGACAATATACAACCCTGTCGTACTCCTCTACGTATTTCTATTGCTGTGTATCCCATCTGTGTATCGTTAATATCGATATCTAACTTTTGATAGATTCGGTTGTGGATGACACAGATACACGAATCTGTGTTTATAATACGTAATTGGTTTCGTACGAAGTACTAAGTACTTTTAACTAGACTAAACACAGACGATATTAATTATAGGAGTATCTACAGGACAATCAAAATTTTGAGGGCCGTTATTACTATAAAAATGAAACGCTACAGTTTTAATGTACAAGGAAGGTCCGATAAGTACTGAGCCCCACCGCCCAATGACGCCACTATCGCAAGATAAATTTACTATGGTGCAGTGAATTCTCGTAGTGAAAATTTCAGCCTAATCGGACTCATAGTTTTATTTTGACCATGTGTGAATGTGGACGTGTCTGGGGATTTTAGATGAGATTTAATGGAAAAGGGCAATCTCGAAAGATGACTCTTCTCCTTCAAAGGCGACCATCAAAAATTGGTTAAACGAGTTTCAACGTGGTCAAACGTCGGTTTTTGATGAGCCACGCCCAGGTACCCCGAAAACTGCTACCACGAAGGATAACGTGACAAAAATCCACGATCTCGTATTAACAGACCGCCGATTGAAGATGCGCGAAATAGATGAGGCAATAGGCATCTCAAAAGACCACGTGAGTCATATCCTGGTTGAAATTTTGTGCATGAGAAAGCGGTCGGTGGAATGGGTGCCGCGTTTGCTCACTCCCAACAACAAGCGCAACCGTGAGTCCCCGTCCACGAAACATAGATCCACTGGTACACACCAGAGACCAAGAAACAGTCGAAACAGTAAACTTCACTTCAGAGAACGTGCTCCGAAGGAAGCGAAGACTTTCTTATCGTTCCGACAGGTTATGGCGACCGTTTTCTGAGATTCACAAGGCGTGATTTACATCGATTATCTGGATAAGCGCAAAACGGTTACAGGGTTCTACTAAACCGAATTAGTGAGCCGATTCAACGCCGAATTAAACAAAGAACGGCCCCATTTGACGAAAAAAAAAACATAAACAGTATTATCTCTGTTAGTTCTATGTTATTCTATGACTTGGATCTCGTTTTCTATCTATTTTATGGTATGGTATTTTGTATTGCCCATTATGTGTCTAAATTGTTTTTTAGATGGGCAAATTACCTTTTTTTATTGTTACCTAGGAAATGTACTTCCATATCGGTGGATCGGAAGGGGTTCGCTATTTGCATGACCAAGCAGATCCAAACATTTAACTGTACATTAACCATGACAATAGAGCGGCTCACACCCCTGCCGTCTCCCCGATCAAATTTTTCGAATTTGCTACTCCATGATTCACCAGATTTGACCTTGTGCGACTTGTTTTTGTTTTCAAACTTAAAAAAGTTACTCGCCGGGCAGAAATTTAAGTCGAATGAGAAGGTTAACGCCGCCATAGAGTCTAACTTACTCTGCAGATCTCGAGAAAATGTATATTCCAGACGGGTTAAAGAAGTTGGAGCATCGCTGGGTCAAGTGTATTGAGCTAACAGGAGTCTATGTTGAGTAATAAATCGCCAGTTTTTTAAAACTCGTTTTCCTTTTGTAAGCTAAAGACCCATTTACACGGGTAGAGTAACGATGCAAGTACTTGGTAGAGTAGAGTAACTCTACCCGTAAAAACGCTCAGCGCAGTAGACTAGCAAGTAGAGTGCATAGTACGTGGTAGAGTAGAGTGACTAGCAACATGTGGCAAAGTAACTCTACTCTACTACAACCACCACCGCCAAAATATCCACTCGCCTACGCACTCTACCCATGGAACGCGGTCAATTCTGGTAGAGTAGAGTAGGTAGGAGAGTGCATAGGGACGCTGTCATTCCGGTTGGAGTTGTGTTTTGTGTAAATTGTGAAAATGAAGTTCACCGAAGATGAACTTCATTTCACTTTCACTTTAAAACTTGTAGAGATGTATGGCGAATACCAGTGTTTATGGAATATAAGGTGCACTTATAATCAAGAGTGTTTAAACGTATACGTTCCGAACGTGAAATAGTTCACTCCTATGGAAGCAATCATGAAAGGTGCAAAAAGAAACAAGAAAACTGAAGGCTTACGGGTAAGTTAAAGGTTTTTATTACTTGTTAATAAAAAATACAATAAGAAATAAAAAATGTATTCTTATCAAGATCAAAGAGCTGAGGCCCCGTGTGTATTCCTTCTTTCAAGCCACTCTCTCATCCACTCTTTTCTTTGTTACAAAGCGACCTCAGTTACAAATGCATTTGCAACAGTAGCTAAACAATTTTGAATCAATTTTCGTTTTCTTGAATTCATTTTGTACTAAACAAACACCAACTCCACACTATACTAGCATAAGTACTATACTTGTAACTCTCCTCGTGTGACCGGTATCAAGCCATTTTTGGTAGAGTAGCGAGTAGAGTCGACTCTACTCGCTACTCTACTCTCCTCACAACTCTACTCGTGTAAACAAGTCTTAAGTACTCATTGGGCCGCCCTCGTATATATTTTTATTATTTTGTTTCCGGGTTGATCCTGATATTAACAGTTTACACGTAATCGTTCATTACGATAATGGAGTCGAGTTAAAGTCAACTATATTTGTTGTTTTGATAGTAATTGAAAAATATATGAAGGTTATCGTAATGAAACCAAATTAATTGCAATTTTAATGACCCACTTGGGCATTCGCCTTCACGAAATAAATTCAAATTGTGTAGTATCCATTCAAATTTTTCTTAATCGCATAATCGTCTGCTTCTTTTTTATTTGGCGAGCCTTGATCTAAAAGGTTTATCCATTATGAAGAGTGTAATTTTTTAAATCAATTTTAAAAACCTGTGACAAGAATAACATTTTTTCTTGTTTCAAGTGACTTTGCATAAGGAATGAAAGGTAATTCTTATTAAAATGTCGTTAATGTTTATTCAAAATCACGTTGATGTACCTACGTTGTCAATAAAAATTGGAAAAATATTACACTGATTCTATTAACGAGAATCAGTTTATGCAGTTGAAATGTATGCCGTTTTCTGGAAAATTCCTAGACGAATATCCGTTACTAGATATTATAAAAATAAAACTTTTACCAGAACGCTATATTAGCTAAAATCATGGAGAAGCTAATACTTGAGAGAGACACAACACAGAAAAAGAGACGGAAAATGAGAATTAAACCTAATCAGGTTAGTTGTTATCCAAGACTTCAGCATGAATTGGTCTTATCTTAATCTGCTAAAACCTAAGGTTAGTTGTTATCCAAGATTTTAGCCTAAATGAGTGTTACCTTAATTTGTTAAAACCTTCTAATATGTACCAGTATTAGCAGATCTTTACTTAAGGTAAACCTGAAACCTTGAATCTTCCAAACAATAAAAAGAAATGAAAATAATGAAAATTGATCTTGGAGGAATCAGTGAAACAAGACAGTAAGGGTTGTTGGTTTGTATGGAGGAAGGCAGGATATTACCTTATTATTTTAAGATAAGGTTGAATGCTCGATGCCATCTTGCCATCTTGGGCAAGATTTAATTAATAAACTGTGCTCGATATCTGCCTTTCATTTGATTAAAGTTTATCTTACTATGTTACAAATTCCTCTATATTCAGAACCACATCAGCCAGAACACACCTAGTTCCCATATTGTACAGGTCTAGGAGATGAGTTGTATATGTTTTTGGAGTCGCTTGGTAGCTTGCCTAAATGACTAAGACTAATTTATATAGTAGTATATTTGTAAAAGTTTTTCTTTAATGAATATATACTCATAGCGTAAACAAAATTTAAATTTATTTTATAATTGTTGGGAAATTGTCATATAATTGGACATTTGTTGAACAATAAAGCTATTATTATTATCATCATTATATTATATATATTATTAAGAAAGTTATGAGACAAGAAGAAGCATATTTAAAAGAAAAATTCCTTCTACACTTTGTGAAAATAAAACAACAAAACCATATATACTAAGGTGCAAAAAAATTCGACCCACCTATTTTATTTAAGAACGAGTCACATATTTGTTAAATGAATTTCACTTGCATTAACCAAATTTGATAAAAATCCAAGGGTACCCCCTTGGAAAATTTTTGCCAAATTTAACAAAAAAAAAATTTGTTTAATGTTTTGGTACATGCACTTAGTCCAGCTTATTCCAAACATGTGTCTTTTTCTGATCCCTTAACCCTAGTTTGCCGGAAAAGAGGAAAAATCGAATTAAAAAATCTACAGTTTTTTCCATTTTTCGGCAAAACAGTGCATAATTTTTAGCCACATGTTTAGATTTTTTTAATCAGCAAGTCAACCTTAATCGAAATAACTCAAATTTCCAACAAAATATGCACTTTTAATTTTCTCGAAATTTTCAGCGAATACATACATCCAAGTGGAAATTTTTCTCACGAACCGTTACATGTACGAAAATTCTGAGAATAGCAGAAGGGCGAGCGGCCAATTTTATGTAGGAAATGTCTATTGGCTTGACTCTCGGACCAAAAGGGACGCCAATATAGCCAATTAACCAAATTTGATAAAAATCCCTTGGAAAATTTTTGCCAAATTCACCAACAAAAAAAATTTGTTTAATGTTTTGGTACATGCACTTGGTCCAGCTTATTCCAAACATGTGTCCTTTTCTGATCCCTTAACCCTAGTTTACCAGAAAAGAGGAAAAATCGAATTAAAAAATCTACAGTTTTTTCGATTTTTCGGCAAAACGGTGCATAATTTTTATCCATATATTTAGATTTTTTTAATCAGCAAGTCACCCTAATCGAAATAATTCAAATTTCCAACAAAATATGCACTTTTAATTTTCCCGAAATTTTCAGCGAATACATCCATCCAAGTGGAAATTTTTCTCACGAACAGTTAGATGTAGGAAAATTCTGAGGATGGCAGGAGAACGAGCGGCCAATTTTATGTAAGAAATGTCTATTAGATTGACTCTCGGACCAAAATTGACGCCAATATAGCCGATTAACCAAATTTGATAAAAATCCAAGGGTACCCCCTTGGAAAATGTTTGCCAAATTTTACAAAAAAAAAATTTTGTTTAATGTTTTGGTACATGCACTTGGTCCAGCTTATTCCAAACATGTGTCTTTTCTGATCCCTTATCCCTTGTTTGCCGGAAAAGAGGAAAAATCGAATTAAAAAATCTACAGTTTTTTCAATTTTCCAGCACAACGGTGCATATTTTCTAGCCACATGTTTAGATTTTTCTAATCAGCAAGTCACCCTTAATCGAAATAAATCAAATTTCAAAGAAAATATACACTTTTAATTTTCTCGAAATTTTCAGCGAATACATACATCCAAGTGGAAATTTTTCTCACGAACCGTTAAATGTACCAAAATTCTGAGTATAACAGAAGAACTGGCAGCTAATTTTATGTAGGAAATGTCCATTCGCTTGACTCTCGGACCAAAATTGACGCCAACATAACCGATTAACGAAATTTGATAAAAATCCAATGGTCTACAGTTTTTTTCGATTTTCCGGCAAAACGGTGCATAATTTCTAGCCACATGTTTAGATTTTTTTAATCAGCAAGTCACCCTTAACCGAAATAATTCAAATTTCAAAGAAAATATACACTTTTAATTTTCTCGAAATTTTCAGCGAAAACATACATCCCAGTGGAAATTTTTCTCACGAACAGTTAGATGTAGGAAAATTCTGAGTATGGCAGAAGAACGAGCGGCCAATTCTATGTAGGAAATGTCTATTCGCTTGACTCTCGGACCGAAATTGACGCCAATATAGCCGATTAACTAAATCTGATAAAAATCCAAGGGTACCCCCTTGGAAAATTTTTGCCAAATTTAACAAAAAAAAAAAAATTTGTTTAATGTTTTGGTACATGCACTTGGTTCAGCTTATTCCAAACATGTGTCTTTTTCTGATCCCTTAACCCTAGTTTGCCGGAAAAGAGGAAAAATCGAATTAAAAAATCTACAGTTTTTTCGATTTTCCGGCAAAACGGTGCATAATTTTTAGCCACATGTTGAGATTTTTTTAATCAGCAAGTCACCCTGAATCGAAATAAATCAAATTTCAAAGAAAATATACACTTTTAATTTTCTCGAAATTTTCAGCGAATACATACACCCAAGTGGAAATTTTTCTCACGAACCGTTACATGTACGAAAATTCTGAGAATGGCAGAAGAAAGAGCGGCCAATTTTATGTAGGAAATGTCTATTCGCTTGACTCTCGGACCAAAATTGACGTCAATATAGCCGTTTAACCAAATTTGATAAAAATCCAAGGGTACTCCCTTGGAAAATTTTTCCCAAATTTTACAAAAAAAAAATTTTGTTTAATATTTTGGTACATGCACTTGGTCCAGCTTATTCCAAGCATGTGTCTTTTTCTGATCCCTTAACCCTAGTTTGCCGGAAAAAAAGAAAAATCGAATTAAAAAATCTACAGTTTTTTCGATTTTCCGGCACAACGGTGCATATTTTCTAGCCACATGTTTAGATTTTTTTCATCAGCAAGTCACCCTTAATCGAAATAATTCAAATTTCCAACAAAATATACACTTTTAATTTTCTCGAAATTTTCAGCGAGTACATAGATCCAAGTGGAAATGTTTCTCACGAACCGTTACATGTACAAAAATTCTGAGAATGGCAGAAGAACGAGAGGCCAATTTTATGTAGGAGATGTCTGTTCGCTAGATTCTCGGACCAAAATTGACGCCAATATAGCCGATTAAAAGATGTAAACAAAAATCTATTATAAAATTCTTTAGAAAAAATCAGTAACCGAATACTCATGACTTTATTTTGAAAATATTTGAGTAACTACAAATTTTACACGGAGTGTACATGCGTCGTCGCTGTTCTTTATTTGCACATCTTAGAGCAAAGTGAAATTTGCCAAATAGTACGTTTAGTCATGTTTGGTCCAAAATAAATTTCGTTCGTTATTTTGATTGTGAAACTTGACAGTAATTTGCCCATAATTTGACAATAACTGCCCCCCCCCCCAATACCAAATAGAGTTTATATAGAGATAACTCTGAAGAACACAGTTATGCTCTAAAAACGTGTGTATTGTGAAAAGTGAAAACTAATATTTTAAACGGTGGTAGAAAAAAACACTTTTTTGATGAAGAAATAATAATATAAATAAATATATAATTAAAATTAATTGCTTCCACCTGTATACGCTTTATTGCAAGTGCAGGTTAAATAATCGGAAAGAAAAGAATTCACCGGAGCGTAAAAAACGCAATCATCTACGGCAACTATTTTATTACACAGGGTGGCACACCGAAAACGAAACAGAGGTTAATTAATTTTTACTTGTCCTTAACACCACCTTAGAAGAGGTGTTAAGTACAAGTAAAATCTCTCCATGTTACCAGCAGTTGTTTAGCTTCATCGCGCGTATTTAAGCTGTTAGTCCACTCTTCAATTTCGATGGCTTCACGAATGATTCTCGATTTTAAGGAGCGGATGAGGGCGATGGTTTTTACTTTTTCGAAATCGATTTTGTGGCCTGTCTGAATATGATGTTGGGCGAGGGCTGAAGTAGTATGGGAATGTTTGACTAATAGAGAATGTTCGCAAATACGGTTATGGATTCGTCGGTTTGTCTGTCCTATGTATGTACGTTGGCAACTGGGACAAGGTATCTCGTAGACACCATGGCCTTCATTGGGGATTTGGTCTTTTTCGGATCTGACGAGATTGGATTGGAAATATATATATATATATATATATATATATATATATATATATATATATATATATATATTTCATAGGTTCTATACCTTTGTGAATATTTTGTAATAATTTATATTTTATTTTGTACATTACAATTCATCAAATCAAGCATTTTCTTTAAATAAATTTATGCATTTTTTTCTACAGCATTCAGCATTTGGTTAAATTTTATCAGGCGCTGGTGTCCCCCATTTTCAAGTAATAATAATCATCATCATCATGATCATTTAACCCGGATCTATCCACTGCTGGATATAGGTCTCCCTCAGTTTTTTCCATGTATTTCTGTTTTGTGCTGTTTGCATCCAATTTTTGTGGATCCATTTTATGTCATCAGACCATCTTGTTGGTGGACGACCTCTACTTCGATGTGCTTCTTGTCTCGGTCTCCACTGTATTATTCGCTGTGTCCATCTGTTATCCGACATTCTAGCTATGTGCCCAGCCCAGTTCCACTTAAGGGTCATAATTCTTTCTATGGCATCTGTCACTCCTGTTCTTCGTCTTATTTCCTTGTTCGTGATCCGATCCCTACGAGAAATGCCTAACATCGATCGTTCCATGGCTCTTTGGGTAACACAAATTTTATTTCTTACTTTCTTGGTTAGTGTTAATGTCTCTGCACCATATGTAAGTACTGGCAACACGCACTGATTAAAGACTTTTCTTTTAAGACACATAGGCAGTTCTGATTTAAGAACATAGCTTAGCTTGCCGAATGCCACCCAAGTGAGTCCTATGCGGCGGCTTAGTTCGCACGTTTGATTATCTCTTCCTATGCGTATCTCATGTCCTAAGTACTTATATGAGGTGGTTTCTTCAATATGCATGCCATTTACTGAAATCTTTTCGCTTAACACAAGATTTGTCATGATTTGTGTTTTTGTGTGGTTGATTTTTAATCCTACTTGTAGGGAGGCTAGGTATAGTTTCTTCAGTTGCGATACTGCATCATCGATTCTGTCAGCAAAAAGGACAATATCGTCAGCAAACCTCAAATGACTAAGCATTTCTCCATTGACATTAATTCCTTTTTCACTCAGATTTGCGTTCTTAAACATATGCTCTAATAATGTTGTAAACAATTTTGGCGAAATTGTGTCTCCCTGTCGCACTCCCCGTTTTATTTTAAATACGTTGGTCTTTTTATCTGCCAGTTTCACACTTGCTGTCCCATTTTGATAGATGTATTTTATCATGTTTATATAGCGATGATCTATACGGCACACTGTTAAGACTTTTAACATCTTTTGATGACTTATTGTGTCGAAAGCTTTTTCGTAGTCAACAAATATCATGACTAATGGCTTGTTGGCAAGTAACAATATAAGTAATAAAAATCGAATAAAAGGTAAGCCGTTATTTTAAAAATCTTTAATGAAAAATAATGAAGATTTGCCCACATATGTATATCCATTCTTAACAGTACTAAATTTAACAGTTTAACAGTTTTTTTATGATTTAATTTTATTTACTATTTTTTTTGCTTTTTATAGGCATCTACATATGTTAATATTAGTGGTTTGGTTTGAGTAATGATTTATTGTATTTTAACTTAACTTTATAAATCTTTGGTTAAGATTCACTGGCGTCCTTTTTATCTTTGCAGATTCGTAGCATTCAGTATTTCTTGGTTCTTTTGATCAAACTGTTAGTTCTATTAGCCAAACTCTTACCTACGCTGAAGGCGCCTCCCAATAAGCCCAATTCATACTCCAATAATGAGCAATGATGCCTTCTTATTGTTCCTATGCTACTACCGGCTCACCATCGCCTGAAATAAACTTTTTTTAACGTTTCAGCAGGAAATCCTTATAATGCGTCTATAGCACCATACACCATTTCAAATGCTTCGAGTATCTTCAGTGACACTTCAGTTAAAGTGTCCATGACTCCACTCCATACAGAAGAACCGAGAATTTCTAATTTCATATCGTGACTGTTAAAGATTTTTTTTCATTTTGATGAAAGCTAATCTTGCCTTCTCGATCCTTATCTTAATTTCCGTTGATTGTTCCCACTGTTCGTTTAATTCACTCCCAAATAGCAAAAGTTGGTGATTTGTGTTATATTGAGTAGTCGCAGGAATAAAAGTGTACTAGCCAATAAAATGCCTGTTATTCTTACGATACATGCTTGCAAATTTATGTTTTAAAGGACCTCCAATAATCTGACGTAAAGTATCTGTTTCAAATGTTCTTCAACAAAATTAAGAAAAGCTATTGACTGTAAGTACATCATACATGATCAATGTAAAGAGAATCGACAGGTATCACTCGATCCCCCTTTCTATTTAGGATTTTAGGAATGGTCCCACCCTTCCTAGGGTGCTACAGATAATAAACTAGTGATTAATACGCATCCACCTTGAAAACAAAATCAATGCGTCTGAACGTTTTCCAAGTAAACTGACCGAAAATGCCTCTGTTTCGTTTTAGATGCGCTACCCTGTATATAATTTGACGTGTGCAATTTGGATCCTACCTTCGGGTTATAATTTAGATCCTACCTTCGAGTTATAATATAGCTCATTTTTGTATAAAAAAGACATTAGTAGCATTGTTGATTCTAAGTACGGAGCTGACTTTTGAATGACTCGGTTTCTCTAAAGGATGTGATTTCCGACAGGTGTCTAATAAACTTAGATTTGTGGTCTTACTGCTGGTAGAGGTTTTTATAGTTGTATTTATAGATATTAAAATAGCTATGATGGAACTTACACTTTATCTCATATAAACTGAAAAATGTATTTTATGGTTAATAGGAAAAAAATATAACAGCAGGATGTACTTTAATAGTTCGTAATATAATAAACATTTATTGTTATTGTTCATATTATTCGATTTAACCATACAACACATGCCAGCATGATTTTTGTAACATTCAAGAGAACTAGGATTTTGTCTTCCGTTTTCTTATGATAGTTATTAAATAAAAAAAAAACAGATAATGTTGAATGATTAATTTGATATTAATTTACTTCTAAATAATCAAATATTTTTTCTCTTTTTCATTTGTTTACCTTTATATAGTAACGTCTTATTATTTAGTCTATACTATGTTGATCTGAATGATTCAATACATTTATTAGATGCAGGAGGTTACTTTGAATCATATATTAAATAGTCTACATTTTTCAATTTTCATATATGAAGGGTACAGGGAAAAACAGATATGTCATTTCTTTTCACAACTGAGTTTTGGTCAAAGCGTGTTCGTATTAATTAAGGTATAATCGTTTTCATCGTTCTTGGCGTGTGCGTGTAAAACACTTGCAATAAGTTGTTTCATCTGTCTTTCCTTGTCTAAGCTCGATTCGTTTACCTCCTCCAGTGGCGGAGCAAAATGTAGCATGTCAAACGAAATAATAGTTATAAAAGAAAATTATAAATTATTTTTCATTAAATTTCTAATAACGGAATATACGTATAAATTGCGAAGAAATATTTTTCTAGCTTGCAGTACAATAGGACAGGATATAACGAAAAGTACATTTTAAAAGGATTTTGAAATATACCCAAAAAAGTGTTAATTATTTAACCCACTTTAATTAAAAAATGATACAGATTTTTTAAGTTTTAAGCACTGTAGCGAATTCTGAACTGTTACAACGTACTGACCTTGATTAATTAGCTAATCAGTCAGCGTCTTCACTGGAACTGTCTTCATCATTGGAATCTTCCGCCAAATCCATGATAATCCTACTTTCATTTTCATCATATGTGACCATTTTTGCCCAGTCGTCCTGAATTAATTTTGCAGTATGGTTAACACAACTCGCCCACACTGCAGGTGTTGCCTCAGTTAATGCATCGCCCCAAACTTTTTTCACTGTTTCATCTCCACGTCCATGTTCTCCAATATGACGATCATATATTGTTTAGAAATGCCCCAGACCAACTCAATCGGATTATATTGACAGTGATATGGAGGCAATCTCAAAACCTGATGCCCATGTTCTTGGAGTAGCTCGTCTATAACGTACCTGGTATTTTGTGGTTTATTCTGGCGACAAAGACTCAATAGCTCTATCTTGCCCGAATCGCCGTCAAAAATTATTTTTTTTGCTCGTAACCATTCTTGTAAGTCCGATTTTTTCCAACTGGCATTCGGTAACTTTTCTATTAAAGAGCTATGGTATGAGGCATTATCCATAATAATTAGAAATGGTTTCTCCAACATTGGTATCAGCTTTTCGGAGACCCACTTTTTAAAAGACTCTTTATCCATAGAATCATGATAGTCTGCCCTCTTCGATTTCGTAGAAAGCAGTAATCCAGCATCTTTAACAAATCCTTGCCTACTTCCGGCATGTAAAACAACAAAGCGTTTACCTGTATTTTCGTGTCCTTTTCTGATGCTTTTCACACAGTCATCTTGCCAAGTACGTTTATATGCCCCTTTTAGGAATATCCATGTTTCATCTAAAAAAACGAACTGAAGTGGGCTTGGACTTGAAAAATTTCTCATATAATGCCTCAAAAAATACAGTCGTTTGGAGACAATACATGGTTTCTCACATAGCACTCGTCTACTATTTTCTAGTTTGTATGAAAACCCACAATTTTTCATAAGACGCCACAAACTTGTATCAGAACCATCAGAGATGCTTGTTTCTTAATTGTGTATTTAGAACTTTAATGGTAACGTGCTCTCCTTTTGCTTTCATGCCATAGAGTACATTTCTAAGCTCTCCTTTTATATTATCGCTGACATCATTAGTCTTTTTTTTTGTACATTACGTGACTCTCCTGGTGTAGTAAGAGCTGCCCCTGTCTTGTATTCACTCTTTATTCTTGTCACTGTGCGAAGACTGATTTTCAAAGCGTCCGCTACTCGTTCATGTACCGATGATAACGAAAGCAAAGGTCCGTTGTTTTCTTTTTCTTTTTTAAAATACTCCAATAAATGAACTACACATTGTCGCATTTCTCCTGTTATCGTTTTTCTCGGCATTTTTTTATTAAATAGAACACTTAGTTATTCACAACAAAAAATAATAAGTAAAACTGTTCGGAACAAATTCCAACAATGACTGACTAAAATCGACTAAAACAACATAAAATATCAATGGTAATTGCTACAATTATAAACCTATTAGCTAGCTCATTCAAGAACAATGCCACAAGTCATTATTGCAATGGGTATCGGAAGAGAGAGAGTTAATTTATAATAAACTGGAATTTTTAAGGTGTCGAGAGTATTATTTTATGTAATGGAATTCCACACAGTAAGAGCTCAAACTATTAATTAATTAAAAACTGTTTACTTAAAAAACTATTTCATCAGCTACTTCAAACATGCACAGATCAGGGTAACATGTTAAAAAAAAACACGTCACTGCCAGCTATCTGTATTCGTAAAGAGGCCGAACTTATCACCGACAGCGTATCGGCCAAACGCATCGGTGTTATTGCTACAATACTGGGAGACGTGAGTGGTCTCTTCATTCCCTTCTCATCGCACTTTACCATGACGAACGTGACTCGCACAATTGAATTACGCATCTGTGTATCAGAGAGAGACGAATATTAAAAATTCCGTAGTAGTTTATTTTAGGCACACGCCAAAAACGATGAAAACGAGTATAGTACTGGTCCATGGTAAATTGGACGGTAGTAGATAAGGCGACTATGATCAGATGATGCCACTATTTCCTTCAAACTCTGAGTTTTAAGTAAATGGGTAAATGGGCATTTTTGTAAATGTTGTGTCTAAAAATGATTTTCAATCCAGTACCATGTTTTGTGACAAACTCACTATAACAAACGGCGATAATTTGGAACGGGAATGCCTAATGACTTCTTCAAACTCTTCCGGGACCTCAAAGAGACTCTTCAAATCTCACAATCCTACAGTTTTGTCACACTTCAAATATGAATGTCCTCTTAAAGGGAATGTGATATTTATTTCTTTCAGATTATGAATTTTGTTGTTTACTACAAAATGAATAAATCAAAACAGTGAAGTTTTTATTTTGTCCTCCAGCAGAATCACACAAGATTTGCAGTTCTTCAACATGTTCATGTAAGTCATTATTGATAAAATGGAGAAGAAAATATGTAAATTCGTTTGATCCTTTTTTAACCATTCCTTCATAATAGGTATAAAAAATAGAGTGACCAGAAGAGTGGACATTAAAGGCATACATGGACAATTGGCGTTTTTAGTACACATCGATAGTGGTAATTTTCGGAATTAAAACATTTTTTGAAAAATCAATGCAGGTTGCTTCTTTTTTGTTGCTTTTTTTCTGCAGATTTTTTGGCTTGTCTTTTCCTTGAATATAACTATTCAGCCTTTTTTATGCAAATCGTTCATAACAGTTAATTGTCCAAGTTGATCAGTATCAGTCATACTTTTAAGCTTAATTTACATTTCATCACACGTTGCGCATGTGTCACTTCTGGGGTATCCAAAAGCAATATTAAAACCTTCTGATGTTATATGCAATACTGGCATAGACCCGGAGCGACTATCTACGTCTTCTACTAAGTATGTATATATGATGTTAACTATGTAGTACTAAGAAAACTCTTTAGAACACTTTCGATAAATTGGCTACTAGATAAATTATGAGTCTATAGAATTATATGTGTCCGAGCTTCCACGAACTTTTTTACAGATTTTTTCAATTTTTATAGGCTTTAGTTCAAAAACTGATATTTCCTACCTTTTTTTGGAGGTATACTTTAATAATTAAGAATACAGTAAAATTATGCTGTGGCTATTTCGTTATTCTATTCAACATCATTATTATACATAAAAAATAGATTAAATTTTTATAGCTTCCTTCAAAACCTATTTCCGTTGGCTAATAAAAAAATAGAAGACCAGATCACTTATTGCTGTTAAAGCAATAACAACACTTTCACAAGTTATGTAAAATTCATAAAATGTAATCGTAACTCCCTACTATAGGTTCTTTAATTAAGCGTTTCCTATCTTAAAATTTAAATAAAAAAAAGTATATGTAGGATATTATCGAAATATTTTATTCGTTTGAAAGGAATCTTGAAATATATATTATGAAATACAACATCGTTCAAAGAATCTAACGGTGTCAACTTGTCAGACGGTGTAGAATACCCAATGTAGAATGAGCTGTCTGGTTCGTAGAGCCGTCCTTTTGATACCACTTGCTGCTGGTGCCCATACCAAAGTCAGGCCAAAGGAAGTTGGTAAACATCGATCATTGACGGTGATGGCCTAACCAATGTCGTTCTCAAAGAAATATACTACCACATACGTCATTGGTCCACAAATATGGACCAATGACGCCGCCAGCCCGAAATTCACACCAACCAGTGACTTTTTCGGGACGCATTGGACTCTCTTGGATTTGGATGCCAACTGGATAGGTATCGTCCCAAACTCGATGTCTGTTTGTAGACATTCCAAAATCCTATTCAGTGAACACACTCCCTGCGTACACAGTGTACACGTTGTGTATGGTTGTTTACCTACACCTCCTGGATCAGTTGGATTTTGCACAAGGGCAGGCCCAAGTCACGACGCAAAATTCGGCAAGTTGTGGTCTGTGAAAGGCCGAGTTTTTGTCAGCAACGTGAAATCGACTGCTTTAGATTCTCCTACACACTGATACGGATAGCGGCGATATTTTCGGCACATCTTGCATTTTTTCGATGTACGGGTCTTAGTTGATTACTAAACTAATGGCCTCGAATTTATCAGATAGAATCTCGAGTTCAGTGCAAGACAGGACAAGAGCATCTTCTTCTTAACGTGCCCTATCAAGTCCCCTTGACGTTGGCGATTAACATGGCGAAACTGTCTCTATCTTGAGCTATTCTAAAGAGTTGCTCAGCTTTCCTCATTCCTGTCCACTCCCTGATATTCTTCAACCAAGAGGCCTGCTTTCTACCAATTCCTCTGCTTCCTTCGATTTTACCCATCATAATAAGTTGAAGAATATTATATCGGTCTCCCCTTACTACGTGTCCAAAATAGGCCATCTTTCTACATTTGATGTTATCAAGCAGCTCGCGAGCAGCATTTGCTCTCCCAAGGACTGCCACACTTGTCAGCATAGCCGTCCATGGAATTTTTAGTATACGTCTGTGCAGCCACATTTCAAAGGCCTCCAGACGATTAATGGTGGATATTTTTAATGTCCATGCTTCGACACCGTATAAGAGGACTGACCAAATGTAGCATTTCACAAGAGCTTCACAGGATAAATTGTTGCAGGAAATTAGTGATATGTGGCAGTAAAAAATGTATAACTTGCTGATATGTACTGTTATATTAAATAAATTTCTTTTGTCATTTTTACTCGTCTTAATGAATTCTCGCAGTAACAATTCATCGCCTTCTGGTAGAATATGTGATATCAGTTGATTAGAAATTTTGAAAGAATACCGGAGAGGTTGAAAGGAATCTCCAGTTGGCAAATATCGTAATGTAGCTGCAACTCTGTCATGAGCAGAGGTAGAAGAGCAAAGAGCAAAGAAGAGCAAAATACCGCAAATACTATTTAAATCGTGTACAGACGCAAAATGTGCTCTATATCGTGATCTCAGTGTTAGTACCGCGAAACACGTGTTCAGAAACCGCTACCTAGGCAGATTCCGCGTATGAATAACAACCGCGAGTGTAGCCTGTCAATACCGTGTGTGTGCAGCGGAAGAATTGGTAAGACTTTATATAAACTTAATTCGCTATAATCTGTATAACCTTTTACCACATATCCTAATTTATTTGAACCAGCCCTATGTAATACAGTCCTCATTAACTGAAATTATAGTCATAATTTCACATATGTACACCCTTTTTGTACATATTGTGGTCCTTCGAGCCAGATCTGAACCAGCGACCTATGGATCTACAGTAAACATTAACTGAAATTGTAGTCATAATTATGTACAACGGGAATGACTCGATTGAAAGTTCGATTCCCCGTCGCGGAGAAATTTTTGTTTTTTTTTAATCCATTATCTTTTAATCTTTTATTATTGAAGTAAATACTTCTTATCGCTCGTTATGCCTCTATGTTTCCGCACGGGCCCGAATTAATCTCACGCGTGACCCAGACGCTTGCAGTAAAATATACATAATATACATGCATACACACGTATTACTTATGCTCATCGACTAATGTATGGTGTTATTATAAAAATATATTAACAATTAAGTAGTAAGCAGACATAAAATTTCATTAACCCACATAGTAATAACGCGCTATAAGAAGTATTCACTTCTGTCGGCACTCACCAAATGTCACGCGCCGTTTTTTTACATAAATTTTAATTATAAATTTAAAAAACTGTAGCTTATATCGTTCTTATTTGTTAAACCCATATAGATTGAATCATTATGCAGACGAATCTCTTAATTTTATCATGTAGACAACAATAACTCATTTCAATTTTTGTTTTAATCTTTAATAAGGATAGTAGGATAGGACGAAAATAAAGAACGTAGCAAACCAGGCACACCAACAAATATTTAAATTACAATTCAAATCTCAAAATCAATGTTAAAGATAAGATCTGAAGTAATTACATGACAGCCAAAATTGATTGTTCTATTCAAAATAGTTTTTTTAGAAGAAAGCATTTTTATCCGTTTTTTTCGGAGATTTTCTCTGTTAAATTTTATAGATAGAACTTAGTTTCTACTATTTAATTTCTTGTTTGCTTTTTGTTGGTAGAATATTGCTTATAGACGACTGCAAACATTGCTTCACAAAATTAAAAGAGCACAGTTTGTACATTTTATATACCAATAATATAATCATGGAAGCGTAATTCTATATATAGACTATGATACCTATGATATAATTGTCAATTGAATACATTAAGTGAACCTGTTTGTCGGGAAATATAATAAAAAGTTACTCATAACTTAATACTCCAATTGTCGGAGGGTATAAATAGTTTAACTATAAGACATGATCATATTTTAAGAAATCATAGTATTATAAATAGTCTAAGTGTAAGAGTTGAATAACTTGATATTATCTTAATAAAATATACTGTTAGAAGAAGATTCTCTGAGCTGGGTATTTTAGTAGTTATTGAAATAGTGTAATCAAAGTGTCGGAATGATAATGATTAGATGGATGTGTGAAGTGACTAGGTCGTATATTAAATTAAACTAAGCCAAAACGAAGAATCTCTGAAAGTTATATACATACAAGCTATACGCTCCCGAAGAAGCTGAAGCTGCTTTCACTTGGAGATCTTTTTTGTGGGGGATCATCGCATTCTGGGTTTGGCTTTACAGTTTCTGCTGTGACTTCGCTGTGTCCACTACTTTTCTCCATTCTTCTCTCTCTTTGATTGTCCTTTCTATATTTCTAATTTTCATACTACTTAAGTCTTATTCCACTTGTTGTCTCCATCTCACTTTAGGTCTGCCTCTAGTTCTTTTACCTGGCCGTATCCATTCCGTTATAACTCTTAACGGATTGCTCTTCTCTTTTCTCATTATGTGACCATACCATCTAATTCTGTGTGCTTTTATTGCCCTAACTATGTTTTCTTGACCCATCCATTCTTGTATTTCGTGATTCATCCATTGTCTGGCATTCTATTCGTTTTCCCTCTTTTTTTTGGCGTGAGGATTTTCGTCGGCCCAAATGTGCTCGTTATGATGGTTTGTAATTCCATTTCTACTGAAGGTAGCCTCGTCGGTAAACAAAATATTTCTAATACAACTAACATTTCGAGTGTTTTGCATTAACAACCAATCGCAAAATTGAAGATTTGGTTGAAGATTATCCTTTTAGGATAATCTTCAACCAATAACTCTTGAACCGTTGTTAAGTGATAGGGTTTAAGCAGCTGATTCTTCAAACTCCTCCAAACCCTTACGTGAGGGAACATTTAGTTAAGCAGCTATTACCCTTGTACTTGTTCCAGGGACTTCTTCAATGATTTCTAAGATCTCTTTATCAGTTGCATCCATTATTGGACGACCACTATTGCCAGCAACTTGCGGTTGGAATGTACCCGTTTCCCGTAAACGACGATCAATGGTTAGAAATAATCGTCTATCGGGTGTATTCAGATTGGGGTATTTTACTGTATAACGTCTTGCGGCTGCTGCACTATTTCCTTGACATTCACCTACGATATTCCCGATAGTTTATTGAAATCATAATTTAATCTAATCCAACTTACCCAAAGTTAAATGCATATCTGCCATTTCCTAAAATGTGTAGTCCATTGTAATAACAAAATTTTTAATATTAATCTTATTCACACAATAAATGATAGCTTCAAATTATTGACTACTATTGATGGAACTCTTTCTAATTTATTGTATCCGTAGAAACTAATTGTAATTTTATGACCAACTAGGAAAAAACTAGTTTTTCGGAAAAGTGACAAGAGACAAAAAGTTTTAAAAATAATGTGTTAAACTAATGATGCCACAAAATTCATTTGATTTGAACGTACTCAAAAGTTTGGGGGGATTTAGGGCTGCACACCCCCTTAAAATTTTTCTGTGCGCTTAGATTTTGTTGATTCTTTTGTATGAAAAATGCTTTTAGAACAAGAAAGTACGTGTCCATTTTTATTACAAAATGTCAAGTAGTTTAGAAGATAATGCAAAAAAAACAATTTTTATTTTGTAACTTCAAAGGGCTGTAACTTTTTTTGTGTACACTTTTGTACTACGGTAAGTTGGATTCAATCAATTTATTTTTGTCCCCGGAATACATGATTTAATGTATGACATACAGTTTTGAAACACCCTGTATATCTATCTGTCTACCGTTTTTACTTAAATATTTACAAGTTATAGAGGTTCATTTAAGTTTCTTCGTTCATTCTAACATAATTTACGCCATACATAATTTTTTATGATAATCAGGCGAATATAATGTTTAACATTCGACAAATTAGAAGAGGAATAGGCTTTCCATCTAATTAACCGCTCTTTACCACCTATTCCGTTTTTTTTGCGGTTTCCTCTTGTGGATGCGGTAAAAAGAAGCCAAAGAGTGCAATGTCGACCGAGTACGTACCCGTCCAAGCGAGACTCATCAGTCATCACATTTTCAGTTTAAATTTAAAATCAATTTAACATTTACATATATTTTATTTTTACACCATATTTCTATTTTTAGTAATTTAACTCTTAATAAATTCATGAATGAAGTCAACTAAAACTGTTTTACCAACTGATTAAAACAAATAAACAAACTGTTACTACTGATACTGATAACACCTATAAGGAAGTAATAATTAGAAACGAAATTGTAATATATCTTTCCGCCAATTAGTTTATCAGGATATACTGAGTCAAGGATAACATTGAGGAAATTAATAAAGTGGGCCATTGAAGATAAAACATTCAAAGGGTAAAAATGAAAAAATAAAAAAGAATTTCTCACAATTATAGTTTATTAATAATTGTAACTAGGACAACCGGTTTCGGGCTCTATAAATACAGCCCATTCTCAAGTCCAAATGTTAACTGTTTTGTAGTGGCTAACTGGCAAACTGGCTAAGTGTTGTAGCTACTCCTGCTACGACGTTGAAGGACACAAAGGGACCGATGCGGTCTGTTCGTTTTCAAATGACTATAAAAACAAAAAATTCCAGAAGAATTTGAAGAGCTGCATCTATTTTGTGATGGACGTTCAGGTCGGAATCAAATTAATACTTCTTCTTCTCATGGCGCCGCGCGTCGTCTTCTTTCGAAGATTGGCGATCCAAATAGCAATTGTAGTTTTGGTAAGTGCTGCGGGAAAGATTTCTGCGGATGAGCGGTCGAACCATCTCCTCAGGTCTTTCAGTCACGAGTTCTGGCGTCTTCATACTGATCTTTTGCCCTGTACTTCTCCTTCCAGTATAACTTAAAGTAATTCGTATCTTTCGCCTCTCAACACATGACCCAAGTATTGCATTTTCCTCTCTTTGATTATTCTTAGTAATTCTTTTTGTTTACAAATGCGACGAAGTACCTCAACATTAAACTACATTCATTTTACAAATTACCAACTGTCAACAAACGCAAGTTAAAGCCAAACAGGGTCGTACTGAGGTGTATCATATGATTTTTAAAAATATTTACTTTTGGAACTATTATTGTAAGAATGTCTTGAAATTCAATCATTGTTAGCAAAATTTAATGTTCCATAAAATATTCATTAACTGAGAGATACATAACAAAGTGAACATTTTGAATAAAGTAGCAGTGTCATAGGTTTATCAAAGCATAAAAACATACCATTTAAATTACTCAGAGTCTGAGGAGCTACATGTACTGTTGTCTTCGTCTGGATTTATTATCATGGGTTCGATATGATTCTCTATTATATTGTCCAACTTCCACATTTTGGACTCGACTTTTTGTTGAACGCGTTGGGCACATTTCTGTCACGTAGTTGGACTAATATTATTTATCATAAAAAATATTTTTCATATCTGCAAATTTAAAAGTAGTGTTTTTGGCTGCTACATAATTTTTTACTTTTGCCCAGATAAGCTCACAATGGTATGGGGGCAGCCTTAACACTACTTTGTTTTGGCTTTTTGCCATCTCATCAATGGTATATTTATTATATTGTCCCTTAGTTCCCTAACGATAACCAGCAATTGCACTTTTAACATGGAGTCCTCAAACTCTATATTTTTTGATTTCAGCCACGTTTGGATGTCAGCTTTTCTAGAAGCAATAGTTGGAATTTTTTCCAATTTTCTTGAATTTTCTTTTTTAGGTGGAGCGAGGGAATATCAAGGAGTTCATCGGCTGTATCATTGCTTGACATTTTTGTTATTCTATTTATCTTCAATAACTTAATGTACTTAGTTGATGGAGAGAATGTCAACATAGCCTAGGGAAAAATAATATGTATTGTAATAAAACCAGCATCATCGAAAATATCGGTAAAGTTATGAAACTGCATTGTGTATATATTCTGTATACAAAAACGTGTTTTTTTTATTGAAAATCGATCATATTCACTCACAAATAACTCGATAAGTATTGACTTTGTGCAAAAACTGTATAATATACAAGTTGCTTAGAATTAGTCAGTTTATTCAATTCTGGACGTATTTTGAACGCATGTTTTTTCACACCCGAGAAGGGGTGAAACTCACCCCCATGGCAAAAGCACATATCGGCACAATATCACTTTTTTTCTTTGCCGTTAGCTATGTATATTCCAAATTTCATGTCAATCCAAGCGGTTCTTTAATATTTACAGCAAAAACCGTGAATAAATAGACTAAAAAGGAAATAAAACTTTTCGAAACATCAATAAATTAAAATATTGGTTTCTCTTACTTTTATTAAAGTGATTGTAATAAAACTTCGTCTCGTCACCGATAAGATCCGTGCTTGCGATAACAGGTTGCACTAAAACACGTTTCATGTTTTCGGGAAATCGGCCAGCACCACTGCGCCTGGTGGCAGTGTGTCCGGCTCCAACACGCCATGTCGTCAGTCGTGTTAGCGCAGTTTTTGAGGCTAGTCTCAAATTTTACTTATTTATTAGTGAAGTGTTTTCGTGGCGTTTCTAAGAAATGATCGGAAAAGAAGGAGGTGCATTTTGGAAACGACAAAAGTTAGAAAAACAACAAAAATTAAATGCAGTATTAAAAAAAACCACCAAGATTCAGCTTTTTTTACCAAATCCAGGCAAGAGAGTATACCAACGAGCACTTCTTTTCAAGACGATCCAATTGCAACAGTTTCAGATATTTTAGAAGGTAGGTTTATTTGACTGCTTTAGTTACTTTTTAATAAAATAAAATTTGCAGCAGGGTCTTCACCACGTCGAGATATTCATCCACAGCAAATTCAGGCCCACTTTGTGATATCGAGTTACATCCTGATAAGAGTGCTCCTCAAAAAGAAATTCTGACCAAGAAATTGTGTAGATGAAGACTGAGAGAATTCAAAACACAAGATCTTAATTCTTAAGACTTTGAATCTTCAAAAAGAAAAATAGGAAAACAAAACAGGTACTGCACTAATCCACTATTCTATAAAGCTTTAAAGAATGGTGAAAAAATTCGGCGTGACTGGTTAGTTTATTCCAAAAGCACAGGCTCTTTATTTTGCTTATATTGTCGACTCTTTTCAAGCAAACAAAGCACTTTGAGTGCTACATACACTGTATACGCTGATACATTGAGTATGAGAGAGATCGATGATTCTCTGCGGCAACAGATTGAACATGAGACCACTTATTGGCGAAACATATTGCAGAGAGTCGTTAGTTTCATAAAATTCTTAGCTAGTAGGGGACTACCTTTTAGAGGAACCGATGAAAAATTTGGTTCTACTAGCAATGGCAACTACCTTGGATTACTAGAGTTGTTGACGGAATATGATCCTCTTTGAAAAGAACATATTCAAAAATATGCTTCAAAAGGCTGTGGTTCAGTACCTTATTTATCAAAAACGATTTGTTTTAAATTTTTGGACCACATATTAAAAGGAATTGTAAAACAAATACACTGGGGCAAATATTCAATCAGTGTTGACTGTACGCCTGATATAACACGTACAGATCAACTGACATTCATTATTAGGTATTGCTCGTACACCGGAACACCTGTCGAGAAGTTCATTCAGTTTTTAGACAACACTGGCCACAAAGCCGAAGATATGGAAGCCAGTATTGTAAAAATTTTGTCCAACCTGAATATAAATATCGATGACTGCAGGGGACAATCGTATGACAATACAAATAACATGTCTGGCGTTTATAGCGGTCTCCAAGCCCGAATAAAATGTAGGAATAGTTTGGCAAAATACGTACCATGTGCAGCCCATTCCTAAATTTGATTGTGCAACATGCAGCAGAATGCACTATGGAAAGTACTTCTTTTTTTTTTAGTTGCTGAAGAAATTTATGTTTTTTTCTCAGCTTCAACTTACAGATGGAAACGACTCACTGATCTATTGAAAAATGGTGGCCATACCATATTTGTTCCAAAAATAGTGAATGTGACTCGATAGTCAGGACGATTTAATGCATTAAAAGCTCTTAATTTATGCTATCAAGATATAAATCAAGCAGTTTTAGAGTTATCCTCTAACGACGACGAGAAGATGCCAGTTCGCTGTCAAGCAAACAATTTACACGAAAAGATGGCTATGATAGAATTTGGTATTTACGCTGCCTTTTGTATCAAAGTACTGGAAAGAACTGACCTAGCGAGTAAATCTTTACAAAACGCAAATATGGACTTACATACATGTTCGTCTTTGTATAGCTCATTACAACATTTTTATGAGTTTCTTCGTGATAAATGTAATTTATTTTAACAAAAAACAAAATTAAAACAAAAATTAAAAGATCTTGCCATCACTTTCTCATTTTTATTTTCTCTGCCTCTGTCAGAGGATAACGTGATTTCAGACAAAGCGTCTGTATTAGTGAATATTTATTCGAATGACTTGGATACATATCTAGCAAGTGAGTGTATTAAATTAAAACATTTTTTAATATCACTACTAGGCCAAATTGAGTATAAAAATCCATCAACTCACAGTGCTGCTTTTGTGATGAAGCTTTTGCATAAAAATAATATAATTGCAACCTTCCCAAACGTAGACATAGCACTAAGAATCTTCTTATCGTTGATGGTTACTAAGGCAGCTGGTGAAAGATCATTTTCCTCTTTAAAACGGGTCAAAAATTATTTGAGAAATACGATGACGGAAGAAACATTAAATTCGTTCGCTGCTTTGAATAATAATAATTATCTGCTTAGAAAATTAGATTTTAATAACATCATCGACCTGTTTGCAAGTAGGAAGTCCAGGAAAATTTGTTTGCAAATAATTATGTTAATTTACTTTATAAGTTGTGAGTTTGTTTCTTTGTGGCTTTTTTGTATATTTGTAATAAATTACCTAATAATATTAAAATAGTTTTAATGAATTGTTAACCTAAGACCTACTGGAGAGTGGAGGTATAGTATGACTTAGCCCCCGGCGGTACATGAACTAAATCCGGCACTGTTCAAAAGTTACAATTTTTTTAAAGCATTGCTGTTGCTAGGTCTTTTAAAATTAAAAAACATATTTTTAAAATATTCATCGCACTAATAAAGAAATATACTACTATCAGTCTTAAAGATAAGACCTTTTGTACCTCTCCTGTAAAATTTAAAAAAGTGGCGGTAACCCCTTTTAAAAATGATCGATTCAATTATATATTTAGTTTTAATGATAAAGATATTAAAACGATTTACTGTAAATATGTCATTAAGTAATACCTACTATAAAAACACTAAAAAAGGCAAAAGTTTAATTGAATTTAATTTGGAAATATTTTGTTTTTACGTTTTTTTATATTTTCTTTAACTGTAATATACCTTCGTATTTCTTATAGGACGTGGTTAAATATTGGATGACAAGTTCCTAGCGATAATCCAAGACACCAGCAAAATGATTGAATAGACTACAAACTCCACTGTCCGCCTGTATAAATGCCCACGACTGACTCACTTATCATGATGTACTAATTTCTTTGAATTTTTAACCGCGTGACAAGTTTATTCAATCTGCAAAACATGTCTGGTCTCGTCTTGATTAAATCAAGATACCATTCAAAATCTTCAAGCTGAATAACATTACAATCATGGTTACGTTACTGGAACTTTTCACATAGCCCTGAATATGATTTTTTGCAGTGCGTTGACCCAGCTTAATGTTGAGATAATCTTGATTATATATTTCAAGTAAGCCGAAGAATGATGAATTACAGAAGTTGCATCAAAAGACCGGCTTTGTTTTCATAGTTGCACTAGACATTCGACAGTAAATAATATAAAATGTTTTTCTAAAATGAACGTAATTTGGTATGTAACTGATACTAATCTATCAAATACAGCGCTTTGATGTAATTGATAGATTTTTTTTTGTATTCTACTCCATTATTTCTTTTCAAGGTATTGAGCTTATGTTCATTAATACATCTTCTTATCGCTCTGACATTCTCTGTTTCAATTAATTCAAGTTAGGAGTTGAATACTTTTTTCCATTACTAGTTTTCCCATTGTTATGACTTTATTTTCTGCTGCATCTTTTAAATCAAGGTCAAATAAGATATCGTTTTAAAACCGTTGCAATTTCCTACACATTACTTTTTAAATTTTTAAATTCGTGCGATAGGTACTTTATTTGATTTATTAAAAATAAGTACATTTTAAAATTATTAATTTTAGCTGATTACATACGAGAGGGAATTAATCAATGACTCCTTACAGAGAATTTAAATCTCAAAATTGTTCTGTAATAGATAAGGAAGATAATATAAAGACCGATACTGACAAAATATTGGAAATATGGCGAAACTACTGTGGCGAGCTATATATAATAACGATATACCAGCTACATAGACTAGAGAACTTACTGTCTTACTCGTTGAAGTCAAAAATGCAATTAAATCGCTAAATAGAAATAAATCCCCAGGCATTGATTTAATACCAGGTGAAATACTACAGTTACTAGGTAACAAAGGATTACATATCATCCATTCTATCTGTGTCGCTGTTTGCAATTTAGGAAAATGACCATCTGATTGGTCTCAATTTATATCCCGCTACACAAAAAAGGAACTACTACCAGATATGAAAATTACCGCACACTGGCACTAATAACACATGCTAGTAAAATCTTGTTGCATATCATCAAAAACAGATTAAAAACCTATCTACCAAATACCTCAGGAACAAACGGGGCTTGTAAAGGGTAAAGGTATACAGGAACAAATCCTAAACCTGAGACAACTCATTGAAAAGTCTAGAGAATTTCACGTACCTATGATTATATGCTTCGTTGACTACCATAAGGCATTTGATTGTGTAAGCTGGATAAATCTGTGGTCCATTTTGATAGAAATGGGCACACCATTGTACCTGGTAACACTTATTAAAAATCTGTACCAGTCCAATATTGCAACAGTACGACTAGATTAGAAGTTCTCAAACCAATTCAAAACCGAGAGAGGTGTTAGACAAGGATGCGTGTTATCACCTGACTCATTCAACATTTATGGTGAACATGTCATAAGATGGTTTTAGATAGATGGGCCGGTGGAGTGACAGTGGCTGGTAGGAAAATCTCCAATTTAAGATTTGCTAATGACACTACACTTATAGCAGCAAATGAGTAAAAAATGTTTAATCACCTGCGAAGAGTTGAGTACGAGAGCCATAAAGTTGGTCTGAAAATCAATAAAACTAAGACAAAAATAATGGTGGTCGACAGATTCCACACTACTCAACTAACTAACATGTTACAGGAATACCAGATAGTGGACAGTTTTGTCTATCTCGGGTCTAGTATAACTAACGATGGTAACTGTGAAGCAGAAATTCGGTGACATATTGGTATGGCAAAAAATGCGATGAGTCGACTAACTAAAGTTTGGAAAGACATATCTATCTCTCAAAATATCAAGATGAGACTGGTGAATACCCTTGCATTCTCAATATCTATACGGGACAGAGACTTGGACTCTTCGCTGAAGCGAGAGCCAAAAAATTGATGCCTTTGAGATGTGGTGCTGGAGAAGAATGCTTCGCATACCTTGGACAGCTCATAGGACAAACGTTTCCATTCTAAACCAACTCAAGATTAAAAAAAGGCTGTCCACCATGTCTGCAACGTAATAGATGGTCCGACCAAATTAGAAATTCAGCTGGAAACTCATTCTGCGAAGCTCTCAGAGTAGTTGAAGATAGAGACCAATGGAGAGAAATTGTTAGGAATATTGGAAGAAATCGCGTTCCTCAGTAATGGAGAAACGACAAGAGAGAGGGACATACAAGTATATTTGATCAAATGCTGAAACTAACTTCCGATAGCCATACAATGATAAAGGTTTTGTTCAAAACGTTCCCTCACATTTGTGGAGTGATTCGGCATTCGTTGACAATTTGTTGACGTTAACCTTCTAAAGATGCGGGTGATGTTGTATAGATTTTACTTTTTAGGCATCCCCACAAAAAGACACCCGGGAGAGACAAATCTGATGACCGAGGAGACCATTCGAAGTTGCCTCTTCTCTCAATCCAATGCCATGGGAAATGTTGGTCTAAATATGGACGAACAAGAAAATCATAATGCGGAGGAGCACCGTCCTGTTGAAAAGTGAAATGATCTTTATTATAGTGTTGATCACTTTCAATAATAGTCAAAACATGATTAATCACGCCTTCCAATAATTATAAATGCATTTCCCAGTGAAATTGCCAGGTAAAAAATGGTCCCATCAGTAATTTTTGCTGTTGCGATGTATGCAGCACCTCGTGGAATATACTGGGGTTTGAATCAGAGTAATAACGGTAATTGTGAAGATTTACAGTTCCGTTAACAGATATTAAAGAGAAACTGTGGAATCTCGCTCACTTGGTATTTCTCCAAATTTTTTTGAGATGGTTTATTAAATTGCTGAGCTGTCATATTGACACATTTATTGTTCATAAAAAACAACGAAATGATATCTACCCTTTCCGGAATGGAATAAACCATGGTAATAAATTTACAAAGACTAAAAATTATTGCTTACAACTGATATTTGCAAGAGAATTCACGTTATTTATGCCTTTACTTGCTGTGGCAAATGTGACAAAAAAACAAAAACTTTGCGAAGAAAGAAATTAAAATCTAAACCATTAGCATAGTTAATCAATTAATTAAGCAGGTTGTAACGATATACATCGCCTTGGTCCCGCCAGCGCTTCGTACACATGCATCCCCACCACAAGTCCCTTTTCCATCGATGTGCTCTAGATGAGATGGAAGACAACAACTCCACTGGCCCTAGGGTATTGACTGAAAGCAAACCGCTTCTACTATAAGTACTTATAGTACTCTTCTCTCATGAGTACCGATTGGTGATAGTCCGTTCCTCGCTGGACCGAGTGTTGCTTGGCCCGTTCCATCTCTATTCCTTTGACCCGTTCCTTACCGTCTGTGTGTATTAACGCCCCGTAATTGCAGTTTAGATTTTGTCATTAATTGTATTTTATTTTTCGCAGATATTAACGCAGATTGATTATTTAATTTTTATTGTATATATTATCTAGGATATACCTGGGTATTACTGAGCCTGCTGTATAAAAGAGCTACCCGTCACAAGGTAAATACAATTTAAAAATTTTAAGACTTATGTATGTATATTGAATTGCAAAGACTTGAAAACGATATCACATTCGACTCCTGTTGCCATTAAAAAATGTCGGGATAATTCTTACTGTGGCTTAGGCGTCAAAGTAAGATAAACAAAAATACCAGTAAAATGTGTCACCCTTTATTCAAACATTGACGTGCCGCAGGATTTTTCAAAAAATTTAGTTATTGATAATGCCTTTTCGTCCGGCCACCGTGTATAAGTAGTTAAACATTCGTAAGCCTTTAGTTCAGGAAATGAAGCTCGAAAACAGTTAAAACCTCGCAATTTTTTCGTGTCCTGCATGGATTGAGTTGAAATTTTAACAGAAGGTAGGTGATAGCCCAAGGATCAAAATCTATATCGAACCGAAGTGCGCTGAAGGGTTTTAGGGGTGAAAACTACCCCTAATTGTCAAAAATTATAAAATAACATATTAAACCTGAATATGGGTAAGATTTGGTTTGAATTAGTTAAATAATGATTATATTATACTTTTGAATAGAGTTCCATCATATTTCAACCCTTAAAAAGCAACCCTTGTTAGAGATTAATGTAAAAAAATTAGTAATGCTAAAAAAATGATTTCGCCTTGGATCGATTTGGATAAAAATTTGGATTTAAGCTCAACTCACCCTCTGCTTTATAGTTTATGTCATTCCGATAAACCCTGATTGTTCTTAGGGGTGAAAACTACCCCTAATTTTCAAAAATTGTAAAATAACATTACAAATCTTAAGATAAGTGAAATTTGGTTTGGATTAGTTAAATAGTGATTTTTTTATACTTTAAAATACAATTTCATAAATTTTCAACCCTTAAAAATCAATTGTTATGAGTGCTATAGGTGAAAACAATTTTTTGCCAAAATTTTGCAACTTTTGAAAATCACCCTTTACAACATTGCAGTTTTTATAAACTAATTTAATAGATGTAAATTGAAAAAAGTAGAATTAAATACAAAAAAAATTATCAACATAAAAGGCACCATATATTCTTATACCTTTACATAAATAGTTGAAAATATTTACATTTATAGGTAAATTAATTGGTTTTTTAACGTATTTCCTTCATTTTTAACGATAGAGTATGTCTGCAAAAACGATTTTGTAGAGGTTTTTAAGAGCTACAAGGATCTGCGAATTAAATCTTTTTGGAACCCTTGGTTTTTAAATGGGGTGAGTTTAAAGGGCTCGAAAAAGATGGTGCTTGATCGTAAATCGATGCTTTAAACGGCTATATCTCGCCAAATATTCATTGTACAACAAATCTAAATAAAGGAAAATTTTAGTCATTAAAAAAGCTACAGTTTAGTACATTTTTATTTTTTTCATATATTCAGTATTTTCGAGGATATTTAAAAAAAGAAGGGTAAAAAATATGAAATTGTAAATCGTTTCTCGCTTTAAGCTGTACTTTTTCTAAAACTAAGCATTTTAAATAGGTCAAACTTCTTGGACGTATTAACAATACATGTACAAAGAGAATTGCAGAAGGGTGAAGATCGATTTTAATTATGGGGTTGGTTAGGGGGTTGTTTTCATCGATTTTTTCGTAAAAAAATGAGGGATTGACCTTATTTTCATCATAACTCACTCAATTTTTGAGCTTGAGTTTTTTTTTATGATAGGTCTATTTATGGTCTTTAAAAAAGGTTCTATGATTTTTGACTTTGAATCTTTCAAATTTGGCATTTGAAGAAAACCGCTGATCATTGATAGGCCGTATTTCGGTTCCTATCATATCGCAAAAACATTTTAAAAAATGAATTGTATTTGTCTTTTTAAAAGCTACAAACTTGTTCTCTACAATTTTTTTGATAAAATGCACCATTTTCGAGTTATTCGCGAAAAATCTATTAAAAACGTCGATTTTTTCGTCTAAAAGTTGTTACTTTCAATCGCGAATAACTTGAAAAATATCAGTTTTACAAAAAAAATGTATAAAGCATTTTTTGTTTAGAATCACTTTTTTAATCGAAACCTGTGGTTAAAACGTAAAAAAAAAATTTCACCCCCGAGATGGAGTGGCAACCACCCCCAAGGCTTTGGCGCACTTTGGTTCGATATAGATTTTGATCCTTAGGCTATTACCTACCTTCTGTTAAAATTTCAAGTCAATCCACGCAGGACGAAAAAATTGCGAGGTGAAATGCTTCATTTCCTGGACTACTTATGGATATTGGTTTCCCAAATCCTACTAGAAACTTTACATATCCTAAACGTAAACTTATTTTTGTACTCAAATACATTTTCCTTTGACAAATTTAGACTCGAAGAGGCCAAAAATAAAATCCCTTGTGGTAGTACGGTAATAGGCAATGTAATGTGAATTTTCGGATAAAATTGCTCCAAAATCAAATTACTCAGCGGGACAACTAATTTGCAAACATAAACTTGACAATGTCGAAAAATAAATAGAAATAGAAATCTAAATTTTTAGCTTACTAATGTATGTGTACTAAAAAACACACCAAAAGTATTTAAAAATGTTTATTTGAGTATTGACTTAACTGCATATTTTTATATTATCAAATTACCAACGCAGTTGAGTTTGCGGTATGTAATAAATTCCAATATCTAATAATGTAAACTTTCGAACAAACAGTAATTTTTTAATTTTTATGAAAACGTACATACATAATACATACATACAAAACGTACATACGTACATAATTATAACAATATTTATAAAATCCTCCATTGCAACTTTTTATATCATGTGCAGTTTTGTTAGCGCAAGTTCATCAACCGCCAAGTAAAATTTTCGAATGGAATTACCACAAAACTATTCTAATGAGGAAATTATTACACTCTCATCATTAAATATGTTCTTGTCTTGAAATGTATGTCATATAAATCTTAAAATAAAAATGTTTTTGTTATTTAATTTAAGGAAATGGATAAGTATTGTAGAGAATGTTGATAAGTGGAATATACAAGGTAATACTTAAGTAATGCTTAATAATAATACTTAAGTAATGTATCAAACTTAAATGGAAGTATAACCATTGGAATTGGAGGCACCTGTGATAAAATATTTATAATAAAAAACAGTGCATGACACTTGGGAAGTGCCGACAGTAGTGAATACTTCTTATAGAGCGTTATTACTACATGTAGGTTATAAATTTTATATCTGGATATTACTGAATTATACTAATTTTTTCTTTTAAAAATTTTGTTTAATGATTTTAGTCTTTTTCAAAATTTGTTAAATATAATATGGAATTTATTCATCATTTACATTTTCATTATCTTGTGTTTATGTTTAATCACTTCATTTTGATTATTATTATACTTATTTCATTATAATGGATTAAAAAAAAACAAAAAAATTCTCCTCGGCGAAGAATTAAACTCCAATCATTCGCATGAAAAGTAAAAAAAAGTAAATAGACATAAAGATAGCCACGGTTTTAGTGACATCAATCCAAAGGAGTATAATATAACTGTATGTGAAATAAAACTGTTGTTTTTACTATTCTCCTTACAACGTTATCATATTTTCTCATCTTTTAAACCTTCCTTGAACTTCTACAATTATTTCAAAATCAAAATTAGCCAAATCGAACCATTCGTTCCCAAATTGTTATAAACAAGTTATAAAAAATAAAACGGCGTTACTTAAATATCATTTTATTTTTATAATAAAGTCGGTTCGCTATATTTACGCGGGTTTCGGATTAAAAATTTTATTGTAAGTACCCAGTTTTAATTACCTGCTCTTTGGGGAAATATCAACTGGTCAAATGAAATGAAAAGTAATCCATAACTTTTTTTCATTAAATAATAATGGAAAATCTTTTATATAATTGACAGTATAATAAGGAGAATTACTTCATTAATGGAGTCTAATGTGGCTAATATAAACCTAATATTAATTTTATATTACACTTCACACAGAAAATATGGTCTATGTATATTTGTTCCATGGAGAGAATTTCTAATGAAAAATAAAAAAATTTAACTTGCCAACAAAAATGAAAATCAGTCATTATCATCAAAAATATCATAATCGTCATCATCATCACTGTCATCACCATTAATTGTTATTATGATTGGACTTATTTCGTTTATTTTATTTTCACGGGTCCACCAATCTTCTATTAGTTTCTCGCACTTGAATATACAGTTGCACCACACTTCTGGAGTTACAATTGAAACTGCCATTCGCCAAGTTTCCCGAACTGCGTCGTCGCTATAACCGTTAGGACCAATATGGTTGTCATAATATTGTTTTGCTATTCCCCATATATATTCGATGGGATTAAACTGGCAATGATACGATGGCAGACGTAAAACTTGATGACCGTAACTTTCAATAATCTGATCCACAACAAAGGTTTTTGGTTTTGCGTGGATATTTGACAAGCGTAATAATTCTGATTCTAAAATATGTTGTGTAAACGGTATATGTTCCTTTGTCAACCATTCTTTAATTTTATTAATAGTCCAAGAATTCGTTGGACTTTTGTTTAATACTTCAGAATGGTAAGGTGCATTGTCTAAAATAATTACGCTGGGCTCACTTAAACCTGGGCTTTTCTGTTTTCCTCCTTTTGAAATTTGAAACCTAAATTATGTATCACTTGCCATAGACTTGTTCTGCCAATTTCGTCAAATTTTCTATCTTTTAATTCCGAGAGAATTGTATTTAAGGTCACATGTTCCTTGTTGGCTCGCATTCGATAAATGGTATCACGAATTTCAAATTTTTTTCCATCTGGAATATCTTTCGTTTTCAATGATAGGCGAGTTTTTCGGTGATCTTCTTTCGGCCGTTCATTATTGCGATTTTGTAATACTCGTCTTAGTTTGGTTTCACTAATTCCTAGAGCATCACATACGCGTTGTTGAACAGACATTACTGATTTTAAAGGACCGCCATTTTCTTTTTCATCCGTAAAATACTTATGTACACTACAAATTAGACTATCTACATCTAACACACGTCTAGGCATTTTTAAATATTTCCACCAAACATACCATGTCAACACTGGCAAAGAATAAATTCAACTGCAATATTGTAACAAATTTATACCTACCCTAATGTTATTTTAATGTATTTTAAAGTATGACCATTAATGCAGTTTTTACCTAATTTTCTGGGAAGTCGTTTACTGCAACTGGTTATCAATGAGTCATTAGCCTAATTTTGTTAATCCGAAACCCGCGTAAATATAGCGAACCGACTATAAGTTTATATGTATGTATATTATATTATAGATTACTGTATACCGCTAATGTTATTTAGGGTCCGTCTAAAGACATCATACCGAGCGATAAGAAGTATTCACTACAAAAGAGATAATCAAATGTACAACATTTTAACCTCTTGCTATGCGAACTGCGACAAGCCTGCATGGAGTGAGAGAAGGAGAAAAATGAAGAGATAAAGGGAAAGAAGTAATTATTTGGGCATTCTACTAAGATTTTACTAATCTAGAACCGAGAGTAGACTGACTCTTTTTCAGTTGTATATTTATAGTAAAAGAGGTTTAAGGTTGATTCAGAGCAACAAATCAAGGGACTGTCAGTCTACTTCAGAGCATTCAGGTCGATCAAGATACATAAGAGAAAACACTATACAAAATAGCAGTACTGTGGAAGAAAAAGAAGTAAGGCTTTGTTGAGAGTGTGTACACAAAATATTTTTATCGGGACAGAAGAAAGGGATTTCGCAAAATTGTACCCATACCCACAACTAGTGGACGACGAGACAAAATTAATACAGTACCTTCGCATGTTGCGTTGTGATTTCCTTAATTTTCTGTCTCACGGCATAATGAAGATGGACACTCACTATAGAAGAGCAGTAACTCCAGCCGAAAAACTTATTAATAGTTACCCTGTTTTAGTATTTTTCCAATTTCCTGTCATGTTTTTAATTTTCGCTGAAAATCAGAGTATAATGGATGTGGCAAATCATTCGGGTAATCATTCTTCACGTACGCACTCAATTAATTTTTCGTCATCCATTGTTAACAAAAGCGACGAAACAAGTGACGACAACAGCTAAAACTGAAACAGGTGGCTGACTAACTGTCCTGTTTACACTAACCCTTCCGTTCGGTCTAGTCAAGATCGGGCGCCTGGACAGGCAGTGATTTTGACTGTACCGTGACTGTCACTGTACCGTGCCCGTGCTTGGGAATGACCTCATTGGAAAACCACGGAAGCAATATCGACTATACCGTTTCTGACTGTGACGTGACTGTTGGTCTGAATCAACCTTTAAAGCCAAACACAGAGATTGTGAAAAACACATGGAAGAATCAATTCGGGACGCTCAAAGATGTTATAGGACAATATAAAAAAAATAATGAATATGGTCAGGGTAATCATTATCCATTAAGTGTCGTAAAGTGTCGAACCTCTTCAGTTTAGGAATTAAAATTAATTTATTTTCTCTAAAATATAATATGTGTTACATGTCATCCATAACAAATTAAGTGTTTTAAATGATTAGTACTTCTACTATATTATTTTCCAAATTACCTCTGAACCTATTATTATGATGCATGAAAAAACCTAAACTTTGTTGCATAATGTTATTTTTTATATTTATTTACTAATTCGATTAGAATGGACTGAGGGTCAGGTGTTACTGTTCTTGCTCTATTCAATTTCGAATAACCGTATCGTTTGATGATATTAATAGACCTGGAAATATGGCGAAATAATAAAATAATTATTAATTTTGATAAATGGTAAATATTATTTTATATGGGATTAAACCACAATTAATTACTGTAATGGGAAGTAGATTGCTCTGACGTGTATATTTCCAATCTAGAAATCGTATTAAAAAAAAATAGTGAAATAAAAATTACGAACTGGAATATGATCTAGAAAAGACACTTAAAGATTTGATTTTAACTGAGTCGCTCTGATGAGTCCTGAAACGACGAAATATATATAAGCACATTGTAGAGGCACTATACGTGGAATCAAATGTTAAATGTCTGTTCTATATCTTTATTTACATGTATTTCGAGTATTAGAAGCCAGTTCATTAAAGATTCTTATTTAGAAGAATCGATATGAAGTAAAATGCAATTTTAGATTCCCCATGTCGTTCTATACATCGTCTGTTTGCTTTGTAAATCGTAGAAGGCACAGATTTAAGTAAGAATTTGAATTTTGGTTTCGAACAAGTAGAAATCTTTGGATTTTTACATTTTTCCTGGAATTATGATCATTTGAAAACCACAAGAAAACAAGAACCTCATTAATATAATATTCATTAATACTTCTATTGTCTACTTAACTTAAATATTAATACTTTTAATGTCTAGTCATTACATAAAAACAACTCCTACAGCAGCGTTGGAAGTTCTGCTGAATCTACCACCACTTCATATCTTTATACAGGGCGAAGCCAAATGAGTGATGCACAGATTAATCCATAGTCATCGATATATAAGCCAGATGCATGGTGCTGACAAACAGAAAGCTCATCGAGGAGCTAAAAGCCGATATTGTGATGGGGCAACCTATCGATGCAACAGCTACGAGATATAGCTTTAACAATAAGTTCAAAATTAAGATACCAGACAGGGAAGACTGGAGTGAAGGTGTACCCATACAAGCTGCTGTTACCTGGTACACGGATGTCTCAAAAATATCAGGGGGTGTGGGAGCCGGCATAGTAGGGACATATCAAGGGATAAAAGTCTATCTAAGGATGTGATAGTGATAGGCAATTCATCATTGCGTGGAAGAAATAGAAAGGCAGGAAAGAACGTTCCGTTCAGTTGTCATCTTCGCAAATAGTCAGGCAGCGCTTAAGGCACTCAATTCTGTAGAGGTCAATTCTAAGCTAGTATGGTATTGTGTGTGTGCCCTAAATAAACTACGAGACCGTAGCAAGGTTACGGTAGCCTGGGTACCGGGGCACGATGGTCATAAGGCCAATGAAGAAGCAGACTAAATGGCCAAACAAGGCTCATCAATGCCATTCATTGGACCGGAACCCTTCTACGGCGTTGCAAAGACAGTAACAAGAATGGCGACAAGGAAGTGGATAGCTCACAAATCTCTGGAATGGTGGAAGAATTCACCAGGACAAAGACAGACGAAACAGTTCACTACACAACATTGAATAAAATTTACGGCAGACTAATAAGCAAAGACAGGAAAACAGTCAAAGCCATAGTAAGTCTTCTAACAGGGCACTGTAGGCTGAATAGGCACTTGAAACTCATGGGGTTATCAGATGACGAACTATGCAGATTCTGTCACCTCTAAGAAGAAACAGCAGAGCACATTCTATGTCAGTGTGACAGTCTGGCAAATGTGCAGTTTTTTGCATTAGGAGAAGAAAATCCACCGGCAAATAGCTACATGAAAAATACAGTATCGAAGCTAAGACTTTTTAAAAAGAGTCAGGCTAGAGAATGTTATCTAGGACCAGAGGACCACAATAGATCTGAAAAGGTCGCAGTGGAATAGGCCAAAAGGCAACCTCTCTAAATCTAATATCCAGTCACAGGAGTGACATTAGACTTTTATGTAATAATTAACTGATTACTGAACTGAATTGATAATAATTCTAAGAAACATACGTGCTTCTTAATGATAATATGTTATACCTGAACAGATTACGAAGATACCCACATTATGGGTTTATAAAAATGACTGCAACATTTGAGACAAAAAAATTTCAAATAATTTTAAAATTCTTCGTCACTGATTTATGACGTTATCTTCAGGATTATCAGCTATATCTTAAAAAATTCGCTAACAATAATTTTCAAACCGAGTACAGTGGAATCTCGATTATCCGTCTCTCTATTAACCGTCACCTCTGTTAACCGAAAGGGTCAATACATGTTATGTTGACTACATAAGTAAAAATTTAGTCATCAATTCAGTTTGTTTGAGCATTGCGATAAGCCAAACGAAATTCGTTGAACTGTACACGTGCAGTTATGCCACCACCGCATTTTTTTAAGTAAATAATTTTTGTTCTTATTCAGGGCTCTGGATTAAATTTCAATTAAAATGGGTAATGATAAATGATACAGTGCTTTTAGAGTTCTGTTGTTAGAATCGCAAGCCGAAAATAAAAACGCACATCACAATAATTATTACAGTCAGTATCTGTGTGTCATCATAATTCAGTTTGATTCAAATTCGAACATTGATTGTGTCACTTAGTCATTTGATCAATTAAGTTTTGAAAAATGGAGCCTTCCACATCTGGAGCATCAAAAAGAAAACGTGTTGTTTTGCCAATTAGTAAAAAAAAAATAAAAATTATTGCAGAACTAAAGAAAGCTGTTTCTGCTGTCACATTTAGCAAAAAGTATGATGATCTGGAAACAACAATCAATGATATAAAAAAAATGCTGAAGAAATTGAAAAGTATGCTTCGCAAATAGAATCGTTGGATGGCCGGGTGAAACATCGTAAGACAATGAAAAAAGTCACAAATGAATCACTCGACACGGCTCTGTATTTGTGGTTCGTTCAAAAAAGAAGTGAAGGCGTTCCTTTTTCTGGACCAATTGTTGCCGAAAAAGCGTTATTTTTCAACATGAAATTGAATGGCGATCCTTCATTCGAAGGAAGCAGCGGTTGGTTGGAAAAGTTCAAAAATCGCCACGGTATACGGGAACTGAAAATCGAAAGTGAAAAATTAAGAGTCGCAAGTATTAAAGTCGTTGATGAATATAAAAGAAAGTTTCAAGGTATGATCGATGAATATGGTTTGACACGCGATCAACTGTTCAATGCGGATGAAACTGGTTTAAACTACAAAGCATTGTCAACGAAAACACTCGCTGCACTGTCTGAAAAATATGCACCCGCATTTAAAAGGCAAAAGCAACGAATCACAGCAATGATGTGTTCAAATGCAAGTGGTAACCATCGTCTTCCTTTATTATTGGTACAGCAAAAAAAAACACGTTGTTTCAAGGGCATAAAATGAACGCGCTTTCCATTAACTACTACGCACAACAAAATGCATGGATGTCCCAGGAAATATTCGCTTACTGGTTCAAAAAGTATGCACTGCAAACCAAAATTTGTTTATCTATTTTTCTAACGTCTTGTTTTTTAGGTTTTTATACCGGACGTTCGACAATATGTACTTGCAAGCAAAAAATTTGTCACCAAAGGCGATACTCATTTTAGACAATGCACCTGCCCATTATGAAGCCGGTATGCTGCGAAGTGACGAAGGAAATATCACGTGCTCTTTTCTACCTGCGAATACAACATCATTGATACAGCCAATGGATCAATCGGTCATGGAAACATTCAAAAAAAGATACAGAAAAAAATTTATTCAAAACCTAGTTATGTAAGAGGAATATTCTTTGCCAGAATACTGGAAAGCTTACAATTTAAAACACGCTGTCGACAATGCTGTAGATGCTTGGGCTGATGTTTCGGAAGTAACGCTGAAAAGAGCGTGGAATAAATTATGGCCCGAATCAACCCAAGATGAAAATGCCCCCGTGACAGCCGAGCATGATACGGTAAAAATGAAGTTATGGCTGAATCAACTGTTTTGTTTTCGTTGCCTAAAGAAGACATCAACGAATGGTTAATTTGTGATGAGGACGCAAACGACTGTCGATTGCTGACAGATGATGAAATTGTTGAAATGGCAACAGAGGCGGACAAAACTGATTCAGAAGTTAACATACTTTGAAGAAGAAGAAGAAGCTAGAGAAGCTGCATCGTACATACAACAATTCATCGAGTATTCTTGGCAAAAAGAAGCAAATAAGGTAGATTTGATGATTTTACGTCGATTAAGAAATTCAGCCGTTGCAAAATGTGAAGTAACAATACAACAAACAAAGATTTCGGAATATTTTAAATCAAATTGATTCGACTGTACTAACATAAATCCCTCTTATATTGTCAAATAAAACATACAAATAAAATGTGAGAGTTTTACTATGAATTTTTATTTTTTTTAATGTTCTGTTAACCGTCTTTTCGATTATCCGTCATACGTTTGGTCCGGTGCCCTGACGGATAATCGAGGTTCCACTGTATAGTCACATATTTTTGTCATAATTAGCTTTGTTCGAAATAATGCGGTTAGGATGATATAACAATGATTAGTATCTTTAAATTGATTGATTATTGTCTTACTTTGATTTATCTCATGATTAATCCTTTTCGAAACTATGGAAACTGATAACAAGATGATTACATGTTTTGAACAAAATATCTTTAAACTAATATAATATAACATTGTATGGATTCATCTAATAATTGAAACTGCAGTAAGAAAAATTTCGTCACTGAAACATTCCTTGGTATTTAATTATGTTGACAATGTGAAGAAATATACAAATACAGTTACAATAAGAATTAAAACAATGACGAAAAGCTCTTGAAAAAAGATAAACAATTATATAACTCAATAGGGAAAAAACAGGATATTTATATGTTTCGCTGCAACGTTAGCTTCCTCAGAACAGGAATTTAAACTATCCATTTTAGTTTGCAAAATAATTTGTAGTAAGATCTAGCTAAAGGTTATTACTACCTTTTCTACTTAATTTATTTCTAGGGATAACGGTTGTTGGGAAAACACCGGTTTTTTTACTTACGGTGTAACCTGGCGGTTATGACCGGTCAAAAAACCGGTTATTCCGATGTTCCTCTAGTGACTTGCCCGCGACTAGGGTGGTTTTCTAGTTCTGTGAAAATACCTATTCAGTCATAATAATTTTGTTTGAGTTTAAGGTCATTTTGACGAATAAATTAAATAAATACTAACCTTGTCGCTTTTCATTTAATTAATAAATATTTAACAACCAGTTTTTATAGTAAGTGTTCAAAATGTGGTCCATCTACTTCTTTACAGTAATGCATCCTATTTCTAAACTCTTGCCGTACTCGTTCAAAATGCGTCGGGAGAAATTGCCCTACATTCTTTAACAATTAGTTGTTTCAAAATGTCAATATTGTCGGGTGTTGTAGCGTAAACTTTAAAATTCAAGTATCTCCATAGAAACAAATCTAATGGTGTGAGGTCCGGTGACCGAGCTGGCCATTCTATCGTACCTCGTCGTCCAATCCATCTACCACGATATTCCTTATCTAGGTAACGTCTTACTGCACCATAATGGTGTGCAGGAGCACCATCTTGTTGTAACGTTATTTCCAAGTTGCCGAATTCATCTGGATTATCCTCCAGAATTTCAAGTATTAACGGTTCAATTGCATTTTGTAACATCTCCAGATACACTTCACCGGTTAAGTTAGTACATATTGAGAAAAATAGGCCCAACTATGTGGTTTCCCAAAATATCTGCCCAAACTTTTTTTTTTTTTTTGGAAATTGAGTATGTGTTTCACGCATCGAGTTAGAATCTATGGAGAGGGCATAACGTGACTAAAAACGAACTCGCTTCCGCCATATTGTTAAGATTGTTTTGACTCTTTTGACAGATCGTATATGTTTGTTTACGTTTGTTGTTTTTCAAATATTTTTAGTTTTATAATACTTTTATAGAAACTGTAATAATATATTGTGATAGTGCATAATAATGGTTTCTTGTTTTCAACGTAGTTGCAGTAGCAGAAGCAATGTTAATAAAAAATCTTCAGGAATAACGTTCTACAGGTTAGTATACAAATATGTAAACAAAGTAAGGGCTCGTACTTCAGAGAATAAATTAATAGTATTTGACTGTATTATTTTATCTTTATGTATAATATATCGTGTTTTTAGTGTTTACCGCGGGACAAATAAATCATAGTTTATTAAAAATTTATTGCACTTTTTTAGATTATGATTAAATCTTCTGAATAACTAGTCATATTTTTATAGTAGTTTTAATATTATTAAGTCCGGCCATGATCCCACCGCCATATTGGTATCATCGTTAGCCACGCCTACCTACGCCGTTTTTAATACACACGTTAATATGCTCATAGCTTCTCCATAGATTCTAACTCGATTAAATTGCTTCTCCATAGATTCTAACTCGAAACCATCGAATGGTGAAACCATTCGATGGTTTCACGAAACACGTGAGGAATTGTGTCACTCCAATACCTCACATTGTGTGTGTTAACATTTCCGTTGAGAGAAAAAGTACTTTCGTCACCAAAACAAATTGTTTTTATATAATTAGACTGTTGGTTACTTTTATTGGACATATTTTCACAGAGTTGTCTTCGGTCGGGGTCATCAATTCTTTGTCGACCAGATCGTTTGAAATTTTGAATACTACCTGTTTGTTTAAACTTCTGAAGAAGCTTCCTCAAATAAGCTCTTGATGTAGGGCGATCGGGGTACCTCTCATTAAAAAGACGTTCCGCTGCATGGAAATTATTTCCACATTCACCAATTATTAACACAGCTGCTTATTTGTCGGTAATAGTAAGTACCATTCCGCCTTTGTAAAAATTTAAACGTCTCGTTAAATAATAATTAAATTAAATAATAACTAAGAACAACTAACTAAAAACAACTTGACTAAACTAAGCAGAAACAGAAACTAAATATTCAGGTAGGTATAAACGCGCTTGCAAATTAAAAATAACCAGAGAATTAACAAACGTCAACTTTTTGGACAAATAATCAAAGGCCGACGATAGAATATTTATAATAGGTATATTAAAATAATTGTAGTTACACATTTAATTAATAAATATTCTAACGTTCGCCTCTCGTTAATTGTCAAAACAGTTGACCTTGACGTAAAAACAATTTGAGAATTGAAAAACGTCAACTTTTTGACAAGTAACCAGAGGCAGAGGTCTTAATATTTATTAATTAACTGCAAAACTACAATTTTAGTATTTATTTAATTTATTCATCAAAATGAGCTTAAACTCAAATAGAATTAGTATGGTTGAATAGGTATTTTCAATACCTTTCAAACGAGGTATAAGTTGCCATAAGGTCCTGTTTAAAATTATTTGTCACAGTGGCGCTGTAACGGCGTTCTATACTCGCTAGTTTTTCTTCTGGATACTTTTCATGTAGAGGATTTTATGTTATTCAGTGCAGCTTTTGGTTTATTGCAATGATTCTAAAAGAACATCAGCACAAATTTTATCTTAAAGCAAAGTCAAAAACACGTAGATTGCAGTACATATAGCACGTAATAACGTAAATTAACATTGTTTGGAAGTGCTGGCTATTATCAGCTAAATATTACTTTTTTTAAAGAATTATTTTGTATTTAATACACATTTAGTATACTCGTATACAAGTATATGAATTAATACACATTCCCTAGTCTATACGTTGAATGCTTCCCAGGTAGACAGCTATTCATAGAGTATATTGGGGTCTATTCTTTTTATTCTTTCGCCACCTGTGGTTGCATCAATCAAAGTCAAACAACAACCTTGACGTTCTGATTGATTTATTTAATTCGATGTATGGAGAATGCTGAACAGTAGTTTTCTGTGTTCGACATGGCACCGGAAATGGATTCGTCGATGTAACAATGTTATTTGTTTCATTCAACCGTATACATCATATTACCAGCAAAAAAAAAAACAATTAAATACAAACTAAGAAAAACATAAAAGGTGCTAGTTATTTATGAAATCACCGCATCAAATACACATCGATACAAATGTATGTATGTGGGGTCGGTCGGCGGACAGAAGCCGAGTAGTCCATTTTTGAGAAAAAAATTTGATTTATTAAAAACACCTAAAAAAATTATCTACCCCTAAAATAAAACAGACAGCAGTCAAATGTTATGATTCCATATCAAATAGTAATATGTTTAATAATCACAATTTTATTCAGTTTAGAGAAGAACTCAACCAATCAAGTCCATTTATCTGGTTTAGATCGGCGTGTACTAAACAAAAAGTTTGACTTAACTGATAAGGTATGTTTTATACCAGCAGTAATCCAGAAAAATCAAATTTAAAACGACAACGTCCAAGTACTCCCGATCCTTTGGAATCAGCTAGAAAAGAAATAATTTCCCCAATAAATATCCCTAGACAAAAAGGTGGTATTTATAATACCTCTAAATATACAGAGAATAGAAATACAACAAATTTGCAGACACAGGGAGTATCATTAGATTTAAATAATGTAATTTTAGAATTGGTTCTTAATACAATTAGTTCATTAAAACTCACTGAAAATTTAGATGCATCAAAAACAGAGATTATACAACAAATTAATAAATACTTAAGTACGGCATCGATCTTGCAAGAAGACTTACATGGACAAACGTCATCTTCTCAGACATAACTAGTCCTATAAATTTTTTACAATGGAACTGCCGCTCAGCAGTTTCTAATAAACCAAATTTAGAAGCCTTACTTATTCAAAAAAATGTGTATGTGGCCATGTTATCAGAAACATGGTTTAAACCAGGAAAATTCTATAACTTCGCTGGTTATAATTGCTTTAGATCTGATCGCCCAGATGGCTATGGAGGTACAGCAATTTTAATTAAAGATAAAATAATTGCAGAAGAAATAAATTTATTAGATAACTATAATTTTACTTACACATGCATGGCTGTTAAACGTTCTTGTATCAATAAACTTATACATATAATATCCATATACAAAGAACCAAGTATTAGAGTAACAGTTGAAGAATGGATCCATTTTTTTCAACACATTCCTCCGCCATTCATCATTGGAGGGGACTTCAACGCTCACAATATGGCATGGGGATGCGAAACTAATGATACTCACGGTAAAGTTTTTTTAGAGGCGATAGAACAATGTAATCTATTATACTTAAATGATGGTTCTCCAACTCTTGCACTGAGTTCCAGTCCATCAGCAATCGACATAACAATCTGCACCCAGGACATTATATCTAAATTAACTTGGTCTGTTATTCAAGATCCACATGGTTCTGACCATCTACCCTTGACCATCTCCTTAGAAAATTCCAAACAAGCAACACCACCTGGTAACAATACACAAAAAAGATGGAATCTAAATAAAGCAAATTGGAATCTGTATTCATCCAACTTTTCTTCAGAAATACTTCCTCAAACTTATGAAGAATTAGTCAATGAAATAAATAGATGCGCATCCATTGCTATTCCAAAAGTATCAAAAAATAAAATATATCCTACAAAAAAGATTCCAAAACCATGGTGGGATAATAACTGCGAAACAGCTGCAAATAACCGTAAAACAGCCTATAGACGTTATAAAACAAATCCCAATATTCATAATTTAATTGAATACAAAAAATTGGATGCATTAGTAAAGAAAATTTTTAAAAATAGAAAGAAACAAAGTTGGATAAACTACTGCGAAAGCCTTAACTCCCACAGTCCAATCAGCGACGTCTGGAAGAAAGTACATCGCTACAAAAACCGAAAACAGTCCAATAAACTCCCGTTAAACTGCGAAGCTGCATGGATAGAAGATTTCCACTTGAAAATTTCACCTCCTTGGGTACCCAATCAAATAAACGAAGTTACAGTCACCGTTTCCAGAGAATATTCCAATCTAGAAAAACCATTTGAATTGTGGGAATTAAATTATGGACTCAAACAAAATAATAGTTCGTCTCCAGGGATGGACTGTATATCATACTCTATGTTATATTTTTTACCCACAGAATACAAATCATTATTATTACAAACTTTTAACAATATATGGCAAAATGAGAATTTAATTCCCAAAACATGGAAGGACTATATTGTATTGCCTATAAAGAAGCCAGGAAAGCCAGATAACAACGTTGAGTCTTACAGACCTATATCTTTAAGTTCTTGTATACTAAAAACTCTAGAGAGATTAATCAAAAATCGGCTTGAATACTGGCTTGAATCCGAAGATATCCTTCCCAAATCTCAATATGGCTTCCGGAAATCCAGGTCTACACAGGATGCTCTCACTTCACTAGTTTCCTCTGTTGAGGTCAATTTCACAAATAAAGAATCAACAGCTGCAGCATTTATAGATGTAACCTCTGCATTTGATAACATAAATTTATATATTCTACATAAGAAATTGTTATATCTTGGAATGTCGGTTAAAATTTCAGATTTCATTATATCCTTGTACAAGAATAGATGGACTTACTTAAAAATAAATGAGACACTTTTAGCACCAAGGCTAACGAATATAGGTATACCACAGGGTAGTATTTTAAGTCCACTTCTTTTTTCATTGTATAATATAGATCTAGAACAGATAGTACCTCCACACTCTAATATATTGCAGTTTGCAGATGATGTTGTGTTGTATACCTCCCATACTACCCTTGACATTTGTAGGCGTCAACTCGAATCTACACTAGATTGTGTAAAAAGTTATTACCATTCTCTAGGTTTATCAATATCAACTACAAAGACTGAAATTTGTTTTTTTTCCAAAAAACGCCAAACTCCCCAAGGTAACTTTAAATTAGGAAAAATAGAATTTCCAATCAAAAATTGTGTAAAATATCTAGGCACATATTTGGATCGTAAACTGTTATGGAAGGATCAAATTCATTCTATTATAAAAAAATCGGAAAACTCAATGAATATCCTTAGAGCATTCTGTAGAACCAATTGGGGAGCTGACCCGAATATTGCATTGCTATTTTATCGCTCAATGATTCGACCAATTTTCGATTATAGTTGTCATTTATATGGGTCTGCGTCAACAGGACATCTTAATAAAATTGAAACCCAAAAAAATAAATGTTTGAGGCTATGTCTTGGTTACTTAAAATCTACTCCTATTAGTATTATTGAAATTGAAGCTAAAGAGCCACCCCTTACACTACGCAGACAGTTTTGTACAGATAAGTTTGTAGCTAGAGCTATATAAAAAAACTCCAGCTATTTAAAAAATATTCGTAACTTGAATATATTAGACTTAAGCCATAAATATTGGCGTAACAAAAAAACTCCCATATACGTTGAAAGTTATAGGAAACTAACAATATTTGAAGAACAATTGTATCAAAATAAAATACCACCAATTTATATACAACCTCCTAAGACTCTCTTCTCTAAGATAATAGAAACATATTATATGGATTCAAATCTTCCAGGAAGTATGATCAATAAAATAACTAAAGATAAGTGGCCTGCATTTCAATATATTTTTACTGACGGCTCCAAAATTCAAAATAAAACGGGTTGTGCAATATATCACTGGAATTCTGGTTACAAAGAATCATGTCGATTGCCCAATGAAGCTTCAATATATACTGCCGAACTATCAGCTTTATTTCTTGCGTTAAAATATATAGCCTCTATTGGTATGAATAATTATATCATTCTGACTGATTGTAGAAGCATTATGGACAAACTCACTTCTATCAAAACCACAAAAAACCTAAACCACATTGAGATAGAAATAAAGAAGTTACATTATGATATTATTTCCGCAGGTAGCTCGATTATTATTTGTTGGGTAAAAGGACACTCTGGAATATTAGGAAATGAAGAAGTCGACAAACTAGCTAAATCTGCAGCTTTAACCAAACATAATATAAACAACATACTTCTTCCAGTAGCAGACATAGATAATATCAGTAGAAACAACTGCAAACAAAGATGGCAACGTTTATACAACCAAAGTAGAACTGGAATAAACTTTAGAGCTTGCCAACCACTAATACCCAATGAGAGATGGTTCAAATATGAGACAAATAGGTTATTTATAAAAACAATAAACAGAATAAGATCAAACCACGCACTCACTCCTGCATACAAACACAGCATAGGTATTACTGATAACCCATATTGCTCCTGTGGTAAAGTGGGAGATCTGCAGCACTTTATATTGGAGTGTGGACAGTACAAACAAAGTATCAACATGATGTATGAAAAACTAATTGGGCTAAATTGTTCATTGCCTGTCAATTTAAATACAATTATTTTTTCAAATAATAAGCTGATATTAAAATGTATCTACGAATACATAACATCCTGTAAATTTAAATTATAAATAGTTTTAGGTATTCAAATTAAAAATTGTAAATATGTCAAAAATTGAATGTGTATACGAACATATTACTTCCCGTAAATTTATATTATAAATAGGCTTAGATAATAAAATCAAAAATTGTAACTCCACAAATAGTCTGGCTAATTGGCTATGCCAAAGCCATTATACAATATAAAAAAAAAAAAAAAAAAAAAAAAAAAAAAAAAAAAAAAAAAAAAAAAAAAAAAAAAAAAAAAAAAAAAAAAAAAAAAAAAATCTAATAAGGTGTATTTGTCCTGTTTATCCAGTTATCAGTAGAATGCTCACTAGCAAAAAATACTGACCGAGACATATAAGAAAAAGCGTATTATGTAAGGGATAGCTTCATTCAATTTGTAATGTGGGTATTGTTTATATTGTGTTTTCACGTTTCTTATCTCTTTCTATGTTTGCGTTAACGGTATATCGTGTGACATGTCTAGTATGCACATTCCATCAAATTTCTACGATCGATTTTCAATCTATTAGTCTTCATTAATGTCTACTAAAAGTTTATGCAAAGTAGGAATCTTTTTTTGTAAATAAAATGAATGAACTTTTCTTCGAATCGATTGTTTTACAGTATCGTCCATATGAATGGGTTTTCTCCCTGTTGACGTTTTAGGTGCTTCTGTAATACCTCCACTCTTTCCTTACTTAAGTCTATTAATAGTTGCTTCTCCAACATAAATGTTCAATTACTTTTTCCCAGGTGACTTCTAATGATTTTTTTAGCCGCGAATATAGTGTCTCTATTTGTTGGTTGTAGCAAGTTGGCAGGGTTTGTCGGGTGCTCTATGTAGTAAATACAGGGACTGAAACCTTCGATTATTCCGCGCAAAAATATATATTGCCTATCTCGAAAAGATCATGAGTTAATATTTATTAATTACACCAATAATTAAACGGGTTCGGGATCAATTACGTGACGGTAAGTTATACAAAATGTCTTAGTTTCTTCTAGATACAATATAGTCATTAGTCCATACCTCAACAACACTCACAATTACAACCCAACAATATGCTATTCAGTTTTGATATTACCAACCTATTAACCAATGTGCCTTTGGAGAAAACTTTAAAAATAATAAAAACCAAATTAGAAAGGGACGATATATTGACAACAAAAACCAAACTGTATGTATCAACTATAAGGGAGCTATTAACACTATGCACATAGACACACCTATTTTCAACTAGACAATGATATTTATAAAATTTGATCAAAACATTGTGTACAATCATGACGAAAAACCCACAGTATGGTGGAGATATGTAGATGATGTGTTGGAAAAAGAAACCAGCTCATTAACTTTTCTGGATGTGTTAATTACAAAGGAAGATACGGGATATGTAACCAAAGTCTACAGAAAACCAACTCACAGCAACAGATATTTAAATTATCACTCAAACCGCAACACATGATTATCTATTGTAATTTATAAACAAGAAATTTTACAAGATTGAAGGTAGACACAACACCAAAAACAAACGAGAAAGGCTCACAAGAAAGTATATGAAGTTGACAAATTTCCATATGTACTCATCAACTACAAATTTAATTAAGTTAAGTTTAGTTAAGAGACATAAAATAATAGATATATACTCTTCGAGATTAACAAATCTGTCTCTAAAAGGCCTAACTGTAAAACAATACCACCTAGTATTGAAAACATAAAGATATTTCTTCATTTACATATGTTTCATTTTCTTTTTGTTAGTTTTCAAAGTGAAGATGATTACTTCAATAATTACCAATTTACGGCTGAATGAGTAGCTGATTAAACTGCTACAATACCATAGAAAATTACCTGCAACAAATAAAAAAATTGTTAATAATATTCAGCTAAATATTGAAATGGGTATCTGCATTAAAATGAACATTTTTTAAAAATCTTTCTTAGCAAATTTTAGCAAAAAAATATTATCCGTTTCATTTATAAACAAGGAATTTCGCAAGATTGAAAAATCAGAATTTGATATCAATCCGAGGGTACATCACCCTCAGAATTTCAACTCAAAAATATACTACAAGATCGGGGTCAAATAAGTTAAATTGGCTAGCACAAAGCGCCAATAATTATAGGTTAGGTTATATTTGTGTGATTCTACCACTATCCCTTTTCATAAATAACCTGACATCTATAGGTTAACAATGTCTGAACCTAACCTAACCTAACCTAACATTGAAAATCGAAGCGTCAAAAACAAATATAAATTTTTTATTAAAATCAACATTGTTTGTAATACTTTTCTGTGTGTTGTTTTTGTACAAACTGCCATTTATCCAGCTTGATTGCTTTCTGTTTGTTTTATAGACTATTGCAACAGTTCCGTGCCAAGAACGCCTCTATATAAATGTACGAAGAGGACGATGTGCATGTTTGTAAGTTTTGAGTTTTATCTTTGTCCTATAAAGCCTAAAAAGTTACCTCCAAGATAGCACAATGTCTACTAGAACTCCTCAGTAATATAACATTCGGCATAATATCTTCACTCATCTTTTCTAAGACGTAGGTGAAGTCCTTTTATTTAGTTTTCTATAATTTTTTTCTTTCGACTTTTTCCGAATTCCTAAGAATCGTTGTATTCAATCTTTACTATTCCTATTAAACGATTCTTCTTCTTCTTAAAGTGCCTATCCGTTCCGGATGTTGGCGATCATCACGGCTATCTACTTTGTTTATTGCAGCGCGGAACAGTTCAGTGGTAGTCGTGTTATACCACTTTCGTAAATTTTGAATCCAGGAAATGCGTCTTCTTCCCGGTCCTCTCTTACCATTTACCTTCCCCTGGAGAATCAGCTGGAGAAGGCCGTAACGTTCTTGATTTCTCATTACGTGTCCTAGATATTCCAACTTTTTAGTTTTGAGGGTCATGAGAATTTCACATTCTTTCTCCATTCTACGCAGGACCTCCACATTAGTAATTCTAACAGGATATACGTAAGATGCGCCTATAACACCACATTTCGAAAGCTTCGAGCCGATTCATAGATGCAACAAACAATCAGTGTCCACGTTTCCATTCCGTAGAGCAGAACTATGAATATGTAGCAGTTCAATAGACGGCATTTTGTTTTTAATGATATGTCTCGACTGTTGAAAATCGTTCTCATTCTAACGAATGCTGCTTTTGCTTTTATTATTCGCTGTTTAATTTCTGTTGAGTGGTCCCATTGGCTATTTAAATTGGTGCCTAGATATGTATATTGCTCGACTCTTTCGATATTCTGTTGGTTGATTGTAAGTTGAGCGTTTAGTATTGGTTTTTTACTAATTGTCATAAATTTGGTTTTCTTTATTTTAAGAGCTAGTCCGTATCTGTTGCTGACTTCTGTTATGCGATTTGTTAATATCTGTAACTCATTTAGATTATCGGCAAAAACTATAGTGTCATCTGCATATCTAATGTTATTCAACCATTCACCGTTTATTAGTATTCCTTTCGCACAACCGTCTAAAGCTTCCTTAAATACCCATTCAGAATAAACATTGAACAACAATGGAGGTAAAATACAGCCCTGTCGTACTACACGTTCTATTGCAATTTTATCAGTTAACTGGTCTTCTATTTTGATTTTGGCCGTTTTATTGTAGTAAATGTTTCTGATAATTCTAAGATCTTTGTTGTCAATTCCAATTTCTTGCATTAGAGTCATTAATTTGTCATGTTTTACTCTGTCAAATGCCTTCTGGTAATCTATAAAGCATACGTATATGTCACAATTCACATCCCTGCATCTCTGAAATAGCACCTGTACAGCAAAAAGGGCCTCCCGTGTTCCCAGAGCATCACGAAATCCGAATTGTGTTCTTGTTAGTTGTTCCTCACATTTTGTATATATTCTTTTGTGTTACGAAATTGTGAAATTAAACGATTCACTCATCAAAATAAATACCTCTAGTATAAAATAATATATAACCAATGTCCAATTTCACATAATTAAAATTCATTTCTATTATTTTAAAAAATAGCTGACTACAAAAAGCGGCATTTTTGTAACCCTTTACCTTGAATATGACATAATTATTAATGAAATTATAGAAATTTATTGTGGCAGTTTTATGTTATACTTGGACTACTTTTTCAACCATGGATGGTAATTATTCAATGTTTACGGGTTTTGTAGTTTCCTTATTTGTTAAATTAATTTTTTAGAAAAATAATATTTTTAATATAAATTGCTTGTCAGAAGGTAAGACTCTTATTAATATATAAATAAATCATTTTTGTCATAAAGAATTTTAGATTCTTTTAGATCAAATGAAAGAAAAACATCGCAGTAATCGGAGACGTGGTTGTTCGGAAAACCGGTTTTTCGGATAATCGAACTGTATTGATATAGCCATCCATACATATTTATCGATAGCTGAATGAAATCCATATTTACATACCTACATTATGTTTTATATCTTTAATTACAAATAGGAATTCCAAATCCTAAAGATTGGAATAAATCTTATATAAGCTCCATATATAAGAGAGGGAATAAAAGAGACTGTTCCAATTATAGAGGTATTAGTGTGACGAGCTCTGTGGGCCGGTTGTACGGCAGAATATTAAAGAAGAGGGTTGAAAGACAGATACAAGATATTGAAGAACAAAGCGGCTTTCGTACCGGGAGATCCTGCCTTGATAATATATTTATCCTACGACAAATAATTGAAAAGCGTGTCGAAAGAAGTAGAGAGACCCATTTGGTGTTTATAGACCTTGAGAAAGCATATGATAGTGTCCCGTTAAAGAAAATGTTTGAGGTCTTCGAAAGGTCCGGATTGGATTCGACGTATATCCGAGCGATATATAAATTGTACGAAAATGCAGTTAGTTGTGTAAAAATTGGAACCAGAACCTCAAATGAATTTAAAGTCACTAAAGGCCTAAAGCAAGGATGCTGTTTGTCACCGACACTCTTTAAAATATACGTCCAAGAAGCATTGAGGAATTGGAGAAATAAATGTAGATTTATGGGCATCGAAGTGGGACATGAAACTCTGTATACACTGTTGTTTGCAGATCATCAGGTGGTGGTTGCAACCGATGAGGAAGATATAAATTATATGAATCGAAAATTATTTGAGGAATATGCCAAATGGGGGCTTACTGTATTGGATGAAATGCCACAGATCTGAGGCTTGAAAACGCAGTCATAAAAGACTGCAACCAGAATAAATATCTAGGAAGCATCATATCAGCAGATGGCAGAGTTAAGCTAGATGTACAAAACCGAATAACCCAAGGGAAGAAATGCATCCGAATACTGAATTCATTACTGTGGTCTAATAAAATACAAGAGCAATCTACAGAGCAATTGTAGAACCAATTACCACATATGGTGCCGAATGTTGGACGATGACAAAGAATGAACGAGATAAAGTAGACGTTGTGAAAATAGATTATCTTAGAAGGTCATGTCGAGTATCGAGAATGGAAAGAATCAGGAATGAGGAAATACGAAACCGTACAGGAATTAGAGATACTCTTTCAGATAGAATACAAGGAAGGCAATTACAATGGTATGGTCACGTGATGAGAATGGAGGAGGAGCGGTGGCCAAAGAAAGCCTTAATGTATGTTCCGCCAGAAAGAAGGAAAAGGGGAAGACCACCAAATTCCTGGAGAAGAGAAATTACAAAAACAATGCAATCTAGAGGCTTAGAAGAGGAAGATTGGAGAGATAGGAAAAGATGGAGGCTGAAATGCGGGAAGCGGCAATCGCCGTAGGACCCCCGTTATATGATGATGAATTAAACAAAAAAGTGCAGACTTTACAACAAAACATATTCTAGATACACTATTGACGAAGGTTAAAGGTTGTTTAACTCTTATCCGGGCAAGGTGGACCCAGCGGGCCCGAGACGCCAATTCTTTTATCATAAACTGATAAAAAAAATTTATTAACTTTTATGCATCACTGAATTTGTTTAGAAGTATGTTTCCTTCAACATGGTCATGAGCTATTTAAAATATTCATCATAATTTTTAAAATTATTGCGTCGAAAGAATTTTGTCACGTGAAGGGGCAAAACGGGCCCGTCGGACTCTATTTGTATTTATACCTAAAGTCAAAATCTTTGTTACAGATGTTAATCTGACAGTCAGGTAATGTTTTTGTGGATTATCTCTAAACGACTTTTATGATTCCAGAAATCCAATAATAAAGTCTAATCGTGTAACAAACAATGTAAACATCTCTTTGATGTGAACATCAAAGAGATGCTATTGGATGGATTAGTTGAGACTTTTACCATGTTTTAATTGATGGGTTTTAACAGAGGGTATAAATGTTTCTATACACTATTCCCTGAAATTTGTACTCTCCATCCAAGCACTCTTTTGCAAAGTGTAAAGGATAAGCATCCAAGAATAATAACGTGCTTAAAACAAAGTGGTTTCTTGACTTCACCACTGACAAGCATGGGCAATTGGCGGCTGTCAGTAATAATAGCACAAACTAGGCCGTGTTACGATCCCTGCTTGTTTTAGGTCCAGGTGTTAATGATTCACGACGTGACGCAAAATTTTTTTGCAAAAAGGCATCATCGAAGAATTTGATAGTGAATAGGCCGCGCCGGTCGTATTAGTGTCGAAAGAAGATGTCGATTTACGACGCTGTGACTACTAGTGACTCTTATCCATTGCCGCGTATGGACGATTTGTTACACGCCGTTAAGCGAACATTTTATATGTCTACCATAACTTACAATCGGGATATCATCAAGTTAATGTCGCGGAAGCTGTCGAGATAAACTGCGTTTATGTCACCGTTCGGAACTTTCAAAGGAGCCCCAATTACTTTTCAAAGATTCATGGACCGTTTTCGCCGTTGTCTTCGTATTCCACGAGCATCTCGTGGAATACTACCAGACTTCTAACCGCTGCCGAGCGTAACTACTCCACTTCCGAAAGAGAAGCTTTAGCTGATGTTTGGGCATTAGAAAAGATTAGAGGTTGTACTGAAGGTACTAAAATAACCCTGCAGACTGATCACCAACCTCTAAAGTGGCTGCTAAACCTAAAATCTCCTACAGGTGTCCTACAGGAAGGTTGGCAAGATGGAAACTATTGATCCAGGGCTATGACTTAACCATCGATTATATGCCCGGTAAACGTAACATGGTAGCCGATACACTTTCCAGACCAACAAATGAATACAATGGTGTACTGTCCTGCATGATATGTGAAGCGCAAGTTGACTTACCCTATTGGTCGGCATGAGACCAGCGTGGAACAACTGAAAGACCCAGATGTTGCCAAAATAATCCAATCATTAGACCCAAAACCCAAGAAGAAGACGAAGAAGAGGCTCAGTTAGTAGTACCCACACATGAGCGTGAAGCCATTATGAAGGAATATCATGATGCGCCAACTGCTGGCCATTATGGCACTGAACGTACTTTAAGAAGAATTGCTTAAAAATTATTCTTTCCATGTTTTGCTTATTATATTGATTAATGCCCAGATTGTCAAAGGTCTAAGGCCTCTAACCAGAAACCAGGTGGAATGTTACAAACCTCTGTGTATGTGCAACGTTTCGAAACACTTGCCATCGACTTATTTGGACCATTACCTGAATGATAAAAAGGTCAACGTTGGATTTTGATAGTCGAAGACACATATTCTTCTAAGTGCGCTATTAAGCTTATTCACGAGGTATTTTTACGATTTGGCCTACCCCGAAGAATTATCAGTGATAATGGTGTGCAATTCGTGTCTGACGTAATGCAACAAGTTTGCTATGTTTTACAGATAAAAGAGACTTTTACTCCACTCTATCACCCTTCTGCTAATATGGCAGAGCGCAATAATAGAGATCTAAAACCGAGATTTGCTATGCTTGCAGGAACTGAACACTTGTCCTGAGAAGATACAAACGGTTAGATTTGCCATGAGCTCCATAAGTATGGAGCGAGTCCACAAAACAAACCGATGCCTACTTAACTTTTGGACGTGAGCTGCAAACTTTAGATTAAGTTAATCTAGATATCTGCCAAGCTGTAAAATCTGAGAATTGTATACCTCAGATAACCCCATACCTAAAACGCATGGCTGAAACATGGCATGAATCGAGGATGAAGCATGAGGCCCAAGATAGGCAAAAGAAATATGCTGATCCACGTTTGAAGAAACCCAGTAATTTCAAAGGAGATTTAGTATGGGCCAAAACAACCGCTCCCAATAACAACCTTAAAGTCAAAAGGACTGACAGCTAAATTCTACCCGAAGAGAGAAGCTATCGCCTGTGAGTTACGAGATTTGTGGAGTGGACATCCCTACTGCTCTTGGTATGTTCCACGTATCCGCTCTTACCAACCTCAATGATGTTGAAGCTTCCAAGTCTGTAGTGCCAAGACGAAGACGAGGACGCCCTAGGAAGAAATCCGCATCTTCTGCTGGTCTTTCATCTAACGAGTTCGATGCATGGGGGAGGGGAGACTGTAACAAACCGTACCCTGTGTGACGGTGACGCCAGGGGGGACATGAGGGATAATATAACCATTTCCATCTAGCAGATGTCAAGTGGTCTAATGTGTTTAGGTGTTCCAAGAAGTGTTTGTTCATCATCATCATCATCATCAATCAGCCCTGAGTTGTCCATTGTTGAACATAGGCCTCCTCTAGACTTTTCCATCTGCTTCTGTTCTGCGCCTCTGCTATCCAATTGGTCACGATTCTTTTGAGGTCGCCGGTTCATCGCGTTGGGGGTCTTCCTCGGCTTCGCTTGTCAGCCCGTGGTCTCCACTCAAGCAATTTTTTTGTCCAACTGTCGTCTTTCATTCTTGCAACATGTCCTGCCCATATCCATTTTTGCCTTGTAATATGTTCGATAATGTCTTCCACTCCGGTTCGTCTACGAACTTCCTCGTTTCTTATTCTATTTCTTAAGCTTATTCCAAGCATTGATCTCTCCATCTTTCGTTGTGTCCTTCTCAATTTTTCGGCTGATGTTTTTGTGAGAGTTAAGGTTACTGTTCCGTATGTGAGGACTGGTAGAACGCACTGGTTAAAAGCTTTTCTTTTTAAATGGATCGGTATATTTGTTTTAAATACGTCTCTCATTTTTCCGAATGCAGCCCAACCCAGACTTATTCTTCTGAGTAGCTCGCATGTTTGGTTATCTCGCGTTAACCTTATTTCGTGACCCAAATACACATATTTTTCCACAAGTTCTATGGGCGACTTTTCGATTTCTATTAGCTCATTGGGGACGAGATTGGTCATCATTTTTGTTTTTCCATAGTTTATTTTTAAACCGACTTTCTGGGTTACTTGCTGTAGTTGTTGTAGCATAAGTGTTTGTTATCTGATACAAAAACTTAGATAAAATACATACGGTATTGATTTTGTTAGCTAGTTTTTAAAGGAGGGTCGAGTTTTAACCTTCAATAAAGAAACACGTATATTTATCCATGATTACAAATTTCTTATAAGAAAAATCCTAAAAATCCATCAGAAAAAGTATATTTATGGTATAATATTTATTAACCTATAGAGTAGCTATACGTGAAGCGAAAAGAAGGAATATTAGTTGCAATACTGTTTTGGCAACTTCTAGAGTTGCTATGTCGTACTTTGTCAAATTTTAATATCTGGCACACTTTTTTTATTTCGGTATCTGCCTTGAAAATGTCAAAGGAAATGATCTAAGATATTTACTTTTCGCTAAAAAATTACCGAAACACATCATCCGAGGCTATTCAAACCGGTAGCACTTACTAGACGCTACATACTAGCCAATTATCATAAAATCAACAGTAAGTGAATAATCGCCATAAATATTTCGTTAAACTGACACTTAAATATAGATATTGCTTCATCACCTACGTGAACCACTTCAAAAAATTTAATGAAGTCGTTAAAAATGCCGTACAATACCGTTAACGCTCTCAGGTAGAACTTCCAGCATAGCCTCCGGTTGCGTCTAAAGATGATGCCCAAATATTTTAGTAGCAATTTTACCGGTATCGATCTGTATCAGCCAAAACTCACTGAGTTTATTTTTTTAGTATTTAACTGAAATTATAGACTTAAATATTTTATAGAATATATATGAGGCTATGAGAGCAAATGGGCTATCCCCAAATATTGAATAATGGATTTACATGAACCAAGAATATATGCGTTTTTTTGAAATTTTATAAAATTAAAATATGATGCCAAAAGGTAGTCATTGTTTACAAATCATTAACTAATAACAAAAAACTCGAAGATCTTGTAGTATATTTAACAAAAATATAAAAATTTAGGCTTTTTTTGTGGATTAGACCGCTTTTGCATCAGTGTGCCCTTAAAAGTTTAATAGGAATGTGGATTAGACCTAGAGTACAATACAATTAAACAATATCAATGTTGAAAATATGCTTTATTAAAAAACAAAGTAACAAAAATACTTAGTCTTCATCGTTAATGAACTCTTCTTCTTGCTGTATAGTGGATCTTATTGTTCTGGTGCTTGTGTAAAATCCATGATGTATTGGAGGTATAAATGAAAGTAATTCCAAAAGATTTTTTTTTGCTTCGGTTATTGGACGTCCATCGGGATAAAGATAATCTAGCTGAAGTATTTCCCTGGATGTCCTCTTTTTGACATCTAGTGAGTAAAAGAGAACATCTGCATTATTGCTGTATTTGTAGTAAATTGTAAATGGATTTGTTTTCTTGTATTGCAACCACTGAATCTGTAACCATTGGACTTTTGATTTTTGTGTATCAAGTTTGTGATTTGTTATATTTCTTTCTAACTTATTAGTAGAATAAAAATCGTTTTCTGTCATCTTTATTACCGTAAAATGTGCTTTCTTTCGTGCACGTGCTATTACCTTTATCCAGTCGTCAGGTACGTAGATATCTTTAAAAAAAATTTTTGCTTACTTATTACTCCGAAATTTTGGTCACAGGCAAGGTAAGAATGTCCGCTGACTAAAAACTTATGATCAATATATTCCACCACAATATCAGGATGTGACACAATAAAATCGCAAAGGACAGCCATTTTAATGTTTTTTGTTGTAACAACCTTTCTAAAATAATGCAGTAAACAGGATATTTCTTGAAGAAATTCCAGTGCTGATAACTGGTGTGGGCAACGTTCGCATCAAGTCAAATGCAATCACTGTAATTTTTTTAAGATTTTGTTTTGCATACTCTGCATCTTGTTTCATACCATATCTAGTACGGTCTGCTTTTCGTTGATGAACCTCTAGTGTTACTTCAAATTCACGTTTTTCTGCTTGAACTGTTGGGAACTTTATTTTATTGTTATACAAATCACATTTTTTGCACGAATCCGTAATTGGTGCATGGAATCCAATATTAAATTGGGTATTAAATATTTTTCGAAATATGTGGAATGAGACAGTACTAGTATGTTCTCCTTTGTAAAAGTTATAAAGGATTCCTAAACTCAAATCTGGTGCAAAATAACGTCTATGTTCACTTTTATGCCTCGTATAATGTGATTCGTATGTGGGAAATTTGCTAATAAATTCTTTTAGTTCAGTAGTTTTGTCGTCACCTGTTTTATTTGCTGATGTACTTTGTCCTCTTTTATCTCGGGGTGTAACTCCAGTTTGTGATTTTTTTACCGTCTCCCGTTACTGAGAATAACAAACGCAGGACACGTAGGTAGGTACGGTGTACTATAGCGCATCTCCAAGCGCAAAGAGAGGATACGATTAAAAAGAAAGGGACTGCACTACACAGTCTAATTTCCACCTTAACACAAACATCTATTCACTGGAAGGTTATATTGTGTGATACGTACCCTTGATTAGCGGGTACACGTAAACTCATCACCATTTACCATAAATACCCTCGTACATAGTACAAACTCATCACTGCCATAAAAGTAGGGTTTTCAAAATAGACCCTAAGAGATTGGTAAACTGATCACTGGCCTACCTGCACCTCGGATCAGATATAGACCATAAAATCCCAGCAAACGGCTAGTTTTTGGTAATTTCACAAAATAATCCAAATCAAAATGTCTTAAATGCAACTGCAATTTATTGGTTTTTATTTGGGAATTTCACAAAATTCTATAGATAGCTACCTAAAATTATGAGAAAAGAAAAATTTCTCTTTATTTGCCCTTGTTTCTTCAACATGGATAGTAAACTGCTAATTGATTACGTCCTGAGCCAACGCGGACAAAAATAATGGTTATCAATAATTTCAAATTTTAATTGCGAGAAACTCTAAAAAAAATCGAATTGCCTTTTGTGAACTTGTGCGACGAAAGGGTGTAAGGCTAAATGTCATACAACTGGTAAGTGGAAATTTTATACCGTTTTTGTTTAGTTGTTTCGCCCTGGTTTTCGCGAATCATCCTGATCAAACAGAAAAAAATCAGCGTAATTAAGTTCTTTACGTTAACTGTATAAGATGTTTCTTGTAGGCAAGGCATAATATTACTTTGTTGCTGTAGATTACCTTTTCCGATATTACATTTTGAGATTTCTAATTAAATTGTTAAAGTCACATTGTTATATGTATATATATACAGGGTATCCAAGTAAGTCGACACCATATGTGAAACCTTTTTATTTTTGGTTTTATGAATTTTGTTATATGAAATAATTATGTTACATAAAAAGTTTTGAATGATCTAAAACCTAGAATACAATGATCAGATATTAAATTTTTTTTAGTTGTATACGCGGTTTGTCAAAAAAAATGAATTGTGGATATTCTCAAGTCTCAATGAAATTCATGTTGTTAAACGAACCGCGTAAATGACTGAAGAATACTAATATCTGATTCTGATGATTGAAGTTCTAGATCATTCAGAACTAGAGAATAAATTTTTTTTCATAAAACTAAAAATTAAAAAAAATTTTCATATGGTACCGACTTGGACTACAAAACACAACTACATATTTGGGCGTGCAGCCGAAGATAGGACAAAGAAGTACTCTTTTTAGTCTACCAAGCTTTCGCAAATCTTTATATGCATCATCAGGGTGCTACAATAAACAAAATTAGTACAAATTACACAATAAAAATTATTTTGTATCTTACACTAATTGAGGTTAGTTGTCATGATGTTTATAAAATGAAATGAACAACTCATCTGACTCCTACAAATAATGGCGAAAACTAACCAAAAGATGTAAAAAAATTGCTTTTAAAAGCACTCTAATTTTGGGATCTTGAGTCTAACTACTCTATGTCATTGAAAGATAAAGTACAGGAAACTGTACTTAAGCATTTTGATGCATTCTGTCTCAATAAATGAATTGCTGATTACTTTAAATTTAAAAATTTCCGCCAATGATGCCATAAAATGTAAAGCTTTGCACGTGTAAAAAATTAAGTTTCCTTCGATTTCAATGCACTAATAGCACACTCAAGTTTTTAGCTTTTCCTATTTTTTAGGTATTTTATATTTACTAACTGTCCAAAATCGTCTATTATTTTCAAGATAGTCAAATAATGCCAAAACGGTAAGACTTAGACCGAATGTATGCTTAACAAATTATCTCGAGAATTCAATGATAAATATAAAAATGCAATGAAAATCAAATAACGAAGTTGGGACTACTTCCGATATAAACAAAAATAGCACATATTGACAAATATTTTCATTTTAAAGTTCACTATCGAAATCCTATGCAACTAAATTTTTAGATCTCAAAACCATTTAGATTGACAGATACGTCTAATAGGACACACCGTGAGACATATTAATATCTCAGTTAAATTTTAAAGCAACTTGCTTAAAATAATTTCTGAATTTATTAAATTATCACATAAACGAGAAGTATAACAGGTAAGAGGCAACCTTTCGCATTAGAAACCAGGCAAAAATCCCGGTGATGAGTTTACCTATCTGCGGTGATGAGTTTACCAATCTCCAAAGGATGCCGGTGATCAGTTTACTATATCTCCGAGGGTCTAATAATTTTATGGGGGGCTATATAGTGATGAGTTCGTACACGTCCTGATTAGCAGTTAAAACCGGTCTATCGTACAAAGAGGATGGTTAGCCCACTCTTGCATTCTTTTACGTATTTATGTATTGAACAATTTTGGTCTATTCCACAATTTCGTGGGTTAGCCCATTCGTGTTTTCAAATTTTTATTATTTTCTATAATGCAAAATCACCTTACTGGAGAGATTTATGTTATAATATACGGAAATGTTGGTTAGACCGGTTTTGCTTTAAAACTTTAGGTCGTTAGAAGTGATCGCAATCTATAACTCAATTATCAACAAAATGTTGGTTAGCCCACTCTTGCTCTCATAGCCTCATATATATATATATATATATATATATATATATATATATATATATATATATATATATATATATATATATATATATACATATTATTTCTCGCCTTTAATTTTCCTAATTTCCTTCTCCTTTTTTTCCTTTTCACAATGTTCTCATTAATATTGCTTTTCTTCCTTTCGCATTTCTATCCAATATGCAGCGGCCCCTGGGCCTGAGAGGATCCGAGCTCCAAAGTGACCTAACATTTTTTTAACAAAATTTAGTACAAAACATAAATTTTGTATAAGTACTTAAAATCGTATATTTTCAGTCTATTTTCAAAATGAGAAATAACAACAAAAGCCCTTGACACACACACACTTTTCATCGATACACTTGCATGTCGCGGTATCATAACACGTAAGGCCAAAAGGTTTTAATTGGTCTCTACATTAGTAGAAAGTAAAGTTTCTAACGGCTTTGATTACGACTTCATCAGAGCGCACGGGGATAAATTGACTGTGAAGTAATTAAACTGAGAAAGAGAATGAAAATCTAAGATTAGAAAAATTGCAGTGTTTTCACCAACAATGCGATGAAAAGCAGATAATTACTTGGCGTATTATTAATTAACGATTAATCGTTACGGTTGGTAGAAGTGCGATCTACAGGGGGATTCTTAATAAACTTCTAGAACTTCTACTGCCAGTCAGAAAGTCAAGTCAAAGTCAAGTCAAATTTATTGATCACATGCGGTTTATACAAAGTACATGTCTGAGACAAGTCAAAGTTACAGACATCTTAAAAGTATATAAATTAATAAACACGATAAAACATACTTAAAAGTTATTTTTAGAATATGGCTCTAGCTCACAAATGTATTGATGTACACACCTCCTAAAGTTTGGCTGATGTAAATTCATTCGTATATCTATTGGTAATCTGTTAAAGAAACTTATGGCTGCATAATGTGTGCTACCTTCCAACAAAACAGAACGATCTTGTGGAAGCATAAAGTGATTGTCTCTGAATCTTGTTGAATAAACATGGTTAAACTGAAATTTATTAAATTACACCACGAATACCAATCTCCTCAAGTTTTATTAGCAACAAATTATGATCCAAAGTGTCAAAAACCTTGGACAAATCGAGAAATAAACCACATGCCTTCTCTCGTCTGTCCAAAGCATCCAACACAAAGCTGACGAAATTTGCAAGAGCTGTAGTTGTAGACTTAGAAGATGTAAAACCATGTTGAAAATTATGCAAGACACTATGCTTTTTTAGGAATGCGTTCATTCTAGTATAAACCAGAGTTTCAATTATCTTTCAAAACACAGATAAGAGACTTATGGGACGATAATTGTTAAGGTCATCTTTATCACCACTTTTAAATAAAGGGATTACAATAGATAGTTAAACATACTAGGAAATATTCCTTGGTGAAAAGAGGCATTAAAAATATCCGTCAGTGGATCTGTGGGAGCATGAATGCATTGTTTTAATAACCTAGGGGAAATTTGATCAAAACCACAACTGTGTTTGGATTTAAAACTTTCGACTATACTAGTTATTTCCTGTGGGTTAGTTGGATATAAAAACATAGAAGAACTATTACAGTTTTTTGATGCTGATGTAAACCCACCTATTTTAGTAAGATTCAAAGCGGCAAGTAACTTTGGAGCCATTTCAACAAAATGGTGGTTAAATTTGTCTGCTAAATTACTGTTATCATCACTAGGTACTTTTGACTTATTTTGTTTCCCGAAAGATTGTTGGATTTTGAAAACATGCATGCCTAAACATTTTGTCTAATCAAATTAAATGTAATCTACAGTGTGGCCCATTTAGATGTTTCAATTTTCGGTATATACTACGAAAGTTTCTGTTCGCGAAAGCTAACGAATTTTAAAATAAAAATTAAGCCACTGGATTTAGTGTACCTCTAAATAAATGCTAGCAAAATTTCATAAATTGTAGTAACACAATAAGCTAACACTCACCAAAGAACATCTACAGTATCAACAGAGTTTTAATGAAACAAAGTTAAATATAATAAAAACGGGATGTGGCACACCCGGAGTGGCCGTAAAGGGGAAGCTTACTGCAAAGCAAAACATTGACTGTTCTTTAATTTTTCGACTACTTGCTCTTGGATATCTTTGGCCATATCGTTTATTCCACCTGAACTAGTATTGTCAAAAAGTGGTATGGTTTTTAATTTGTTTGCCTTCGGGTTACTGATCATAATTTCAACCATATTAAGTACTGCGGGCAAAATAAGATTTTCGGCAATTGTATGTGATTTCCCTGCTTTAGCAACTCGATATGCGACTTTGTATCTAGCTAATAATGTTGACTCGTTGGCACTGGATGCCTGAAAATAAGCCAACCAATATAAAAGTGAATAGTCTCTAAGCGAATATGTAGTGAGTAGTCAATAAAAATTAAGTATACCGAACCTTTACACACAGAAATTAAGTATAATCAAGTTGTATGCAAACAACAAAGAAATAAACATCATAAAACAGTAAAAGTAGCAATAATTAAAATAGAGTCGCCTTAGCTCATCACCTTTGATAGTGTTAAGCACGAGCAACTATTGGAAATCTTGCAAAAACTAATCATTGATTATCAAGATGTTCAAATAATATCTAGATTATACTGTGGTCAAACAGCAACAATAAAACTAGAAGGCTCCCTGTCAGAGGAAATAAATTTTTAGAAGGGTGTACGACAGGGATGTATTCTCTCGCCAATGCTATTCTATTTATAAGTCAGCTGGAATAGCGACAAATGGAGTTCTTGTCAAGAACATCAGATATGCTGACGATACGACTATAATAGCCAACAATTTGAAAGTATCTATGGTTAGTATGACACAGAATTTACCAATAATTGCGGACAAATTATTCTCTAATGGACCGGTCACTGAGTTAGTTTCTCGGTACAAAAATCTTGAAGCTGCCGTCAACGAGAAAAACCAACATTCTGAAGAAATTCATTCACGTATTGAACAAGCACGAGTTGCCTTCGTCAAAATGAAAAAAACTGATGACAGCCCCATCTATCTCTATAACTCTAATAACCAGAATGGTTAGGTGTTCTGTTTTTCCTTTGAAATGTGGGTCTACAGATGAATTCTCTGAGTGTCCTGGATGAATAGAATCACAAATCGGGCAGTGCTAGAAACACTTCATATTGAACCTGAAATTGTATTTACTATAAAGAAGTGGTTTACGGGATAAAAGCATGGACACTTAAAGCGTCGACTACTCAAAAGTTGGAAGAAAATTTGAACTGTGGGTGTACAGAATAATCCTGAAGATATTATGGACCGAGCATGTAACAAACAACGAAGTCATGAAAAGAGTCAACAAAAGAATGGAAAAATTGGACACCATCAAGACACGAAAGCTGCACTACCTGGGCCATGTTATGCGTAATGAAAGGTACAAGATACTTCAATTAATTCTACAAGGGAACATGCAGGGCAAGAGAAGTGTAGGAAGGAGAAGAATCTCATGGTGCGTAACTTGAGGGAATGGTACGGCAGCATCTAAGATCAGAATAGCCATGATGATTGCCAACCTCCGTCGCGTAAAGAAGAAGATAAAGAAGAGAAAACTTGAGTTACTTGGTCACGTCTCTAGAGGCATAAGATATAGATTATAATGCAAGGAAAAATAGCTGGATGAAGAAGCGTGGGGCTTAGAAGAATTTCTTGACTGCGTAACTTTCGTGAATGGTTGGGAATGACATCGGTCGAATTATATTCGCAGGTTCAAAAATATGCAAATAGCCATGTTGTTCAGCACCACCCACCGGAAACGCTGAATTCAATAAGAAGCTTATGGATTAAGTGCATTGAGGGTCTTAACAACACTTCGTGGAGATTAGGGAAACATTATTGCATTATTACTTACATGTATTTTGCTGCTAACTAAGAGCTTTCAACTTTCGTTCAAAGAAATCTAACGGCTTATCAGTTTCTTTTACAGATAAATGTACAAAAATATGAAAAAATCATTGCCTAACGTATGCAGTCTTTTAATTAAATCATTTCTTTGGCTTTCTGTGACACAAGCGGATCGCCAGAATATTTCAACCTGTAAAGGGGTCGCGAAATCAAAAAGATTGAAAAACACTGCTTAAAGGAATACATTGGGATAAGGTGGAGGGTAAACAAAGTTTACCAATAAAAATTAATAATAAAAAGACCTTAGCCAGGTCAAACGAACTTTACTTTTACTTACAAATAAAAATAAACTATATGAGCCACAAACATTCTTTAATAATTTCATATATGAAAGCAGATTGCTTTTTTCCCGCCACAACTCTTTACGTGGGTTGATTAAATACGAGTGTCAAATAAAAAAAACATTAAGTTACTTAATCATCTTTTAAATAACTACAATTTACATGATGCGAGTGTACCACTTAAGATTATTATTCCTTACGAGTATCCATTATAAAAGTTGTAAACGACAAATAACTGTAAAAGGATTTTGCTAATTCTAATTTCATTAAACGCTGACAGTAATGGTGTAATTTCTATCCTTTGTTCTGTCGGTTTATGGTAGCGAAGCAGGAGTTGAAAGGAAGTTCGCTTGTCATCGATTTTGTTTTAAAGGGATATTGAGATTTGTTAATTTAGTTAAATAGAACTCAGAAGGAATTTTTAAATACAAAGTTTAACGACAGTTCCGTGAGGTTTATTCGATATAGAAAAAGCCCCTTGACGAAAAAGAAGTATTAAAATTATAAAATATTAAAACAATCTGTTAAATAACAGTAGTATTTTTAGTTGTCATTGTGTAAAAGGCGTAAACAAGTATTGTAATATCGTTGGTGTTTAGATAAAGTTATGTTAAAGAAGTGTAACAATCAAGGACGTATCCGGGGGTGAGCCATGCACACCCTGAGAATTTAAAAAATTATATATCGCTCATCCGCAAGAACAGTGTAACAAGTCAAAAAACATCATTTTTCAGGAGAGATAAAAATAGATTTTTCGATCTTAATTTAGTTGTCAGTTTTAAACGGTAATATTGCTAAAATTTTCAAATCAAAAACGAAGAATATGGATAAGTGAATATTTCTAATTGTGTAAGAAGCAAAACTATCTAAATCTATCTATCTATCTAAATATCTGATTTAACAAAGAAAAAAAGATGAAAATTTTGACTTATGTCACTTTTTTAAAAATTAATGAAAATATTAACTTGAGAAATGAAATTTTAATTATAATAATATGGAAATTATCTTACTATAATTGGTTTCAAATGAGTGTAGAGTAATAAATCATGAAGTGTCATAAAATTTGCCTGAATTTCGGTGTCGTCATGGGCGTAGGCAAATGGACGGATGTCAACTTCGTCGTCAAACATTGATGTACCTCAAAATATCATATTTTGGATATTTTGTGATAACCAATTTTATTTAATTTTTCGATTAACTTATTCTTCAAACTCGTATTCCATTATATGGTCATTAAAGCTAATTACATTTTTATTTATAAAAACAAATTCACTTCCTTACTGAACGAATAAAAGCATTAGAAGAAACTGATAAGGGTATGACGCACCTCCTAATATTACTAAGAACTAAAATAAATCAACATGAAGACTAATAACGCGTAATGAGGTTTTACTTACACTTTCATTATAATCCCTCTTTTATTTTATTATTATCATTCGACATTCGACATTCGAGTTAGTAATTGTTACTACACCAATTAAACGTACAGTAATATTGTGATATAGAAATAGTGAAAAAGTTATAAAATGGCGACATTTACTCCAAAGAAAAGAGGTGTAAAAAATTCTCCGCTATCTGTTAGTGAAAAAGTTATAATTTTAAATGTATATGATTGCATAAAACACGATCACCCTAGTTTGTCTGTGCAAGAAAGTGTTGACTGATGTGCCCGAATGACTGGAATTGGACAGTCCACGATTTTTAAATTATTGCGAGAAAGAAAGATATCAGGCCAGTTAAGTCCATGCAAGAGAAAATCAGGAAGACCAATAAAAATCTTAGGTGAAGACACCAAACGTGACATTCGAAGAAAAGTTCATTCGTTTTATTTTAAAAAGGAAATACCCACCCTTGACAAAATACTAATGGAGATAAGCCAAGATAACGATATTCCTTTGATATCCAGAAAACTTTTATGGAAAACTTTAAAAAGTATGAATTTTTCCTGGGAAAAGCACAATCGAAAGGCACTATTACTGGAAAGTGATGAAATCATTTGCTGGAGACGAAAATATTTGAGAACTATAAAACAGTACCGCAGAGAGCACAAGAAAATTTTTTATCTTGATGAGACGTGGATAAACGAAGGTTATATAGTCCAAAAAATGTGGCAAGATAAAAATGTAACAAGTGCTCGCCAAGGTTTCATAGAAGGCCTTTCGACGGGTATTAAAGTGCCTTCGGGAAAAGGGAAGAGGCTTATAATTGCTCACATTGGAAGCGAAGAAGGATTTTTAAAAGAAGGTTTGTTAAGCTTTGAGTCGTGTCGGACGGGAGATTATCATGAGGACATGAATTCGGATGTCTTCGAAGACTACTTCGGGGAAATGTTAAAATTTCTTCCAGCTGATTCGGTCGTGGTTATGGATAATGCAAGCTACCATTCAAGGCGCATAGAGAAGGTACCAACTTCAGCTTGGAGAAAGCAAGAAATTATTAACTGGCTGTCAAATAAAGGTATTCAGTTTGAGACGAATTCAATAAAGAAGGAACTACTAGCCGTAGTAAAACAACATAAATCTCGCTTCATAAAATATGCCGTAGAAGATGTAGCAGAAAAGTATAAAGTAACTGTGCTACGCCTACCGCCATATCATTGCGAATTAAATCCCATAGAACTTATATGGGCACAAGTTAAAGGATATGTTGCAAGGCACAATACCACATTTAAAATGAAAGATGTCAAGGTATTGTTTGATCAAGCCATTATGGAAATCACATCAGAAAACTGGCAAAAAGCAATCCAGCATGTTTTAAAAGAGGAAGATAAAATGTGGGAACTGGACAACTTGGTCGATCAGGGGGTTGACCCTATAATTATAACACCAGGGGATGATGACAGTTCTTCGGATGAAGACTATAGTGATGTAGAATTGTAATAACGTATCCAGTAAAGTTTTTGTAGTTTTTGTGAATAAATTGATTTAAACTCCCCACAAGTGTTTCAATATGTAAAGTTCATTCGTGTGTGTTTGTGAGTATTTCCCGATTTCGGTTCGTATATATTTTATTGTTACATTTTATATTTTTTTAATAACACTGTTCTGCTGTATTACATTTTTATTTCCTTTAATATGATTTTTAAGAATGCATATTCTTTTGTCAATTAACCCACTAGCGCGCCTCTGGCTCAGTGTTTATCTGTCGATAACAATGGACTAATCCCTTAAAACAGGGTGATACCTACCTGCTCTTTATGAAACGACAGAATTTTGCAATGAGGACGGAATTTATTGACGGATGTCGACGACAACCCATTTTGTATTTGAACGGTCCGCCACTGCAGCCCAGCCAGCCAGCTAGTCGGTACAGACGACAGATGACAGAATGACATTCCATCACCAGCCGTTGAGAAGCATAGAACTATTTGTTATTGTTTTCATATTTTTGTGCAAATTCATAAATAAATGCAGTATTTTAGACTATTAATTAATTTCAATGAATACAGTCCACTACAACAATAAACATTGGTCCATTCGACCCGATATTTGTGATAAAATCAGTGCTAAAAGTGATTCACAGTTAACGGTCAAGTGAAAGAACACGTGGGATTGCCGAACAATATACAGCCAAAAATACCGGTGAGTTCCCATCTGATTCCTATACCTATTTATACTGTTTTTGTTTGTGTAAGTTGCATAAAACTATTTACAATCTATATATCTATTTAAATTCAATTCGAATCTATTTGATTAATAAACAATGTCGGACGAACACTTAAAAAGATTAATTAGAAAACGTGCTGGTCATAAAGCTTCATTTACAATTTTCTCCAAATTTCTAGAGTCTATTAAATGCAAATTAGAATTACATGATGTTGAAAAAATCGAACTAAGCGACAGAATAAATAAACTAGAAAATACATTTTTAGAAATTAAAATTATCCAATCAGAAATAGAAGAATTGGCAGACGATCCCGAACCACACTTTGTGATAAGGGAAGAACTTGAAAACAATTTTTATTCACTATCGGCTAATGCCAAAGCATTATTAAATAAATTCATTTCAGATATTGATGATAAAAAGTCGGTGACAAGCGAGCATACAAACAATAACACTTCTATTTCTGACGGGGCTTATCGTTTACAAGGTGTAAAACTGCCAACAATACAAATTAAAAAGTTCGACGGCACATACGAATTTTGGCTAGAATTTCGAGACACTTTTGAGTCACTCATTCATACAAATGATAGTATTACAAATATTCAGAAGTATCATTATCTTCGGGCATCATTACAAGGAAATGCCGCCGCAGTCATAAAACCTATCGAATTTTCCGCAAACGGGTACAATTTGGCATGGGACTCTGTATGTGATCGATACAATAATAAAAAACTCTTAATACACAATCATATTAAAGCTTTATTTTCATTGGAATCTATTCACAAAGAATCTTTTGTAAAATTTCGTAAATTAGTAGATGATTTTTCAAAACATTTAAAGTCACTTCAACAATTAAATCAGCCGTGTGAACAATGGGATGCCTTACTTATATTCATTATAACATCAAAACTAGACGAAACTACTATTAGGGAATGGGAAAAGCATATTGCTACTCAAACGGAACTACCAACTTTATCCGATCTAAAAGGATTTTTAAAATCAAGAGCAGATTTTCTAGAGGCAATTGAAATGAACATTGAAACAAAAAATAAAAGTAAGGAGAACAGGACGACTAGGGGATTCTTAGCAACAAAAACAAACTATACATGCGTCTCTTGTCAAGGCGACCATAGCATTTACACTTGCGAAACATTTTTAAATTATCCAATAAACGAAAGGTGGAATTTTATTAGATCAAAATCATTGTGTACAAACTGCTTGCGATCGGGTCACTCCAATAAACAATGCAAACTCGGGCCATGTCGCAAGTGCAAAGCACGTCACAACTCACTTTTACACAATAATACAAATGATAGGAGCATCATTATAAGCCAAAATAATTCGGGCACGTTCAATAGAAATTCGAATATATCCAATAGCAGTATTAATACAAATCCATCACAAAGTACAATTGAGCCAATAAATCCAGTAACAAGTAACAATACATTTTGTGGTAACAGCATGCTTTCTTGTTCTGATACAGGCTATGTTTTTCTCTCAACAGCAATCTTAAGTGTTAAAGATATGAATGGTAAAATGCAAAGGGCTCGTGCACTATTGGATTGCGGGTCTCAATCTTCATTTATCACAACAAACATGTGTAACAAACTAGGAATCAAACCACAAGATGTCAGCTTAAATCTTTTGGGCATAGGCAACAAACTATCAACTATTACAGGTCAATGTCAGTTAGAGATTTGCACATCTAATAATAAATTTGTAAAAATAATCAACTGTTTTGTATTGCCAAAAATAACAAATATTCTTCCTCATACAAACATTGATGTAAGCGCTATAAACATTCCTAATACAATTCGGTTAGCAGATCCTAATTTTGGCAATGCTGGATCTATTGACATTCTTATCGGCGCAGATATTTTTTGGCATTTGATTTGTAAAGGTCGCATATCTTTAGATCAAGGTCCTATTTTAACAGAAACAATATTTGGGTGGATAATTTCTGGCCCGCTGGGATCGGTTCCCCACAATACAATATCTTGCAATCTTAGCACAAATCTGGAACTAACTAAACTTCTTCAGCAATTTTGGGAAGTAGAGGAATTGCCAAATATTCCTCATCTATCTGAAGAAGAGCAATTGTGCGAGGACAATTTTCAAAAAACTACTACACGTGATCCAAATGGTAGATTCATAGTTATGATGCCATTAAAACAATATCCGCATGTGTTGGGTGATTCAAGGATACAAGCTGAAAGAAGATTTCATCATCTAGAAAAAAGATTAGCACAAAACAATCCTCTTCGCGAACAATATATACAATTCATGCGCGAATATCAGGAGCTAAACCACATGTCGTTAGCAGATATCTCTGAAAACTCTACTGTCGACTACTACATGCCACATCATGGTGTCCTAAAGGAGGACAGTCTTACAACAAAACTTCGTGTCGTGTTTGACGCATCTTCACCAACAAGCAACGGGTTATCATTAAACAATATTCAATGCGTCGGACCCAGTATACAACAAGATCTATTCTCAATTCTCATCCGATTCAGAAAACACAAATTCATCATAAGCTCAGACGTAACCAAAATGTACAGGCAGGTGTTAATTCATCCCAGCCAACGCAGTCTTCAAAAAATAGTCTGGAGGGAAAGTCCTTCAGATCCATTACAACATTTTGCTTTAAATACGGTTACTTATGGCCAAGCATCAGCTAGTTTTCTTGCTATCCGATGCCTTTTCGAGTTAGCTAACGAATGCCAATTGTCGCAACCAGAAATCGCGAAGATATTACGTCAGGATTTCTACGTAGATGACTTGTTAACCGGTGCGGATACTATTACTGAAGCTTCGAACATTTGCCGTGAAGTCTCACGTATTTTACTTACAGGTTGTTTTCCACTCAGAAAATGGATTTCAAATGACCCAAGAGTTTTAGAAAGGGTAAATAATCAAGATTGTTCCTTTGGAATTCTAAACCTCTCTAAAGATGGAGTCACAAAAACTTTAGGACTTATTTGGTCATCCCAACGTGATTCACTATTATACAATGTACAATATAACAATTACAAGGAAACTTGTACCAAAAGAGATGTTCTTTCTTTAATTGCAAGAATATACGATCCACTAGGCTTAGTAGGTCCTTGTATCATACTTGCGAAGATTCTAATGCAAAGGCTATGGACTGAAAAACTGAATTGGGATGAAAAATTAAGCGGTTCATCACTAAATACTTGGAATAGATTGAAAAATGATCTTGCCAATCTGAAACAATTAAGTATACCACGTCATGCAGTGTGCAATAATGCTAAAGATATAGAAATACACGGTTTTTCGGACGCATCACAACAAGCCTACGGTGCTTGTATCTATTTAAGAAGTACTGATGACAAGGGAAATATCTCGGTTAAAATTCTATGTGCTAAATCAAAGGTTGCCCCTATCAAAACTCTAAGCATTCCACGCCTAGAGCTTTGCGCAGCTGTATTACTTTCACGTCTTTTAACTAAGGTAATTGAATCCATTAATATAGACCTCAATAAATGTTATTTATGGTCAGATTCCACAATAACCCTTGCTTGGATCAATACTTCTCCAAACAATCTTCAAACCTTCGTAGCTAACAGAGTCTCCGAAATTCAGGTCTTAACAAAGTCCTATACATGGAAGTATGTACCCACACAAGATAATCCTGCAGACCATCTATCAAGGGGATTATCTCCTTCTCAAATACTAAATTCTTCACTATGGTGGGACGGTCCGTCATGGTTGTCTTTAAGGGAAGAATTTTGGCCCCTTTTAAATCCAAAGGTAGACATTCTACCCGAGATAAAATCTCAAACTATTCTCAATTTTGTTTCCTATTCTCAGCAAGAACAATGGTTTCCATTCAAGGCCTTTTCACAATATTCGCGTTTACTGCGCGCATTTGCATACATCCTTAGATTTAAAAATAATTTATTAACACCCAAATTTCTTAGAGAGTGTGGCTCTCTAACATTAACCAATATTAATGACGCTCGTCGTTATTTATTGAAGATCATACAACTACACTCTTTTCGCGAAGAGTATGATCAGCTGTCAAAACAAAAAAGCGTTAGTTCCAACAGCAAGCTCTTCTCTTTAAACCCATTTATTGACCAGGATGGTTTAATACGTGTTGGTGGTCGCTTGGCTAACTCGGATTTTCTATATGACAAAAAACATCCCATTGTCTTGGATTCAAAACATCATTTCACGATATTATTTTTCCGTCATGAACACCTGCGTCTATATCATGCAGGCCCTCAGCTGCTTCTATCTACTATTCGGGAGACATATTGGCCTATATCAGGCAGAAACCTATCTAGGTTGACTGTTAAACAATGTACTACTTGTTTACGATTTAATCCTAAACCTATACAACCAATCATGGGTGATTTACCACGTGACCGATTACTATACACATTTCCCTTTGCCATCACTGGTATTGACTACGCCGGTCCGTTTTTGTATAAAAATAAGGGCAGAGGTGCCAAATTAAATAAATGCTATATTTCATTATTCATATGTTTTGCTACAAAGGCGATTCATCTTGAGCTCGTAACCGATTTGAGCACTCAAACATTCATGCTTGCCTTGCGCCGCTTTATCGCTCGTAGAGGAAAGCCAGCCAAATTGTACTCAGATAATGGTAGAAACTTCGTAGGTGCCATGTCTGAACTTAAAAGATTTTTAAAAATTAACAATGCACACATACAAGATTCATGTACACATGAGGGTATTGAATGGCATTTAATTCCGCCATATTCTCCACATTTCGGGGGACTCTGGGAATCCGGAGTAAAATCTTGTAAATTTCACTTAAAACGTTCACTTAAAAATACAAATCTTACATTTGAGGAGTTTGCAACAATACTATCACAAATAGAAGCAGTACTCAACTCCAGACCCTTGTGTCCTATTAGTCCTGATCCTAATGATTTAACACCACTCTGTCCCGCTCATTTCCTCATCGGTAGAATGCCAACGCTAGCTCCAGAACCAGATCTACTCCAAGAGATTCCACAACGACTCAATAGATTTCAACGCATCCAACAAATTTTCCAAAGTTTCTGGAAGAGATGGTCTTCCGAATACGTCGTCGAGCTACAGAGACGTTCTAAGTGGCAAATATCCAAGGGAGAATTAGTAGAAGGAACTTTAGTCCTTCTCAAAGATGACTGTCTGCCACCAGCAAAGTGGAAACTAGGCAGAATAACTCACATACATGACGGATCGCAGAATACCGCTAGAGTTGCAAAAATAAAGACTCAAGAAGGTATCATCACGAGGTCATTCTCCAAAATATGTCCTCTCCTTCCATTAAATTGAAAGATTCAGGATCTTTCAAGGCCGGGAGTATGTCGACGACAACCCATTTTGTATTTGAACGGTCCGCCACTGCAGCCCAGCCAGCCAGCTAGTCGGTACAGACGACAGATGACAGAATGACATTCCATCACCAGCCGTTGAGAAGCATAGAACTATTTGTTATTGTTTTCATATTTTTGTGCAAATTCATAAATAAATGCAGTATTTTAGACTATTAATTAATTTCAATGAATACAGTCCACTACAACAATAAACAACGGATTATTGACGGATTACCCTGTAGCGCTTTTGAATACTTCATGAGATTTTATTACTCTACACTCATTAGAAATAGATTATAGTATAAAAAGATATTATTAAACATATAAAACAAAATAAACATTTTGGCCCTTACTAATAAAACACTCGTATTCTAAGGTTATTCCGTATTTATATCTAGAATAGTTATCCTAAGTATAAGGTAAATATAATAATAAAATAGTTTGTTACAAATAAACTCGGTATATGTTAGTTATAAGTATTCCCACTTTATTCCGAAATAATAGTTTGGCAATGTCGCAATCTTTTGCACAAATACATAGAACAACGACATATTGAGTGAAATATGTCAATTTTAATTTTTATTTGAAACTGACAACTGACACCCAATATATCTTTTTCTTTATTTGTTATCTTATATGTTGAGATTGAGTATTTTAAAATTGCAAAAAAGTTGCAAAAAATTACAAAAATTGCCAGTGTATTTTGAAAATGGATTTATTCTTTCTTTGAAAATTTTTCTTTTTCGTGTATTTTCCATCATGTTAATTAAATTATCAACTTCCTCGGCAGCCGCAACACCTCTTTAACACATTTTTTTATTATATAGCTACTCACAAAACAATACAAAAAATAATATATTCTTGTCACTGATGACTTTGACATTCATAAAATAGGTTATACCACGGTTATACTAGACTTAAACAAGGGTGTGGGTCGGTATAATCTTGAAATAAATTCTTATACCAAGTATAACCTATATCTAAGTTATTCCATGTTTATTGTTAGTGATTTTGCCTATACCTGATTTATTCTGAGTATAAGTTTTATACTTGGTTTATTAGCTATGCTGTTTATGTCTAACACTTGATAAAACGAAAATACTTGAATATAACAGGTAAATAGTAGGTAATCTACAAAGATAAAATTGCAAATAACACTCGTGGATACAATTTTTTTTTAAATAATGACATCAGCCCTTTTTTCTTTTTTTCTGATATCCTTCAATTTTGGTTTGATATTTTTTTTCTTTGATTCAATATCAACACACTATCAAAATGTTCTTGCTGGTAAGATGTTTTATAACACAATATTATATATTCTTTTGTGATTTTTAATATCAGAAAAGAGTTAAGAGAAAGAGAAAAGAATTATATCAGAAATTTTTACGGGTTCGCCATTAGTATTCTTGGAAAAAGAGTAAAGTCATAATATCAGCTGCTAATTGCCTTAGATCAAAAATGTCTTGATGACAAATTTCATCAACTTTATATGATTCTCCAGATTTTTTAGCAGCGCGTACAAGCGTCACATACTGATCAGGGATATAATAATATACAGCTCCTAATTTTTTTGATCTTTTAATTTGGCGTTCAATAACTGAATGAGCACTATCTCCCTCATTCTGACTGTGATGTGTCCTGTAATCAAAAACTTATGTGTTATGCTCTGCAGCTCATCGATATTCAAAATGGAGTATGAGTATGCAGCTATCATAAAACGGTTTTTTTGTTGGCCTGCACAGTTAAAATAGTCCTATTTTTCTCTTTTTATAAACTGTTGAGGTATTTTAGTATACATGAACCTATTTCATTTACTCCTATTACAACCTCTCCGTCATGCCACATGTAAAATTGAACATTTTTAGTTTGAATGTTGCAGAGAGTTAGATTATAAACGTTCACTTTGGAAACATAATAGAAGGATGAGGCTTCTCCAAACGGGCATGGTAAAACCGCCTGAAGATCATAGACTGCAACCGTGTTGTTAGAACTTTTATCGTTTTCTTTTTCTTTACAAGATAAATCTGTTTCTACACGATGCACGTCATACTTGATCTGTAGACCCTTTATCTCCTCTTCCGTAGCGTTATTATAACCAACACATACTTCGCACTGGCCTTTCTTTGGGACAAAGAAAGACCGATTAAATTCTTCGTTAAAAATACGAGCGTACAACATGTAGTTTCCAAACGGTTGATGTTTCTCTTCACAAATTTTAGTATAATCCCTATGTAGCTCTGCAATTGTTTTACCTCCTTCTGTATATTGTTTTTCAGTTTTGGCACGGCAATAGTGGCTTTCCACTCTGGGTATTGATTAAAATATTTATTTTTAATTAGAATTTCCTATTCAATAAAGAAAACATGCTTATTCTCAAGATCATCAAAACGACCAATTCTATAAACCAATTTCAGTGAATATAAGAGTCATTTACGAATATAAACATTAAACAAATAAGGAATAATTGATAAGAATTTTGCTTAGTTGAGGAGATATGTTGTGGAATGCAATTTTTAGATTCCCCATGTCTCTCTTAACACCTTTATCAACGTCTGTTTTTGCCTTGCAATTCTTAGAAGGCACAGATTAAAGCGGAATTCTTGAATTTGGTTTCGAAAATTAGTCTACGATTTTATTATCAGATGTCGCTACATTGCGTCTATACGAAGCCATGTTATAGTTGCTTCCTAAGGCAGAAAAGATTTATTTCACGTTCAGAGCGCTTGCGAAAGCCGTTCTGATGATGCCTATTGGGCTGAAATACGTATAAACGGATGCGCAAGCTCCCTATACGTGAAATAAAATCTTAACTGTCTTTTCCTTGTTAATAATTGATAAATTTAAAACAGTATTTTATTACGTATTTAATTCTGCCCATCACTAATTATTAAAATGTTTAGTTGTATACAAAAAAGTAGATGAATATACGAGAAGAAAGTCATTTCTCTAAATATTTCAACAGTTACGATAAACAGTAAATCTATTTTTTCAAGAACAATGTCACATGTGGAAAAAAACAAAAACGTAAAATATATTTTATCAAATACATCATGAATAATTACATAACTCAAAATATGACTATATTTTATTAAAAATGCAATAAGAAACCTACTCACCTTTTTAAGAAAAACGACACAAATCTAAATATCTCACTTTTCCGTCAAAACGCCGAAAAATACTAGGACACTTCTCAAAATATAACGGTTTTCTTGATAAAAATCGATACGTTTACTTCGAACGTCAGAGCCCAACTGAAAAGTGTCATTCTTCCGGAATAAAAGTATTCATTTTACCACCAAAGGAATAATGACACTACCCCCATATTTCGAAGTTGATAGTAGATATCTATGTGACATTTTTCCTGGTAAAAGTATAGGATATTTTGAGTCAATTTAACAAGATAACTGGAATTATGTATTTTTTGAGTTGTGTCACTTTTCTTCCGGGTGAGCGATATATAAATTTAAATATCTGCAGTTTAAATTTGAGATACATACACAATAACAACATTCGTGAAGACTTTGTCAAGTTCATTGACGCTTATGAGAACATAAAGATAATTACCTATTGAAAATCATGAAAGAGGGGAAGAACAACGCCTTACAGGAGAAGCCTTGGGAAAAATAGTATTAAACTCGTTGAAAGAACCGCACTTGGATCCGAAGAAATGTGTAGCAATCGGTACTGACAGTTGAAGCGTAATGAGCTCTGAAGCAGTCGATGCAGTAACAGAAAGAAATAAGGTTGCAACAAATGCAGTTAGATTTCCTTGCCTAAATCATATTTTAAACAACTCCCTTTCAACTTCTATTAATGTATAGTCCATAACAAACAAAAAACACGTTTTCTTGCTATCCGATGCCTTTTCGAGTTAGCTAACGAATGCCAATTGTCGCAACCAGAAATCGCGAAGATATTACGTCAGGATTTCTACGTAGATGACTTGTTAACCGGTGCGGATACTATTACTGAAGCTTCGAACATTTGCCGTGAAGTCTCACGTATTTTACTTACAGGTTGTTTTCCACTCAGAAAATGGATTTCAAATGACCCAAGAGTTTTAGAAAGGGTAAATAATCAAGATTGTTCCTTTGGAATTCTAAACCTCTCTAAAGATGGAGTCACAAAAACTTTAGGACTTATTTGGTCATCCCAACGTGATTCACTATTATACAATGTACAATATAACAATTACAAGGAAACTTGTACCAAAAGAGATGTTCTTTCTTTAATTGCAAGAATATACGATCCACTAGGCTTAGTAGGTCCTTGTATCATACTTGCGAAGATTCTAATGCAAAGGCTATGGACTGAAAAACTGAATTGGGATGAAAAATTAAGCGGTTCATCACTAAATACTTGGAATAGATTGAAAAATGATCTTGCCAATCTGAAACAATTAAGTATACCACGTCATGCAGTGTGCAATAATGCTAAAGATATAGAAATACACGGTTTTTCGGACGCATCACAACAAGCCTACGGTGCTTGTATCTATTTAAGAAGTACTGATGACAAGGGAAATATCTCGGTTAAAATTCTATGTGCTAAATCAAAGGTTGCCCCTATCAAAACTCTAAGCATTCCACGCCTAGAGCTTTGCGCAGCTGTATTACTTTCACGTCTTTTAACTAAGGTAATTGAATCCATTAATATAGACCTCAATAAATGTTATTTATGGTCAGATTCCACAATAACCCTTGCTTGGATCAATACTTCTCCAAACAATCTTCAAACCTTCGTAGCTAACAGAGTCTCCGAAATTCAGGTCTTAACAAAGTCCTATACATGGAAGTATGTACCCACACAAGATAATCCTGCAGACCATCTATCAAGGGGATTATCTCCTTCTCAAATACTAAATTCTTCACTATGGTGGGACGGTCCGTCATGGTTGTCTTTAAGGGAAGAATTTTGGCCCCTTTTAAATCCAAAGGTAGACATTCTACCCGAGATAAAATCTCAAACTATTCTCAATTTTGTTTCCTATTCTCAGCAAGAACAATGGTTTCCATTCAAGGCCTTTTCACAATATTCGCGTTTACTGCGCGCATTTGCATACATCCTTAGATTTAAAAATAATTTATTAACACCCAAATTTCTTAGAGAGTGTGGCTCTCTAACATTAACCAATATTAATGACGCTCGTCGTTATTTATTGAAGATCATACAACTACACTCTTTTCGCGAAGAGTATGATCAGCTGTCAAAACAAAAAAGCGTTAGTTCCAACAGCAAGCTCTTCTCTTTAAACCCATTTATTGACCAGGATGGTTTAATACGTGTTGGTGGTCGCTTGGCTAACTCGGATTTTCTATATGACAAAAAACATCCCATTGTCTTGGATTCAAAACATCATTTCACGATATTATTTTTCCGTCATGAACACCTGCGTCTATATCATGCAGGCCCTCAGCTGCTTCTATCTACTATTCGGGAGACATATTGGCCTATATCAGGCAGAAACCTATCTAGGTTGACTGTTAAACAATGTACTACTTGTTTACGATTTAATCCTAAACCTATACAACCAATCATGGGTGATTTACCACGTGACCGATTACTATACACATTTCCCTTTGCCATCACTGGTATTGACTACGCCGGTCCGTTTTTGTATAAAAATAAGGGCAGAGGTGCCAAATTAAATAAATGCTATATTTCATTATTCATATGTTTTGCTACAAAGGCGATTCATCTTGAGCTCGTAACCGATTTGAGCACTCAAACATTCATGCTTGCCTTGCGCCGCTTTATCGCTCGTAGAGGAAAGCCAGCCAAATTGTACTCAGATAATGGTAGAAACTTCGTAGGTGCCATGTCTGAACTTAAAAGATTTTTAAAAATTAACAATGCACACATACAAGATTCATGTACACATGAGGGTATTGAATGGCATTTAATTCCGCCATATTCTCCACATTTCGGGGGACTCTGGGAATCCGGAGTAAAATCTTGTAAATTTCACTTAAAACGTTCACTTAAAAATACAAATCTTACATTTGAGGAGTTTGCAACAATACTATCACAAATAGAAGCAGTACTCAACTCCAGACCTTTGTGTCCTATTAGTCCTGATCCTAATGATTTAACACCACTCTGTCCCGCTCATTTCCTCATCGGTAGAATGCCAACGCTAGCTCCAGAACCAGATCTACTCCAAGAGATTCCACAACGACTCAATAGATTTCAACGCATCCAACAAATTTTCCAAAGTTTCTGGAAGAGATGGTCTTCCGAATACGTCGTCGAGCTACAGAGACGTTCTAAGTGGCAAATATCCAAGGGAGAATTAGTAGAAGGAACTTTAGTCCTTCTCAAAGATGACTGTCTGCCACCAGCAAAGTGGAAACTAGGCAGAATAACTCACATACATGACGGATCGCAGAATACCGCTAGAGTTGCAAAAATAAAGACTCAAGAAGGTATCATCACGAGGTCATTCTCCAAAATATGTCCTCTCCTTCCATTAAATTGAAAGATTCAGGATCTTTCAAGGCCGGGAGTATGTCGACGACAACCCATTTTGTATTTGAACGGTCCGCCACTGCAGCCCAGCCAGCCAGCTAGTCGGTACAGACGACAGATGACAGAATGACATTCCATCACCAGCCGTTGAGAAGCATAGAACTATTTGTTATTGTTTTCATATTTTTGTGCAAATTCATAAATAAATGCAGTATTTTAGACTATTAATTAATTTCAATGAATACAGTCCACTACAACAATAAACAACGGATTATTGACGGATTACCCTGTAGCGCTTTTGAATACTTCATGAGATTTTATTACTCTACACTCATTAGAAATAGATTATAGTATAAAAAGATATTATTAAACATATAAAACAAAATAAACATTTTGGCCCTTACTAATAAAACACTCGTATTCTAAGGTTATTCCGTATTTATATCTAGAATAGTTATCCTAAGTATAAGGTAAATATAATAATAAAATAGTTTGTTACAAATAAACTCGGTATATGTTAGTTATAAGTATTCCCACTTTATTCCGAAATAATAGTTTGGCAATGTCGCAATCTTTTGCACAAATACATAGAACAACGACATATTGAGTGAAATATGTCAATTTTAATTTTTATTTGAAACTGACAACTGACACCCAATATATCTTTTTCTTTATTTGTTATCTTATATGTTGAGATTGAGTATTTTAAAATTGCAAAAAAGTTGCAAAAAATTACAAAAATTGCCAGTGTATTTTGAAAATGGATTTATTCTTTCTTTGAAAATTTTTCTTTTTCGTGTATTTTCCATCATGTTAATTAAATTATCAACTTCCTCGGCAGCCGCAACACCTCTTTAACACATTTTTTTATTATATAGCTACTCACAAAACAATACAAAAAATAATATATTCTTGTCACTGATGACTTTGACATTCATAAAATAGGTTATACCACGGTTATACTAGACTTAAACAAGGGTGTGGGTCGGTATAATCTTGAAATAAATTCTTATACCAAGTATAACCTATATCTAAGTTATTCCATGTTTATTGTTAGTGATTTTGCCTATACCTGATTTATTCTGAGTATAAGTTTTATACTTGGTTTATTAGCTATGCTGTTTATGTCTAACACTTGATAAAACGAAAATACTTGAATATAACAGGTAAATAGTAGGTAATCTACAAAGATAAAATTGCAAATAACACTCGTGGATACAATTTTTTTTTAAATAATGACATCAGCCCTTTTTTCTTTTTTTCTGATATCCTTCAATTTTGGTTTGATATTTTTTTTCTTTGATTCAATATCAACACACTATCAAAATGTTCTTGCTGGTAAGATGTTTTATAACACAATATTATATATTCTTTTGTGATTTTTAATATCAGAAAAGAGTTAAGAGAAAGAGAAAAGAATTATATCAGAAATTTTTACGGGTTCGCCATTAGTATTCTTGGAAAAAGAGTAAAGTCATAATATCAGCTGCTAATTGCCTTAGATCAAAAATGTCTTGATGACAAATTTCATCAACTTTATATGATTCTCCAGATTTTTTAGCAGCGCGTACAAGCGTCACATACTGATCAGGGATATAATAATATACAGCTCCTAATTTTTTTGATCTTTTAATTTGGCGTTCAATAACTGAATGAGCACTATCTCCCTCATTCTGACTGTGATGTGTCCTGTAATCAAAAACTTATGTGTTATGCTCTGCAGCTCATCGATATTCAAAATGGAGTATGAGTATGCAGCTATCATAAAACGGTTTTTTTGTTGGCCTGCACAGTTAAAATAGTCCTATTTTTCTCTTTTTATAAACTGTTGAGGTATTTTAGTATACATGAACCTATTTCATTTACTCCTATTACAACCTCTCCGTCATGCCACATGTAAAATTGAACATTTTTAGTTTGAATGTTGCAGAGAGTTAGATTATAAACGTTCACTTTGGAAACATAATAGAAGGATGAGGCTTCTCCAAACGGGCATGGTAAAACCGCCTGAAGATCATAGACTGCAACCGTGTTGTTAGAACTTTTATCGTTTTCTTTTTCTTTACAAGATAAATCTGTTTCTACACGATGCACGTCATACTTGATCTGTAGACCCTTTATCTCCTCTTCCGTAGCGTTATTATAACCAACACATACTTCGCACTGGCCTTTCTTTGGGACAAAGAAAGACCGATTAAATTCTTCGTTAAAAATACGAGCGTACAACATGTAGTTTCCAAACGGTTGATGTTTCTCTTCACAAATTTTAGTATAATCCCTATGTAGCTCTGCAATTGTTTTACCTCCTTCTGTATATTGTTTTTCAGTTTTGGCACGGCAATAGTGGCTTTCCACTCTGGGTATTGATTAAAATATTTATTTTTAATTAGAATTTCCTATTCAATAAAGAAAACATGCTTATTCTCAAGATCATCAAAACGACCAATTCTATAAACCAATTTCAGTGAATATAAGAGTCATTTACGAATATAAACATTAAACAAATAAGGAATAATTGATAAGAATTTTGCTTAGTTGAGGAGATATGTTGTGGAATGCAATTTTTAGATTCCCCATGTCTCTCTTAACACCTTTATCAACGTCTGTTTTTGCCTTGCAATTCTTAGAAGGCACAGATTAAAGCGGAATTCTTGAATTTGGTTTCGAAAATTAGTCTACGATTTTATTATCAGATGTCGCTACATTGCGTCTATACGAAGCCATGTTATAGTTGCTTCCTAAGGCAGAAAAGATTTATTTCACGTTCAGAGCGCTTGCGAAAGCCGTTCTGATGATGCCTATTGGGCTGAAATACGTATAAACGGATGCGCAAGCTCCCTATACGTGAAATAAAATCTTAACTGTCTTTTCCTTGTTAATAATTGATAAATTTAAAACAGTATTTTATTACGTATTTAATTCTGCCCATCACTAATTATTAAAATGTTTAGTTGTATACAAAAAAGTAGATGAATATACGAGAAGAAAGTCATTTCTCTAAATATTTCAACAGTTACGATAAACAGTAAATCTATTTTTTCAGAACAATGTCACATGTGGAAAAAAACAAAAACGTAAAATATATTTTATCAAATACATCATGAATAATTACATAACTCAAAATATGACTATATTTTATTAAAAATGCAATAAGAAACCTACTCACCTTTTTAAGAAAAACGACACAAATCTAAATATCTCACTTTTCCGTCAAAACGCCGAAAAATACTAGGACACTTCTCAAAATATAACGGTTTTCTTGATAAAAATCGATACGTTTACTTCGAACGTCAGAGCCCAACTGAAAAGTGTCATTCTTCCGGAATAAAAGTATTCATTTTACCACCAAAGGAATAATGACACTACCCCCATATTTCGAAGTTGATAGTAGATATCTATGTGACATTTTTCCTGGTAAAAGTATAGGATATTTTGAGTCAATTTAACAAGATAACTGGAATTATGTATTTTTTGAGTTGTGTCACTTTTCTTCCGGGTGAGCGATATATAAATTTAAATATCTGCAGTTTAAATTTGAGATACATACACAATAACAACATTCGTGAAGACTTTGTCAAGTTCATTGACGCTTATGAGAACATAAAGATAATTACCTATTGAAAATCATGAAAGAGGGGAAGAACAACGCCTTACAGGAGAAGCCTTGGGAAAAATAGTATTAAACTCGTTGAAAGAACCGCACTTGGATCCGAAGAAATGTGTAGCAATCGGTACTGACAGTTGAAGCGTAATGAGCTCTGAAGCAGTCGATGCAGTAACAGAAAGAAATAAGGTTGCAACAAATGCAGTTAGATTTCCTTGCCTAAATCATATTTTAAACAACTCCCTTTCAACTTCTATTAATGTATAGTCCATAACAAACAAAAAACACAGTGGGAATAATGAAGTCAGTAATATCATTTTTAACATGTCAGCCAAGAGAAATGAAGTTTTTAAAACTGCAACTCGGACAAAATTTACCAACTTTATGCGAAACAAGATGGGTTGAGCGCCATGAAAGCATAATCCAGTTCAGATCTAGCATTTTAGTCATAATTGAAGCACTAACATCTATCTAAACATGGAATTATCCCAAGACTGCTACACTGGCATCAACTTTGCTTAATTCTTTATGCACATCTGAGTTTGTAGTGTCAATGATGTCACTGATTGACATATTAAAATTAACATTGCCACTAGGCCGACTTCTACAAACAAAATCTCTTGATGCTAACCTGGCGACAAAGCTTGTTTTCAATGCAATATCAACTTTGAAAGATAGACGATCGAACTGCAAAGAAAGTTTTAGTAATATTGCATTCTTTGTCCTTGTTTTGGTCACATTAATTTCATTTTTTTTTGTCGAGGTAATCGAATAATAAATTTATTTACCCGTAGAAAAATTGCTCTCCGTCTCGCAGCAAAAATCGCTATCACGTCCCGGGTCCCGTCCTTTCCCACGGGACAAAATTATGGACAAAGATCGGGACGGGACGTCCCGCGTTCATCACTAAACGGTCAATATTAGTCGCTTTTTATTTACGGTATTTTAATTTCCGATCACTACTTAGTAAGAGCGAAAATTTTGTTCCCACTTAAGATAATACACGGAAACCAAAACCTAGAAGACAAGCAAGACTTGCAGACAGTAGATACTCCGAAGTACGACTTCAATGAGTTTTATAAATGATAGTACTAAAACAGCTATACCAACGACGACTGGATGAAAAACTACGAGAAATAGAGAGACAAACATTTTCAGATATTTACGAGAATATTATTGCTAGTTTACACCAGGCCTCTAAGGAGACACTCGGGACACAGCAAAACAAAATTAGTAACAAAATATGGTGGAACGAAGAAATCGAATATATGGTAAAACAGAAAAAAGAACAGCATCTAAAATGGCTAAATACAAAAGATACTGAAGACCATCAAGCTTACAAAGAAGCCGATAGACAACTACGAAAAATGATAAAACAAGAAAAGAATAAAACATGGGATCAGAAATGTCAAGAAATCAATACATACATCGGAGGGAAGCAATGTACAGAGTATGGAATTTTATACAATCAGTAAAAAATACAGGAAAAAGACAAAGCACACATACACACCATAAAACCAAGACAATGGAAAGATCACTATGAAAGCTTGCTGACAGAGACAAGACAAGAATACCTAGCGAACTCCCCAACACAGTCAGTACATATACAAGGAGAGGAAGCGAGGGTAGACATCGAAACAGTAAGGAAGGCTGTAATGACCCTAAAGAATGGTAAATCCGCTGGACCTGAGGGAATCTATGCTGAAATGCTTAAGAATGGAACTCATAAACTATTTGAAGTATTAACTTATGTGATCAATCAGTGTCTAAATGGACACGCAGTACCAGAACAATGGAGAACGGCATACATGTCCTCAATACACAAAAAGGGGGACAAAAGGAATTGTAATAATTATAGAGGCATATCGGTAACCAACACCCTGAGCAGACTGTATGGACGAATTTTGAGAAATATGATCGAGGAAGAATATAAGCACAATGAAGAGGAAGAACAAAGCGGGTTCCGTGCAGGAAAATCGTGCACCGATAACGTATTTTGTCTTAAACAAAAAATAGAAAAAAAGATCGGCTAAGAATCTAGAAACTCATATTACTTTTGTAGACCTGCAAAAGGCATATGACAACATCCCTTAACAAAACTGTGGACAACGTTGAAAAGATCTAACATCAACCACACATTGATAAATGCTGTACAAGAACTATATAGAGACTCTAAGGCACAGATAAAAACAGGAAAATATCTAACGGAAGAATTCCTGGTTACAAAAGGCTTGCGACAGGGATGCTGTATCTCACCAACCTTATTCAAGATATATGTTGCAGCGGCATTGGAAATATGGAAAAGAAAGGTACATAGGATGGGTATAGAGCTTAGCAATGAATGTATATATACACTCCAGTTTGCTGATGACCAGGTAGTGCTAGCGACCGACAGGGAAGACATGCAGTACATGCTAAGAAAACTGATAGAAGAATGTAACGACTGGGAATGAATGTCAATACAACAAAAACCAAATATCTTTGTATTGGAAACGAGTCAGATAACATAGACCTCGAAAACGGACAACATATTTCCTGCTGTCAGAGCTATGACTACTTGGGTGTTGCCTTTGACAATATAGGAACTGATACACGGGAAATAGAAAAACTAATCACTCAAGCAAAGAAAGTCTTAGGATGTCTCAATAGTATACTGTGGAGTAAAGAGATAACGAAAGGAAGGAAATTTAATATATATGAGACCATGATTAAAACTACTCTTCTTTATGGCGCTGAAACATGGAGAATTAGTGAAAAGAACAAAAAGCGAATAGAAGCAGTAGAGATGGATGCAATGAGAAGATCTTTAGGTATTTCCAGACCAGACCGAATCAGATAATAAAACAACGTATGGGAATAGAAGGAAATATAACTCAAGATATAGAGAAGAAACAATTAAGGTGGTATGGGCATGTTCAACGGATGCCAGCATCAAGACTCCCCAAAAAAGTAATAGAATGGCAACCGATAGGTCGACGGAAAAGAGGAAGACCCAGATTAGAATGGCAACATGGCGTAAACAAGTCCATGAGCGAAAGAAATTTAACAACAAACGACTGCGAAGATAGGAAGAGATGGTGTTTAGGTATCGGACAACGTCGAAAGACGTTCTAAACTGATGTATATATATTTTAATTTCATAAACCTACATCTCTTTCTTTGCATTTGTTGGACTTTATGGTTATAGGTTAAATTTGTTGATTTTTCGTTTCTACACATATAAAAATACTTTAATAACGATAAGCTTTTTATGAAAATGAAAAAGGTCCTATGTGGCAAAGATTTAACATTAGCTCTTAAAGTACGCCTAACAAAATGTTACGTATACAGTGTACTATACTATGGAGTGGAATCATGGACGTTAAATTTAGACACAATGAGACGACTTAACGCCTTTGAAATGTGGACCTATAGAAGAGTTATGAGGATTTCCTGGGTAGATAGAGTCACGAACAATGAAGTACTGAGAAGAATAGGTAAAGAGAAGGAAGTTGAACTAAAAAATTAAAGAAAGAAAGCTACAATATCTCGGACATGTGATGCGGGACGAGAAGTATGGCATCCTGCGACTCATAATGCAAGGAAAGATAGAGGGCAGAAGAAGCATCGAAAGAAGACAAATTTCATGGCTCAAGAACCTGAGAGAATGGTTTGGATGCAGCTCAAAACAACTTTTTAGAGCTACTGCCTCAAAAATTAAAATAGCTATGATGATTGCCAACCTCCGTAGCGGAGATGGTACCTGAAGAAGAAGAACGATAAGTTTTCAGTGTCTTTATGGCACTCAAAAGTGTGTGAAAAGTGCCTTAAAACTCACTATTTAAACCCTAATTTTTAAAAAATTTCCCCCCGGTCCTCCAAAAAAAGTTCATACTCACCCCCGAAAATCGGTCCTAAATTCACCCTTGGTAACAATATGCTTGTTAGCAATTCATCAAAAATTGGCATTTTATTTTAAATCAGATAAGATGGTCTCCGTCTCTTTTTATTTCTATAGCGAGTCGTTATCTATCGATTGATCTAGCTTTCTTCTATACCTTTTTGGACATATGCCTATCATGATATATTCCTTCTCTTCTTAACTCTCTCTAACCCATTGTATATGTAAGACCTATGTCAAGACACTATTAAAAGTCTTTTCATCTTTAGGTTTGAGCAATGATGTCTTTTTTTTTATTAAACAAAAGAATCCGCCGATGTGTTCCCAAACATTGTCTTGTAAGACAGTCACTGGTGTAACTTGATCCCACCGGGTGAAATTAACCATATATTACCTCGTTGCTATCACTATGCAAAGATCTTATTGCAAAGTTTTCAATTTCTTAGAAAAGGTGAATAGTTAGCACTTTATAGTAATCTGTGCTGTATTGAGACTACATGCAATTCAATAATTCGATATATTTTTTTGGAATTCCACTTTACAGCTATAAATATCTGCACAAAGAAGTGAAAGATCAAGTACAAAAAGCAAATAGACTGGACAGGATGCAGTAATAACACTACATGGCGAAACAGACATTAAAACCGAGATGAAGTCAATAATTAATCTGGCTCTGGAAAAAGTAATACGTATGTCACAAATCACAACCACTGGTTCAATATATAATATATCAGTGCAAATCCTAGCCTATGCTGATGATATCAATATTGTTGGGAAAACGGAAAACGTTGTACGAGAGGCGTATGTAGCATTGAAAGAATCAGCTACAAAAATGGGCTTAATAATAAACACCAACAAAACAAAGTATATTGAAATAAGCACGCAACCACAAATCCTACAACCACTTGTTATAGAAAACGATGTCATCGAAGCAGTGAACGAATTTGTATACCTGGGAACGCTCCTAACATTGAAAATAATACTACCGCAGAGATAAACCGCAGAATTTGCACGGCCAACACATGCTATTTTGGGCTCAATATCCTCCTTAAATCCACAAGTATATAGAGAAATACAGAAATAAAACTCTAAAACTACAAAACAGAGACCTGGACAAAAAATAATGAAAACAATGTCAAGATGTTTCGAAAGAAAAGTAACTAAGGCGAATCTATGGAGCACTGAATGACAATTCAGTGTGGAGAAGACGATACGACTTCGAACTTTATAGAATATACCAGGAACCTGGAACCTTGTAAAACATATGAAGATACTACGTCTGAGGTGGATAGGGTATGTAATGCGGATGGAACAAAATCACCCAGCTAGAAAAACGCTCCTTGATAGACCCATTGGTCAGAGAGGGAGAGAAAGACCCAGAACAAGGTTCCTTGATGACATCCTTGAAGACATGGAAATATGGGAATACGTGCTTGGCGGAAAAAGCGATGGATATGGACAACTGGGAGAAATTCTTGATGAGGCTAGGACCCACGCGGTGTTGTAAAGCCAGAATGATGGTGATAAAGTCAAGAATTTATAAAGCCAGTATTAGAGCATGACTTATGCTTCAAAAACAAGACCCGACACAGCTAAAATACACGCCAGAACACTGAGAATAATTATAGGAAATACGCTGAGAGATCGAAAGAAAAGTGAAGATATTAGAAAAAAATGTAAAGTACAGTGTATAAATGAATGGACACTAAATAGAAAAAAGGAATGGAATAAACACATAAGCAGAATGGGGAAAACCCGTGTCGTCAAATAGCAAGAGATAAGTCACCCATCGACAGAAGAAGTATCGGACGAACGCGCAAAAAATGGAGTGACAACCTTCCATAGAGGTTATAAACCGCCAATGAACAAGCAGAATTGCTTATAAAGAGGAAGAAGAGAAGAAGATATATTTTTTTGACGTAAAGGCACTATTCTTGATCGATAAATTGATAAATGCTATTTCCTGTCAGTTTATCTTCTTAGAGTGCTCTCTATTTATTTCTGAAGGTCGGCAATAATTCTGGTATTCGGACATGATCTGTCCTTGGTATTTTCAGCCGAAACACCTACATTTCGAATGCCTCCAACCTTCTCATAGCACTTAGGTTCATTGTTCATTCCTCTATCACATATAATAGAACAGAATATATTATGTATGATTTTACGAATCGATACCTAGTATCCAGTGAAAGAGTTATATTAGTCAGAAGATGTTTCATCCAGATTTTGAGTAGTCAATTCGAGCTCAGATTTCAACCTCTGGGTCTATATCTTTGATTATCCCTCAGCCAAGGTGTTTTTTATTGACGTATTATACCGTATATACGTATTATATATCTATGGGGGTGTTATAAATGTGAATATTAGCTTGCAGATTTGGATGTTTACTTACCACCATTGCTTTTGCTTTACTCGTTTTGATTTTAAGACCAAATTATTCTCCTTCTTCTGCTACGTTGAAGCCTTTCCAGAGTGTCCGCCAGGACGACAATATCATCGGCATATCTTACGTTGTTGATCAGATTTCTGTTAACTTTAATACCTTTGTCATCACAGGACAAGAAGGGTCTTGGACTACAATCATCTGCTTGGACATCCTGTTTTTTTCCCTGGGCGCCCTGCAGAGGGCTTCAACCGTCTGTGGTGTGAAGTATGCTCTGCGTTGATTCCATCTTCGTGACTACGCCTATGTCAACATCCTAAGCTGAAAAATGCTTTTCTATGTTGCACACGATAAAAGGTTTTTTACGCAGTTCAATAAAAAAGGAATGTTATCAGCTGAAAAAATGTTTCTCAACAATATTGAAGACTTTAATAAACAAGCTATTGACCGTTTTGCTAGTAAAACAGAACGAAGGCTAGATTTCAAATATGTTTCCACAGTGTAAATTTATTTTAAAGTGCCATAAATTAAGTACTGCTGGATGCGAATTCTGCTAAGTTTTTATTGTTTATGATTTAAAAATACTAAGTGTGCACGTTGTCCTTAAAATTTTTAATATTTTGTTAGTCTTGTTCGTGTTGTCCGTTTATGACATAATATCGTCATTCTTTGCCTTATTTTCATAATTATTTATCCATGCCGTCATCTCATTATACATAAATGTTAATTTTAATGAAAGTGTGCCCAAAAAACGAAAAAAAAAATCCTTTTTCATCCAGTACCCGGTAAATTTATCTATTTGTGGACCGACTCTTTTAGGTCGCGAGCCGCCACTGCTCTGTGAATAGACTTTAGTGAAGAACTTTAAATAGGTATACATAATAATATGGTAAAAAATTACAGATATACTTCTCACCTACATTGTGTCCTTAAAGTAAGGAACAAATTATTTTTTAGCTAAACAGAGCATTTTAAGAAATAATCCTGAAACACGTCGATTTTTTATTTTAATTTACCGTATTTTAAAATAATATTCTAATATACAGGGTGAATTACTTTTGAGTAATGACGTCACCGTCATTTTTTTTAAATGAAACACCCCCATTTTGACTCAATTTTCGGATTACTCTAGCTGAGCTGATTCCAAAAATGTATCACATGTTGATTCAAATTGGTACAGGGTGGACAAAAATACAATAGTTTTGTGTGTGTTCATAAAGTATCGCGTTAGTTAAATTAACAATATTATCAAAAATACTTATTGTTTAGCGGACAGAATATGATGAAATACATGACTTTATAAACGTTCGAACTGCAGCCCTTGCTGTACTTGACAGTAACCCAAACGTTGCACAAGGTTCTTGTTGAACCTTGTTTATTGTGTTTTGAGAAATATTGTTTATTGCTATCCGAATTCTCTGTTGTAATTCTTGAATATTTGCTGGTTTCGTTTGATACACAACATTCTTCAGATGGCCCCACATATAATAATCCAAAGGATTGAAATCTGGTGACCTCACTGGCCATTCAATAGGTCCACGTCTACCAATCCACCTGTTCGGAAAAAATTCATCTAGGTACCTTCTAACATCTACAGCATAATGTGGAGATGCACCATCCTGTTAAAACCATAAACTGTCATCAAAACCTCCAGAATTACGTCTGCTGGGAAACAAATTACGTAAAGTAGGTGCGAGATACCCCCTTAAAAACTCAAGGTACGTTGCCTCGTTTAAATTACCTTCGAAAAAGTAGGGTCGATGATTCGATTTCTTACATTTGCAGCCCATACATTTACCTTTTGCGAGTATTGTGTATGATGCTCACGCATCCAGTGGGGGTTTTCTTTTGCCCAGTATCTACAATTCTGACGGTTAACCTCGCCATTTAGGCCTCATCAGAAAAAATAATGTTTTGTACCAAGTGAGGGTCTCGGTGGCAGTTATCCAGCATTGCTTAGCAAAATTGCATTCTTCTATCGGGATCATCTTCGTTTAATTCCTGCACAAGTTTGATTTTATAAGGATGCCATTTTTCAAGCTTTAATAGTTTGTGTACCGTTGTTTTGCTAACACCGATATCGCGACTAACTTTACGCACAGAAGTGTGCGCATCTTCTTCAAAACTAAGTAAAACATCTAATGCTGTATCAGCATTTGCAGAGAGACGACCTGATTTCCGTGCATTTTCAACCGTACCAGTTTCTCGAAATTTCTTTTCAATCTTACTGACTGTTGAACGCGTTATAGGTCTTTCTGGATATTTATCATTAAACAAATTGCACACTTCCATCTGAGTTCGCGATCTGTCTCCATACCCAATCATCATAAGTATTTCAATTCTTTGCTTTACACTTAACTCCATTTCTAGTTCAAATTAAATCTAAGCAATAATTAAAACATTCACAAATACCAAAAATATTGTAGTACTAAACTGTCACTGAACAAATAATGACATTTGACAAAAACATAGCCTACTATGCTATGTTTCTTTTAAATTGATAAGAAATAATTTCTTTCATATTGTGTCTGCTAGACAATAAGTATTTTTGATATTGTTAATTTAAAACTAACGCGTTACTTTATGAGCACACACAAAACTATTGTATTTTTGTCCACCCTGTACCAATTTGAATCAACATGTGATACATTTTTGGAATCAGCTTAGCTAGAGTAATCCGAAAATTGAGACAAAATGGGGGTGTTCCATTAAAAAAAAAAATGACGGTGAATTCACGTCGAAAGTAATTCACCCTGTATATTAGAAAATTATTTTAAAATACGGTAAATTAAAATCAAACATCGACATGTTTCAGGATTATTTCTTAAAATGCTCTGTTTAGCTAAAAAAGAATTTGTTCCATACTTTACGGACACAGTGTATATGTAAAAGTTCCTCTGAAGATTTACTTTAAATGTTTCACAAATTTTTAGATGGGATTGAATATTTTTTTTGGAAAATACTAAATTCATAAAAATTTTCTGCACAGTAAAAAGAAATACTTTCTCCCCGTCAATAAAACCCATCATTTGTCTTACAACAAACAAACAAAAGAATGGAATTTACACTAAGCATGTAAGTTTTCCCAACCAGCCATTCTCATTTGTTTCATTGTTAAGTAAAATCTTAATGGGAGGTTATATTTAGAAACCTTCATTTACCTCACAGGTCGTTGTTTTTATTTAAATCAGGTCTTTTCGAGAGTGTGCTTACACTCGCCTTTTTTAATTTGACTGTTTACGTTTCGTTGACTCTTGGAGTGCACTTGACTAATCGAGTTAGCAATTAGAGATGACATACGGTGCGCGCTTCTAGCCCATATACTCTTACTTTTATAATCTGGTGTAATAAGAACAGGACTTTTTATTGTCGTATGAAATAGCGGGAGGTCTAAAACGATAAATCATTGTACAAATTAATAAATAAATAAAGCCATGAATATAACAAAAAAGAAACAAGTAAGAGACAAATTCATCCAGTGAGAAATGAAGAAATGATTCAGTTTACGGGAAAATGTATTACAGGTATCTAATAGATAGATAGAAGCTGTGGCGTACTGAGGGGGGGGAGAGTTTGGGGTTAAACCCCCCCCCCAGGACATATAAATTAAAAAATATATAAAGAATAGTAGAAAAATGTAACTTGTAGAAAAATATGTAGAACACAATAATTATTGTATAAATACACAATAATTAATAATATTTTTCATTATATTTAGATATAGATAGTAGGCTTATAAAAAATTAGACAAAACGAGTCTGTTGCGAGTAGCATGCGCCTACAGGACTGTATCTACGGCGGCCTTGTGGACTATCACGGGTTGTGTTCCTCTGCATGTGTTAGCAGTAGAAAAGAGAGCATTTGACAACAGCTATAAAAAAAAAGAAAAAAGGAAAAGATCCATGGAAAGATGGCAAGAATAGTGGAACAACAAGGAAGATGTTGCCCAGTGGACCAAAATGCTGATCCCGAGCCTAAGGGACTGGGTAAGATTGTCTGTTTTAGGGCGTATCTTCATAGGTTCAAAAAGACAGATACAGATTAATGCCTATACTGCGAATATTCCGACATTGTTACTCACACAATGCTGGAGTGTAATAAATGTACAGTAGAGAGAAACAGAATGCATAAAGAAATAGGTATGAACCCTGTGACTTTAAGAGAGATGACCGTGAAGATGACGGGAAGTACGGAGGGATGGAATAGTGTTCACAAATACATCCGAGCAGTCATTAAAACAAAAGAAGAAGAAGAGAAACACCAACCGGGCCAACGACAGAGATAAGATCTAATTACTATTTTAATGGAAATAAGCCGCAATTGAAAGTTAAAATAAGTTTATTGACGTTTGAATCTTTGATCTTTGATCTTGCACTGATAACTTGTTTATACTCCAAAAATTAATAGAAAAAGAATAGCGGTTGGTACCGAAGTACATCTAACCTATCGACCTATAAAAGGTGTATGATACAGTTCCAAGACTTACATTATGATAAGCTTTACAACAACTCGACATTAGTCCATACCTTTTAGGAATAATCACAGAAGTATACAGGGATAACACTACTTACCTAAAAATCGAAAATAGACTATCAGAGATAATAAAAGTAACTAAAGGACTAAAACACTAAAACAAGGATGAAGTATGACACCTTTACTGTTTAATTTATATATTGGGCAGCCCTCCAAAATTGGAAAAACCACTGCCAACGAATGGGAATCCACATAGGAAATAACGTACTGTTCTCCCTGAACTTTACGGATGACCAAGTCGTCCTAGCTCAAGATTCTAGATTCTAGAAAGCATCTATACAGAGAATATGTAAAATGGGGGTTACAAGTCAGCATGAAGAAAACAGAATATTTACTTAGTTATCAATTCAGATGCAAGGTTTGAAGTGTTGATACACGAGGACGTGGAAATCAAACAAGTGGAAAAATTTAAATATTTAGGTGCACTCATTGCAGCGACGTAAAATTATAGGATGTCTGAACTCCTTATGGTGGGATCGCAACATTTCCAAAAGGAACAAAAAAAAATAGGGCAAACCATGGTTGAATCAGTTCTTTGTTAGGCTCTGAAGTATGGACCATTAATGCAGACCTGAAGAGAAGATTGTTGGCAGTTGAAATGGATTATTTGAGAAGAAGTGCTAGAACATCAAGGCAGGAAAGGAAGACCAACGAATCTATAAGAAATGACATGAATGCTACAGAAACGGTCATTGACAGAATAGAAAGAAGAGGTTCAAAATGTTTTGGACACCTATTGACAACGCCTGACGGACGCTGGCCTCGAAAACTTCACAAATAGAAGTACTCTGAAAAAAGAAAAAGAGGTAGACCTCGACGCTCATGGAATAAAGGAATTAGAAGAGCGACGGAATCGAGAGGTTTGGAGGAGGAGCATGCCTTGGACCGCGAGGATTGGCGAAGGAGAATGGGAAAACGGCGATAGCCGTCTTCAAAATGTATTGTATTTACAAGTAGGATTAATGTCAAACCTCAATAAACTTATTTTAATCTTCAATTGTGGCTTATTCCCATTAAAATAGTAATTACTTTAAAATGCCACAAAAAATAGCTTTAGAACAATAGATAAGATCTAGATAAGAGAAGGGAGTGTTCCAAAAGTATCGTCGCCCTTACAGCGGCCACCCCACTTTCGGAGTACGGTACGTGCGACAGTCAACAGTAGCATAAAAAAATTAATTTCAAAACCCCCCCTCAGACAAATTCTGGGTGCGCCACTGGATAGAAGTCATTAAGTAGTAAAAAATATGTATCGAGGTAGTATCAGATCGATCCTTTTGTTTATAAACAAAGGCAATAGTCCTTAAATATAGTTTTTCTTTTTCTTCTTCCTCTTTATAAGCAATGCTGCTTGTTCATTGGCGGATTAATACCTCTATGGAAGGGTTGTCACTCCATCTTTTGCGCGGTCGTCCGATACTACTTTTGCCAATTAATGACATCTCTAGCTATTTTGACGACACGGGTCTCCTTCATTCTGCTTATCTGGTTATTCCATTCTTTTTTTTTTCTATTTTGTGTCCATTCAATTAAACACTGTACGTTACATTTTCTTTAAACGTCTTCACTTCTCTTTCAATCTCTCAACGCATTTCCTGTAATTCTTCTGAGTACTCTCATCTCTGCCGTTTCCAGTAGGCTTTGCATTGTATCTGTGTCGGGTCTTGTTTCTGAGGCATATTTCATTATTGGTCTTATACTGGCTTTATAAATTCTTGACTTCATCTCAATGTTAATGTGTCTGTTTCCAGTTTGTCCAGGTCTCCATAACTGGACAGTGTAACTCCCAGGTATTTTATTTCCATTACTTATTCAATACTGATGCCATCAATTTCTATTTTACATCTGGTTGGTTCTTTCCTGACTACTATTGTTTTAGTTTTCTGAGATGAGATTATCATATTCAATTCTTTTGCTCTAAGTTAAATCTGTGGACTAGTGTTTGCAGACTATCTGCATCTTGGGCTATTAATATTACGTCGTCTGCTTAATAGAGTATTTTTATTTCTTTGTTTCCCATTCTGTATCCTCTTCCTTTGTTACCGCTTTTTATGAATTTCATCCATGATTAAATTAAAGAGCATGGAGCTCAATGAATCCCCTTGTCTTATTCCGCTGCTATTTCTAAAAGTTCTTTAAGTTGTCCATCTATTCTGACTTCCATTTTGTTGTTTTGGTAAATGTTTTCGATAGTTTTTTATAATATTTAGGGGAACTTCTCTATTATACAGAAGATGGATTACATCTTTGAGTCTTACTCTGTCAAACGCTTTCTTCGGGTTAATTAGACACAGAAATGATGCTCTATTATACTCTAGTGATTTCTCAGTAATTTGCTTTATAACGAATATTGCATCTGTACATGATCTTCCACTACGAAAACCTTGTTGTCCATCTGCTAAATGTATCCTCTGATTTATTAGCAATTGTAAAATTTTAGTTTTAAGTTTTAGCGTAGTATTTAACAAGTTTATACCTCTGTAGTTTTCTGGCTGTTTTTTATATCCTTTTTTGAATAGTAGAATTAGTTCGCTCGTTCTCCATTCTTCAATATTTCATTGTGTTTTATAATTTTATTAATTAATGGTGTTAATTGTTCTGTCATTGCTGCTCCACAATATTTCAATAATCCGTTTAGTATCCCGTATCGCGTATCATTTTCTATGTGTTTTGGTTCTATTATTAGTTCCTTTACCTCCGTTCTTTGACCTCTTATGAAGCGCCATATTTCCTTTTGCAGACCGTAAAAATGATGTTCCATTTCTTTCGAAAGGCGTTCCCAGTAATCATTTTTCTATTTTTCTCACAAGTGCATGTGTTTCGTTTCTAATTGTCTTGTAATTATGTTATGCCTCTTGTGTTTTGGTTCACATATATTTCAGGTACGCTTTTTTTCTTTTCTTTACATTTTTCTTTCACTTCTGTACAAAACTATGGAGTTCTTCGCCTTGGGAACGATTTATTTTTATTTATATTTGTGTCACCAAGAACTTCCTTGGCCAAGGCTAAAATGTTAGACTTAATTTTTGCCCAGCTTTCTTCGACTCCATCACTTTCTGTGATATATATGTCTCTGCTTTTTTCGGTTATTTTTTTTTGTAATAGGTATCTTGTGGAGTTATCCTGTAAGCTTTCGACTTTTATCTTTGTGCTGTATTCTGGTGTTTTGTTACCACATATATGTGTTTTCATTCGAATTTTGTACAATACCAATTTATGATCGCTTCCTATTTCTGCTGATGTTAGTGATCTTACATCCAAGATTTGAGAGGGGTACTTACTTTACTTTATCGTGTCCGGACATGTCATTCATAAAATTTCGGCCCAGTATCGAGCCACAAATCTTCGAGGGTACATCGATGAGGACAGTTTCTGCATGTAAGAAGATGTTCCATATTCTGTGTTTCTCCACAGTCACAGTTCATCACAGATCATCTTGGTCGATTTTCCCCCATTTTGCCATGTTTGATTTTACTGGAGCAACCCCCGTTCTTATCCGATTGATAGTTTTGCACGTTTTAAAGTCTAGGGACTGGCCGGTCCATTGAACCTGGGGAAGAGGAAAATACTCAGGCGGTTAATCCTGCACTGTTCCAAGGAAGCTTTTCCTAGATTTAGTCGCTTTCGTGGTGTTCGATCTTTGTATAGGGCATGCCGCTCGTCCCAAGAGAGGTTAACTCTCTATTCGACAGAATATAGTGTATCATCGATCTTTATCCTTTAGTGGATATCTGTTTTCAAAAGTGTCTCCGTTTTTATTTCTGATATTTTCATTATATCGCTGTTTTATTCCTGGAACTATATCATTGCCAACACGGGCTATAAAATCACCCATAATAATTATATATTCATCATTTGGGGTCTCGTTTTCATTACAGTCTGAAGGTGTTCGTAGAAGTTTCCCTTGTGTTAGTATCTCTGTTGTTCTCTAGTGCATAGATTGCTATCACATTCAGAGGTTTGACATCCAGTTTAACTTTTACACTAACTATTCTTTCAGAGGTATATTAACATTCTTGTATTTGGTGTAAAAATTTTCTGTGTACTAACAGGGCGACTCCTTCTTTGGCTCTGGTTTCTTTCGCAACACCACTGTAAATCATTAGATAGTTATCTACCAAAATTCGACCCTTTTCTTTTTTCTTCGTGCCTTGTAGTGCACATATGTCTACATTTTTTTCTACAAGCTCTCTTGTGTTTAGAGACTTTACGTTCCAAGTACGGATGTGAAGTATATTTCTCGTTTTCCATAAATTAGTTGTCCTCTTTCTCGTGTTAGTCGTCGAATTGAAATCATTCCTGTTCCGAGGCATAATCCTGTTTCTATGAGCTGTATGGTTTTAAAGGTTATCATTAGGGTGCTAACCTGGCTGTTGACCTCCTTCTCCTTTATCCAGGCTTGGGAGCGGCAACAGTTCTGTCGAGCTACTCGATCCACCCAACAAAACTGCAGGCGGAGTTAGTTTTATATAGTTAATATAGTTTAAAATTCGTAAACTAATTTTCGAAACCAAATTCAAATCAAATTTAACTGTCTTTTCCTTTTTAATATAGTTTTTTGCATGTAAAATGTAGAACTTTTTTATTATAGTAGGAGCAAGTTTTGTATTGTGAAACTAATGGGTTATGGGTTATGAAAAGACGGTTTATTTGAATGTTTATGACTTCCAATCCACTTATTTATTTATTTGAAAATTTCATTAAATTTCAAACTGTTAGCAGAAACTGCAGTTTATAGTATTATATTATCAGATCTTCTTGTATTCATTGGGATATGGTTATACAAACTAAACAATGAATTATTGTTTAATAACTTAGATAGTACATATTTAATTAGAAGTTTACTATCTTTTAGTAATAAAATTATTTTTATTTTCGATTTATGCCAGTAAGTTCGCCAAGGTTTTTATTATAGTTGAGTTTTATTATGTGTATAATCCGAAGATATCTAATAAAATATTTATTAACCACATAAAATAGTAACGATGAAACTGAATATATAATTGAAGGTAGAAATCCAGTTATTATTAAAAACCAAGTTAATTTTAAAGTCATAAATAAAAGACCAGTCTTCGCTATTATTATTAATTTATTGCAATTCAGTTAAATCTTTTTCTAGCTTTAATAACGGTATTATATTGGTATTTTGTAACAAACTATTACCGAATCATAAATTAGCATATCCTTGAATAATTGTATATGTTTTCAATTTAATATGTTATCTACTCTACGTAATATGAAATTAACGAAAATTTTAATTAAAAATACTTTTCGTTTCGAGCGTCAACTTACCTCCAGCCTGATTCGATTCGAGGACACTGCCAGGCGACAAGTTTGACCTGGGCCTGGGCGGTACCCTGTCAAAGAATAACGTCGATGTCCTAAGTCCTAACGCCAGCTCAACGAGGCCAGAAACCTCCGTAAAGCAAAAGCTGGCTTGATCCTGATGCTCAGTATGTATAATAGGGACTGCGAAAGCACGAGCTATAGATCCTTTTAGCTTGAAGAGTTTTCAGAAAAGATACTACAGTGAGCTGTGAAGCTGTGAACGTGAGACAGGTTCGTTTTCCACTGATGATGACGAGAGGAATCGCAGGTTTGGGCATTTGGTTGACGCACTTACTCGATCTGATGATAGTACAAAGCTACCATCCGTGGGATTATTCCTGAAAGACGTATCCTTTCTAGTCTTAAGGCGGCAACGATATCTTTTGGAGTTCTGAAGATTAGTCTGCCATCGTCTATCTGTTTATTAAATATCCGACGATTTTATTATATATTTTTTTAAATGGTTACTAAAACTTGGTGGGGAGCTAACGTAGAAACCGCTTTACATTCTATCGTGCCTCTATCAGGTCCATATTGTATTGGCACTCATTTGTTCAATGATAATTTAAACCATCAAAAATTTGTGCCCCAGATCTTATTTCTCTCTCTTATACACACCATTAAAAAATAATGTTTTAAAATGAAATAGACCCAAGATACTTATCGGAAAATGATAGAACAAGGTTTGCACTTTTATTTTGGTCCTTGGTGAATTCAAAAAGAATGTTTTTTACTTGTGTTTTTAACCCTTGCTTTTTTGCGTTTTTCTCAGTTTTAAATTATTTATATTTCGAAAACGATTAAGTTTACAGAAAAACTACAAGAGATTTATTTTGTTCAGAATGATACAAAAAAATTAAAAAAAAAATTGTTCAGGTAGAAAATATTGATTGTTACAATTTGTTTAAAAAAAAATTGAACAACATTTTGCCTAGGCGACCTCCTGAAACTTATTGGGGTATCTCATGAAAGTGATTATGCAAGTTTTTTGCCTTGTCTATATGGACTTTACGATCATTAAATTTTTATGTTTGAGGTATGTCACTTTCTGACTGGCTGATTCACACCTAGTCTATGCCATTAAAAAAACAAAAAAGAAAAAAAAATTTCCAGGACATGCAAATTTCATTATTGTTTGTTAATATTTTGTTATTTTGTCTGATCAAGGTACTGTTTTTATTCATGAAATAACCTGTAATCTGTTTAAATTTCTTAGGCAAGTTAAAAGAGTCTCCCCCTTTTGGCTTTTTTCTAGTCGCTTGTCGTATATTCTTGTTTATTATGTTATACTGGATTGTTTTATCATTCAAGATTTCTTTGCTTCTCGCTTACTGTCCCCAATAACTTTATATTTTTCCAATATTCTTCTACAATGTGCTCCTCAGTTTTTTTTATGTGTTTGTAAGTTTTAAGTTCTTCAACTATAAAACTCATCGAAATAAAGAATCAAACAAATAACTGTAAATGTCAGGATAACGGCAATAGTTAAAATATTGTTTTTTTATTGTGTTCATACCGTTGATATAACTGAAATTGTCGGATTATTCCGTTTTGTTATTATGGATCTTCAAGTTAAACCGGTTGTGGACAAGATTGATCGAAATTGGGGGACAGACATACTCGAAGAACAAGGTCGCTCTTAGATTATTACCACTGGGGACTTGTTGAGTTTTCTGAGAATGAAGTGGTGGTTAGTGACGATATGGTGTAGAGAAGATTAAGAGAGTCAAATTTAAGATCTGTATGAAAGATTCGTTTAACGAATAATCACAAAAGTGAGCTACTGCGATTTGAAAGAAGCCAAGTCAATAACTTCGGAAGTTCAGGTTTGGTCTAACCTATTATTATTATGATGATCGTCATCATATTATGCATAGACGTTCGAATTAATGATACCTGTCTCTTACCATTCAGAAAATCGACCGGTTTGGTGGAGTATCTGCGATAATTTGGGCCGTAATTAATTTAAATAATTGAATATCCCTTGTGATTAATAGGTGTAATCTTTACATTCAAAGTTATACTGACAAGGCCCTGTATGAACATGTAGTGCCTGCTTCATACATATTGCTCCTGATTTGACTTGTTCTTATGAGGTGGCCTTGGTGATGGCTGAAATAATGGAAAATGGAAAATCCCGGTCTAAAAACTAATGAGAACTTGTGCGATATGCTTGATTGACGCATCCGCAATCATCCAGCTAAAGATAATTCAACAACTCACAGAGATATCTTGTAAGAATGGAAAATCATATTTTAAAAACTTCTAAAAAAATTATGTATGGTTCCTTACTAAATCTGCGTACAAACTAACTCACTCAAATTAAACTCAAAAATTAACTCAAAGATCTCTTTTAGAAATTTATCTCCTATGTATATTGTTTGTTTTAGACGACCGCTTCATTCCAGTTTTTCGACTGACAATACCAGTCTTTGTATATAATTGAACAGCCTTTCTCTAATCACTATAAAACCGTAGTTATAGTTAAACATTGGATCAGATCTTTCATGAAAATATGACATGTGCTCGGGAATTGAACATACCACTCGACATTTCTTTCTTGCCTTTTTCTTACTACCAGTTTTTTAATTCCCATTTCCCAATAAAAGTTTTGAACATTTTATAAAAACGATCAGTTTTCATAAACTGGTCTCTAGCCACCAAATTGTTATGTCAAAGTTGCTAAAGTTTGTAAAATTTGGAACCTTTTTTAATATGGCATGGTTCGTATGGTGCGCCATCAAAATAAATAAAGAAATATAGTAAAACAACCATTGAAGATCAAGTTACAGAGAATCCAAAACCCTAAATGTACATAACATAGTTCTTGGGATTTAGATGAATATATATTTGTGACAGTGTAATAAAAAGGGGAGAAAAGAAGCGCCATATGTTTATATTTGATGAAAATTCAACCAGTAGGAAATTTGTATATTATTGATCATAGTACGTCGCCGTCGAGACGCTAAATCAGATATCGCCATCGGCGTCAAGTTACTTGGCGGCGTAGGTCGTTATACTTGACCTTTTGTGTTATTTTTGTGTTTATATATTTTTAAAATCGATCAAAAACTGTCTATGTCGTACCAGTCCTTGAATTCTGTAAAAAAGATGACACAAAATTCCCCTTCAATTAAAAAATTGGAATTTGATTCATTCTTTCGCTTAGAAGCCGAAACCTCGAATCAGTTTTAAATTTGCTATTTATTCAGAAAAAAATTTTTAATAAAATTTAATTCTAAATAACTAATATTCTTTAAGCATATTATGCAAATCAACTTTTTGAAAAACTTAAATGCCCAAAATAAAAACTCATTCCTATGTAAACGTGAAACTTGATAATAAGTAATTAACGCCCACATTAGTGACATATAAATGCATTTCGTTTTTATTGCAGGGAGATCCCCGTTTCATTTATAAAACCCAGGATTCACGTCCGTTATGTTAATGTCGGTACTACCATTATAATAATGTATACTTGTACAATATTGTTATTTTGTTACTGATATACGTATACTGATTTCAATATATGTTTTTGGACGAACAATCAGGGGAAGGTTAATGAAGCAGGATGAAAGGACAGAAGACAAACAATTACACCGCAGCTCACTAGGTAGCCTCGAGTTATTAGTTTGCGTTTAGCTAAAGGTCAAGAAAGTGGACTAGCTAAAACTAAAAACAAATTTTATTTTTGTTGTAAGTCAGTCTGAAGTCTATAAATGGATATAAATTAGTTTAGAGAATACCCCAAGAGAGGTTTGATCGCTGAAATATTTCTCCAGGAGTTCGATTTATACAAACATTTATATATACAAAGGAGTGAAGACACCGGAGGCACGAGAAGACTGCGTGAGAATCAGGAATAGAGTAAACCAAGAAATAGATAACATCAAAAAAGAACACTGGGCGAAATTTACTAAAGATATGGAATACGACCTCTTTGGATCCCAGAAAAAGGTGTGGAAGATGATAAGGAGACAAAAAACAGAAATGAATGAATTTGTACGCATAGATACCATTACGGAGGAACAATGGACTGAGCATTTCACAAAATTATATGGAGAAGGAGAAGAAGAGAACAGAGAAATAATCATTAACGAAACTCACGATAGAGTACTAATATCAGAAGAAGAGCTACAAGAACGAATATAAAAATTAAAAAACAGAAAAGCACCTGGTTCTGATAAGATAAACAATGAACTGCTAAAATATGGAGGAACAACACTACGCAAATGGCAATACCGATACTTAAAAAGGGAGACTCGAGAAATCCTGAAAATTATAGAGGCATTAGTCTGATGAATAGTATATTAAAATTGTTAACGGCAGTCATAAAAGATAAAATCGAGGAAAAAGCGAACATGGCAGATGAACAACAAGGCTTCCGAAAGAACCGCAGAACAATAGACGCAATTTTTATTATCAGACAAATAATAGAGAAGTCTATTGAATATGGAAAACCAGCATACATGTGCTTTGTAGATTTAAAAAGTGCTTTTGACAGGGTGAAGCGAAATGAGATCTTAAATTTATTACAAGCTGAACAAATAGACTATCAGATAATAAAGACAATTAATGAAATTAACAAGAACAACAAGACCAGAGTTATAATGCCAACAGGGAAACAGAATGCATATAACTAAAAGGAGGAATCCGCCAAGGAGACTCGCTCAGCCCATTGTTATTCAATATGGTGATGAATCAAATAATTCACGAAGTAAGAACACGACACGGATACCACATAGGAGCGCATAAAATCACGATACTATGCTATGCCGATGATGCAGTACTAATTGCTGATAACGAAGATAACCTACAAAGGCAGCTCCACACCTTCAATATCACAGCAAACAAACTTAATATGAAAATATCAGTAGAAAAAACTAAATGTATAGTGATCAGTAAAGAGCCGCGTAGATGCAAACTGTAGAACGGCATATAGACGGCAAAATTGTAAAACAAGTAATGAAATTCAATTACCTAGGAGTAGAGATCACTAGTGACAGGGATATAAGAACAGAGACCACAAGGCAAGCATCAAAAGCGGCAAGAGTAAGTGGTTGCCTCCGAGAAACCATATGGAGAAACAAATATCTGACCATGGAAATCAAAATGAAAGTATACAAGACAACAGTAAGACCAATCCTAACATATGCAGCGGAGACAACGACCGATACAAGAAAGACGAAACAACAAATCAACAATATCTAAATGAAAGTATTAAGATCAAATAGCGGGCATATCATTAAGAGACAGAAAAACCAATAAAATTCAAAATATTAACAGGTGGATAAAAACAAGAAAAAAAAACTGGAACGAACATGTAAACCGAATGGGACCAGATAGATTAGCGAACATCTGTAAAAACAACAAGCCGTATAGCAGAAGACTCGTTGGAAGGCCGCCAAAAAGGTGGAAAGATACTGTACAGTCAACAACGACTGAAACAGAATAATAAGCAGACAAACAGGAGTGATCCTAGTCGCGCGAAGAAGAAGAAGAAGAAGAAGAAGAGTTCGATTTAGTGTTGGGTTAATATTGTTCTGGGAAACAATTTGTTTCGACACATGCACACAGTTGGTATATATTATCTATTCACACATCATCATTAGCCAACACAGTTTTTTGTGGCTGTTTGGTTTTAAATGTTTTTTGACTTCTTATACAAATTTGACTTCGCATCACTCTTGAAATATTTTTTTATCCATCCACCCTTTCCTTTGTTTGAAGTAATCAACAGGTAAAGGCTTCTCAAATTTCCAGTTTCTAATGAGAACTTCAATTTAGAACTTAATACTCTCAAGCAAATTGCTTTCAATAATGGTTATGATCCCGACATCATCCACAAGCTTTTAAATAGAGCTAAACTTAAAATTAAGTATTCTAAAAAAACTTATATTCAATAGAAAAGACTCGCGAAAATTCTACCAGAAGATAAACAGCTGCAGAAAAGAATTCAAACCCAGAATAACAGCATATAAAGACAGAGATGGTTCCATAATTAGTGACAAAGAACAGATACTAAACAGGTGTGCGAATCATTTTGAAGAACTGCTTAGCGAGAGTCGTGAAGAAGACCAAATAGAAATTACTTTTCCTGAAATGGATGAAAACGCTCAAGAGCCGCCCCCCACCGAAGAAGAAAGTAGAGAAGCTATTTCAAAACTGAAAAATAACAAAGCCCCCGATTTGGACAATCTTCCTGCCGAACTCTTTAAAAATAGTGACACCCTAACACATGCATAAATTAGTAACCGAAATCTGGCAACGGAAGGAAACGCCCGCGGACTGGAAATTATGTGTAATGCACCCTCTTCACACAAAGGAAGATATGATGGTGTGTGATAATTATAGAGGCATCACCCTACTTAACGTGGCATATTAAGTATTGTCCAACGTATTGTACAGAAGATTGATCCCCTATACTGAACAAATAGTTGGGAACTACCATTGCGGTTTTTGGCACAGTAAATCAACAACGGATCAAATCTTCACAGTCAGGCAGATTCTTGAAAAAACGCTTGAGTTCGGAGTCTACACCCACCACATATTGGTGGATTTCAAAGCCGCATACGACTCAGTCAATAGACAAAAACTTCTACAGGCTATGGTGGAATTTCAAATGTCGCTTCATCTTGTTCAACTAACGCCACTCACAGGCGTAGAGAGTGTAGTCAGAATCCAAAACGACTTTTCAAGACCCTTCCATTGTAAAAACGGGACACTATCGTGTCTCTTATTTAACCTTGCACTAGAAAAATAATTCGAGAGTGCCATATTAATACGAATGGCACCATCTTTAATAAATCTGTACAAGTGGTCGGATATGCAGATGAGATACATTATTGCTAGGTCCACAGAATCTCTAATCGAAGCATTTCGATCACTAAGGACGTCTGCACTGAGAATGGGAATAACCCTTTCGATACTGTTGCCGTAAAAGTACGATTTTCATTTGCAGCTCTGATGAGCGAGCGCCGTACTATTACGCAAATTAATCTCCATCGTTCAAGTTCTGTCACCGTACATTTTTAAGTATTTACATCTTTGGAGAGCTATAATCGTAATAGTACGTTCTACATTGTCCATCTTGCTTACTAGTATCGTTCATGTACGTTACGATCCGCAAATATACCAAACTGATGCCGTACATACACGGCAGCACATCACTCATCCTAGCGCCGTATTTTCTGAATACCGTTTTTTGAAGTTTTACGAAAAACAATTCCACTACCTCGATAAAACGAATATCAACAAACTGCCGACAAAGGAAAAACGATTCAACCACTTCAATATAAAGAATATAAACTACTGAGTGACAGTCTCGATCGCGAAGTGCAAAAATTTTCCCGGCGCCGTATATGAGCAACGCGCAACCGATACTTGGCCCGTAGCGAAAGGGTTAAAAATAAACGCACAGAAAACCAAGTATATGTATTGTACTAGATCAGGCAACCAGATCTTCTTATGGTGCCTATCCGTTACAGATGTTGGACACTAACATGGCTATTCTGACTTTGTTGACTGCTGCCCTGAAAAGTCCGGTAGTGGTTAAGTTAAACCATTTTCGCAGGTTATGCAGCCAGGATATTCTTCTTCGTCCTGGACCTCTTTTCCCATGCACTTTACCTTGAAGTATGGTCCGAAGTAGGTCATATCGTTGTTCATTGCGCATTATATGGCACAGGTATTCTAGTTTGTGACTTTTTATGGTTACGACTAGTTCGCGCTCTTTACCCATTCTATGTAGTACTTCTTATTTGGTAACTCTGTCTATCCAGGAAATCTTCAACATGCGTCTATAGCACCACATCTCAAATGCTTCGAGTCTCTTCAGTGATGCTTCAGTTAAGGCCCATGACTCCACGCCATATAAAAAAATATTCATTTATTCGAGCATTCAACCATACATCAATTTAATTAAAGTAGTTATCCGGATGAAGAAAGTAAATATTACAAAATTACATTAAATTATCAGAATCGTAATATTTTGGCCCACTGCACCTCATGTCGTTATGCCAGAAGGAGTCGGAATTAGTTGGATCTAAGGCGAGGAAATGACGCAATAAAAGCTTGAATCCATCGAAGAGATTTAGATCAAAAGATTAAGGAGAAAGAATGTGACGCTCAGACTAAACAAAAATTCTAGTATTTGAGCTAAACCTCGTTTAACGAAGGTCTTAGTAAGATTATATGCCGTTAAATGAATGCCCTGTTATTTTTCTCTTGTCCTCATACTTGTTTTGTCCTATATTTTACACATGAAACAGTGGCAGATAAAATACTTCGAGAGAGAAAATTCTCCACTACGGATCTAACATAACTTGTTTGATTATGATAGTTCTCACATTGCCACAAAAGGCAAATTAAATCACTAATATTTCAATAAAAGTTCGATATTTTGTTGATTCAGCTTGTTACTCTCAAAACTTATATTCCATATGATAAACTGTTGCCTGGTGTTAACTGTCAATACAAAGAGTTTTCTATAATTGTATCCATAACTATTTAGTACAAAATTGCTACCACGCTGTCTATTAATGAATTACAATACCTATATTCTTCTACTCTTTATTTTCATAAGTTCTTTAACGCAGTAAGAATTTAACAACTTTCAATTCTCACACTCCGAATTCGAGTAGTCCGTATAGGAAACGGCATAATACACATTTTCTATTTCGGTGATGTTCTAACTTCTAACATAATGGTATCGGTATTTAGTTCACGCAGTCATCCAATTTATAATAAATGTATTTTTATTCTAATTAAATAAAACACGTGCTGTGCATACACAGTGCTATAAGTTAGAAGAATATCATGTATCATTTTCAAATAATCGTCGTTGCGTGTAAGCAATGTAGACGTTGTAAGAAATTCTTCGTAGCAATAAATCTTTCTCGGTAATATTATTTTTTTTATATAAGTTTACAGCAAAACGATTCCTTGAATAAAAACATGAGAGGTATTATTTATTGTTGTAAAGTTTTGCACAGTTTTTCACTAAAACAATAAAACTTGGTTAGCAAACCATATTTTCTCCTTCTATTTCTTGTTCTTTAATTAGGACATGTTCTTTTTTTGCTACTGGTCTCAGTTGATCTGAGGTTGAAATTGTATAACTCCTCCTCCTCTATCCTTTGTAAAAATGTGGTGACGTTATGGCGTTCGTTGTATGGTTGCTATCCATTCTTCTCTCTCCTAAGCGTGGTTTGCTGCCTCAGACAGAGAGTAACCGATGGTGCACTTTATTTGGTCTAACCATCGGAGTTGCAATCTTTCTCCGGTACTTTGCCTTCAACCACTAATCTCTCCACACCTTTCTTTCTTCTGAGTATGTGTTGAAAATACCTCAATATATTTTGTTGCTGATGAAGGTAGAAAAGTGAGCTACACTGTATGATCTAAACTGTGTAAGTCAGACTGTGGGGAAGGAGGAAAAGCATGGCTAAAAGTGATGCCGTACTAGGAGCGATGAGTGTTTTTCACGCGCTACCTGGAATGGGATTTCTAAGATCTAGTTTTTGGGACCAAAAAAATGGGACACATGGAGCCTCCTTGCTGACAGTCTGTGGATAAATGAAGGAAATACTTCAGAAGTAATGCCGGCCTCACAGCGGCCATTCAGTTTCCGGATCGCTGGATGACAGAGGAGGGTCTGGTTTAGGTCTTCAGCAGGTAGGCGTTCGACGTAGAGAGGGCGATTTAAAGTACCTCGGAAACTATCGCCGGGAGTACGAAGAATGAATCCTGCACTAAGGTCAGTCAGGCGACATCCTGGACTGAGATGTCGTGAAGATTCCAGAACCCCCCCTATTAAAAGACGAAAAACAAAGTCATGAGTAAACAAGTCCTCACTGAGGAAAAATATATATCCAAACTTTTTAAATATAATGTGGTAATCAGTTGGTAACAAAGCTTCTTCAGTTTTCCGTAATGTTTTTTTAAATCTTCCAAAAACCCGATCTACTGGCAAATAACTTCATTGTTCATTGTTCGTGATCTTTTTCTCGCGGTACGACCCGTGTGAGACATCTTCAAAACTAGCCATTATCGTTATTCACACAAATAAACAAAAAAATGCACGTTGGTAACACAGATGTTTGGCGCTTACTGTAGAAGAAGCAAACGAGACGCCATGCAAAGTAAAACCAGTAGGGAGATGAGATTTTGGAACAGAAATACAATTTTCAAATGGACTTTCAAATGGCGAAAAAGCCGTTTTGGAGCACAAAACTTTATTCTAGGTCTGAAGAAATCTATAACGTCTTTAATAAAATGAAAACATCGAAAAATCGAAATGTTGGATTTAAGATACTTAAGCTCTTCAATTATTATGTGGATGTAATTTAGTTTGGCTAAGTATATGAATTTTATTTTAGCTTAAAGATATGAAATGGGAATATCTGGACCGTCATCGTCAGCTGTGAAAGAAGATACTTCAATTGAAGAAAAAACTAAGGATTACCATACTGACAAAGCTCCTGGACCGTCGTCACTAAGAGAGGAATAAACTTATTTAACAATTGAGATTACTTCTTCAGATGTAGTTAGTTATATTTGCCAAAAAGAGAGCTCTTGAGCACATACGTGCCTAATTTGTAAACATGTTGTACATGTTGTGTACGCTGACAGTGCACTTGGTGCGTACTATTAAGGCTTCGAAAGTAAAGTTATATGCATGCGTTGTGCACAGACAGAAAATATAAAAATAAATAAAGAAAATGCAATTGAAGGTCTTCATGCTCAGGCTAATGTTATAAAACAATTAATTAAACAAAAATTTTCGCCAATTGCGATATTAAAGCAAGTGGAATATGATATCCATTTTCCAATTAAAAATGGTCTGGACAGTAGCTGAATGTACCATCGATATATATATTTTGTTATTTTTGCAAAGAAGGGTAATGAAAAAAAAGTTTCCATCTTTTATTTCTTAATATTCATTGTTTTTATAGACGCAATAGCCTCTGTTCTACTTTTTGGTAAGGCAGGTAGAGTTTTTCTTCTGTTCTTATAAATATTGTTACGAATATATTGTTGACATTTGCCATTCAAGACGTGACGTCTGTCAAAATTTTAAGTTTTAAAAACAAATAGTTTGGTTTTTACAGTCGTCAAAAGCAAGCAAATTTTGTGTTTTCGAAGAAATGGAAAAAGTCAAGTATCGTTCGGTGATTAAGTTCCTTCACAAAAAGGGTAAAATGAATGTGCAAATCAAAGCCGACCAGGACGAAGTTTATGGTGAGGTGGCACCTTCGTTAGCAACAGTAAAATTTTGGAAAGCTGAATTCGTTCGTGGTCGTACGAGTATTTTTGATGATGAGCGTCCCGGGAGGCCAAATGAAGTCACCACGCCGGAAATGATCAACAAAGTCAATGACATGATTACGGCAGATCGTCGAATTAAGCTCCGCGAGTTAATAGAGGTCCTAAACATTTCCTACGAACGCGTACACAACATCATTCACCATCATTTGGACATAAAAAAGCTATTCGCGCGATGGGTGCCGCGTTTGCTGACAATCGATCAAATGCAAAAACGTGTGACCACTTCGGAGACGCTTTTGGCGATGATACGGCGCGATACGAAGGATTTTTTTCGCCAATTTATCATCGTTGATGAAACCTGGCTGCATTATTACACACCGGAAACCAAAGAACAGTCGACACAGTGGCGCAAACGCGGCGAAGGGCCGTCGAAGAAGGCAAAGAGTGCACATTCGGCCTGCAAAGTGATGGCGACTGTTTTCTGGGATGCGAAGGGCATCATCCACATCGACTACTTGGAAAAAGGAAAAACAATCAATGGTGAGTACTACGCAGCATTATTGGATCGATTCGATGCCGAATTGCGTCGAAAACGCCACGGTTTGGAACGTAAAAAAGTGCTCTTTCACCAAGACAATGCACCGGCTCACCGAGCGGCCGTCGCCATGGCAAAATTACACGAATTGGGTTATGAATTGGTTGAACACCCACCGTATTCTCCAGATCTTGCCGCCAGTGATTATTTCCTGTTTCCAAACCTAAAAAAATGGCTCGGAGGACGCCGTTTCGCAACAAATGATGAAGTCGTCGCTGAAACTTCGGCCTATTTTGAAGAGCGCGAGCAAAAGTACTATTCGGATGGGATAAAAAAATTGGAACATCGTCTTACTAAGTGTATGGAGCTTAAAGGGGACTAAGTTGAGAAATAAATCGATTTAATTCCAAAAAACTTTTTTTTCTATCAAAGGCTAGTTTTGTATCAATCCACCCTCGTATATCCGTGCAGTGATCAAGAAAAAGGATGAGGAAGAAAGACAGCTGGACCAACGGCAAGGGTAAGAGTGAAAGATGCTGGAAGTTGAAGCTAGAGAAGTGGGTCACACTGTATGAGTTAGATAGGCATGAAGACTGTGGAGAAGGAGGAAATGCCCGTCTGGGAATGATGCCGTACTAGGAGCGATGAGGGCCCTCTACGCGCTACCTGGAATGAGACAGGGAGCCTCCTTGCTGATGAATGGAGTGTGGATGTGTATGAATGGAGAATTAATGAATGAAGGTAGTGCTTCGGAAGTGATGCCGGCCTTACAGCGGCCATTCCGCTTCCGGATCGCTGGATGACAGAGGAGGGTCTGGTTTAGGTAGGCGACGAGAGACGCATTTTAAAGTACCTCGGGAACTATCTCCGGGAGTATGAAGAACGAATCCTGCACCAAGGTCACTCAGACCTGGACTCTCCTGGACTAAGATGTCCTTTGAAGATTCTAGACCCCTCTTCTATAAAGACAAAAAAAATTAGACACGTCACAAGAAAACAGTCTCAGTGCCTTTTCTGTTATCCTGTTTGTTACTGAGACAACACTTTATATTTATCTTCTCTTAAATCACTGACAAATATACAGTAAAGAAATAAAACCTCGTTTGTTGCTTAGTGTTATATCAATTTTATTGGTTGTTTCGAAACAATAAGTTTATTTACGTTATTAGTTATTTTAATGTCATATTAACTCCTAAGTATGTGAATTGTAAACAATAAATATGAAATTATTTCTCGTTTACCTTTCTAACAGAATCAGGTAACGCATTCATATTAACCTTACATATATATGCAAATCGTGTGGCGATATGTAACTACTACCAAGTTTTACGTTGTCAACCTTTAAACTAGAATATTTCAAATTCCGCACTCAAAGTTCATGGTGAGCGGGAATATCAAATTTTACAACAGAGTTAACAGCTAAATGGAATATCTGATCGTCCTAGTTTCGTAGATCGCTATCAGTTATAACCTGCTGTGGGGAATTTTCCATAATTGCAAAGGGAATGAGATAATCTTTGTATGTAAATTGAAATTTGAAATGTGATAACAAGCAATCCTAACAACGTTATTCTTTGAATACAAAGTGTAAATATAAATTCTCTAGAATTCTGTATAGAAGGGTTTAACAGCTGAAGTGTGTAATGCGATATTACAAAAAGACTCTCATCTAGGGATTCATCAATTTTTAGTTAAAAGATTTTTAAATAAACAATCAAAACGTCCAACTAAATACAAACAGTAAAATGCAAAAAATAAAATACAAAAAAATACATTTCCACTTTTATATTTGCATATGCCACAACTCGAAACATAGTCCTGGACACAATAGGGGATGTTCAGCACATGTTTTGCACCTGTAGCAGGCCTCTTTTCTCCTTTGGTCTTTTGTGCACTGTTTGCACCGTAGAAAATACTTATTTCGGCTATAATTCTGTGAAAAAGTTATCGTTTCCTGAAAATGCCGTACTAGTAAATTTTCACGATTACCAGGAAGAGCTGTATTTTCTTGTGGTGTATGTTGTGAAAAAAACTTAATCAATGTTCTCGCATCTTTTATTTTAGGGTCCAGGCCTAACAGGTTTGGATAAGTAAATCACTGAAATCGATAAATCTGATTGTTGCTGCTGGATTATGGCTATAATCTTTTTGGACAAAAAAATGCATTCCAGACAGCTATATCTAATAGATGAAATATTATATTTACTTTTTATACCAGAAAATGGTTTTCCTGGGGCATGAAAAGTATCAAATCAGTTGATCACACCTGTCTATCCCAGAAATATATTTGTTATAATGGAATACTTCGATTAGTTTTGTTTTCTTGTTCTCTTCTGTTTTTACATCTTCGTAATCGCAAGAACTTCGAGGTTATCTCTCCACTTTGAAATGTACACTTTTTCTCGTCTTTTCCATACATGCTCTACTTTTCTTAATTTTGCTTTAGTTACTACAGCAGGATACCCTCTCCTGTCTCTTCGAAGAGTACCCGTTACGTGAGTTTTATATCGGAGAAGTCGATTAGCTAGCGATATTCTGCTATAGTAATTGTCCATATGTAGATGGTATCCCTTGTTTATATATGGTTGCATTAATTTTAATACAACCGCTTCAGTTTTAGACATAGCTTTATCAGGCGAGTTCTCCTTGCCCTTTGTATATATCTATGTTTAGGACATAACCATCTGCACTACATAGTTCATAAAATGTTATGCCATATTTAGTTTTTTTATTTTTCATGTATGTTCTGAAAGCTAATCCCCCTTGAAATAAAAGTAACGAATCATCTAGAGATAATTGTTGTGGAGGCTTAAGTATAACAAGATTGAAAATTTCTAATACACAAGATCATTTGTGTATTATCATCACATTTCTAAAATATTTCTTACCTTCGCTAATCTATCGGTCTCAGTAGAAAATTCCTGCTTATTATGCGCTGAAAAGCTGCGTAAAATTTGTTCGAAGCGTCTACTAGACATTGTTATAGGAAATACCGGAAAATAGTTTAGTGGTTTTAGGCTAAAAAGTCTTCGTATATCGCAATTTTTCGTTTGTCCCCGTAACAAACAATCTAAAAATTTATATAACTCCTGCTTATCAATCTGTTTATAAATCCTACTTCGAGAATGTCGGGTTTTAGGGCGAACCTACTGACAAAGTATCATTCATCATCCCTTAGCTCTCTTAATGGTTCTTCACAGAAAACACTAATATTGGCAACATCACTATGCCCTTTAATATCTGGTTCTTGAATAATATCATTTGACTCGTGTGAACCACCTGGCTCTTGTAAATTGACATCCGTAGTTTGTTCTGAGTCATCACTTTCAGTAGTTTCAGTGTTTCTAATATCAAGATCCGGATCTGCTCTGAAACTTTCATCACTTGCTGAATATGACCCTGCTTCATCGTATGTACTTACGTCTTCATACAACCGCAAAAGCCGCTTTTCCTCTTTAGAATCCATATCTAAAATATCATATTTTTATAAAATATATTTTAGTATAATATTTATCAACAACTTACCTCAAGCAATACAAAAACACGGTAAAACTAACTACTAACTAAACTTAACTACTAACCGCTACCCAATAAACAACTATTATACGAACTAAAATGCCTGAAATGTTGACACAATAAGTGATTCTAGCTAAACTGTACATCGTTTGCGCGACGGTCGTCACCGCTATGTATTTCTAAACAGAGGACGGGTATAGCAGGGGTGTCGCAGCACGCAGGAATGTTGTAGTAGGTGTATCCAGCAATGTATTAATTGTGTGCAAAAGATGGGCCAGATCGGTTGAACAGTTATTGCTAATTTATTACGGAAAAAAAATTATTGTTGCAGCCGTTTCCGAGAAACAGTGGAACTTTGCAATAAAGCTAGCATGGCCATAGCTACATTTTGGCAATGAATACTGTAACCATTTTAATTGCCAAAATATAGCTATGACTATGAGCTTTACCGTAAAGTTAGTATAGCCTGCGTTTTTGGAAATGGTTGCAGCAATATATTGTTTCTTGGCGTAAAACTTCGGCAATAAATTAGCAATAAACTCCTTGTGGTTCGCTTTTTGGCCGATATTCAGTTTTTCCGCGGATGTGTTTTGAGCTAAGGGATGATGGGCTAGTTTTTGGGGATCGGTTAATATACCAATCAACAGCAATTAATTAGCAATAAAATATGCCGCCAATATAGACTTTGTACTTCTTTTTCTAGCCGAGATGTTAGCTTTACCGTAAAGTTAACATAATCGTTTCTCGGAAACGGTTGCAACAATAAATTGTTTCTTCAGTTCTTGTGTCAATCGAACTTTGCAAGCAAGGGGATGCAGATCTTTAGTGAGTATACATTGTATAGAGCTTTTTGAAATTCTTGTCCACGACATCGAATTGATGTTTCTGGATCTTCACCAATACTCTCAAGCACTGTTTCGATTTTGACATTTAAGCGGCTTGTTTTTGGACGACCAGTGTGTTTAGTATCACCAACTGATCCAATCTCCCTGAATTTTTCAATTACTCTCTTCACAACTGACGAAGTTAAATCATCATTTAGACCACATTTTGTACGAAATTGTAGAACTCTGGCCGCCAAACTTTCATTATTTTTAAAAGATTTTTTAACAATGAAAACGCGTTGTTCTCTTGTGTCGCGCTCCATTTTTATTAAATCTAAACTATCAGCTGTCAAATTGTTTTTGTTTTTTTTTGTTGCCACCATTTTACTGCACAAACGGCGGCAAATTGAAATTTTGCGTGCATTTTTAGGACACATTAGGATCGATAGGTATAATATTGCACTTATTTAACACAATATACAAAACTGGTATTATACCTCAAGAGTGGCTGTTGTCTACATTCGTTACACTGCCAAAGAAATCCAATGCAATACATGCATGTTTTACCGATTTTGAAAAAGCGTTTGAGCGAGACATTCTTGAAAGAAAGGACATAGATAATTAAGATCTGCGAATAATTCTCAATCTATATTGGAATCAGAAAGCTAACATCAAAATATGAGATAACACAAGCAATAGAAATACGTAGAGGAGTACGACAGGGATGCATTTTGTCACCGCTGCTATTTAATGTTTATAGCGAAAGCATCTGCCAGGAACCCCTTTTGCAAGCAAACGAAGAAATCGTAATCAATGGAGAGGTTGTAAATAATATTCGATACGCAGACGACACTGTACTAGTTGCAAAAACAGTAAAAGAATTACAACGATTACTTACAAATATAAATATTGCCTGCAACAATTATGGCATAAGGCATAAGTATCAATATCAAAAAACCAAGTATATGGTCTTCAGTAAGAACATGACACAACCAGCACATATTAGTATAAACGGCATTCAAATCGAAAAAGTATCAAGTTACAAATACTTGGGGATTTCAATAAACGAAACTGGAGACCAAAACAATGAAATAAAAAGACGTATCGAAATTGACAGGGCCACCTTCATAAAGATGAGGAAATTCTTCTGCAACAGAGATATAAGCATCCCTCTACGATTAAGAATGCTAAGGGGCTACGTATTTAACACGCTATTATACGGTTTAGAGGCCTGGACTCTCAAAGAGGCCTGGACTCTCAAACAGAACAACATAAAAAATATTGAAAGTTTCGAGATGTGGTGCTACCGTCGAATGCTGAAGATAAGTTGGGTTGAAAGAGTTACAAACTTTGAAGTAATGCGAAGGATAGGAAAAGACCCAGAAATTTTGTCAACGATCAAACGAAAAAAACTCGAATATTTGGGTCAGCTGATGAGAGGACATAAATACACATTACTTTAAAATATAATGCAAGGTAAAATAGAAAGAAACCGGAATCCAGGCCGTAGAAGAATGTCATGGTTGCGTAATTTGAGAGACTGGTTTGACTGTACCACTAATGAACTCTTTAGGTCAGCTATAAACAAGGTCAGGATAGCCTTGATGATTTCCAATCTCCGATAGAAGTGGCACAAGAAGAGGAAGAAGCATTCTAAAGAAGGCATTTTCTTTTTTTTACCAATTATTAAAATGCATCATGTTCCATTTAAAATAAGCTCTATATTACCCAATTGAATACGCAAAGGGGAACTTTTTTTTAAACTCCTTTTAAAAAAAACTCGACATAATTCAGAACACTCTGGACATAGGTATAAAGTTGATTATACACAGACAATCCAGAATTAATACGGAAAATGGAATACAATACGTAAGTCTCATAAGAAAAATATAACTATGAGACACCAGAATTTATTGGGTCATCTTCTATATTTCAAAATAATTTTCAAATGTAACTTTCATGTTAAAAAACGTGTGAAAAATTTTAAAACTTTTACTGGTTATAAAATATCACACATACATTTTTAAATTCAATAGACTTTCAATTTTTTTTGTATTTTGTTTCTTATATACTTAAGTAAATAATTATTATTTGACCTTGTATGTAAGTATTTTTTGTTTTATGCAGTTTATCTGACCAGTTTTATAATTTGTAAACAATAATATTATTCCGTTAGTATTATTTTATTTTTAATTAAATGGATCCTTTAACTAATATCGCATTTATTATTAATAAATACCATTTAAATTATTCATACTGTACAAAAACGAGAAAATTTGAAGTCCCGGTGTCCAAATCAGATAAAATAGGTTTTCTACTATTTCAAGATTCCTTTATGAAATATTTGAAATAAAAACTTGTAACATTAGCCAAAGAAATTATGTCGAAATTGCAATTTTATCATTAAATTTTCTCTTCCGTATTGGGCAATCTGTTGAAGGTTACATATCTATCAGATATTGTTGGTATTGTGTTTTTAGAATAAAAATGTACACCAAATTGACTTACCTGCTATTCGTAAAACTGCTCTATCGGCGCTATCTAAAGCAAGAACTGCTAAAGGTTGTTCTCTAGTCCACTCCTGTAAGGTTGGGTCCTTATCAAAATCCATTATTCACAGCATATTTCCCCTGAAAGTAAAAATAAATTGTAAATATACTTTTAACTACCGCTTCCATGTGGTTGCGTCATACGCGTAAATATTTCATCCACGTAGGGTTTATTTAAAAGGGTGCGTTTTCTAGGTCGTCGGCCCCAAACTAGGCGAGTCTCGATCTACTACATCATATTTATTTGTATATGATATTTTGGAATAACGATATGAAATAATTAGTTGCAAAGATAAACTAAGTTATCTAATACAAGCATCATCCTCCCATCTTCTCAATTAAGTAAACAAACTTATAAAATAATATATAACAACCCTAAAACTGAATTATTATATATCTATTGTCAAGATCGGTCAATGGTAAGTGATGTAAAATAAAAAAAAATTAGAAAAAAAAAAGAATATCAACAAATTAATATTTTTTCATAATTAAATGTATTAAGAAATTGAAACACATATGACCTTTATCGACTTAGAGAAAGCATACGATAGCGTGCCCAGGAAACAACTATGGGAAGCAATGAGAAGAATGCGCGTTAGAGAGAAATGGGTGAATATAACACCCGTAAAGACTGTATAAAGAAACATAAGTGCAAATAAAGTTAGGTAATGAAATAACAAAAACAATCACCGCAACAAAAGGCCTCAAACAAGGATGTGGTCTCTCACCTACACTTTTTAACATATATATATATATATATATATATGGATCAGGCTTTGAAAAGATGGTATAGAAAATGCGGAACAATGGGCATACCAGTACAAGAGAATATATTACATTCACTACTTTTCGCAGATGATCAAGTCATTTTTGCACAAGACAGGGAGGATATGGAATATATGATAAGGAAATTAAAGGAAGAATATGAACTTTGGGGACTCAAGATAAATACGTGCAAGACCGAATACTTATGTATTGGACCCGAGGTTGCAGATTTGAACTTAAGTTTAGAAGAAGAGACTATTAAGAGTTGTAAGGCTTTTAAGTATTTAGGGTCAATGATTAGCCGAGATGGTACTTGTATGAAAGATATAGAAATGAAAATAGCACGGGGAAAACAAGCCACAAGAGCACTTCATGGAGTGATATGGAACAACACTCTAACCAAAGAAAACAAAAAGAGAATCTTTCAAAGCATAGTGATGAATATTACCCTATATGGAGCGGAAGTATGGCCAATGACAACAACAATACGAAATAAAATAAGAACAGTTGAACTGGACTTTATGAGAATATGTCTACAAATCACAAGAGCGGATAGAATAAGAACGGAGGAAATATGGAACAGAATGGAAGTAAAATGCTCAATTACAAAAAAGTTGGAAAACAGAGCCCTGCAGTGGTACGGGCATGTACAAAGAATGCCAGAGCATAGGTGGCCGAAAAGAATATTAAACTGGGACCCGCCGGGAAGAAGACGGAGAGGAAGACCTGCTACAAGATGAAAAACATACGTCGGAAATGCTATGATAGATAGAGACCTCAGAGAAGGTGACTGGAAGAATAGAGTGCTGTGGAGGACGAAAACGGCGAACTCATAATGGGAAAGGCCGAAGAAGAAAAAGAAATTGGGAGGGCGGGTTACTCATAAATGTAACTTGATCTAGCAATTTTACCAGGTGCAAATCAAACACGTCGTTTACTAATAAGAAAATCAAAATATTATAGATATATAGGTAATTTGCGGTCTTTTACAGTGGGGCAACTGTAACAATAGCAGAACTAAATATTGGGGCCAAGGGTACGATAACTGGGCAAATATAAAGGGAAAACACAACGGCTTACAAAAAAAAACTTGATTGAGATAAATCCAAGGTTTAATATTGACTGTTCCATAGTGGGGAGCGGTCATTTTCGAAAGTAAAACTCATAAAAAATTATTTAAGAACAACAATGAGTCAATGAAGGCTTACTAATTTGGTGCTAATTTCTACAGAAAATGAAATATACGATGACTTAGATTAAAGAATATTTGGTTGAATATATTGTGAACATAAATACCAGAAAAGTTCAATTTTAGTAAAAAATATGCTGTGTTATTTATTTAAATCTTTAATACTTATATCCTTTTTTTAATTAAGTTTTGTTTCTTATTATGTTTATTTTTGTTATGTAAGTATTAGTTATATAATACTTTTTTGATTAAACCTATAACAAAATTTATATTAAAAGTAAAAACAGTATAATACCGTATTATATAAAGTCCAGTAAACAAATCATAGAATGTGTCATACGGTGAATTTACCACAAGAATCTAGGCCTATGCTATACTTAGAAGTTCATAAAATCGTAAGTCATTGAAAAATCAAAATACATAAATAAGTCCCATTCTTTTGATAGCATCGTTTACAAAATTAGAGTGTTTGTAGTACAAAATGTGTCAGCCCATTATACTCTACTGTTTTCATATATTGACACGTTCCTCATTTTATAGCAAAATTCGTGGTCGTGGCATAGGCCGCCTGGCGTTGGCTTATTCATGAGCAGATACACTTTCATCCGGAATATCCTAATGAGTTCAGTTTTACCTTAAATTTTTACCTGAAGAAATAACACTTTCGTCCAAGTCAAATATTTTTGCATATACACTTTCGTCCAGGGGTCGAGCTCAGCGGGGATCAATCCCATAATTAAAAAAAAAGTTGTCTTACTGCGTTATAAAATTTATTACCTTAGATTAGTGAATTTCATTTACAACATACAATATAAATAGCAAATAATAATAAACTTACTTAAAAACTAAAATAGTGGGATGTATATTTAATATATTAGAGGCCTAGTAATAGTTTTTTCATTCAAATTTTCTTTTTTACTTTTCAAAAATTTCTCACGAACTACAGTTTTGTTATTAAGTCTGTTACATTTATGAATACTTTGAATTCTAATGTAAATCTCATTTTGATATTGATTGATAGCCTCTAAAAACACGAATATATTCGGATGGTATGTGTTAAAAGATTTACGTAAATCAGAATGGAAAGATTCACATGCATTGGTTGTTCTCGTAGTTTCTGATGATTTTGCAGACCAGAGTATCGGTGGAAATATTGAGTTTTCATCAACATAAATATGTCTCAACTAAATAATTAACAAAAGCATTTAGTACGACACTCTCGGGCATAATTTAAGATAAGGATAAGATCAAAAACTAAACAATCACCGACTTCTTGGTGATCTAGAAAAAGAAGACCAAAGCAATAACCAATCGATTTTCCCACTTCAGTTCTGTTTTTGTAATCATTTGTTAAGCCAAGTTCTTGAATTTTACGCCACCAAGCCTGCGAAAGATGGAATCTACATCCGATTATTTTAGATTGACTCCAAACTGATTTAACAGCCTTATGAATTGATTTTTCAAAATCGATGACAATATATTTTGGAAGAAAATTTAAAGTTAGCTCTGAACATTTGGTCCTTATCAAATTGAAACATGTTTCATATGTAGATGATAATTGATCTGACAATAAACAAAATACTAGTGGAATGTAGTGGCCATTGTAGTATCCATGAATTGTAAACATTTGATAATAGAATTTTGGGCAATATTTAAATGTACCATCCATATATATTCCAGAACACTTACATAAATGTCTGAGATTTGTCTTACAAGATATAATAGTTAATTTTGCACTCTTATCATTTACTAATAAAAAGTTTTCATTTCTAGACGTGATGATAGGGTCCTCTAGTTTTTCTAATGATTCCAGCACTTCTAACGTTTTCGGCAAAACTGGGAGTAATTTTCTTCTTACAGTATAAATACTTTGTTTCACTGATTTCAAATTCATAATAGTTAAATTGGTATTTTGTTTTTCACTTAAAACGGGATGTAAAATTTTCCTGGAATGAGTACTTATATTTTCTGCAGCTTTACGCTTAGCTGCTACTCTTACAAACTGTTGTTGAATGCAGTTGGCCTCCAGGCTTACATGAAAATGATTTAAGTTTTGTCTAGAAATTACTACATCATCCCTAATTGTGTAGACGGCAGCGTTAAAACCTTTGGTACGACATCTCCAGCGTGATTCCCCACTTTTTAACTTTTCGGCAAAATTGAATTTGTAGTTATTTACGAATAAAAGGGGAGCATCTCTTTTCGTTGCACTTTTTTTCACCTCCATACGTTTGCCGAAATTCTCCATAACGTTTCAAGAATAAATGATTTTCAATCAAGACTATAGCAATATAAACACTTTAAGAATATTTTCACAAATGAATAAACTCCAAGATTTGTACAAATTTATATATTTAATATGAATAGCTTCTTCGAAAAGCATTACGAAAATGAAAATGTATACCATCTTTTATGACACTTATTATTTTGTACGAAAGTGTAATCGCCGCTTATTCATATACCGCTTATTATGCTTATTATGGTATTATGCTTTGTAAATTAGAACTTAAAAATTATTTCGGCAAAGTTACAGAGTTGCAGCATCGGCACTTTTTCTGCGACCAGTATATAGAAGATAAAATAAGAGGAACCATATTATTCATTTTAATATGTTCATTTACTTTCGATTTAACATACAATAAAAAATAATACTGTTAAAACACAATCGATATAAGTATGAGGAAAAATAAATAAATAAGATATTTTAAAAAGTTCTACTAGTTTGACCTATGTAAGTTTTTGGACCATTCACACGTTCAAAAACACTGTTCGAGATTATTTTAGAACACACTAAATTTTCACCTAAGAAATTTACCGTAAAAATACAAAAAAACTAGTTAATAAGATACAATATTGTCAATTACCTAACAACTCCTGATTAATTTCAATTGACGTAAAAAATATTTTTCCTGGTATTCCTCCTACAGAAACTTTTGTTCTAAAAAAAAAACCTTTTAGACCATAATATTAAGAATCCAATTATTACATCTGAAATTTTACATCTTCTTGAAATTTGCATAAACCAGGCCTAATTTGAATTTAATAATCAAATCTATACAAATAACAGTGCAGAACTTATAATGGGTAATCCTCTAAGCCCATTGCTATCAGATATTTTTATGGATCATGTAGAAACAAAGATTTCCAAACATCCCGTATTCAAACAGTTTTTGTATTGGTGGAGATACGTAGTCGATGTACTGGTATATTTTACAGGAACTAACAGACAACTTGACCAATTCTTATCGTATATTAATTCACGCCATAGTTATATTGAATTCACAATAGAAACAGAACAGAATCAATCCATAAAATTTCTAGATTTAAAAGTTATCAGACTTAAAAACAAACATGCGTTCTGCGTATTTCATAAACCTACCCATACTGATACGACTATACACAATTCATCATCCCATCCTAAACAACATAAATTGGCAGCCTACGTAGCATGTTACATAGATTAATAGAAATTCCGATGTCAAAAATCAACTTTGAAATAGAATTAAATATCATTAAGCAAATAGCAATAAACAATGGTATTGGTAAGTACAATAAACCAACAATAAATAAAATTTTAAATCAAAAACTACATAAGTAAGCCCAGACATTAGTATTTCCACCACTAGAGAAAAAATCCAGTACTTACAAAGAAAAAGCACTTACACGGTTATGTATACCAACTTAAATGTGGCTATTGCCCAAATACTTACATCGGTCAAACTTGTAGAATTTTTAACGAACGTATAGCAGAACATAAAACGGCTTTCAATAATAGAAAAATAGATTCTACGTGTGCACTGTGGAAGTTTTGAAAACAAAAGTTTTCAGTGTTTTATTGTTATATAATTATCTTATTACATATTAATTTCTAGAGAAACATGGAGAAATGTAATGGAAGCATTCTACCGTTCTTTACGATACTGTCAAAAAAACAAACTAAATTTAGTTGTACTTACATAGTTTAAATCAAACAATGTCGATTAGGCGTTTCTTTGCTTTTGCTTTATCTTTTTAAAATGTTCCTGACTACATAAAATCGAAAGTATTGTATACGGTTGGACTGGTATTGAATGGAAATTTCAATATAGGTACAATATACAGGGCGTTTAAAAAACCAAAGTGACTAATGATATCAGAAAAATGGTAAATCTGAGAACGTTGCAAACATCAAATTCAAATCTTCATATTGCAAAATAGCTGCATATCTGTTTTTGTACAATTCGGACTGTTCATTTACACAACTTTTATATCCACTAATATTTATAGTACCTAATATTCTATCTATTTAAAGGAATCTTAATATTCAATCCAAAAATATTCAATCTCGTTAGTTAAGTCATTACAAACACCGGGGGAATGCAATTGACTTTGTATTTTTATTGTAGCATAAGTATTTCACCTATTTCTTTCGCGCCATTACCTTTTTATTTGTCTAAAAAATCTAAATACTTTCTAGGAATAGTCTACACTTAAGCTAAAAATACCAGTCAAGCAATCTTGGAATGTTATTCCTATCCAATAAAATATCGTTATTTGTAGTCAATTACAAAATTTTTATATTGAACTATTTATATTCGAGATTATAGTAATATTTATATAAAATGATATAAAATAAATAATTGACTCATCAGCTACTTCAAGTTAATCTATAATCTTATGTACATCTATACCTAATCGATCATATAAAATTATCAGATGTCAAATTGGGAAAACCATTATCAATGCTATGACCAAAACGGTATAAAATAGAAATTGCCTCAACGTTTACCTGAAAGTTAGTTAAGGACAATGATCTTTGATAAAGATTAACTACTTTTTCATTTTTTTAGAGTAGGTATAATTAACCCCGCTTGGGGTAGATCGAGTTGTAATCATGTTCTATACTCCAGCAAATAAGAAACGAAATAAGTCATACGCGTGATCACTTATGTTTATCGTATGGTTTAGCTGTTCCTATTACTTTTACCAAGAAGCGTGTCAGTAGCGAAGTGGTAGCGGGGAACTTATTTTTTATTTACATTATGGCATGCAACAAGAACACATAATTAACACGTTCAGCCCCGGGTGGTATCAATATGATGCTTCACTAAATAGTACTCTTGGGACAGTGAGTCATCACTCTAATGCCACACTACAGTTTTGTATTCGGGACACCGAGGCAACAACTGTGCCCCCACAGCTATATAAATTACATTGTAAGTTGGACAGGGTGGTCCAAGAAGCAAAATAATATTTCCTGATCGGATGTGAGACGGTTTTTACGAAAGATATGGAAATTATAAAACTTTATGAAAAAAATAAAAGATTTTCTTCAGAAATGTGCAAAAATAATTATAATAATATAACACCTTATTATTTTAAAACAGCATTATGTGTTGAGAAAAAACAAGAAATACAATAATGTTTTTTGCATTGGTTGCACAAAAATTTAGAACGAGAACACTTGTTTTGAGCTTCCTTCCGCCCCAATTCATTCTTCATTCTAACGTAGCAAACCACACATCTGTTTTCTCTTCCTTCTACAAGCTAATGACTGACATCGGTGTTATCGTTGATATTAGTTTCAATAGCGGACATTTCACCCAGTAATTCTATAGCGACTTCTGTTTTGAACTCTGTTATAGTCAATTTAGTTTGTTTTACAATATGAGCATTCACCAAGGCACTACCAAACAATAATTCTGTGGCTAATTTCCTGTACCATTTATTCCCTCGTCTCAAGCAATGTGAATACGCTTTTTTCTGATCTGAGAGATCAATAAAGGATTTTGAATCATTGTAATCAACAATCATTTTGGGCTTTTCAATTTCTTTGCCTTTGTGTAGACGTTTCAACATTTCATCCCCATGCTTTGTACTAATCATCAAGACATCCCTTTTGTCACACCATTTTAATATTACAATTCCGGAATTACTTTGTAAGGCAATTTTTTCATTTTTTTTAGTTTTTTCTTGACAAACTCGGGCCAATTCATTTTTCTGTTTGACCGAGCAGTGCCTACAAGGAGAGTTGTACGGCTGAGCAGTGTATGAGCAAGGGTGTATCTGTGAAGATAGTACGACCACTATCTAACAACCCTTCCATAAGTGATAGAACAACAGATAAAGAGGCATTTTGACCACCCTGACTATCTTTTCCACAGTATATTTTGAGGTCATAAGTGTAGCCGTTTTCTAAGCAAAGCTTATATAATTTGATACCAAATTTGTGTTTTTTATTTTTGATATATTGCTTGAATTCCAAGCAACCACGATAAGGTACCATCGTCTCGTCAATACAGACATTTTCTACTGGAGCAACAATTTGCTGAAATCTAGAAATAAGTTTTTGAACCAACGGAGATATTTTGTGAAGCCGATCAAAATCCGGTGAGTTTGGTTGTGGCTGTTTCATTATTATTGAAGTGAATATTTGAAAGTAACTGCTCAAAACGATTTCTAGACATTTTGTGTCTTATATTAGTAACAAATAAGTAATTTCTGCTCCAATAGTCGCGTAATCGTGGTGCTTTTAGCAATCCCATCCATATAGTTACTCCAAAGAACATTTCCATTTCTTTTCTTGTAGTTGGTATCCAACGTTTACATTTAGATTTGGCTACAACAGGTCGGCCATTTATCTGTTGATCTGCGTATAAATTCGTTTGATCAACTATATAATCGATCAAGTCATCAGTCACAAATAGTTTGTAAAAGAAATAAGGAGTTTCTGTAAAATTGTTGTAATATTCCAGTCTTACCCCAGCATTCTGAATAGTCTGCGGAAAATTTTTCAACTTGGAAGTGTCAACTTCGCTCCATAATAAATCTGAACTCTCCCCTTCATCTTCTTCTGCGACAACAGCAAATGCAGAAATTACAGTTTCTATTGTCTGTTGTATCAGGTCATCCTAAACAGAAATTAGGTATGACTTTTCAGAATGAACATAAAAGTTTAGTAAAACTTACCTCATTTTCAACGGCCAGTAACGCTATTTTTGGTATACCGCTAGGCCCTGGCACTTCAAGATTGCGTTTGTCCGGTACTTCACTGATGCCATGTAATTTTCTCAGTTTCCTAGGAATTTCTTCGGAAGAATCCGAGGATTTTGTGTCACTGGGTATATAATCATCTGATGATCCAGAATTTGCATAAGGGTCGTCCACTCCTACGTCTTCATCTGACATAAGCTCTTCGTATAAACTTACAAGTCTTTTCTGTTCTTTTTCGTAGAAATCGTAGGCAAAGAGGACCGAACAAAGAATGACTCAGAATATAACGTCAAATACTTCCGTCGCTTCATACAAGAATGAACAAGTTTGATGCAACACGTAAATGCCACGCTGTCCAGACAAACAAATTTATAGTTCTCGGACAGCGAGGCATCAATGTGATGCCTCAAAAATGTTGTGCAATAACTCGATTGTTAAATATTTTTTTTTGAAAATGAATCAGAAATGCGGAAAGGCATCCACGACTCCCGTCTTATTTACAAAAAATAAAATGCTGACCAATGGACAAGAAAAAAAATTATAACAGCGGGGCTGAACGTGTTAAAAACAATAGAAAACGTTAAATGAAGTATTACAAACAAACATCTTATCTTATGTACCAATATAGTCTAAAACATTTTCGGTCACATTCAGGAATTCCATCTTCTTAGTTTTGCTTGCTGTTCTGTCAATATATTACCCTCCTTTAAGTAAAATTTAGTAAGTTTAGTAAATACACATTATAAAATGTGTATTTTTGCCAATAAATGATATCTGTAAAATATTTCTTTTGTGTTTAGTTAGGTGATAGAAGGAAGCCCATTTAGAGCATAGTGGTAGAAATACTTAAAAGCACAACGTTTTATATTTTTTTGAATATCATTTTTGAAGTTAATTTTTTTGGAAAACGGAATGCAGTACGTAGGTAATGCAATAAGGTTTGTAGAAGGTCTGCACAAAAATATAAAGAAATTGGTAAAAAATTGAAAGTGTTATCCTATTAAACAAAAGCGAGGGTCCATACAATTTTTTCGCCATACAAATTAAGTACCACTTTTTTTTTGATAATTTGGGTTATTTTAAGACGAAAGTTATTCCTGTAATTTTTTCGTAAAATGCAATTAAACAATTAAAAATTCCAAAAAAAGCAATTTTAGCGTTTTTCAAAGCCATTTTTCAATAGGTTGGACATGGAATTTAACTAACAAAAATTTTGAAATTTAAAACGTCTGAATTTAACCGTTCCAAACACATTGATTAGGTATTTCTTACTCACAACATTGTGTTTTAATCTAAAGCATTATGATATACGTACATTACTACAATAAAAAGTTTACCCAAAGTCTACCCAGGCAATCTACCTTATTTATAACAATTTGTCAACAAATAAAAAATTTCCTTTTTTATTTGAAACCAATTTATTCTTTCTTTTTTAAATAATCAGGTTCCTGTGGTAAACTTTGGGTAAACTTCTTAGTGTAATATTGTACTATCAGTAAGATCATATTCTCTCGATTAAATCAGTGTGGGTTCAGAAAAGGAAGAAGCATTGTTGATCAGATCGTCACTTGATTCTTTTCATTGATTGTAAGCAGGTTTTAGATCGAGTCAAAAGAACGGAACTATTCACAGCATTGCAAAATATGGACGTTTGTCCAAAGCTTATTAGAATGATAAAATTAAGGCTCTAAAGAGCAGTCAATAAAGTCAATATAACAGAAAGCTTTGAGGTTAAAGAAGAAGTGCGACAGGGTGATCAATTATCACCTATAATGTTTAGCATATTAAAAAAATGTTATACATGAAGCAAATATTAATAGCTTCAGTCAAGAGAACCTAACTCTCAATAGGTTGTTAAGAAGCAAAAAATATGTATATCTAGAAGAGTAAAACTAAGGATCTACAAGATCGTAATTAGGCCGATCGCGAAGTATGCTTTTGAAGCATGGGTCACAACAAGAGTGATTATTGGTTTGGGAGTGAAAAATACTGTGAAAAAACCTTAATATTAAAGGGATAATAGATAAGAAGAACAAATAACCTAACATATTAGCAGTAGCAGTAATTAAGACGCAAATACTTAGATGGTTGGGCCATGTTCATAATTGTTGTTCCGTCTAGAATTCCCATAATACTATCTATAGTACATTGGCAGGCAAAAGGCGAAGAGGAAGACCGAGGTCAAGATGGAATAACGAAGTTAAATAAGATTTAACGTAACGAACTGGGCAAGAAAAGAAACCGAGGTACTGATGTAGTAAGACGGAACGATGTCTGCGGAGATGAAATCTATTATTGTTATATAAAAAAGAAAAATAAAACTACATTGGAAGCTTTTAACATATCATTTTCGGAACGGTTATTTGACCAAGCTCAAAAAAGGTCCTTCTTTGTAGTAAGTATAAGTGAGGTGGGTAAAAAAGGTGGCAACTATAGAAATGTTGGTCATGTGGCTAAAGGGAAGGTTTAATACGTTGGCCAATTAATAAGGGAACAAAAATACGGACTAGTCAGTATAAGGACTAGCCACAGACTAAGTTAATCTATGGAAACCTTTAGTAATAAGCTACTAAAAAGAATCTTTATCTAAAAAGAAATCAGTATCTTATTAAAAACATTGATTCTTGAAGATGATATAACGTTTCCATGAACTTATGACTTGAATGTGTTTAGGTAATATTCCTATTTTTAAAAACAGCTGACCATTCATAAAATTTTCATCATCGACCTTTGTTTTTGTAAAAATAATGATAATCAGTCCTTGAGACCCTTTAATCCTGGTATTAAAATTGTTAGGTCTCACAACCTTATCAGTCAATTATCATAGTATCATACACAAACATGCTTAGCATGCCATCAGTGACAGTCGTGGGAATATTTTCATTTTTAATAGATACAATCCAACCGAAAATACCATTGTTACAAAATTACATTGACGTGAAACTTGCAAAAATTACCGGAACCGTCCGATTAATGGAATATTTATGTACTTATTGGCAATCACCTGATATAGAATTATTTATAAACTTGGCTTTTATTTAACAGAATATTCTATTTTAAGCAAAGGAGAAAGGTTATCAGTCATAAAACTAGGAAATGTTACTGACAAACTCACCTTCAAATTGAACCTCCCAAAAAAGCACTCAAAAGCACTAAAAAATTACCCGAAAAGAGTCCGAATTTGTCGTTCACACTGTTTAACTTCACATTCAACTATTATCATTTCATAAATCAACTCAACATAATCTTTATAACAATATCCATTTTTTAAAAATTGATAAAAGCTGAGTGTGTTCCACAGTTCACCACTCACTAACGTGTCTACTAGATTACTATTATCCCGGCTAGAGTGACAGAACGTGTTCCAAAATTAAAAACAAAACACTGTAGGGGTCGAAAAAGGGTAATTTAACCCAGAATCAGAAGGGTGATTCACCAGTTTTTAGGTTATGTTGAAAAATCAATATTTGAACGTACACTACTGATTAAATAATGTCACTTTTCACTGGAATATATTCTCATATTTGTATCACACCGGCTGTCTTTGTGTCGGTAACAAAGGGCACACCGTATTCGCGTATTTTCGAAGTGCTTTTGTTTACAAGTTACAAGATGCCGCAATCTACAGGCATGGAATTGGTTCTCGTCACGAAACGAATCGAGAGAAGGAACTGTCGTTTGTTTTTGAAATGCAACGTTGCCGGCGGGCTTCCAGGCAACAGCGGATATACCGCTATCGCGTTGATAAAGTAGTGGACAATGGGATTGTTATATGATTTAAATTTAAAAAATCCGGAGTCAAATTCTAATTTTAAATAATTACTAAACAGAAGATGATTTATGATTGTAGTATTATGTAATTCGAAAGAAATTCATTTTAAATGATTGAGATGTAGGAACTATTATTTTTTTTAAATATTTGTAATCATACTCATCCGACACCTGTATGGATATGGTATGATAGATTTTTCACGTCAGCCAACACTGGAGTGATTTTTGACTATTCCTTTGTAAATTACGTTGTTTCGAAGCTGTTGTTTCGCTAATACGAAGAATACCAGAAATGGGAACTAATACTTAATACCAAAAAATCCAAACATCTCCGTATCAAAATATACACAGCAAATCTTGTACTAGATAACAACAAGGAGAAAGAGAGTGGTGATGAATATAAAGATCTGGATCTAGAAGAAACAGATGGCCAAGAAATTAACAGCAGAATAATACAAGACAGAAAAGCTATAGAATGCTTTAACGGAAGTCTCTGGAACAAGAGAAAGAGTGTAACAAAGTAGCGAAATTCGTATATATATATATATATATATATATATATATATATATATATATATATATATATATATATATATATATATATATATATATATATGGCAATGAATAGAGAAAAACGTAAGGAAGATGGAAGCCACGAAAATGGATTTAATAAGGCAAATGCTTTTTAGTCTACAGGTACTCATCCAGCGCTGCAGAGATATGAACAAAGACGTGTACATATGCTTTATAGACTACGCAAAAGCATTCGATAACGTAAAGCACGAAAAGATAATTGAAGTTCTCCATAAGATCGGAGTCGACTACAGAGACATTCGAACAATAGCGAGTCTCTATTGGGGCCAAACAGCCAAAGTGAAAGTAGGATCTACATTGACCAATAAACTTGAGATCAAGAAAGGGGTACGACAGGGCTGTATCTTGTCTCTTATTCTCTTTAATATATACTCAGAAGAAGTATTTAAGATAGCGCTGGAGGAAAGCTCAGAAGGCATAAAGATAAATGGAGAACTAATTAATAACATAAGGTATGCTGACGACACTGTGATTCTAGCAAGTAGCATGGAGGAACTGAGTTGCCTAATGAGTAAGATACAAAAAACAAGTGCACAATACGGACTCAGACTAAATATCACAAAAACCAAATGGATGTTAGTAAGCAAAACCCAACAACCACTACAGCAACTGATATTAGGCAATGAAAGAATTGAACACGTGGATTCGTACATCTACTTGGGAACAACAGTTAACTCAAATTGGGATCAAGCGAAGGAAATACGTATAAGAGTAGAAAAGGCAAGAGCATCGTTCACTAGCATGAAGCAAATTTTCACCTCTAAAAGCCTCACCTACCTCTCAAAATTCGACTTCTGAAATATTATGTATTCCCGGTTTTGTTATATGGAATGGAGGCGTCGACAATGACCGCAACATTGATGAAAAAAGTAGAGGCCTTCGAAATGTGGGCTTACCGACGTATCTTACGTATATCCTGGACTGAGCACGTGACCAACGAAGAGGTACTACGCCGGATAGGTAAAGAGAGAGAGAGAGGTAGGAATAAGTATAAAAAAAAGGAAGTTGGAATACTTGGGTCACGTTATGAGACATAATAAATATAGAGTACTACAGCTGATCGTTCAAGGGAAAATAGACAGCAGAAGGGGTCCAGGGAGGAGAAGACACTCGTGGCTCCAAAACTTGCGGCAATGGTTCGGATTGTCATCTGCTGAACTATTCAGATCTGCCGTAAACAAAGTCAGAATAGCCATGTTGATTGCCAACGTTCGGAACAGACAAGGCACATGAAGAAGAAATCCTAGGAATTTGGAGTTATATTGTTCCTCACATAGACCGATATTATGCGGCTGTGCATTGAGTTATTACTTTGATATTGTTGGTAGTTCAACTGGTAGTTTGGGACTTGGACCTTCGAGCTGGATGAACAGCGAGTTGTTTGTGGAAGTTATGCGACATTTCATAAACCATACAAATTTCTTAATAAAAAATCCAACATTCCTGTTGTTCGACTCTTGGCTCATGCACCACTCCGGAGATCCAATCACCGTATACGATATACCATAATGTATTACGAGAGCATTTCAGCAGTCAATGACTTCGATTAATATAACATCAGGATTCTGTAAATCGGGTATTTTCCCTTATCAACATCACAAAAACAATCAACATCTTGGTATCAATGGTACTGTTAAATCTTTAGTTTCAGATTCCTGCATGCGAAATACGCAAGATGGGGATATTGATACTATGATAACAACACTTACTATTGACCATGATTCTGAAGAAACCGTGATGACAACAAAATCGTTTTCTAGCCCTCAAGAGTTTCAAGGCTACCCCAAAGCCGCTCTAAGAAAACGAGTGCAGAACAGAAAACGCGGAAAAAGTTTCATTCCAACAGACACTCAGGAAAAAATTGAACTTCAAACAAAGAACGCCGAAAACGCAAAGCTAAAGCTAGGACAGTAAAAAAACGATTTATCAAATCCGAAAATAGTTCTTTAAGTGACCAAGCAAAATCCCTGAACATCCCATCTGAATATGATGCCGACCTTGATGCTCCACTAATAGGATTCGAAGAACTGGATAGAAATGCAGTCATTGATGACTATGTTCTTGTGAAGTTCGCAAGCAAAAGTCAGTAAAATATTTTGTTGGCAAAATTTTGACCAATCTTTCCGATAATTTCGAATATGAGATCAATTATCTGAGAAGAAAAAATAAATCGAACAAGTTCTTTTATCCAAACGTTCCGGTAGTTGCTAGTGTTTTATCGAAAGACATAGTGATGATTTTATCTATACCAGTGTTATATAGAAAAACCAAGAGGGCAAAATAATTGTGTTTAGTTCGAAGTGAATTTTGGCGTACTACATGTTCAATGAACGATGTCTCGTTGTGGACCACTGTGTGTCTCAGTGTGGACCACTGTGGGATACTGTGAGACACTTTACAACGTCAAAAAGAATTTTTTTACACTTATGTTTTCAAGTTCTAATCTATTTCTGTTGTGTATTTTTGTAAAATAAAAGCCTACTAAATGATTATTTGTTTGTTTTCAATATACATTTATAAAAAAAGTTGTGAAAAAATCTCGAATGACTAAAAACCGTCTCACTGTGGCCACTCTCTCCTACAGCTAATGGAAATCAATAGACTACCGAAACAAGTACTTGCATGGGCATCTACAAAAATATCGAAGACAACATATGGAAGAAGTACGAAAATCAATGAGTTCCAAAGAACTTAGATAAGGACAATGGAACAACCGACATGAATGGAAATTATATAGGAAACTATGATTTTACTTTTGACTAGAAAGTGATCTGAATCGCAGTTAGCTTTGGTTGTATCCACGAGAATTTGTGTATATCTTTGTGTTTTAAGAAACCATTGGCTATTTTAGTTTGTTATTTTGATATATATCAAATAATCTGGTGCATGTCCGTTCCGAACGTTGGCGATCATTCTGGCTATGATGGTATGACTTTGTTGGTTGCTATACTGAATAGCTGTGTTGAGGTCTTCCTATACCATGCTCTCAGGTTAGCAAGCCAGGATATTCTTCTTCGTCCTGGGGCCCTTTTTCCTTGAATTTTACCTTGCAAAATGCATTGTAACAGCTCTTATCTGCCTTTATTTCTCATTATATGTTCCAAGTACTGCAGCTTACGGGTCTTCACGATGTTGATCAAATCCACAGTTGTGTTCATCCTCCGTAATACTTCTTCATTGGTGACTTTGTCTGTAAATGGTATCTTCAGGATCCTTCTGTATAACCATAGCTCAATAGCCTAAAGTTTTGATAGAGTTTCCGCATTCAATGTCCACGTTTCTACTTCGTACAGATGCATTGAGTACACGTAACATTTAAGGAGCCTTATTTTTGTTTCTAGGGTGAGGTCATGGCTCTTGAACACGAATGCGAAATTTAATCTCTTGGGTATTGTCCCACGACTCATTGATTATAGTTCCCAAGTAGTTGTACTGTGAGACACGTTCAATTCTCAGGGAGGGGGGGATTAGGAGTAACTTTTACATAATTGTATGACTGATTGGCCGGAGACTGCTTATTCAATATATTCGCAGTTAACCTTTATATTATGTGAAGACAAAATTAAGATAGAGAGAGAGAAAAAGGGAGAAAAAGAGAAAACTAGAGGATAGAGAGAGAGAGAGAGAGAGAGAGAGAGAGAGAGAGAGAGGGATAGAGAGAGAGGGCAAAAGAGCGAACGGGAGAGAGATGTAGAGAGAAGAGAGAGAGAGAGAGAGAGAGAGAGAGAGAGAGAGAGAGAGAGATATCTAGCATTGCGCACTGAGTTGACCGCTGCCTACCGTTCGTAAGGTAGGATGAAATTTGGTCAATTGATGTCTTGATATAAGTCCATCTTTTTATACTTCATTTCTTTTTATGAGACCCATATAATATGTAGATAACATGTTAAAGGGCTTAAAGTATATGATTACAATTGGAAAAAACAATACCATAAATTGTTAAGAAATTTAAACCCAACAACCATTATAGTCTTAATAACTCAGAGATAAACCTAATTGATTTCTATATTGTGCAAACAATTCACTGACCAGCTCGTAAACTTATACCATTACTTATCTTATGAACCAAATGATGCCAGCTTCCTTTATTCTCTTTAGAATTATTGTATTTCAATACCCAAAATGGAACTTTGCCAGCATCTGTAGATCGTAAATGCAGAAATAAAAATAAAAATACTTGACCCATTTATGACTTCACTACAACCCCTATGAAATAGAATCGTCCGGTAGTGCAGAAAGTCCTTCCTCTTCTTGCAGAGCCAACGGATGTAGTGCTACCGCTTCGATAAAGTTATGCTCAACATCTGTAATATTTGAGCACGGACTTGAAGTGATCGATTATTAAAGTGCCAATTATAATTCGAAAAATCATTAAGATATTTATCTTGTATTCACTGGATTACACAATACGTGAGTACGTAATTTTTGACATGAAAAGTTTTAATGAAAAATAAATGACTTGGAGTAAATATTGAATAAAACTGATCGAAAAATGCGAAAAATAAATAATTTTCTCCGAAGTGTAGCATCAAAGTGTTTTTATACACTACCAGGAATATTTGTTATAGAAGATTCTGAAACTGGAGAAGTTATACCGAGGAGGTGTAGAGAAGATTAAGCAGATATTAATTCATGTCTTCCATTCCAATGAAAAATGTACTGTTGTGAATTTATTAATTGTTATGTCTTTAATTTATAATGTCTTTACTAATTTATTATCTTGTTCCTACTTTAATTTATTAAAAGGCACGATAATTAATATAAGTTTATTTATCACTACATACACAATAATTTATTAGTAGGCGAGCGTAACAATAATATCACGAGCGTGAATCTTCTTTATTAACTGTCCCTTCCAAATAAAGTTCCGTTATTATATACCAGTGCCGTTATCTCGAATAGTCTAAAACCTTCGATGGCGAAACGGTAAAGGCAACTGGATTTCCCTCGCATCGGTTCTGGAAGGTCGCTCAGGTAAATCGAGGCCTCTCGTAAACTCTACAACATATTAGATTAAAAACATGTTTTAAAGGTTAAAACTATGACTCATATTTTTACGTAACATTGCCCCCCTCTCAAAAGATGGTTCCTCCTGGAACCTTGTTGGGACTAGAACTGGAACGGTATGCTGGTATCGGCAACTGGACCCTCTTTTACAACTTCCAGTTGTATAAAAATGACAAGGGACGGTTTTCTCTCCGCACCAGTAACTATGCGGATTGCAACAGACTAACACCTGGACTTCGGTGTCTTTAAAGATCTCCTCCACCATATTTCGGATAACCCTCCAATCTAATTGGCGGCACTCCAACTTTGGCATGGCTAACTTTTGCACGTCGGACTCTAGTACGTGCCCTCTCAATTGAAGTAAGGCTTCCCATACATCTCGGTAGGTAGGTTGGTCACGGGCAGTGTCTTTTGTTACCAGGTAGAAAAGGTAACGTGATGCATCTTGGAGTTTCAAGGTTTTACCGGGAGCTGGCACTTGGCATTGAAGTTCTGCAACTCGACCAAACTTCCTTCGAAAGACGGATGCCAACCCTGGTGCGTCTTTGATACTGGCCGGGATGGTAAGGGCCAGCGAGTAGTCATCGGGGAGCTCGAGTAGATCTTGCTTTTCTTCAGTGGTAACACCATGTCTCGCTTTACCGGTACCTCCATAGGCACCCATGAATTCCTCAAACGTGAGGTCAAACACATCTTGGACTTGGTTTACTTCCACTTCTTCATCTACGTCGTGGTCACCTTCGAAAGATGCCAACCGGTTATGGTGTACTATCATCGGCTTTCCCCTCGGAATCTTGCTTATTCGGTAGATGACATCGTTGATCTTCTCCATGATGAGGTATGGACCTTCCCAAAACTGCTGCAATTTGGGAGAACAACCTTTTCGCTTCTTGGGATTATACAGCCATACTTTGTCGTTCTTCTTAAAGCAACCCTTTTCGGCTTGTGTATCGTACCGTTTCTTCATTCGGTCGCTAGCGATCTGAAGGTGGGAACGGACCAACTCATGTACATCGTCCATTCTTCTTCGTAATTCGATCACATAATCTTCACTTGCTACATCTTCTCCAGGTCGACACCCAAATTCTAGATCACAAGGTAGTCGCATTTCGCGTCCGAATAGGACTCTGGCTGGTGTCTGGCCCGTTGATTCGTTAACAGCAGATCTGTAGGCCATTGTGAAGAACGGAAGGTATTGGTCCCAGTCTCGCTGATGATCGGACACCATCTTTGTCAAATACTTGCCAACTGTCTTATTCATTCGTTCTACCATACCATCCGATTGCGGATGATACGCGGTAGTTCTTGTTTTCTTCATGCCTAGTCTATCACATATTCCTTGGAATAGATCACTTTCGAAGTTCCTGCCTTGGTCACTATGGATCTCCAAAGGCACTCCAAATCGGCTGATATATTCTTGGATCAACTTATCTGCAACGGTGGCGGCCTTCTGGTCTGGAAGTGCGTAAATCTCGACCCACTTAGTGAAGTAATCCATTACTACCAACATGTACTTGCCCCCATTTTCACTTTCTGGAAATGGCCCTGCAATGTCCAAAGCTATTCTTTCAAACGGGCTTCCAACATTATATTGTCTCATAGGAGCTCTCCTTTTCCGGTGAGGCCCGTTACTCGTAGCACAAATAGTACATTTCTTACACCAGTCTTTTACGTCGTCGGAACTGTTCATCCAATAAAACCGTTCCCGAATTCGCTGAAGGGTTTTCCTTACACCAAAATGCCCTCCCGATGGACTGTCGTGTAACTGACGAAGTACTTCGGCTATTCTGCTCTTTGGGATCACCAACTGTCTTCTCTTCTCTGAACCGTCATCATTTTCCAGGACTCGTTTAAGCAAGCCATCTTCGATGATAAATGAGTCCCACTGGGCCCAATACGTCTTAACTACTGAGCATAGGTTTGATATTTCCTGCCAAGGTGGTCGACGGTTTTCCTCTTTCCATTTTCGGATTTTCTGTATAACTGGATCTCTCTCTTGTTCTTCCCTTATCTTAGTAGGCGTCCAGTCGTCGTTGACAATCGTCGTTCTTAGCACTGCTGCTTCCTTGGATTCCGTTTTGTTGCAGTGGGGACACTCTGCTGGGCATGGCCGTCTGGAAAGAGAATCAGCGTTTCTGTGGCTAACTCCGGCTCGGTGCTCAATCTTAAAATCGTATTCTTGGAGTCGTTCGATCCACCTGGCTATCTGACCCTCTGGATTCTTAAACTGCATCAACCACTTAAGGGCGGCATGGTCGGTTCGGATTAAAAACTTCCTTCCATAGAGGTATTGATAGAAGTGCTCTACTGATTTCACTACTGCCAGAAGTTCTCTTCTCGTGACGCAATAATTCCGCTCAGGTTTTGAAAGAACTTTACTAAAATATCCGAGGACTCGTTCCTGTCCTCCTTGAATCTGAGACAGCACTCCTCCAATTCCCACATTACTTGCATCTGTATCTAAGATGAACTCTCCTTCTGGCAGTGGATACCCTAAAATTGGTGCTGTTATTAAATGCTTTTTCAAGGTCTCAAAGGCATTTTGGCAGTCTGTATCCCAGCGGTAATCTCTTGCTTCCTCCGTAAGTCGCGTTAATGGCTTAGCGATATCTGCAAACTTCTTAATAAACCTCCGGTAGTAAGTACATAGTCCAAGAAAACTTCTCACTTGATGTTTGTCAGTTGGTTTTGGCCATTCCTTAATGGAATCGATTTTTCCCTTATCCACGGCCACTCCTTCTTTACTGACTATATGACCCAGATAATTGACTTTACCTTGAAATAGCTGGCACTTCTTGGGGTTTAACATCAATTGGGCAGCTTTAAGTCGATTAAAAACGTTTTCTAAATTCCTCAAATGGTCTTCGAATGTCTCCCCCAAGACGATTATGTCATCTAAATAAACCAGGCATGTTTTCCAAGATAACCCTCTCAACACATTTTCCATAAGCCTCTCAAATGTCGCAGGAGCATTACAAAGTCCAAATGGCATAACGTTGAATTGCCACAATCCAGATCCTGTGGTGAAGGCTGTCTTTTCTTTATCGACTGGGTCCATTTCTACCTGCCAGTATCCAGACTTCAAATCCAAAGTAGAAAACAATTTACTTCCAGCCAATGTGTCCAATGTGTCATCGATCCGAGGCAGAGGATAACTATCTTTCTTGGTAACATTGTTCAGCAAACGGTAATCCACACAGAACCTCGTCGTTCCGTCTTTCTTCTTAACCAGGACCACCGGAGAGACCCATGGGCTCGTAGAAGGTTCTATCACCCCGTCTTTCTTCATTTCCTGAACAATCGTTTCAGCTTCCTCTCTTTTCGCCTGTGGTAATCGTCGAGCTGTTTGACGAATTGGCTTAGCATTACCAGTATCAATTTTATGCTTAACAACGGTAGTTCTTCCCGTCTTCCCTCCTTTCGGTACGAAAATATCACGATACTGCCGAAGAAATTCCCTTAATTTCCTTTTCTCCATCTGATTTAGAGACTGTCCTGCAACTGCAACCATTTGGTCGAATTTGTAGTTGGAATTATCAGATGTTGTCGCCTGACGGATTATGGATGTCACAGGTACACAAGTTCCTACTTTTGTCTCTTTCTTTATGGTCACTGGGTAGTCGTTGACATTGATAAGTCTCACAGGAATTTCTTTAGCCGAAGTCACCAATTCCTTTCCAATTATGATTCCACGGCCAACCTCATCGTCGTGGTTCCAAGGCTCCATCATAACAGGTCTCCCTTCGTCTACAATTCCCTGTAGTCGCGCTACTATGATCGTTTCGCTTCTCGCAGGCACGACTGTATCTTCTGTAATGGCTGCTTGCACAGTGTTGTCATTATGTGGATGGAGAAATACCTCCTCGTTGCCAACTTTGATTACCTTATTCTTAAAATCCAATTGGAATCCATGCATATTCATTACGTCCATTCCTAATATAACATCCTCTTCGATGTCAGCAACTATAACAGTATGGACAAACTTTTCTGCCCCAATTCCCAATTGTACCTGGATTTCTCCATGAATGTTGGCATTTTCACCTGTAGCGGTCCGAAGTCGTAACCTCGTTGGTAACAGTTTCTTTCGGCTGTTTATAACTGTCGGGCGTATAATGGTTCTGGTCGCTCCGGTATCCACCAACAACGTATGCTTTTTACCATTTATGTCTCCATCTACATATACACTATCTTCACGACATTTCAAAGAAGCTATTAGTATGAGAGGGTCTTTGGAAAAGTTCTGGGTCGAAGCTGCCCCCCTAAGGCTGACCCGTTCTAGTTTTCCTGATGGTGAGTTTCTTGATTTGCGTCGTACCTAGGGTGCTTACAGGAGCTTCGTACGTGTCCTATTTCGCCACAATTCCAGCATCTGATGGTCTTCGTTTTCTTGTATGTCATGCTTTTTATCATATTAACGAGCTGGTCAAGTTTATCTTCATCTTCTTCCTCTTTTACAGTCCTAACTTTACTGTACCCGCCAGAGGCCTGCGTAGCTGACTCGTATTCGAGGGCGGCGGATAGGACATCAACCAGCGTCTTGTGACGAGCTAATCGCAGTGTTCTCTGCATTTCATGATCACGAAGACCATCAATAAATGTTTGCACGGCCAATTTTTCCATCATGTCTTCGGGAGCTGTTGGATAAGCATATCGTACTAATCTGGCAATATCTACCTCATATTCTTGAAGAGCCTCATCTTTCTTCTGTCTACGATTTTTAAGCTGTGACATATACATGCTCCAAATGTTCGTGGCCATATCGCATATTTAACCTCTTCTTCAGTTGTTCGAAATCATCGGTCTCCTCTACGGCTATGGTCTGAAGCACATCTAAGGCATCTCCTCGAAGAGCGATAGTCAGGTTTACCGCCTTTTCTTTTTCAGACCATCCATTTGCTCTTGCGGCTGATTCGAACTGTTTCATGTAGTTGTTCCATGATGATTTTCCGTCGAAAGTTGGGACTTTAACATGAATAGAACCTCCACTTCCTTCAAATTTCGGCCGTGTCTCCAACTTACATTTCGTCTCGTCTTCTTTTATCTCCACTGTAATCGGATTGTTACCTCTCTCTGCTGTCCCTGTTTCCTCCATCTTCCTTTCCATTTCTTTCATCTTTTCTTCGAAGGCCAACATATCGGCAGCAACTTGATTTTTTAACGAAGATATTCTATCGTCGAGGGCAGACATCTCAGAAGTGACTTTAGAGATTTCCGAAGAGATGTTAGCAGAGACTTTGCTTTCCAGCGAAGAAATCTCGTTAGAAACTTTGTCTTCCAACGAAGCGATATCGCCGGAAACTTTGGCTACATCACCAGAAACTTTGGCTACATCAGAAGAAACTTTCGAAATCGACGAGAGGACAGCATCTTCAAATATATAAGTCTCTGGATCTAGTCCTTCTTCTAGCAAAGCGTTCTTTAGTCGTTGGACTAACTCAGCCTTTTTTCCGGTAGAAGCTAATTCTCTGTCTTCAAGATGTCTTCTTAAATTAGTCACTGTCAGCTCATAAATCGTAGCCATTTTCACAATTTATTTTATATTCACTTGTATTATTATTATAAGTCTAATTTATGTTCGATCTCACTCTGACACCATTTGTTGTGAATTTATTAATTGTTATGTCTTTAATTTATAATGTCTTTACTAATTTATTATCTTGTTCCTACTTTAATTTATTAAAAGGCACGATAATTAATATAAGTTTATTTATCACTACATACACAATAATTTATTAGTAGGCGAGCGTAACAATAATATCACGAGCGCGAATCTTCTTTATTAACTGTCCCTTCCAAATAAAGTTCCGTTATTATATACCAGTGCCGTTATCTCGAATAGTCTAAAACCTTCGATGGCGAAACGGTAAAGGCAACTGGATTTCCCTCGCATCGGTTCTGGAAGGTCGCTCAGGTAAATCGAGGCCTCTCGTAAACTCTACAACATATTAGATTAAAAACATGTTTTAAAGGTTAAAACTATGACTCATATTTTTACGTAACAGTACCAAGAAAATCATGTCAAGCTGCTTACGAAATTAATAACGAATATCGGATTTTTTTTTCGATTCATATTACTGTTTATAGGCCAATTATTCCATTGAGAGAAAAATTTATATGGTTGGTTTCCACTTTTGGCTTTATATATCGAAAAATATTGATTTATGCATAACCTGACCTCTGATATTCTTATACAGCTTCTTTATTCGTTTTGCAATTAACTCTCCATAAACATAATATTCATCTCTCTGGTTAGCATTAGTTTTTAAAGATTGCTAGATAGTATATGCTTCTTCTTGTTTTTTATCTATACTTAGCTGCTTTCCACATTGTCCTTTTTTCTAACAGGGTGTGCAAGTGGTTTAGCTTTGGAAGATGATGCTTAAAAAATTATTTCTTTATGAGAACTACAAACATGTGCGTATGCATATTTTTTACACGTAGAAAAATTTCTGTCTTCTTCGCTCTCATGTGGATATCGTTAGTCTAAAAAAGAAAAGACAATCTTTAAAAAAGAAATTTCACTTTTATGAGTTAATATAAACAAGGCAATCCTTCTATTGGAGCATGTGGCAGTATCACCACATCCTGAAAGCCTCTAAAAGTTTGCATGTTTACTCCGTAAGAGTCCATGATTTGCACCAACCAGCAGTCTTGAAACCAGGTAGCAGCGAAGTTCTCGAATTATTGTTTGGATATCTAGTTTTGCACGCTGCATTTATCTCTTGTGTGCATCTGTATGTTTTAAATTGTTTATGGTACATCCGTTTGTACAAATGTCATCGTATGCTTCTTCTAGAGCGTTTTTGAATAATTCTATGTAAATATTAAATATTACTGGTGATAATTGGCAAACCTGACACACTCATCTGGAAACAGGTGCGAGAGGGATATTTTTTTTTTAGACAGTTTATTATTATACTAATATCTGGTCTTCTAGGTATATTCAGTTCAAGATTTTCGTGTCTGACATTGTCGAATGACAAAGCAGTTAGATGTACTAGAAATATCCTCTGTAATTTTTTGTATTACATATAAAATCATTTCATAGATACTTCGTATTAAAAATATATTTGAGGAGGTAACATGCAAACAGTCTTAAGTCACACAAAAATCAAAATTGAGTTAGATGTGTCAATGTATTGTTCTCTTGTAGCTAAATTGGTTTATTCTATTTGGAATGATGCAAAAAAATTTATTTCCAATGTCAACAGCATGTTAAAAACCACCTTTACATCCAAAACAACTTATTTCCACTGTACTGGTCCATGGTTGGGGCGCGTTCGGCAAATTAGCATATATCTCTTGAAAAACACCTCCATTCCTGTAAACTTAAAGAAAAAGGTGTATAACACATGCATACTATCAGTTTGTACTTACGGCTTGGAGACAGTAGCCCTTACCAAAAAATCTGCTAAAAAATTAGAAACAACGCAAAGAGCAATGGAACGAATCATGCTTGGAATATCACTAAGAGACAAGATTAGAAACACCGAGATAAGACGTAGAACGAAGATTAGGGATATTGTGGAAGAAATTGCAAAAATGAAATGGCGCTGGGCAGGTCACGTAGCCCGATATAATGACAACAGGTGGACACGGAGAATTCTAGAATGGAGACCAAGGACGACAACAAGAAGCACGGGAAGACCTCAAAAAAGATGGGTAGATGACATAAGAACAGTGGCAGGCAAACAGTGGATTAGATTGGCGCAAGATAGAGAAAGATGGAAGCAATTGGGAGAGACCTACATTCAGGAGTGGATGGAAAATGGTTGACAAAGAAGAGAAGGTCCATGCAAACAAGATTATTTCCAACCAACCAATAGAAGCGCTGCAATTGCCACTCAGCTGAGCCAGTGAGTCTTGCAAATTTGAGTTTATGTAAGGGTTTTGTATTAAAAGTTTTTGTAACTACTGTTTAGATTGTCAACGTCTTTAGAAACAATTAGTAATTACGTTATTATTTAAAGGAGAATGGATGGTGCAGATGGAAGTGTAAGTGTTGGTGAACGAAATGAAGGAACTAGAAAGAGAAGAGTTAAAGGAGGAAAAAGGAAAATTAAACAAATTACCAGATAAGCAGCTCCTAAAATAGGCCTAGTTTTTGTACTGTGTAAGCACAACAATAATTATTTCACGTGCGTAATAATAATTACATCAAGGCTTTCAAAGAAGAGTTTTATAAAGTTTCAGACAAGCAAAGACAAGATCTATGTATCTAATATGGGATAATTGGACTATACATATATGTCCTAGGACACATAATGCGCCATAGGGAATTTGAGCAGCTCCAGGTAATATTAGAAGGCAAGATTGAAGGTAAAAGGGGCATAGGACGAAAGAAAAAATCTTGGCTACGAAACATCAGAGATTGGATCCACACAAGAGGAAATGAATTAATTCATCCAGCCAAGAACAGAGAGAAATGAGAACAGGGAGAAAATAGAATAAAAAACATAGCCAAAAAGTGCATTTTGCGTAGGAAATGACACTACAAAAAATAAGAACTATCCGACAAAAGGAGAGTGTTAGAGAGTACATAAAAAAGCTCAAAGGAATTAAACCATATTACAGCAGAAAGAAGTCAAAAATATTGTATCTGTGCAGTGAGTTAAGTATTGGTAAACTCAGTAAAATATATAATGATCAGTGTGAAGAGGAGTTAAAAGTGAAATGCAGCATGTTTAGGATAATTTTTTTACACGAGTTTAACATAAGTTTTTAAGTCACCTGCCTCCGATACTTGCAATACGTGCTGCTTTCTCAGCACGGCCTGCTGAAAAGGCCCAGTTAATGGTTAAAAAGCGGATTCATTCAAGAAAATCAAAGGCGTTTTATGAGTACATGAAAATGGATGTTCCTCATTCTATTAGCTTTTGCTTTGATTTTCAACAAATTCAGCCACTACCGAAAAGTCCAATTCAAGAAGTTTATTACGCGAGACAAATTGAGTTTTATAATTTTTGTATTACTGACCTAAAAACTCAAAACTTCATGTTCTATATTTGGATAGGCAGGAAAAGAGAGTGTGGAAATTTCATCGGCTCTCTTTAACTATTTGACAGAAGCTGATTTTAAGGGCTGTTCTATACTAAGGTTGTTTAGCGATGGTTGTGTTTCTCAAAATAAATATTGTCCTGAGAATACAGATTCATTTTTTGAAAACACACAAATCATCAATCTAGAAGATTTTATTGTATTTCCCTGTATGCGCACATAGTTTTTTACCCGCTGACCGTGTTTTCGGAAGAGTAGAAAAGCAGTTGCCAAAAATACCCATAATTTTAATTAAACAGGAATACCATGACATCTACAGTGGTATAGGCAAGATAAAAGTACTAGGAGAAGATTGGCCACTACTTGATACTAAGAAGCTAAGTGAATACTATAAGGACATCCAATCAATTAGTGAACTGAATTGAAATTCGCTACCGGACACAAGAAGAAATTGAACAGCTCCGAAAAAAGGGAAAAGATTGTGTGTTTTTATCTAAAAAAAGATTGTGTTGGTACTAGAAGAACTACCACTTCATCATGTGTTAACCAAAGAAAAGACCAAAGATGTTGACAAACTTTTGAAAAAAATGTTTGGAGAGGACTGGTCTACTTCTGATCCACGCCTTGGTTGGTATAAGATTTTGATTTGTGATGAACCCACTACAGCAGCTGGTGGTGAGGAGCAGGAAGAAATGTGTGACCGTTTCTTCACTTTGTGGCTTTATTACTGTTTTTACATGAAAATCAGCTTAAGTGCACAACATTTTGCATGCTTCTTCTTCAGGTTCCTTCTTCTATCGGAGGTTGGAAATCATCATCGCTATTTTAATTTTATTGACCGCGCTTCTGAATAATTCTAATGAGCTGCAACCAAACCACTCTCTCAAATTTCTTAGTCATAATATTTTGCGTCGTCCTGGGTTTCTCTTCCCTTGTATCTTCCCTTGCATAAGTAATCTAAGTAATACTGTAACCGTTTCAAAAGATTTAAAAGAAACTCATTATATATTTCGATTATATTTTTTTTTAATAAAACTAATAGCCCCATCTATCTGTCAAGTACCTACCTGTAGCCGACTCAAGGATTCTTCTGTAATTCCCAAATATATCCGATAGATGAGCATATTTTTCAACTTGTCACTCACGCCCAATTTCCAGATTCAGGCGCCATGATAGCGCTTCGCTCTTTTCTGTTAAGACCGTCCAACCGTTAAGACGTGTTTCCAAAGTGGGTCTCAATTCAGAGGTAAGCTAATAAATCCTTTTCTTGTCCATATTTCAGATAGATATTTATTTTTTAGACCCTTATTGGAGAGGCTATAATGCTGATATTATATTTCTAATACTCGTCGCAAGATAGTATTGCTATGGAGTTATTCCAGATCATGGCCCAGTAGCAGTATCTTTTTATGGAATCCCTAACCCCTCTTATCTAGGATGGTGGTGATTTGATATAGTACGTAGCTGAATCAATTTGGTGACTGATTAAATAAGAAGAGAAACAGAGCAGATTAAGGTTGTACCAATTTTTATTATACCTACTTTCAAGACAACAGAAATGATTATGAACTCAAAAAAAAAATGAAAATATAGTGAAGTGTTCTAATTTAATTTAAAGGTTTATTTTATTCATTGTTCCTAGTTGATAAATAACTATATTATTTTCAATGTAAACAAATTTCGAAATTTGGGGTTAATATTTATATACATTCATTTTCTTTATAACCAATTCTCAATTTAATACGATACAAAGATTTTTTGTTTATGATAATGTTAACATAAAATAATATTTTGGAATCCCTTTGGGATGACGTAACTTTTAATGTTTTCTTTTTGTTCATTACTAAGAAATAATAAAGAATAGTTTTCTTGTAAACTTTCAATAAATCTTAATTTTTTTTTGCTCTTCCCCTTCGAGGATAAACCAGGGGTGGCGTCCAATAATAAATTATAATTTCATATTATCTAATTGTGCTTGAATTTAAAATACGATATAGTTTCTATAACCCCTCCCTATTCTCTTCGACAACGAGCGATTCTGGCCTTGTATATATTATTGTAGCACGGCAAGGGTTACAATACGTACTTCTCGCCCCTCATTATATGACCCAGATATTGAATCTTTCTAATTTTAACAGTTTTTATGACTTCACATTCTTTCTTCATTCTTTGTAACACCTCTATATTAGTTACTTTTTCAGTCCACGAGCATGCAATTGCATGCAAAACGACTTATTTCCACTGAATTCATGCAAAAAGTTTCTTGCCAAAACGAAATCAATTTTTTAAACTGTTTTTTAGCTACTCTGACTGAAATGAGTATTTTAATTGCATGTTTATAACCAACACTATTGCATAACATCGATTAGAACTCATTATCCCCCATCTGAACAATTACTTATTTGTGAATTAAGCTTGTTTGCATTTTACCTCCTCATTCTTATCCCTTAACATTACATTATTAGCAATTACATTTTTAATTTACCCTAGAATTTTAAATAGAGGTGGCAGCTGGCAAGGCCGCCAATGCCCCCTTATCATATAATAATTAGTACCGATGTGTAATTCCTGTTAGTTGATTTTTCTTTCGTTTTTATTGACGAATTTATTAGTTTGTTAATGAAATATTGAAGAAACTCAATAACAAAGTTTATATGATTCACGAATGCTGTATTTGTAAAGAAAATATATTATCATCGTGAATTTTCATTTCATAAGTTTGTTGATATTATAATATCTTTTTTACTGTAGTCTCTACAAGGATATTACTTAACCAGATTTAAGTAATTACTGAATTTCTATATCTGCATACTTCGTTCAAATTTTTTATAGTAGGTTTATGATGTGGGAGTATTTCCGTTGCTAGCATATTCATGATAGATGCATATTCATTTTTATTTGTAAGATTTTTATCTTCAGAACAATTACCAATGCCAAGAAGTAGAAAGATGGTGCAGTGAGCAGTTCCCGTTATTAAAAAATTGGTCGACATGAAGGGCCTCACCTTAATCCAAAAATACATCTTACAATTCTTTTCTGTAAATTAGAAACACTTTTTGCTTTTGGACTTAAACTAAAAGATAATAGCATACATAATAGATTGCACTCGTGGCTAAATAATATGTTATTTCATGCTTTGGATAATGCAACAAGTTTTCCACGAATTCAGTATTTTTCTTTCTTACCATTTTCTACAAAGACAAGAATGTTACCACTAAGTGAGCCATAAACATTAAGTCAAGGGTGATTTTTTTAGAGGTATAGAAGTTTGAAATGGAATAAAACAAAGATGATTTTTTTAAATTGACATGAAATTGCTTTATTCAAAAGATAATCTTCTGACATTATAATTTAAAAATGATTTCTGGCATATTAGTCCAGTCGTCAGAGATTTGACACCTAAAAATCATACGAACAAGCTGAATTTTGCTGAGAGTATGTACGCCGTAAAAAAAATATTTCAAATAAAAAATGTAGCTGAGATAATTTTAAACAAAAGTGTTAATTAGCACTTTTTGTGTAAAATGAACCGTTCTCTCAGAAATAATGCCTAAAGTGACCGGCGATTTATAATGTTAGTTACGCGCGCGAAATCAATGTTCAATAAAATTTGTATCAACTCGACGGTAAAATTCGATATCGTTTGATCAGAGTGTCCTATCGACAAAAATCAAAATGTGTTTGAAAGGTGAAGAGTGCAGGTTTTGTTTACAATTTTTGTATTTTGTCGCAAAAGAAGTGAGTTTCTGTAAATATGTTCAATAAATAAACGTTGCGTGATTTTTGCAATTTTTTACGATTCTCGAGAAATTTTTCACTTTCATTGACTGGTTGTAATGAAATTTTCGTTGTTAGTGACCAATCTACAAAACCTAAAACATGAAATTTCGACAAGTTTTGACAACAAATAGAACGCTTTGAAATATGACTAAAAAACGCAGAATTTAAACTTTTACATTTTAAGCAATCGTACGTAACGGGAAATGCCTCCAAGAAGATGGTTTTGTATGCAATGAGAAACAGAAGTTGGGTACTTTTAAAAAACGCAGTGGCGCACCCAGAATTTGTCTGAGGGGGGGGGTTTGAAATTTTTTTATGCTACCTCCATTTTGAGTCCCTAAAATTTCTGTTTTAGTTTAGTTTAAAGTACTAAAGATAGCAGCGCCAAAGATTCATGTATCTATTATCCTGCCTACCAACTAAAACCACCCTCTCTTACTTGTGCGCAGTTGACTGTCGCACGTACCATACTTCGAAAGTGGGGTGGCCGCTGTAAAACTGACGGCATTTTTAGAACACTCCCTTCTCTTATCTAGATCTATTGTTCTGAAGCTATTTTTTTTGTGGCATTTTAAAGTAATTACTATTTTAATGGGAATCAGCCACAATTGAAGGTTGAAATAAGTTTATTGACGTTTGACATTAATCCAACTTGTAAATACAATACATTTTGGAGACGGCTATCGCCATATTCCCGTTCTCCTCTTCCAATCCTCCCGGTCCAAGGCATGCTCCTCCTCCAAACCTCTCGATTCGATCGCTCTTCTAATTTATTCATTCCATGAGCGTCGAGGTCTACCTCTTTTTCTTCTTCCAGAGGGATTCCATTTGTGAAGTTTTTGGAGCCAGCGTTCGTCAGGCATTCTCAATAGGTGTCCAAACCATTTTGAACCTCTTCTTTCTATTCTGTCATTGACCGTTTCTGTAGCATTCATGTTATTTCTTATAGATTCGTTGGTCTTCCTTTCCTGCCGTGATGTTCTAACACTTCTTCTCAAATAATCCATTTCAACTGCCAACAATCTTCTCTCCAAATCTGCATTAATTGTCCATACTTCAGAGCCATAACAAAGAACTGATTCAACCATGGTTTGCCGTATTTTTTTTTGTTCATTTTGGAAATTCATTTCATTTGCGATCCCACCATAAGGAGTTTAGACATCCTACAATTTTACGTCCCTGATTAATTCGGTGTTTAATTTCGGTTTCTCCCAAGCCGTTCTTATAAATGAATACACCTAAATATTTGAATTTTTCCACTTGTTTGATTTCCACTTTCTCGTCTATCAACACTTCAAACCTTGTATCTGAATTGATAACTAAATATTCTGTTTTCTTCATGCTGACTTGTAACCCCCATTTTACATATTCTCTCTATAGACGCTTTATCATAAATTCTAGATCATAAGAATCTTGAGCTAGGACGACTTGGTCATCCGCAAAGTTCAGGGAGAACAGTACGTCATTTCCTATGGGGATTCCCATTTCCTGGCAGTGGTTTTTTCAATTTTGGAGGGCTGCCTCAATATATAAATTAAACAGTAAGGGTGACATACTGCATCCTTGTTTTAGTCCTTTAGTTACTTTTATTGGCTCTGATAGTTTATTTTGGATTTTTAGGTAATTAGTGTTATCCCTGTATACTTCTGTGATTATTCCTAAAAGGTATGGACTAATGTCGAGTTGTTGTGAAGGTTGTCACAATTTAAGTCTTGGAACTGTATCATACGCCTTTTCTAGATCGATGAAGGCTAGATGTACTTCGGTACCAACTGCTATTCTTTTTTCTATTAATTGTTGCAGTATAAACAAGTTATCAGTGCAAGATCAAAGATCAAAGATTTAAACGTGAATAAACTTATTTTAACCTTCAATTGCGGCTTATTCCCATTAGAATAGTAAATAGATGTTATCTCTGTATTTAGCCCGGTTGGTATCTCTCTTCTTCTTCTTTCTTTTTAATGACTACTCGGATGTAAATGTGAACACTATTTCATCCCTCCGTAATTCCCGTCATCTTCACGATCATCTCTCTTACAGTCACAGGGTTCCAACCCTTTTTCTTTATACATTCTGTTTCTCTCCACTGTACATCTATTACACTCCAGTATTGTGTAACAACAGTATGGGCATTTATCTTTATCTGTCTTTCTGAACCTATGAAGATACGCCCTGAAACAGACAATTTACCCAGTCCCTTAGGCTCGGGATCAGCATATTGATCAACATTTTCCTGGTTGTTCCACTCTTCTTGCCATATTTCCATTGACCTTTCCCTTTCTTCTTTGTTTTTTCCTGTTGTCAAATGCTCTCTTCTCTCATAGAGATGTCTCTTTTCTACTGCTAACACATGCAGAGGAACACAACACGTGATAGTTCACAAGCCCGCCGCAGATACATTCCTGTAGGCGCATGCTACTCGCAACACACTTGTTCTGTCTACTTTTGTCATAAGTCTAATATTAGGTATCTATATCTAAATATAATGAAAAATATTATTAATTATTATGTATTAATTATTGTGTATTTATACAATAATTATTGTGCTCTACATATTTAAAGTGGTAATTTAATTATTCAACTGGCGTTTTGGATTTTTTGTATTGTGTGTGAAAGACAAGTTACATTTTCCTACTATTCTTTATATATTTTTTACTTTATATGCCCTGGGAGGGGGGGGGGTTAACTCCCAAAACCCCCTCCTGGGTGCGCCACAGAAAATACGTACTAGTGTAATTGAAAAAGAGCAGTTTTAAACGTTTTAGATCGTTTTTAAAGTGAAAGTTTAAATTCAGCGTTTGTTAAGCATATTTCAAATGCCTCACATGTGTTGCCAAAAATCAAAACTAAAATTTTATGCTATAGGTTTTGAAGATTAGGCTCTAGTAATGGAACAACAATGGAACAACTAGAAAAAGATTAGGCTCTAGTGACAAATTGTATTAATCTAATGAGAATCATAAAAATGCAAAAATCGCGCCACGTTTATATAATTAATACCTTTATAAAAACTGAGCTCATATAAAAATTGCATACGAAAGCTGCACTCTTTACCTTTAACGACACATCTTGATTTTGTCGATAGGACATTGGGATCAAAAGATATCGAATTTTTACCGTCGAGCGGATACAAATTTTATTTTGATTTTGCGGGCGCAACTGACATTCAAACTCGACGGTCGCTACAGATTCTACGGCGTACAGAGTCTTGGTAAATCGATTTTTTAGGGGGAAGCCCGTGGGTAAAAATGATAAACTTTTTTGCAACTTTTTGGGGTCCGAAAATTGCCATATTCGCCAAATTTGAGCTTGTTCGTATGATTTTTAAAAGTTCAGTGACATTTTTGTCTCTGACGACTGGACTATATCTTTTAAAACAGTTTTTAATTATTGTCTTTTCAAATGAAATTCATTCTAAATTTAGACCCCATTTTTTTATGCCTTTCTGTTCAGAATTAAGTGAAAACTTCAAAAAAGGTGAAAAAATCTGCAACAATCTATATTTTTAGCAATAAATTATTAAAAACATATTAATCTTTGTAATGCCTGCCTTTGTTTTGTTTATTTTGCTTTGTTTCTCTCCTGTAGAAACATCAACATTTTAAACTCAAACTATTTCGCGGCGCACACTTCATTTGCACGTGTTCCTATTCCGGATTTACTTTTTTTGTTCCCTCTGAATACAACACTGTGTTTTAAAACTTTTTTATTTAAAATTCTGTAACAAATTGCAAAACTTCGTTATTTGACATGTTTTGTTACAATAGTCTAGATCCGGCTTAATAGTATATTATATAACTTCGCTATAAAACAGTGTTATATAGCGAGTCTGGACCGTGCAAAAAAAAAATAACGTTAGTGGTGTAATTTTACAAGCTCTATTAAAGTAACGGTTATTAGCAAAGTAAATCGGATATGTACATAGATTCCCCGAATTGTCAGTTACAGAATTTTATATACAAATATTTGTCTAACACATACTATGGGTCAAGAAATTAAGATGTTTATCCTATATTAATATTTGTTCTGTCCAGTCATTCCAACAAAATTTCTCGACAATTTTTAAATGCAAATTCAATTACATTACGTACTGATTCAACAAAAAAAAAATGCTGTAAGATGATTCAAACACATTTTGGTTTTGCCGATCATCGACAAACATATTTTGCATTGGCAAATTTGCCATAACAAGATAGTTAGTATTAATTAGGTATTTTAAATATTAAATAAACAGTGCTGCACTAACAATAGACAAAAATAAAAAAAAGTATACTTCAACGATAGATAGCTAATACTTCCTCGTTATATTTTCGACGAAAAAGTCTTTAAATCTCCAGTACTTTTTTACGTACAGTTGTACGTTTACGTAATTTAATAGTATGAGAGACACGCCAGGTATAACTTCCTTCAGCTTATTATAGAAGGGAAAATAGAAGGCAGACGCGGCCCGGGTAGACGACAAATGACCTGGCTGTGCAACACCAAAGATTGGACAGGATTAGACTTTCAAAGTTTAATAAGGAAAGCCCAAAATAGGGAAGACTTTGCAGAGGTCATAGCCAACCTTCGCTAAGAAGACGGCACCTAAAGAAGAAGTCAATAGCATAATATATCCTATTCAATCAACCATTTATTCAGATCGTAAATATTTCCTATTTGCATCACTATTTGACATTCTATTATAATACATTATCTATGTTTGTAGGTATAACAGTTAAGTTATATATTCATAAAAGACAACACTCAACAGGAAACTCATATAATTGGAATGACGTATTTCGCTCTAATAAACCGACTAGACTAAACATTAAAGTAACCAATTTTAGTATCTGCTATCTGTATCTACATTACTAATTTTGTACCCGATGATATAATAACTCTTCAAAAAGACGACTAACATTAAACCATAAATTGAAATAGTCATTATTTTCAATAAAAACGTAATTTATAACACGTTATAATAAATAGAATAATTAGCAGATTTTTGAATATGTACGTTCAAGAGAAAGGTCAAATTATTTATTATTTAAAATTACGTAATGATGATGCTATTAATACCATGAAATATTTGTTAAGAATTAAAATAAGCTATTTATTTGTTTATGTAAAACGTAGCTTTAAACTAACCTATTAAAAGGTTAAAAAAGTCGTCACTTAAATATAACTTGTAAATTCTCAAAAAAATAATAATTAATAAATTCATATAGAGTTGGAGATAAGGTAAGTCAGGGTAAGAGCGAACGCATTTTTCTAGAGATGATGTTCATGTCACTATTAAAACTGAAGTATGCATTCTAGAATAATCACAATTAGTATATAAAGTCATTAGAAGTTTCTAATTAGTACTGATTTAGTAACACGTGTTAATTATGCAAACATTATCAAATACAATTTTTTTTCGTTACCTGATCAAATATTCTCACTTGCCCCAGACTGTGGGGCAAGTGGGAATAGATGTGGCTATTATATGTGTTGTGTATTTCACTATGTATGGGGCAATTGCTAATAAGAAACATAAAATTTAGTGTCAGTAATATTTATTTTTATAAAAAGTCCAAAATTTTTTGATGGGAACAAAATATAAAAGCTAAATTTCCTAGTATCCTTTGAAAGATACACTGAACTGGAACGATTTTCCTCTTCTATTTTCTACACGATCTGGCAATATCATGACAATATTTTCCCTGGAAACAGTGTCAGTGTCATCATTATCTGGCCAGTAAAATGTATAATTGTTATTCTTCTTTTTCGTGAATTTAACAATTGGATTGTTGTTTTCCTGGTCAAATCCCACTATTGTTCCAATGAAGTGTTTCACAGATTTCTTTCCGGTATATTTCACTACAAGCCACTGTCCAGACTCAAAATCTTCCTTTAAATTTTCAATATTGTTGCCCATATCGTCATCTAGGATGACCTCAACCAAATCATCAAGCGAATCATTATCCTCGGTGGATATATATCAGATAGCTCATCTAACGAATCATCATCTAGATTTTATTTTCCGCTGATACTTAACCCCACTGGTGCTGGGCACTGCTTCAATACTATTGTTTGCTTTTTCTTGTAATTTTTGGTAATAATCATTACTGGTTATAACCTCGGCACCAGGAGTTACTCGTGTTTTCTTTACTGGTTCCAAACGAGGCATTGGTTTGACTGTTTTCAAAAGCAAGTCTTCAAAAGAAACCGATGGCGGTAAATCTTCTAGAGTTGCTTCCATATTTTCGTCACCTTGATTCGCAGTTTTGTTATTTATCTCCTTCCAACGTTTATAGGCATCGGGGTGAAATTTATCTTCTTCTACAACGTCATTTTTGTATGGGAATATTCCCGCTTTCCGAAATCCTCTTTTTATGATTTCTGGCTTTGTACCATACCACACGTCACGAACATGTTCAGAAAATGTTCGCTTCGGCATTTTTATTCCTTGATTTCTTCGCTGCCAAGCCACCAATTTTTTGTCCCACTCAGTCTTAAAGGATTTAAACACGGACAAATCTAAGGGTTGTAGTAAATGCGATGTGTGTGGCGGCAACTTGAGAATGTTAATCTCATTTTCACGAGCTAATTCGATGACTTTTGTATTTACGTGAGTGCTGTGACCATCATATATCAATAATAGTGGTCTTTGTTGTCCCACAGCATTCAAAAATGTATTTTTTAAGAAATTGACGAAAACGTCCGTTTCCATCCAGCCGTTTGGAGTAGCTGCATATGCTATATCAAGATTATCTGGGTCCTGTGTTGCCATCCACTGGTCCCATACGAACTTTCCTTTAAATAAAATACATGGTGGTACTTTGTCTCCAAATGCATTTGCCGCAGATAATATTGTTACATTCTCCTTACCTGGACCATTCGTAGTTCGCGAACACGGTTTACCTTTGGCTCCTAGCACCTTCACTCGGGATGGGTCAACGCATAAGCTGGTCTCGTCCAAATTCCATATTTGCTTAGGCTTATCATTAAGATCTAATTCAACAAGAGTGTTCTTTAAGATCTCAAAATACTTATAAATGGGAAATGGATCACTAATCTTCTTCCTTGCGTACTCAACCGATTGGGGTTTCTTGAGAGATAACTTGTATCTTGCTTTAAAGCCGGTGAACCAGTCATGACCAGGAATATTATTTTTAAATGGTGTTCTTATATTATGTTGTGTACCAAAATCAGAGACAATCAACAGAACTTCACGTTTTGACAATACAAAGCCCCATTTTTCTAGAGTTTTCAATCCTTCGGCTAACTTGCGTTCATGTTCGGCATGAATAACTGGTCCTCTAACTAATGAATCACTTTTTTTCCTCTGACACCAGTTAAATGATTGTGCAATGTTGTTTTTGGAATTGCATAATTTCGGCTTGCTGTATGTAGTGTTGTTTTTCCAGATCTGATATCTTCCAGTGCATTTTGCAGCTGTTCCTTACTATAAGATGTCGCTCTCTCCGTCTTACGTTGATAAATGCGAACCATGGTAGCACCTAAAAAAGAGTCAATCATTAAAATTTTAATCGGGGCAGGTGGGAACATAACTAATTATTCCTAGTTCCCACTTGCCTCGATAAAATTTTATTGAGGCAAGTGCGAACATTAGTGTACGTGGCCTCTAAGTAGGGTTATGTATATTGAACCACGTTTATCGTATTTACGAAGTGCACTTTTACACTAAAATAATACGGCTAATAATCTTACCTTGAAAATCTTGCTATTGCAGAACTAGGGTAAGTGCAAATTTGACAAATCAAGTGGATTTTTGCAGATATATGTTCAATACCTCAACTCTCACATGTACTGTCGGTAACGTCGCTCCACCGTATACAGAACACATGGTTATGAAGTTGAGTAACTTTTACACTAGATTTCGCTATTTTACTATCGTTGGTTGAATTACGGTATTGAATAGTCGCACTTGCTCCAGATTCCCACTTACCCTGACTTACCTTATGTCCATTCACGTAGTTTCCTAGTTTCTAGAAAACATATTCAAAACCCATTATAGGCTGTCTTATTTATAGGACACTTGTTGGATTTTTACAACATTAAAGAAATTTCGCTGGTGAGAACGCTAGGAATAATTTAGGCAACTTTTCACGATAAAACCTTTATTTCCACAAACACAACTTACACTAAACTGATTGGATTCCCAAAGGGAAGAACCACTTATATTTTTATGTAACTTAATTTATATTTTTCTACTATCAAGTACAATTTTTTACACATTGTGTCATACAAAACATAAAATATGTTAAAATATATTGTGTTGAGAATTTATTTCGTCAACATGCTGGGGGCCTTGGTTTTGATACCAAAACTAGATACTCCACCCCTTACCCTTTAAAAAAAAATTAAATTTGTTCATTGTTAATGGGTAAAACAGCAATTTTAGTGACAGAGCGTAAGTATTAGTTTTTTCTTCCACCACTCTTACCTTTCTGTCTTTACCAGGGATATTTTTTATAATTCTTGGTATAGGCCACCTAAAAGAAGCAACGTTGTCCTTCTTTACAAGTACAAGCATACCTTCTTGTAAATTTGGCAACGACGTTCTCCATTTAGGTCTGTTTTGAAGTTGCGTTAAATAATCTTGGTACCACTTTTGCCAAAAATGCTGCTGCATTTGAACAGACAACCTCCAAAATTTCAATCTATTTTGAGGAATATCTGTTAAATTAGTTTCAGGGAAACTTGTCAAAGGAGCACCTATTAGGAAGGGACCTGGGGTAAGATAGTCTAGCTAGGTCAGTTGAATCATTATTAATTGGCATGAGAGGCATTGAATTTAATATTTCTTCAACTTGAATAATCAAAGTATTAAACTCCTCATATGTTAAAATATTATTTCCCATCACCTTTTTGATATGTAGTTTTGCACTCTTTATCCCAGCCTCATATATATATATATATATATATATATATATATATATATATATATATAATGGCTATACACCCCAGTATGGGGTTAAACCGCAAATGCTTTCTAGATCCTATTTCTTAAGTGGATCAGTCTTTTTTGTTTATCTTATCTTCTTGACAATATCTCTCCATTTTTTCCTGTCTCTAGTTCTTCCTCTCCATTCTCTGACTCCTGCCCTTTGGAGGTCTTCTTCAACTTCTTGCAGCCACTTTGATCTCGGTCTTTCCCTTCTCTTTCTTCCTCCTGGATTCCATTCTATCATTGCGTATGTCACTGCCTCATCGCCTGCTCGCCAAATGTGACCTAACCATCTAACTCTGCATTGCTTTATTTTAGTTACGTTGTCTTCCTTAAGTTTTTCCTTAATTTCTGCATTTGTTCTGCTTCCATATTCATTTTGCTCTGTTCTGATTGGTCCCAGTATGGTTCTCATAATCTTTCTCTCTGCTATTCTTAAGTCTTCTTCATCTTTTTTAACCATCGTCATTGTTTCTCCTGCATATAATAATATTGGCCTAATTATGGCGTTATAAATGCTCATCTTACTTTTTTTAGTCAGTGTTTTGCTTTTAAGTAATCTTTTGTTTGCAAAATAAGCTTTATTCGCTGCTAATATTTTTTCTTTTATTTCGGATTTTCTTTCTCCGGATTTACTTATTGTAACTCCTAGGTATTTGAAGTATTCTACTTCTTCAAACTCAGAACTTCCTATTTTGATTTTTTCTTTCATTGGTTTTTTCCCTAATCTTAATATTTTTGTCTTTTCTTGATTTGATCTTAGCCCCATTACCTCCTCTTTCTCTCTTATTTCTTCTAGCATTTCTTTCATTATTTTTCTGTTCTTTGCAATAATAGCAATATCGTCTGCATATGCAATTATTTGACCACCTCTTGTTCTGAGATTTCCTTTATTTATATTTCGTAGTACATATTCTAATGCTAGATTAAATAGCGTTGTTGATAAGGCATCTCCTTGTTTCATCCCTTTATTTATACTGAATTCCTCTGTCTCTCCTCTTTGTGTCTTTATGCTTATTTTTGTAGTTCTCATTGTCATTTCTATTAATTTTCTGAGTTTATGTGGAATTTTTAATTTTTTAAGTGCTATCATTAATCCGTTCCTTTTAATTGAATCAAATGCCTGTTTGAAGTCTATGAATAACATTTCCAATTCTAATTTATACTCGTTTGCTTTTTCCATTAGTTGTTTTATTGTGTGTATTGCATCTATTGTAGATCTTCCTTCTGTGAATCCACATTGGTACTGTCCTACTGTCTTCTTTGTGATCTTTGATAACCTCTTTTTTATTATTGATGTCAATATTTTATATGTTGTATTTGGTAACATTATTCCTCTATAATTTTCACAGATTTGTTGGCCTCCGTTTTTATGTACTGTTATGATCTGCCCTACCTCCCAGTCCCCTGGCATTTTCTCTTCGTTCCATATATTTTTAATAGTGCCAGTATTTTTTCTCATATAGACCTCCAAACACTGGAGAATAACTCGGGATGAAGCAAAATTCAATTTTATCATCAAGGCAAAAATTTTTTAATTTGACATTGTCTTCTATAAGTTTTTGTATTTGATTGTTTGCTCCCTTGAAGGTGACACCATTGTCACAAAATATTTTGGATGGTTTACCTCTTCTAGAAATGAACCTTTTTAATGAAGCTAAAAAAGTATTTGTTGTTAGATCAGAGAGTAACTCCATATGAATTGCCTTCACAGAAAAGCAAACAACTGAAAAACTCTCGATAAACGCACCCTCTGCCCTGGGAGAGATCCCATTAGCTGGAATAAATCAAATTTACATGTACTTTATTTTCAAACATAGTTCTGGATAAATAACAGCTCCATATGCAATCAAGGAGGAGTCACAAAACCAATTCAATATGAAAGGCACCGGTAAAGTATAAATTTCTTTGGACAGTTACTGTGGGCATGCTCATTAAACTTCTAACAAAATTCTTCCAATTATCAAGCAAACCATTGGGCATCACAGCATCCCATTTAACCTTATTTAACCAAAGTTTTTGCATAATTACTTTTGCATCCACTAAAACTGGGCCTACTAATCCCAAAGGGTCATAAAATTTAGAAATAAAACTCAGAACTTGTCTTTTAGTTACACATTCATTTACATCCACTTTTGGACAATTCAATTTAAAATTATCTGTTTTTGTGTCATACGTTAATCCCAACGTCTTTACTATCAAATCGTTTTTGCTGAGATTAATTTCATCATAATTTTGTTTATTCTTAGGAATATCATTTAAAATATGTAAATTATTGGATCACTATTTGTGCAACTCGAAAGCCTTAATTTGAGTAATGATATAAGCTCGTTTTTTTAATTTTATTGTTTCTTCAATAGTATCACAACCACACAAAATGTCATCAATATAGGTGTTGTCAATAACTGAATTATAAAAAAGGTATAATAATATAGTATTTATTAACATAGTATGTACATTAGCTAAGTACGGAATAATTATATTATTATTATTACTATATTAATCATGTTTCACTAATTCTTTAAATATTTATACCTATGCATATTTAAATTCGATAATATAACTCATGCTGATTGCGACTGGCTGAATGACAATGGTCCAAGCCAAGAACAAAAAAAAAATAGCTGTTATTAACCTTTTAACTACCCGCGTTCCAAAATCTCACGCAGCTACCCGCGCGGTGTATTCTATACACCATATTTATTAATATCAGATTCAATACATACGAATTATTTATATTAATGTATAGGGATAAAAAAACATGATTCCTTAATTTTTATGCATTTTTAATGATATAAATAAAAAATACTTTTTTTTAAAGACAAAATCTTAACAAAGAAATAACTCAAGAAAACAAGTAAATTCTTAAAATGAAAACTTATCACATGTTTCACTGTTAGTTTGTATTATTCACTGCTTGCTTCTCCATTTTTGCAACAATCGCATGTAACAACTGTTGTCATATGTTGTTTGCAAACTGACTTATTGCAACTTCCGCAGATAATTGTTGTGACTCGATTGTTTTTCCTACCTCAAATGAAACACCGCGCTCTGATCTTTGCAGGTGGTTCCTCATTGTCCTCTGTTGGTTTTTTATATTTCGCCAGAAAACCTTTTATATCACTTGGCAGTGATTGAATACTGGCGCGTTCAGAGAGGTATGGCTTCATCAAACCTAAGGAAAGCACTTTCAAAAATTCCCGTCTATGCTTAGAAGCTGCATTGACATGAGTTGCATTATAGAGAAGTTGTCCATTGATTCCCGCGATGTTCATGAGTTGGAAAAATATAGACAATGGCCATCGTCTTGTTCTTCTTGATACTGAATATGTGCTACACATTTTATCAACAGTATCAACTCCACCTTTGGTTGCGTTATATTGTAAGATGATTTCAGGTTTACTCGACACTGGATCTATATATCCATCCTCGTGCATCGTTGAGATCAATACAACCGCTCTATTTGTTTTCGGTACATGGGAAATCAATGTTAAATTTTTTTGGAATCCAAATAACGAAGATTTAACAGGTCTATTTTTATGAGGTAAAAACTCTTGCGGTATTTCCCGTTTAGTTTTTTTCATGGTCCCAATCATGGTAGTTTTCTCTTCCAATAATTCCTTCGCTAGCGGATAACTTAAATACCAGTTATCACATGTCAAGTTCCGATTAGTACCTTTTACTTCGTTCAATAAACGGTGCACAATTGCACTAGGTGTATTTGGCATGCTGTAGGGGCCTTCGGGATGCTTACCACAATAAACTTAAAAGTTTGACACATAAAATGTTTTTGCATCACACAATATAAAAAGTTTCATTCCATACTTCGCGGGTTTGTTGGGAAGATCTTGAAGAAAACTACAACGCCCTCGGAAAGGTATCAACATTTCATCAATTGTTAAAAATTCACCCAGAGTGTAATTGTCTTTGCAATTCGTTACGAATGTATCTATGACCCATCTTATTGCAACTTATCTACCTTTTTTCTTTCATTTCTGGTACTTTTATCATCGAATCGAATCACTGCGAGTAAAAATAAGAACCTGTTTTGCCATCTGTTGTCCAGAGTTCCAAAAAGTGGGTATGATTTTGCTTCTTGTATCCAGATAACAAAAGCTTTTGTTACGTCTTTTGCATCACGTTCTCTCATAAACTGTGGTTTAACATTCGTAATGTGTCGATTCGTGCATTTAGTAATGTACTCTATCATTTCATCTGTGAATATTCTCATAAAAGCATCTACTTCGTTTTGAATATCCCTTGCTTTTTGTTTCACGCCAGGAAAGATTTTTACAAGATTTTTAGCGCTGACTTTACTAAATTTGCTCTTGAGTGGATTTTTATTCCATCTAGTCAGTTTATCTTTGGCAATAAAGTAACTGCTAGATTCAACATGTTCTAAATCGTCATGGGAGTCGTTACTTTCGATTTCTGATTCTGAGTCATGTTCAGTCTCCTCTACGTACTCTTCAGAAGAAGTATCAGCATCGTCGTTTGGTAATTCTTCTTCCGAATCGGAATTGCAAATAACTTGAGCCAGCTCCTCTAATTCCATCTGTGTTAATTTGTTGGGGTTTCTGATGTTTACTTTGTCCCTAAAAATAAAATATAAATATAATAAAAATAAATAAAATAATGAAAATGGCCAAAAAACAAAAAAAAAAAAACACCAATTTACTGAACAAATATTTATCATTGCTACCCGCGCGGTGTATTTTATTCATCAAACTGTATTGCACGAAGAAAGTGATAAATAAATCATCAAACTCTACAGCTATCGAAGTGCAACTGCGTGTGCACGTAAAAAACACATCGTTCCAAGGTTACATAGAGTGTAAAAAAGTGGGGTATACGGAATTTGGATTTTATCGTTGTTTTAGTAGAAATGGTGTATTTTATACACCACCACGGGTAGTTAAAGGTTAAGAAGAGCCTGGGCCACCAAAGGATAGCTTTTACCTTCAGTTCGGGCTAATTCTACCTAACAGCTGGTAGCCAAAAAAAGGAAGAAATTCTTAAACCATAATATGTTACAGTTTGAAGTTGTATACATTGCAAACTGCCATTTTTCTCTCGGCACAAAATATTTTGTAATTGGCAATGATCTGGATGTACCAAAACCAGTCTGTACATTTGTTTAATATGTGTCAAAAGGACATTATTATGTTTTCTAAAAAGGACGAGAATATCAAAGAGCTCCTTTTGGACTACAGCACCATTATAGAGATAATGATTTATGCATTTTTTCTTCTTTAATTTCACGCTACCATCGAAAACATCTCTTAATTTTGTTGTTTTTTTGTCTTCACGTATCACTGGATGGTGAGCCATGAAGTATACAGAATCACTATTTAATTCATACATACTGAGATTCACTATTTTGACATGCTTTAGAGCTAAATATTCATCAATAAAACTTTTGTATTGACAGTATAGTTCAGAATTGGATTTAAATCTTTTTTCTAAGTTCTCAAGGCTGACAATTTAGTTTTTTTCAACCCTTAAATTCTTTAAATTCAAAGAAAAAATTACCATATATATTTTAGGCTGTAGTAAATTGAATTAAAATTTTTGTTGTATTGTATTGCGATTATCCTATTATAATATAACAATTATAAACACTATACAAATTTGCTGACTTTGTTTAGATTTACACAATTAATAATAAAAGTTTCATATCGGCGGTTTTTTATCGTTTACTGGATTATTCTTGTTGAGTAAAATTTATTATAAACTATATTTCGGTAATATAAATTCTTGAATCGTCTTTTTTAATTTTACAATCGTTTTAGGGAAGGACATACTTTTTATTTGAGACATTTTTTTACACATACCATTTGAAATATTGAACTGAAAAAAATGAAACAGATTCCTTTAAATACGTTTTATTATTTACTTAAACGAGAACATCTTATCTCTATAAAATACTTGTGAAAAAGTATTTTTTAAAAAGCTTGACACTATAGTCGGTTCGCTATATTTACGCGGGTTTCGGATTAACAAAATTATGCTAATGACTCATTGATAACCAGTTGCAGTAAACGACTTATTAAATTAGGTCAAAACTGCATTAATGGTCATATTTTAAAATACATTAAAATACCATTAGGGTAGGTATAAATTTGTTACAATATTGCAGTTGAATTGATTCTTTGCCAGTGTTGACATTGTATGTTTGGTGGAAATATTTAAAAATGCCTAGACGTGTGTTAGATGTAGATAGTCTAATTTGTAGTGTACGGATGAAAAAAAAAATGGCGGTCCTTTAAAATCGGTAATGTCTGTTCAACAACGCGTATGTGATGCTCTAGGAATTAGTGAAACCAAACTAAGAGGAGTATTACAAAATCGCAATAATGAATGGCCGAAAGAAAATCACCGAAAAACTCGCCTATCATTGAAAACGAAAGATATTCCAGATGGAAAAAAATTTGAAATTCGTGATACCATTTATCGAATGCGAGCCAACAAGGAACATGTGACCTTAAATACAATTCTCTCGGAATTAAAAGATAGAAAATTTGACGAAATTGGCAGAACAAGTCTATGGCAAGTGATACATAATTTGGGTTTCAAATTTCAAAAGGAGGATAACAGAAAAGCCCTTTGTGAAAGAAGTTCTGTTGTGCATAAAAGAATTAACTTTCTAAGAAAATATTCTACATTAAAAGAAGAAAGGGCACATTTTATATATTTAGACGAAACATGGATATTTTCTAGGGATCCAACCAAGAGAATATGGCAAGATGATAACGAAAAGTCTATTAAACATACTGATGGAGAAGGGAAGTGACACACAATTTTACATGCAGGAGGGAAATCGGATTTTATAGAAGGTGCTGATTTAATATTTTCATCTAAATCAAAATCAAGTGACTATCACGATAATATGAACACAGAAATGTTTGTAAAATGGTTACATGAAAAACTTCTCCCAGGTTTAAGTGAGCCCAGCGTAATTATTTTAGACAATGCACCTTACCATTCTGAAGTATTAAACAAAAGTCCAACGAATTCTTGGACTGTTAATAAAATTAAAGAGTGGTTGACAAAGGAACATATACCATTTACACAACATATTTTAAAATCAGAATTACTACGCTTGGCAAATATCCACGCAAAACCAAAAACCTTTGTTGTGGATCAGATTATTGAAAGTTACGGTCATCAAGTTACGTCTGCCACCGTATCATTGCCAGTTTAATCCCATCGAATATATATGGGGAATAGCAAAACAATATTATGACAACTATATTGGGCCTAACGGTTATAGCGACGACGCAGTTCGGGAAACTTGGCGAAAGGCACTTTCAATTGTAACCCCAGAAGTGTGGTGCAACTGTATATTCAAGTGCGAGAAACTAATAGAAGATTGGCGGACTCGTGAAAATAAAATAAACGAAATAAGTCCAATCATAATAACAATTAATGGTGATGACAGTGACGATGATGACGATTATGATATTTTTGATGATAATGACTGATTTTCATTTTTGTTGGCGAGTTAAATTTTTTTATTTTTCATTAGAAATTCTCTCCATGGAACAAATATACATAGATCATATTTTCTGTGTGAAGTGTAATATAAAATTATTATTAGGTTTATATTAGCCACATTAGACTCCATTAATGAAGTAATTCTGCTTATTATACTGTCAATTATATAAAAGATTTTCCATTATTATTTAATTATAATCTATTTCTAATGAGTGTAGAGTAATAAAATCTCATGAAGTATTCAAAAGCGCTACAGGGTAATCCGTCAATAATCCGTCAATAAATTCCGTCCGCATTGCAAAATTCTGTCGTTTCATAAAGAGCAGGTAGGTATCACCCTGTTTTAAGGGATTAGTCCATTGTTATCGACAGATAAACACTGAGCCAGAGGCGCGCTAGTGGGTTAATTGACAAAAGAATATGCATTCTTAAAAATCATATTAAAGGAAATAAAAATGTAATACAGCAGAACAGTGTTATTAAAAAAATATAAAATGTAACAATAAAATATATACGAACCGAAATCGGGAAATACTCACAAACACACACGAATGAACTTTACATATTGAAACACTTGTGGGGAGTTTAAATCAATTTATTCACAAAAACTACAAAAACTTTACTGGATACGTTATTACAATTCTACATCACTATAGTCTTCATCCGAAGAACTGTCATCATCCCCTGGTGTTATAATTATAGGGTCAACCACCTGATCGACCAAGTTGTCCAGTTCCCACATTTTATCTTCCTCTTTTAAAACATGCTGGATTGCTTTTTGCCAGTTTTCTGATGTGATTTCCATAATGGCTTGATCAAACAATACCTTGACATCTTTCATTTTAAATGTGGTATTGTGCCTTGCAACATATCCTTTAACTTGTGCCCATATAAGTTCTATGGGATTTAATTCGCAATGATATGGCGGTAGGCGTAGCACTACCGCCATATCACTTTTTATTACTTTTATAATATATTACTTTTCTCCTGCATGGACTTAACTGGCCTGATATCTTTCTTTCTCGCAATAATTTAAAAATCGTGGACTGTCCAATTCCAGTCATTCGGGCACATCGCTCAACACTTTCTTGCACAGACAAACTAGGGTGATCGTGTTTTATGCAATCATATACATTTAAAATTATAACTTTTTCACTAACAGATAGCGGAGAATTTTTTACACCTCTTTTCTTTGGAGTAAATGTCGCCATTTTATAACTTTTTCACTATTTCTATATCACAATATTACTGTACGTTTAATTGGTGTAGTAACAATTACTAACTCGAATGTCGAATGATAATAATAAAATAAAAGAGGGATTATAATGAAAGTGTAAGTAAAACCTCATTACGCGTTATTAGTCTTCATGTTGATTTATTTTAGTTCTTAGTAATATTAGGAGGTGCGTCATACCCTTATCAGTTTCTTCTAATGCTTTTATTCGTTCAGTAAGGAAGTGAATTTGTTTTTATAAATAAAAATGTAATTAGCTTTAATGACCATATAATGGAATACGAGTTTGAAGAATAAGTTAATCGAAAAATTAAATAAAATTGGTTATCACAAAATATCCAAAATATGATATTTTGAGGTACATCAATTTTTGACGACGAAGTTGACATCCGTCCATTTGCCTACGCCCATGACGACACCGAAATTCAGGCAAATTTTATGACACTTCATGATTTATTACTCTACACTCATTTGAAACCAATTATAACAAAAGTTATGGATTATTTTTCATTTCATTTGATCAGTTGATATTTCCCCTAAGAGCAGGTAATTAAAACTGGGTAGTTACAATAAAATTTTTAATCCGAAACCCGCGTAAATATAGCGAACCGACTATATGTCATTTTACAAACGTCTCCCTGTAAAACGACACAGTTATGGAGGCTTAGACAAGGAAAGAGAGAGGACGCGTAATCGTATGGAATTGACTGAAGCCTAAACCGGCACCAGAAAGGTTGCCAGGTCATATTTAATTTCTTTAGTAGATTGAGGATAATGGATATATTTCAATAAATAGATTTTGTTCAAAATTTATAATTGAACACTGATATAATGATCACTTTTTGAACATGAGTTTATCATTACATATTTATTTTTTAGTAGATAGATATAGTGTTTTAGTAAATGAGTAAATTGAAATTAAAATCAGTAGATCTACTGAAAAATCAGCAGACCTGGTAACCCTGCGAGAGGTAGTAATGGGCAACGCACAGGCACCAAAACATGGCGGTCACTTCAGAAGTGGCTTTACTTTTCGAAGGTTTATTAAATGAGCGTTACATGTCCTCTCTCTTACCTTGTCTAAGCATGAGAGTGTAAAATAGCATATATGCTCTCAACAACTGACAGTCATGTCTACAAAAAAAAGAAGAAGCAGACTATAAAAAATTCAACCACAAAGAAAAAAGAGAGCAGATTGGGTGAGAGTTCCAATTGATTCCTTTTTATTATAACTGAAAACCCATTGACCTTTTTAGAGTGTTAAATTTCCTGTTTATTATCGTCAAATGTTTTGAAATATTAAATAAAGATGGTTTACAGGCTATCTGTAATTAATGATGGTAAAGAACTGTATGATGTATGACTATGAAATCTTGTTTGTCCCAGCAAACGAAACCTGAAGATTGTTTTTTACCCTAATTGCACGCCCATGCTCATAGTCCTAAACTGTTGACGAAAATTCAACGGAGTGACTAGAAAGATTCTCCTCCAGAACCCTCGGCAACAACCATGGCAAAGATTTTTTTAAAAGTATATGTGCATTTATACAGATATTGTTAACTGTTGAACTAGGACCTGAGTTTAGTAAAATATTACAGGTTACAAGTAAAAAATTTTAATAAAAAGATATAAAATATAAAAAATATAAAACTTTGTTTTATATTAAAAGTATATTTATTTAACTTGTTTCATTAAAACAATTTTTTAACTTCTTTATTTTTTAGTTAACTTTGTATTCAGTTTTAAATTTAAGGATTGGTAGATCATTGTCCGTCATCTACACGTAGAAGGCTATACTAAGTTTACTCATTTTATCAACAAATAGATGGCACAGCTTGTACAATTTATTAAAATTATTTATTTCTCGTTATTAATATTATTATTTTAATAATAGTCGTAGCATATACCAAAAGGTATGTACTGTGATAATAATAAAATACTAAATTTGTTTAGTTTTCCATTTGTACTAGTATTCAGATGGATATAATTAAATTTTGTTAAAGTTTTTACATCCGAGAGATGGCGCTGTAAGTTCCAACAAACCTCCATTTTGAAAATATTTTATTAATGTACAATTTTCATAGTTTTATAATTTTTTGATTAATACATACATACCTCTTTTTATTCAGAAATGAATATTAAAGAAATATCATGTAGCCTGCCTATTTCCAAAACAAAATTCAAAAATATATTAGGTAATAACTTGTAAGTTAAAATATCTATAATTGTAAGATATTAGACATTTCTACAAATTCTCTGCCAATAAATCCTGTGCCTACCATTTTCTTCTTTCTGCTTCTTGATTATAGCTAAATTGTCTCCTCGAAATTTGAATCGCTTCTTTCTATACCTATGATGTAACTTTATTTCTATTGTTTCCAGTAGTTTTTTGACCTCTTTTTTGACGTTCTGTCTGTGGTTCAGTGGTTCAGTTCATTATTTGCATTTATTTGCATTCATATAATATTTTAAGGAGTCTTGTTTGTGTCATAGGTTGTATATAGCTATCTATACGTCAACTGTTATCGATAATAGTTCCGATAATAGTATCGGTGTTATTTCAATCTTTTTTATATTTCTGTGCCAGTCTCAGTGGCGGATCCAGAAATTTTTGTCAGGGGGGGTCATGGGTCTTGAGGGTGATTTTGATATAGGATTTAGATTGTTGCACCTTTACGATTGATATGATTTGTGCCTTATGTAAGGGAACCATTTTCTCAATAATTATTTTAGGCGATATATTAAACGAATGAGAAATTATTAAAACCCAAATACTCTCCGGGTGCAAAGAAGGATACAACATTAAGGGATCTTAAACTTAAAGCAGAAAAAAAATTAATCCCACATACTCTATGACAGTCAAATCAATTGTACAGAACTATTAAACCATAGGAAAGTTATTAAAATATAAATACTGAAAAATCAAGGACTGTCAATTTAAACTAGGTATTTTAAAGACAATTAATTTAAACCTACCTATCCTATGGCTACAAAATCAAGAACAAACCAAGAATAAATAAGTATAAACCAATGTTAAGTAATTTAAATGCAATAACTCAATGTAAGTAATGAATGTATTAAATATTCCTAATAAACTCTATCTTATCGTTGGATATCCGATATAAATTTGTAAAAACATTCATTTATTTCTTATTGCTATACGGAGTGGAAATATGGACTCTCGAAATTACAAGTATGAGGCGTATAGAAGCCTTTGAAATGTGTGTTTTTCGAAGGATGCTGAAGATTTCGTGGACAGAGCACGTAGCCAACAACGAGGTGCTGAGAGTAATGAAGACTGAGAGAACTCCTAAATATTGTAAACAACAGAAAAACAGGTGATCTAGGACATATTTACAGAGGAGAAAAATATAACTTTCTACGCTCACAATGGAAGGAAAAGTAGAAGAAAAAAGAGGTCCAGGAAGAAGAAAATGCTCCTGGCTGAAGAATGTAAGAGACTGGACAGGCATGGACACACATTTGATACTAAGAACAGCGTAATATAGAGAGCAATTTATTTAAATTAATTTATTTAACAAAAAACATAATATAATTTAAGAATAGTTATTTCTATAATTAGGCATACTAGGCTACAAGTGAGTGAAATAGTTTTTTACTCGGTATTGAAATTTTTCTCACGAATTGTTAGTAACAGCCGGTAACGAGTGGCAAATAAAAGTTCAGTGATTAAAAATACTGTAAGAATAAGATAAGTAAATATTATATAATTTTATAAAATGTATTCTTTTCGCCTATCCGATTTAGCAAATCGCTCTTTGATTACATCAACATCTAGAGAAATTTCAAGATGCACATTGATGAGTGCTAAACCAGTTAACCTTTCCTCCGACGTTCTATTTCTAATCCAAGTCTTTAGACGCTTAAGCGTAGAACGGCCCGCTGTTGCTGCACTGACTGGCGTGGCAGTGTAATTAATATTTGTAGAAATATTCTGATGTGTGGATGCAATCAGGAAGTTTTCAAATATTTTGCACGACTCTTTTCCACTTTTGAATCCATAGTGAAAACTCTTGTTCTACTGTGGAATATGCAGTAAGTAGTAGGTCCAATAGTATCCTGGAAGGCGTCAACAATTTTTTTTAATGCAACTTTATCTTCTGGTGTGTTATCAGTTTTAGGAAAACAACTCGAAGATTGAATAGGTTCATAACTTTCGGTGAAAGTCGTTCTTCTAAATCAGTTAAGATATTGTCTAAAAGGGGTAAATAAATAGATCTTCGGAAATTTTCTTCGCAACAGTTAGCAGATTGGTTTTGACGACAGGTTTAACGAGAAACTATATGAGGCGTCTTCAATTGAATGTCTAGTTGTTCAGCTATTTTGTTTACTTCATAGTAAAGTTTGCTTTATCCGCACCGCACCGAATGCTGCGGTGTTATGTCTTTTCTACCCTGTTGTATGGAGTAGAGGCTTGGACACTAAAACAGTTGACCACAAAAAACATCGAAGCTTTCGAGATGTGGTGCTATAGGCGCATTCTCAGAATATCCTGGATGGACCGCGTCACTAACACGCAAGTACTCCAAACTTTAGACAAAAGATGCGAAATTCTAAATGAGATAAAAACTAGAAAGATGGAATACTTGGGGCACATTGTGAGAGGTGAAAAGTACGAACTTTTAAGAAATATCATGCAGGGCAAAATTAAGGGCAAAAGAAGTGTGGGAAGAAGAAAAATATCGTGGCTTCGTAATCTACGTGAATGGTTCGAGTGTAGTTCGATTGAACTTTTTAGGCGCGCTGCTAACAAAGTCGCAGTGGCCATGATGATTTCCAATCTCCGATAGGAGTGGCACGAGAAGAAGAAGAAAGTTTGCTAAAAACAGATTCAGCATTTGATCTTTTATTTTGAAGAATGCATTTAGTGTCCTCTATGGCCTCAGTAGCCTACTTCAAATCTAATTTTGGTGACTGAAGAAGACGACTAAGTGATACAGTTGTACCTAAAACATCACTAAGACAAACTACTAAAATGAGAAATTCTGGGCTCCTAATAGTTTCCATTAATGAAAATGCATCAGCTGACATTTTACTGTCCTTCCACGTAGAAATTGTTTCAAAAGCGTTGTATATTTTGATGATTGATTCGCCCTGGAACTGAAGATGACCTTCATGCCTTTAAACCCAACGAGTTTCACAAATACCTTGGACAGTAGCCTCCAGTTCCTTTATTTGTATTTACTAGCTTATCAGACAGAGCTAATGTAACAACAATATTCACTTTGATATTTATTATAGATCAATTATAAAATGTAGCACACAGTCTCAACAATTATAATACATATTCAAACTACAAACAACCAATTCGTAGACAAAAGTGAGGATAAGAAATACCTAATACAAAATAAAAATGTGCTGATTTCGGGCAAAAAGTCATGTCATGTACATTGAATGAGCAATAATGTGTGGACGGAAATTCTATCTCTTCGATAATCGAACGATTCTCTGGCACTCAAATGACGAATTGACAAAATTTGAAAATCGCGTATTTAGAATTGTTGATTTTTTTAAAGAGCAGTTTAAAAAGACTTCCCTATAATTCTACACTTACCCTTAGAATAAATGAGTTTGAATCATTTCAACTCTTGACTTACTGCTTATAAGGTTGATGGGTTTTCAATTATTTTTTTAGGATTATTTGATTCATATTTAATTTTGTTTTGGGGGTGGTCATGACCCCCGTGACCCCCCCCTTGGATCCGCCACTGGCCAGTCTCCAGTTTTCAGTCAATATTCAGCTTTTTATTTAAGTTTCAAATATAATAAATTTTCTTTTCTTTGTAATATTTTTATTCCATAGAAAAGTTTAACCACATTAAATAATTAGGTACAAATAGTATTTTTATTATAACAGAAATCAGTATAAAATTTGTTACAAATGTCCAATATAAGCATAAATTGTTACAATATTACTAGATATTAATTGAAATTTATTTGTACTTATTTTTTAACAAAAAATAATGCGCCATTTGTAAGTTTTCAGGTCTGAGCACAATATTGTTGTCTTTAACTTCTTCGTATTTAGCTACAACTTTTCTTAAATCTTCTATTTCTTTCTCGTATTGATCTTTCATAACTTCTATAGTCTGAGCCTGATCTTGGATCGTCTGCTCTACGGTAGCAAATTCTTGCCAAGCGTTTTTCTGTACATCCTGTAAAGAAGAAATTGAAAACTTTACATCAACTACAGGATTAGACTAAAAAGATTTATTTTATTAATTAGTTGTTGCTAATAGAGCTACAAGAAATATATGGTTTCTCTCATTAATATAAAAATAGAGAACTCCCCATAAATTATGATTATAAATGGTACCTTTAGTTGATTTCTAAGCATATCCATCTTAGTCGCCATGTCCGAACCAAGTTTTCTGACAACCTTATTTTCTTGCTGCCTTAGATTCAAAGCTTTTAACAATTGTTCCTGCTCTGCCACCATTTCTTTTGCAAACTCCATAGCCTTATGTAATTGTTTTTTAAGAGCTGTTCGAGATAAATGTACTCCATTTAAGTTATGTTCCAGTTCTAGTTGTTTAGCTTCTAATTTTCTGAAAAGAGTTAATATAAAAATATGGAAAAATAAGTGGTATTTAAAAATATCTAAAAATGTCAACAATATTACGTATCTGCTGATAATGGAGGTAATGAGGAGACTGGTTAATCTAAAATCTTGTTTATAAAAATCGGTGTCAATTGAAAATGGGTGTTATCTGTGCTTAGTGTCAATAGCTCCATTACATCTAATATATTTAGTTTAGTTTTCGTTATCATCGCATGATACATTAAACCATCGACATAAATATTAAAAACGAAATCATCAAACCACTATACGATATAGCCCCAAACATCTGTTCCAATCTTCTTTCTAGAAAAACCCTGCTAATGAAGATCTTAATAAAAATGATGACCATTATTTTTAAATAACGACCACTGAAGTAGGAGCCTGTACAATGACTTCTATAAATACAAACCCCTCTTTAAAGACTTTGTCTCCTCCATTCCAAAAAAATTAGTATCTTAAAAAACCAGATTCATCTTCGCGGACTTCAATAGCCATAATATCTATTGAGCTATGCGTCAATTGACAAAAATGGAGATCTTGTGGAAGATTGAGCTGAACAAAACAACTTAGCGTTATTGCATAATCCAAAACTGTCCTATTTTTTCCCAAGGAAAATATAGAAGATAGGCTACAACCCGGATCTTACCTTTATCAGCATGTCTTTAGAGGACCGTTGCGTTAAAAAGGTGTATAAGCATGTACTAAAAATGCAACATAGGTCCGTGGGAATAACTGTATAAATAAAAGCCCCAAAATGCCTTTCAAACGAAGGTTGAAAATTTATGTTTTATAAATAACATATAAAATCAGAATTCAGTGTTTTTTGTGAGTAAACTAAATATAAGACCAAATACTTACCATGTCGGGATAGTATTATGAGCTTTTTTTCCTGGATTTTCCTCATGATTTACTATGGAATCACTAACAGGAGATTTTTACTGTCATCGTGGCATGTATTTGTCTTTTTAAAGAAGAATTACATGCTATGATTTTTTTCTGACGGATATTCTCAAGATAAAGTTGATTTCATGTAATCGAATGAACTTATCTTACCTATCTTACAGTAAAGTCGTCCCAGAAACGCAACTCAGCAATATTGGCAATATCATTTTAAAGTCGTCTACTTTAAAATGTATAATATACGTCTGAACTTTCAATATAAATGAGTCAGATATTAGAAGAATCTTTCACCAAGTAACAAAAAACAAAATTTGTTTAATTTATTATTGTTTGTATTTTGAGAACGATTTCCGAAGTGAAAATTGAAACGTCAATAAACTTATTTTAACCTTCAATTGTGGCTTATTCCCATTAAAATATTAATTACTTCATAGCTACAACTTCACCTAGCGAAGATAGGTGAGCGACTGCAGCAAATACTGAGCGCCTTAAGACAAAAACGATGGAGTGAGACACTAAGTAAAATGGATATCACGCACAGTAGTAAACAGGCTTGGAATACGATAAAACAACTTGTGATCTCTTAGAGGTAAAATAGCCATGCTCAGTAACGCCAAATCAGATAGCACACCAACTGCTGTTAAATGGTAAATCAAACCACCGATGTAAAGCACCGAAAATGAAAAGAATGCAAGAACAGAAAACAACTTTGTTGCGAAACGTCATTGAATGTTTTTTCAAAACAATATCTGCCCAAAAATTTCGTCCGGCACCCTTCTGATTTGTTTAAGGGGAATAAGCGGCGTCACAACCTGGATTAAATTAATATTTAAATGTCAACTATTACTAAGGATAATATCAATAATGCGATAATTTCACTAAATCCAAAAAACACTTACTTTACATGCTTCTCCAAATGGCTAACACTATTTTCAAGCTTTTGTTTAGTCACAGCATTACTAGCAATCTCTTTATTCAAATCTTCAATGGTTTTATTGTGCGTTTCAATAGATTTTAAAAGTTTTTCTTTTTCCTGTTCGTACTGTATTTTCAATTCTTCATACCACCTAGAAATATGTTTATAATATGTAGTTGAGATATATTAGATGGACTGGCCAACTTTATACATTTAATCATTTAGCTTCATTAATCATTAATAAAAGTGACAGACACAACCAGGGATTAGGAAAATATGGAAAAATAGCACGCAAAAATAATGGCATAAGAATGCTAGACTTCAAGCAAGTAAGCCATTTAAGTAAACCCAGCCAGTGAGATATTCACCTCTAAGAATTATGTTTTAGTGTAATAATTCATTAGAGCGAGGTGTATTAACTCGAGTTAAGAACAGGAGTCACTCCATAGCGCTTTAATGCTCCAGGCCATTCCTTTTTTCCCCTACAGCACTCTGAAATTGCTTGCTTGGGCCTCGAGTCCCCGCTCCGGGCTGCGTCCAGTTCGGTTACTCGGTGTCCGAGGATGTGGGACCTTCGTGCCCAAGTTTTGGGGTTTTGTTATTTTTTTTTTTGGATGACTGTCGCCTTTTTGATGATATTTTTTTGCTAGACTTCTGTGGGATGCACAATTTAGTAATAACTAATAGATTTTTTGAACACAAAACTATCCGTAAGTATACAAGAGAACTTAAAAGTAGAGAAGAGAAATCGATAATTGATTACATGTTAGTGGAAAAAAATAACAGGAGAAACGTAATAGATACAAAAGTTAGAAGGGGTCCACAAATAGGAAGTGACCACTATTTAGTAGTAATGAAAATAAAACGAAATAAGTCAGATAATAACATTAACAAACGGCAAGAAAAGAAACAAGTATATGAAACTATTAGGTCATATAAATTAAGAAATAAAGAAATTACTGAGAAGTAGAATACCAGTAAATAAAGTTAGACCATAAATCAAAAGCTAGGAAATGCTAAAAATTGCTTGGAAAATATACTTACAAAATAATACACCAGAAAGTTATAAGGACTATAAAAAATATAGAAGAATAGTAAAAGAATTTGTACAAAAGTAAAAAAGAACAAATGGACAGAATTTGGAGAAAAGATGTAAACAAGAGAATCAGAAACTGTTGTATGGATTTTAAAAATCAATGAGAAAAGAAAAAATGCAAGACATAAAAAACATAAAGAATAAAACTGGCGAAATTATTACAGAAGAAATTAAAATAATGAACAGATGGAGAGAATATCTCCAGGAGATGCTACAGTCACACTGCTATCAAGAAGAAAATAACCTGTATTAATCTTTAGTTGTGAGTCGTGTGGGTGCTAACAGAACGACAAAAGAGGAAAATATATACAGTAGAAATGAAATCTTTGATTCGAGTTCGAGGAGTTATCAAAAGAGATAGACAACGGAACACACACACTGAATTTAATATCTGATGATTGTATTCTAGGTTTTAAATCATTCAGAACATTTTCACACAGGCAATGTGGAATTAAAAGCAAGGTCACTTTACTCTTAATGAAAAATTAATCTACTTATAATGATTTATTACCAAAAAATTGGTTGGTACTTACTTCTTGCATTCGTTGACACTAGAATTATGGACAGAAATAGGAATAAAATTGTGCATTTGATTTTTGAGCTCTGCTTGAGATTCAATACATGACTTGTTTTTCTCCTTTAACGCCGCGTTTTCTGTTCTACTTTTGACGTATTCTCCATGAAGCACATCAAAGTCACGGCTCATCTGTTCAACTACAAATATAACAAAAACTATCAGTACTATTATTACTATTACTTTTGAGTATTTTAGTACTTCTGGAAATACTCCAGTTGATAGAATTAAATTAATAAGATGAGTGAAAGGTGTTAAAACTGTTTGGTAAGTTTCTTTTAAAAATTTGGCTATTAATTTCGTGAACGTCCCGACAATTAGTATTACTAAGAGACTTTATTATTTGAGAGACCCCTTCTTCGACAATGAGAAGGAAAAAAAAGGACTTGCTCGGAGAAGGATAATTTCTATAATTAAAGACATTATAGTGGCAAGAGATGTAATTATAGTCTCTGCAATTGTAGTAAAAAATTGATTTATTTCGTCTGGAAGTAGATCAGGTTATACCGAACTGGATCTCGTGTCGTTTCTTTCGAAATTTACTATTTTACAGCAGTCTCTAGGTTTATTATTGGAATTAGTAATAAAATTACAGTAAGCTGACTTTTTAGCGATTTGTAATTGCCGATTATATTCAAATTTTTGTTGTTTATAAACTTTGAACAAATCGGGATCCCTAGTGGCATCTGCAAGGTGTTTAATACGAGAAATATTAGATATGTGAGACCTTAATTCATTATTAAACCATTGCACGGGTGTTTTTTGAGTAGTTTGTCGTATTTTTTTATTGGAAAATGCTTTAGTATTAAATTGCTATAAATTTCGGTAAGAAAGACTGTCAAAGAATTATCAAAAAATCTACAGTCTTTCGGTAAGAACGACTGTAGATGAACATGCACGAAAACTGTATAGAACTTACTCAAATGCATCCTAATTCATAGCAACAAATTCACCCCTTTCTCAAAAACGCACCCCTTTAAATGCACCCCGCGGCCTTTTTATATTTGGCTTTCACTTTTTCATAATTTGAAACAATAAAACCCCTTTAACGTTGTAGTTCCTTTCTGAAGTACATAATCAGTGGCCCATAGTAGAATCGATTCTTGAACATGGATGTTCTATAAAGTTAGGCATTTCTCGTCTATGTTTTGTGAGATTTTTATCATCTATTGTTTCCTGTAACCCTGATTTTTAATCTTTTTTATTTTGTAATAAAGTTTCCCATAAAGATAATCAAATCAAGCTAAAATAGTAGAAGCTACTTATTCATAAAAACTACATATCTGCATTGAAAGATATGGATGGACAATAGGGATCAACTCTTGTAATACTTACAACTTTGTTTAAATATAATTCAATTAATAACTCCAACAAAAAGTTTATACTTAAATAATAACACATTGTACAAAATACCTTTTGCTTCGTATATCTTTAAAACTTCCTCTAATTTATCCTGTTTCAATGAGCATTTCTTAATAAGCGCGTCATTTTGTTCTCTCGTATTTTTCAACTCTCGTTTTGAGTTCTCTAATTCTATGGCTAGTTTGGAACTGCAAGTTTCATCTTCGTTAAGTTTTTTGTACAAGCTTTCATTTTCTTCAATAATTTCTTTTACTTTTCCTAGTGAAAACAAAACTAGTTATTCAAGTACAATAAAGAAGATCACAAATTCATTAATATATTTATTTCTATATTGTTAATTGTTTTTTAATAAAAAGATCTCGAAGTTATTTCAACATCTGCTATACTATCAAAAAATATACAAATATTACGGGACTCCGGCTTGGTTCTTAGATATTGTTACGTTTTTCTGTGGGCTTAGGAATTAAGTGAAATAAACGTATTTTAACCAATTTTATTTAACTCAATTACTAAAAAAAACTCACTTAATGACAAATATCTTATTAACAATTACAAATATACTAATAATTATCACCTACAATAATATGGGTATAGCTTACAAATAAACTTGTCTAATTTTACTGTATCTTCAAAGGGATATAGCAGCTGTTTTTATACACAAACACCTGTTATATATATACCGCCAGCCAAGGCACGAATGCCTAATCAGCGGTTTCACCACGAGATTCCATAAAAATATCGCGAGTAAAGCATTAAGAGAAATTAGTATTCTTTTTCTTCCTCTTTATAAACAATTTTGATTGTTCATTGGCGGATTAATATCTCTATGGAAGGTTGTCAATCCATCTTTTGCGCAGTCGTCCGATACTTTTTTTGCCGATTGGTGACTTATCTCTTGCTATTTTGACGCTTCGTTCGGCTCGCGGAGATAAGAATACGGCCGAGGTCAGAAGGCCCTGCCTGTCGTAAGAGGCGACTAATGGGTAGGAATCGAGAGGTGGAGAGCCGTCGCTTGAGGTGTCGGGTCTGTAGAAACGCACTCGAGGCGCTTAGGCGTCACGGTCACCGGTCTACACTCCTAGTATCCGAGACGAGACTCTCGTGGGACCACTCTACTCCCATTCCAAGAGAACCAGGCGAGGTTGAACGAGCTGGGCCCGTACACACCTCTTTTGGTCTTACACCACCAATAGGAGCGTCGGTGTCTCGGCGAGGTGGAAATTCCTATGCCTGCGTCACCCGTCCGCCGATGGGTGAGGTAATCGCAACACAGGTACTACGGGGGAGGTGGAACCCCGCGATGCGTATGTAACGCGCCACCTTCATTTTGGTGTCGGACTCGTAGGGGCAGTGGAGGCGCTAACGGTCGTATGCCGAAAGGCCAGGAAGACCAGGGTCCTGCCAGTTTTTCATAATTGAAGGGTAAAAATATGCTATTTTTAAGACAGGGGTCTCCTCCATTTTGCTTATGTGAATATTCCATTCTTTTTTCTATTTTGTGTCCATTCATTTATATACTGTACGTTACATTTTCTTCTAATGTCTTTACTTTTCTTTCGATCTCTAAGCCTATTTCCTGTAATTCTTCTCAGTACTCTCATCTCTGCCGTTTCCAGTAGCCTTTGTGTCGTGGCTGTGTCGGGTCTTGTTTCTGAGGCATGTCTCATTTTTGGTCTTACACTGGCTTTATAAATTCTTAACTTCATCTCAGTGTTAATGTGTCCGTTTCGCCATATAGTGTTATTAAGGCATCCTGCCAGTCTATTTGTTGTTTGTACTTGATCTCTTACTTCTTTATTCAGGTCTCCATGGATAGACAGTGTAATTCGCAGGTATTTTATTTCCATTACTTGTTCAATACTTTTTATGATTGAATATTTTCTGAGATTAAATTGTCATATTATATTCTTTTTCTCTTATGTTAAATCTGTGGACCAGTCTTTGCAGACTATCTTCATCTTGGGCTATCAATATTGCGTCGTCTGCGTAACAGAGTATGTTTATTTTGTTTCCCATTCTGTATCCTCTTTCTTTCTTAACGCTGTTGATGATTTCATCCATGATTAAATCGAAGAGCATGGGACTCAATAAATCCCCTTGCTTTCGCTCCCTATTTCTATAGGTTCTGTAAGTTGTCCATCTATTTTCTTCCATTTTATTGTTTTGGTAGATGTTTTCGATAGTTTTTATAATATTTAGGAGAACTTCTCTATTATACAGAAGATGGATTACATCTTTGAGTCTTACTCTGTCAAACGCTTTCTTTAGGTCAATCAGACACAGAAATGTTGGTCTATTATACTCTAGTGACTTCTCAGTAATTTGCTTTATAACGAATATTGAATCTGTACAAGAACTTCCACAACGAAAACCCTGTTGTTCATCCGATAAACTTATCCTATGATTTATTCTTTTTCTTCTCATTGCGCCGTCTCCTTTCGAAGGTTGGCGATCCAAATGGCAATTGTAGTTTTGGAAACTGCTGCGCGAAAGATCTCTGCGGATGAGCGGTCGAACCATCTCCTCAGGTCTTTCAGCCACGAGTTCTGGCGTCTTCCTACTGATCTTTTGCCCTGTACTTTTCCTTCCAGTATAACTTGAAGTAATTCATATCTTTCGCCTCTCAGCACATGACCCAAGTATTGCATTTTCCTCTCTTTGATTATTCTTAGTAATTCTTTTTGTTTACACATGCGACGAAGTACCTCAGCATTAGTTACTCTTTGTACCCATGGAATCCTCAACATTCGTCTGTATATATACATCTCAAAGGCATATGATTTATTAGTACTTGTAAAATTTTAGTTGTAAGTTTTAGCGTACTATTTAACAAGTTTATACCTCTGTAGTTTTCTGGCTGTTTTTATCTCCTTTTTTGAATAGTAGAATAAGTTCGCTCGTTCTCCATTCTTTCGGTATTTATTGTGTTTTATAATTTTATTAATTAATGTTGTTAATGAGAAGACGGGGTAGACCAAAGCTGAGGTGGATGGACGGGGTAACACAAGATGCCGAGAAGATCGGAGTCGGCAACTGGAAAATGCAAGCGAGGGACAGAATAGAATGGCGTAGAAAGCTTGAGAAGGTCGAGGCCCTCTAAGGGCTGTAGCACCAAGATGATGATGATGATGATTGTTCTGTCATTGCTGCTCCACAATATTTTAGTACTTCGTTTGGTATCCCGTCTTTACCTGCTGCTTAGCTCGATAGAATTGTTGCCGGTTCCAAGTTCGGATAAAGGAGGAGGGGGTCTACAGCCAGTTTAGCACCCTACTGATAGACTTTAAAACCATACAGCTCACAGAAACAGGATTATGCCTCGGAGCAGGGATGAAAATTAGTATTCATTATTCATAATTTGAGAATCTAAATAGAACTCAAGCACAACCTAAAACATTGTGTTGATTTGCATTAGGTAAAAATGACGACAGCAGAATCATCACAGGTCTGAATAAAAGCATCTGAGTAAAAGCATTTGGCAAGGAATAGGTGGGGTCTTTGGAGTTTGGGAAGCATGATAGGATAAGATAGGATAGCATAATAGTTTAGCACTCCATCAGCCTCTACGAAGTCGGGATTAAAAATTTTGTGTGCTTGTGCGTCAACGCAAGTCATAGTTGAGCAGCCGATAGGTAATGGGCGCAGCACAAATACGAGACGATCTAAAATAATCAAATATAAAGAATGTCTGTTTCCGAGCTAAACAAAACCAAGAAGACATTATATTGTTCAGTGACTAAGTGCCCTCCTTTAAACACCTTTATGGAGATACAACAATAATATGAATCTGAAGTGAACGTGAATAAGAACGGTGAATGGGTAAAAAAACCGAATGTCATTATTTTTTTACAAATAAAATTGCAGAAAATAGCCTTTGTCCCATTTAACTTAACTAATATATGTGATATACAAAATATGTTTATTTTACCTGTGAACTTGCTCATTTCTATTTCATATTCCTCAATTATTTCATCTTTCTCTTTAACAGAATCTTCGTACGCGTCTAATAGGGGCCCTAACGTGTGTCTGTTTACATTTCCCCAAATAACTGGTATATGTTTATGATCTCGATGTACTTCTGAGAGAATTTCTTTACTACTGGAAGATTCTAGGACATCTCGTTTGTGGTACGATTCTACACCTGGTTTGGGTATGTTATTTGTTCGTAAAAGTTCTTGGTACCTTTCCAATTGTAGATTTAATCTACAAAAAAAAAACAGTTAAAATGTAATGAATAATAAAAATGATAAAGTGCGGCATGATCACCTAATCAGACTCCTGACAGAAAAGAATTTAGATAAACGAGACATCCGACTAATAGCAAATATGTACTACAATCAGAAAGCAGTAGTGAGAGTAGAGAATAATACCACTGAAGAAATTGAAATAAAGCGAGGTGTGAGACAAGGGTGTATACTGTCACCAACCCTGTTTAATCTCTATTCCAAAGACGTAATGAATAGAACACTCTCTGAGCAATCCGTAGGTATTAAAATAAATGGTGTTAGATTAAACAATCTGAGATTTACCGACGACACCGTTCTGATCGCAGAAACACTTGAAGAGCTACAGACATTGGTGAATAAGATAGCAGACTGCAGCGAAGAATATGGACTATCTTTGAACATAAAAAAAACTAAATTTATGGTAATATCGAAATCAACACAAAATGTCCAAAATTTATATTTACACAATGAAATTATCGATCGAGTTAGCAAATACAAATATTTAGGCACTTTTATAAATGAAGACAACGATAGCTCAGCAGAAATCAAAATAAGAATAGAAAAAGCCAGATCCATATTCACTAAAATGAAGAGAGTGTTCTGCGGAAGAAATTTGAGCCTTGAAATGAAACTTCGCCTGATGATATGTTACGTACTTTCTGTGCTGTTCTACGGAATGGAGTCATGGACATTGAAAAAGATTGATACCAAAAAATTAGAGGCATTTGAACTGTGGATGTATCGCAGAATCCTGAGAATATCATGGACCGAGAGAGTCACAAATGTCGAGGTCTTGAGAAGAATGAATAAAGAAAAGGAAGTCATATTTACGATCAAAAAACGAAAACTGCAATACTTGGGACACATTACAAGAGGCGAAAGATATGAACTGCTTCGAATAATTATGCAAGGGAAAATAGCAGGAAAAAGGTCCATAGGAAGAAGACGAAACTCCTGGCTAAAGAATCTACGGGAATGGTATAGCTGTAGCAGCAACGAATTGTTTCGGTTAGCAGTTTCGAAAATACGTATAGCCCTGATGATCGCCAACCTTCGGAACGAAGATGGCACTTGAAGAAGATTATGAAGGGAATGTTCAACAAGAAGCAATAATAACTGCAACAAAAAGACGAGTGTCATGCAGCTAAAGAACGCGAAAGCTCCTGTTCCAGAAAATATAAGTAATGAAATACTCACAGAAGTTCCGGATAAATTAATGGAGATTCCTGCATTTATCTTAAATAAGTGCCTCAACGAAGATGAGCCACCACTCAAAGAATGGAATAGAACCATCATATCTGCCATTTAGAAAAAAGAAATCAAGAAAGACAGCAAAAATTACAGGGGCATTACTATAATATCCACAAGAAAACTGAATTCCTGTAGTTGGCTGAATCCATGTGAGTATACCATGAATCACAAAAATCTTTGCTGGTTGGCGGGCATGCAAAGGCGGCATCACTACTTGGACTGCATTTCCCGGAGCACAATGGTCTACGCGATCTTCTGGCCTAGACGTAGACCCGCCGCACGCATCCCGCGATGCCAGGAGACATATGCGTGTAGCATTGCGATTTATTTTGATTTACCTTGTATATGTTAAAAACACCGAAATATATTTTAAATTCGTAATAGTTTTTCGTTATTCGTTATTCATCACTTTATACCAGTGATGAAACTTCAGACCTTGAACTAAACACAGAAAATCGTCTATGAATAGGTCCGGGGTCACCTGGAGAAAAATCGGGATCTCTGTCCGGATCTTAAAATTGTTCATTTGAACTGTTACTACCCGTTATTCAAAAGACTTAAAATACCATAAAACGAGGTCACGGTGGCGTCTTCTACATTTTGCAGGTGCTGCATCCAAGCGGCTAAAATATGAATTATTTATTCCTTGCAAAACGAGGCAGCTCCGGAGCTGTGACTTTTTTGCACTGAATCCAATAAGGAAACACCTGAATATTCATTATATGTATTTCCCTTACGAGTTACCGGAGCTGCCTCGCTTTTGCACCAATCGATAGAGCACCTTTGTGTAAAAATCGTAAAAATATGGAGCTGCCTCCTTTTTGTACCGATGTTTTCAATTGCCATCTGATGAGTTTTAGAAAAACTACATATGACCGGTTTTCCTCAAATACTTCTTAGTGCTGCAGTTAAAAATGTAATTTTTAACTGCTACAAATTCCATAAAAACATAATATTTATTGATTTTCAAAGATACGTTTTATTTTGTAAATGGATGATAAGGTAATAAATTATTTATTATAATTGATAACTTAAAACACATACCTATAAACTACTGTTTTCAACATAGCTAAATCTTCAGTAAATTCTTTCCTCTTTGCTTTTAATATTTCGTTTTCATTAAGAACCTTTTCATTATCAGAATTACATTTGGCTATTTCGTTCCTATATTCTTCACATTTTTTACATATTTTTAACTTCTCTAACTCGATTTTCAATGCGTTGTTTTCATATAATACCTGTTCATAATTTTCTTCTAATTCTTCGATATCTTTTTTAAAGTGCGAATTGGCCAGTTGAAGTAAATTTACTTTTTCTCTAAGCTTGGTTATTTTGTTGACGGAGAGACCTTCTAGTTCATTAAATCTGGAGTTCAATTCTCTATTTTCTTCCAGTAACCGGTAATTTTCTTTAACTAAGTGTCTTCTAGATAATTTTGAACCTGTGTTAGGTTCTACTGTTTCAAGTATAATTTCGGTATGAATTGGATCTTCATCCTTAATAATGGCCTAAAAAACAAGTTGTAGATTTTATTCTAATAAAGCTTGAAGTAAAAATAACATTATGGACCAAAAACCTTCAACATATAAAATAAAAAAACACAGAAAGGTTTAAATGTATTTAAAATTTTATCTAATAAGATCCAAATGTCTTCAAATATACACTATAGAGTCCAATCGTCAGAGACGAAAATGCCATTCTACCTCTAAAAATCATACAAGCTGATTTTTGCTAAAATGTCAATTATTGGAGCCCAAAAAAGATGCAAAAGAGTTTGCTACCCTTATCCTCTGGTTTTTCCCTAAAACCCCCCTTGTAGGGGGAAAACGGAAAACATCGATTGCCCAAGAATCTGTACGCTGTACAAAAAAATGTTTCAAACAAGAAATGTGGCTGAGATAATTTTAAATAGAAATGTTTGTTAACACTTTTTGTGTAGAATAAACTGTTCTCTCATAAACAACGCTTGAAGTGACCGGCGATGTTAAATGTCAGTTACGCGCGCGAAATCAATTTAATTTTAAATAAACTTTGGATAAAACTCGACGGTAAAAATTAGATATCTTTTGAACTAAGTGTCCTATCGACAAAAATTAAAATGAGTTCTAAAGATAAATAGTGCGACTTTTGTATACAGTTTTTGCATTTTCTAACGTTATAAACGTCACATTTTTATTAATTTATATTTAAATAATTATTGTATTTTAATTTCTTTATTAATTTATTAATTAATTTAACTTCAGCTTCTTTTTTACTATTTTTTTTTCAAAAAGTAGTTGGCTTTCTTTCTTTCCTTTCTTTCTTTTCGGTAGAATAAATATTTGCCCTCCCTCTTTCTGTCTGCTAGTAAATATTCTGTTCTATGTTAACAGAAGAGCTAATTCCATCATAGGCATACATCCTATGGCATCTGTGCTATACTTCATTATAATCTTCCACTTACTTTCTGTCAATCACCTTTCGTAGTGGGAATATTCTTTTTTGTCAGTAATTGAAATTTATATTGGAAGGTAGGAATTATTAAAAGCTTCATTTTATGGTCTGCAGAATTTTCTTGGGGTGAGTACTTTCATTGAAATCTATATTCAATAATTCTGACAGCATTTTCAATATTCGTAACCTCACTTCTTTAAAGACACGTTTTCCATTCTATGCATGTAGGAATCTAACAGAATTTAACTAAGTTTAATATTAATTTTATTTCATTTTATCTTTGCCATTTTCTATTTGTTTAATTGTTTTTTTTTTAGCCCTTTTTCTATCCGAATTGTCGAATAAAGGCCTCTCCCATTTCTCGCCATTCATCCCTGTTGTGTGCTAGGCGTTTCCACATTGGTCCTGCGACTCTTTTGATATCGTCGCTCCAGCGCATTTGAGGTCTTCCTCTTGGTCTCTTCGCATCGTACGGTCGCCAGTTTCCGACTTCTTTGTTCCATCTACCATCTTCGAGACGTTCGTTGTGTCCAGCCCATTTCCATTTTAATTTAGCTGCTTGTTTCGCGGCGTCCTTTATTTTTGTTTTGTTCCGGATTGCTTCGTTCGTTTGCCGATCTATTAGTGAGATACCAAGCATCTGTCGTTCCATGGCTCGCTGAGTTTTTCGAATCTTGTCCATGTTCTTTTTTGTGAATGTCCAGGTTTGAGCTCCGTAAGTGAGAACGGGAAGGATACAAGAATCGAACACTTTGGATCGAAGGTTTTGGGGTATCTTTTTGTCTTTCAGTATGTATGAGAGTTTTCCAAATGCGGCCCATCCCATTCTTACTCGTCTGCTTATTTCGGTAGTTTGGTTTTCTTTGTTTACCTTGATATTCTGACCCAGATATATGTATTCTTCTACATGTTCCACTTTTGTTCCTTGGATGGTTATCGTCGGTTGATCATCTTTATTCGACATTAGCTTAGTTTTACTCAGATTCATTTTCAGTCCTTTTTTTATGGATTCCGTATGAAGCTCATCGATCATCGTCTTCAGTTCTTTCCAGCTGTCGGCTATTAGTACTACGTCATCTACATATCTCTGTTTAATTGTAATTTTGGTAAAATAATTGGCAAGAAAATTAACCCCCTTTGATGTTTCTCTAATACAGACTATTTAATATTCTAGTTTATGGGATATTTCTAGAACATTTTATTTGGATTTATTGGAGAATTTATTGAAGATTTTACTAAATATTTTATGAAATATTTCTATATTCCCCTCCCAGGGCATATAAAGTAAAAAATATATAAAGAATAGTAGGAAAATGTATCTTGTCTTTCAGGCACAATACAAAAAATCCAAAACGCTAACTGAATAATTAAATTACCACTTTAAATATGTAGAACACAATAATTATTGTATAAAAACACAATAATAAATACACAATAATTAATAATATTTTTCATTATATTTAGATATAGATACCTAATATTAGGCTTATAAAAAAAGTAGACAGAACGAGTCGTTCTGTTTATTTTTGTCATAAGCTGTCATAAACAGAAGATTGTGTTCCTTTGTATGTGTTAGCAGTAGAAAAGAGACATATCTGTGAGAGAAGAGAGCATTTGACAACAGCTATAAAAAAAAGAAGAAAGGGAAAGATCAATGGAAGGATTGCAAAAAGAGTGGAACAACCAGGAAAATGTTGCCCAGTGGACCAAGATGCTGATCCCGAGCCTAAGGGACTAGGTAGATTGTCTGTTTTAGGGCGTATCTTCATAGGTTCAGAAAGACAGTTCAGAAAGGAATTAAAAGAGCGATGGAGGATCAAGAGGTTTGGAGGAGGAGCAAGCATTGGACCGGGAGGATTGGAGAAGGAGAACGGGAATACGGCGATAGCCGTCTCCAAAATGTATTGTATTTACCAGTTGGATTAATGTCAAACGTCAATAAACTTATTTTAACCTTCAATTGTGGTTTATTTCCATTAAAATAGTAATTACTTACACAAATTTTAGGGACTCAAAATGGAGGTAGCATAAAAAAATTTTAAACCCCCCCCCCTCAGACAAATTCTAGGTGCACCACTTGGCCTACCCACATGCTCTGGAGGACCTAACGGGAGGCCACACATATTTAGAAGCAAGCAGCCCATCGATGCCACAAGTATCATTGAAATTTATTTAATGTAAAGCATTAGACAGGGTTGTTTTTGCTATTTAACACATTCACTGCCAGTGTAAAATTTGAATGGACTCTCGGGTGCCGTTAGCATCTATTTTTAGTATTTTAGCTTCTTTTGTATAATAGTTTTTTAATTGAATAGTATCTAGTTGATAATTGAGGTATAACTATCAAATTATGTTCCAATTCCCCTATAGTAATTGGTTTCCACTCCGTTATTCTAGATTTCTCTTTTCCAGCAGAACTTGAAATTTCTTCAGCATACCTATTTGTTTCATCAACGACAAGTGGAAAAAATGTGTCATCTGTCAAAAGATTAAAATAACTATCGGATTATTGCCTAAAAGTTGAACTAATAATCCACAATTTCCCGTAAAATTGATATTTTCTTTGATCGGAGGTGGATCGTCCCATATATAATTATTTTGAATAGTATATATTAGTTTTTAATATCGGTACCTGTACCTCAGCAGCGATATTAGTATCTTCATGGTTAGTACGCTGTGATTCACAATCCGAATCCGTCAAATCTATTAAATCTTCATCGTCGGCGTACTCGCTTCCACTTGACTCATAATCATCAAAGCTGTCATCATCAGATTCTTCTAGTATTCGTCGTAATTCTTCATCCGTTAAAGGCTTCTTCAATTCGAATTCTGTTCTTCTTTCTTTAACGTCAGACGGACCAGGGTTATTGCCAGAAGCCATAATTAAATACCTTTAATTATTTACAAAACAAAATCCTAACTTTCGAACCGATATGAAATTTGAGACACAATAAACGTTCTCGCAGTACCGATGAAGTCTGATAGCTTTAAAGCAAGTGCCGACTACTTAAAAACATCGTTATCTGCAAATATGTACACGACGCACGTATGGTGTGGTCGGCACAGGGCGTATATAGCCGAGCACGCCATAGTGGCGTGACCGGCAGTGAATGAGTTAAATATTATTTTTTATGTGCTAAATAAATATGATTAATTAAATCATTGTTTTATTTGCTTCCAGCTAAAGGTTCATTGTTTAATTCATAGTTTAAGACAAGACGGATTCACACTTAAGGGACTGAGCTAGGCGAAATAGACGATAAGCTCCCATGGTTGAGGTTTTATTTTTTTAATAGTAATTCAATTCTCTTTGGTAGTCTTATCGTTACAATACTGCACTGTTACGCTGCAAATGATGTAAGTTTCTATAAAGCCGTTAAATAAATAAACGTTGCGCGATCTATGCGCGATCAAACGCGCGCGAAAAACAACAAAACCCCAGAAGAAGACATTGTCTAATACTTAATTAATAAATGCATAAAAAGTGGAAAAATCCCAACATCATGAAACAACACCACCATGATAATCTGCATATGGAGGGAGATCCCACAGTCTTTTCTTCCACGTGTACAAATTAATCATAAATATACTAACAAGATGATTAACAAATTAATATTAAAGTAACATATAATAAAAATGTAATTTTTCAAGAAACCAAAAGAATGGCGGTCTTACGGGGTCTAAGGACACAATATAAATGGAGTATTAGTTTGCTGAAGGTCGGTTCTTATTCATCAAACACCAAAACTAAAAATTTCTACTTTAAATAATAAAAACGATGCATTTTTCAGGAAAACTTCATATAACTTTCTTTATTTTTTTTAAGTCTTTATTTAAAACAGGCAGTTCAGGCTGACTTCTTTCATCTAAAAGCCTTTAGTACGAATCTTGCTCCAAGGGTATCAAACGGACATCAGCGTATAACAAATTTCGAAATAGAAATTTAGGTCGAATAGACCAATAAAAACACATTTTTTATAAAATTATTTGGTTATTAAATTTCTACACATATAGAATGCGTGTATTGTCTCTTAGATAAGAATAATGTATATACTTATTGTATATTTATTATCTTTATAATTCATAAAAACGAACATATACAGTTCTACTTTATTGTTTAATATATGTTTTAGTCATAAAACGTATATTAAAAATGCCATTGAATGTAACTATTGATTAACGACTTCCTAATGCGTAAGATAGAATAAAAGTGTTTAATGTAACACTATAAATGTGTTTGTTTTACTATTACATGGCAAGCAGAAATAAAGAAGCAAGTCTAAAAAATGATACAATAAAAATAAACTGGGAAAAGCATTAGTATAAAATACATAAAAAAACACTTCCATGTTTTCAGCGAGATATAAACCATTTATCTTCGTCAAAATATTCTTCATCATCATCATTCTAGCTTTACAACCATGCGTGGGTCATAGCCTCCTCAAGAATTTCTCTCCAGTCGTTCCTATCCATCGCTTTCTTCTGCGAAGCACGCATTCCCATATTTTTTATGTCTTTATCGATGTTATCAAGGAACCTTGTTCTAGGCATTCCTCTTCTTCTCTGACCAATGAGTCTATTTGGTTCTGATTCTGGTTCATTTTATTCCATCCACATTACATGCCCTAGCCTTTAATATTGTTGTTAATAGGTCGCCATCCTGATTTCTGCATTTTCTGCTTTTTTGTACAATGCTCTGAATTCTTTCTGTCTCTTGAGATTTTCTATATATTTAAGTTCCTTATTTAAATTTAAGTGGTTTCCTTTTTTTCTTTTGTGTATCCCTTTTTCTTTTCTTCTCTTCGCGTGGTAATTCTCTGCAGTTGTTCTAGTTCATCGGGTAAGCATCTTTCTGTAGTCATTATTTGTTTCTTTTGTTACATTCTTGCATTCATCGTCAAACTAATGATTTTTACGGGTAGAAATTTCTGTCCCTATTTCATCTTTCCCTGCTTTTTTAAAGATTTCCTTTATTCTGGTCCAGTAGGAGTCTATATCTGTCTGGCCTTCTTCATTTACATTTTGATTCCTTAGCCTGTTGGTGATGTTTTCCGAGTCTTCTTCTTCGAGTGCCTCTCCTATCGGAGATTGGATATCGTTAGGGCGATTCTAATTTTATTTACTGCTGTTTTGAATAATTCGTTAGTGGTACAGCCAAACCACTCTCTCAAATTTCTCATCCAGGACATTCTTCTACGGTCTGGATTTCTGCCTCCTTGGATTTTTCCTTGCATTATATTTTGTAGGAATGTGTACTTTTGTCCTCTCATCATGTGGCCTAAGTATTCAAGTTTTCTCTTTTTTATATTCAGTATAACTTCTGGATCTTTATTTATTCTGCGTATTACCTCTTCATTTGTAATTTTATCCACCCAACTTATTTTTAGTATACGGCAGTAGCATCACATCTCAAAGCTTTTAAAATTTTTAACATTCCTCTGTTTAAGAGTCCATGCCTCAACACCGTAAAGCAAAGTACTGAATACATACATAGCATTTTAACATTCTAGTTTGTAGCTGAATACTAATATCACGATTACAAAATAATTTTTTTATTTTTATAAAGGTAGACCTGGCAATTTTAATACGTCTTTTTATCTCGTGATTTTGGTCACCTGTTTCATTGATGAGGGTTCCCAAGTATTTGTATTCGCTTACTTTTTCGAGTTGGGTACGGTTTATTGCGATACTAGTGTCATGTATTGTATTCTTATTGAAGGTCATATATTTGGTTTTTTTGACGTTCATCCTTATGCCGTAGTTATTACATATCTCATTCATACTTTCAACTAGATGTTGTAGATCTTCCGCTGTTCTTGCCATTATCACAGTATCGTCAGCATATCGAATGTTATTGATAACTTCTCCATTGACTATTATCCCTTAGTTTGCATGTGAGAGAGCTTCTTAGCATATTTGTTCGCTGTAGATATTAAGCAAGAGCGGTGACAATATACAACCCTGTCGTACTCCTCGACGTATTTCTATTTCGTCCGATGTTTGGTCTTCTATTTTAATATTAGCTCACTGATTCCAGTACAGATTTAATATTATTTGTATATCCCTGATGTCGATGTTCTTACCCTCCAGGATTTCTTTGAGTTTATTGTGGAGTACTTTGTCAAAGGCCTTTTCAAAGTCTATAAAGCAGGCGTGTACCTCTTGGTTAACATCTAGATATCTCTGTGTTAGGACATTTAAGGCAAAGAGAGCTTCTCTTGTACCTAATCCTTTTCTGAATCCCATCTGTGTATATCTAGATATCTCTGTGTTAGGACATTTAAGGCAAAGAGAGCTTCTCTTGTACCTAATCCTTTTCTGAATCCCATCTGTGTATCGTTAATATCGATATCTAGCTTTTGATAGATTCGGTTGTGGTTGACTCTAAGAAATATTTTAAGCAGATGACTCATCAAGGAGATTGTTCGATGATCTGAATATTGTATTGCCTTAGTTTTCTTCGGTATGGTGACAAACGTAGACAGTAACTATTCTTGAGGTATTATACCAGTATTGTATATTGTATTGAATAGATGTAATATTATGGTTACGGATTTATCATTCAAAAGCTTTAAAAGTTCTGTAGGAATTTCATCAGGTCCATTTGCTTTTCCATTTTCAGCGGTTCTTATTACGTATTCTACTTCTTCTTTCAATATTCTGGCCCAGTTGCATTGATTATCTGAGTTAAGTTGTTTTTATCGTCTTCAAATAGATCATTCAGGTATTCTGTCTATCTTTTTATTTTATTCTCTAGATCTACAATAAGATTTCCATCTTTGTCTTTAAGTTTACCTATTTGGCATTTCTTTATGCTTCCTGTTATCTCTTTTACTTTTTTGTGCATATTGAACGCATCGTACTTTTTCTCATAGGTTTCCATTTCTTCACACTGTTCTTTAATCCACGCCTATTTGACTTCTTTTATTCTCTTTTTTATGTGTTTGTTTATTTCTTTGTATTTGTCTAGGTAATTCTTCATCTTTCTTCTCTGTTTCATCAAGTCTAGTATATCTTGTGTCATCCACCCCTTATTCTTTGTTGTTGTTTTTGTAAGATGTTTCTTTCCTGCTGTTTGTATAGCTGTATTTATGTACTTTAATTTTTGGTTAACGTTATTTGTATCGTTAATTTGTTGCTGCACTGAACGAAGGCTTCCATTTATTTATTTCTTCTCCTGTTTCTTGTCGTATATATTTGTTTCTAAGTTTATTTAAATCTAGCGGTCTTCTAATCTTTTTTGGTCTCGCTTATATCACAGTAACTACCAGATTATGATCTGAGTTTTCCGAGTACCGTTCTCTAATTGTCGGATCTCTCAACTTTTGCACATTCCATTTTTTTTTTCTATCCATTTTATTTTCTTTACTGGTAATTGAAATTCTAACCCTCAATGTTGAGATCACTAGGCAATGATCTGAGTCTATGTTTGCGCCTCTATAACTTCTGCAGTTTGTTACGTCTGTTCCATGCACTGAATCTATTAAGATGTGATCAATCTGACTCGTTATTCTTTTATCAGGAGAAGTCCAGGTTACCTTTTGTATGTTCTTGTGTATCAAATAGGTGCTAGCGACTGTCATATTTAGTGCTGCTGCTAAGTTTATCAGTCGTAATCCAATATCTCTCGCTCCAAAATCTAATCAAAAACTCGCTCTCGTTCTATTCTTGCATTAATAAGGTTTTTGTTCTTTGGTTTATAATAAATCCCACTCCATCCATGTGTTGGCTTTTATTGCAGCTATAATATATTATGGAATGGGTTCTCTTGTCGAGAGTGCCAGTTCCCGTCCACCACATTTTCTGCAGTGCTAAAACATCTACTTTGTACGATTAGAAATATCTTTTTTTTTTTTCTAAATAAATTGTAAATATTTAGTAATAATTTAGTAATAAAGTAATATTTGTATTAAATTATTGTTTTAAATTTAAACAAAGCTTTCTACGCGCCGCGCGCCTGTATCTCCGCAACCGCTGAACAAACTTAGTGGAAGACTGTTTTAAAGGCATATTCTAAATCATAGGTCCATGTTTTCAGCGAGATATAAACTATTTATCCTTGTCAAAATAGTTTCACTTGTACGTAAAGGTTTAAAGATTGTAAAGCTTTTTGTAGAATAGCAATTCATTTAGTAGTTTTTAGAAAAAAAAATTCAAAAATCACTAATTAAGGCTTTTTTTTTTCAACAAAAAATTGCAAAGAACTCAAAAAGGAAGAAATTTCGAAAAATTGCCAAGCGAATATCAGTATTGATTTCGAAAAATTGATTCCGAAGCGAAGTTCAGTTATTTTTCGGCCCATTTGAAAAAAAAATACATTTGGACTTGAAAAAATATATAGAATTAAGTAAAAAGAACATAAAACATATTTTGTTTCTAAGAGTCTTTTTCAATCGAATACCAAAAGCAAAATAGAGTAAGTTGACATACAATAGAGACGTGACGAATGTATTGTTTTTACTCCCACATTCACTTCATATTTGCAATAACATTTTATATAATAAACACAAATCGTTTCATAGAATAAAATTACAAAATCTTACTTTTGAAGTAATGTCTTGGTTTTTGCAATATTTACTGGAATGAAAATTTCCAGAAAAAGTTTTTATTTTATTATGGTCATTATTTATTTCCTGAATAGCTCTGTGGACTGGAACATCAATTTTTTTTCTTCTAGGTTTTGGGGGTCCTTCTGACATATTCCTTTGACCTCTAGAACAAGTTACTATTTGGAATAATGGAAGCATATCGATTCACCATTTTACGTTGTGTCACATTAAGACACTATACTGAAACATAAACTTAATTTAGAAGATAAATGAGAGTGTTAACAAATATTTTATAACCGTTTTTTGAAGTTTAAAAAAATTAATACCGGAAAACAGTTTACTGGTGACATTTATGTTAAATAATTTAAATATGTATTAATGAACTCAAACTGGAAATAGGGACAAATATAAGCGTATACAAAATTTGGTGTTTTTTTTGGTGTACAACAGATGAGATTCGACTTGGGTGCATCTGAGGAGGGCCTTGAGACATATCGAGTCTCATAACAGACCGATTGAGAAACCTATAAAACGTGGCTCGAAAGCGAAAGAGAACATTATGGCAACTTCAAAATGCTCAGCAGAATCAGCTCAGACTCCTAAGAGACTTCCTTACTGCACCCGTTAAGAAATACCTGCATAAAATGAGGCTGTTTCATAAAGATTTAAGTTACAAACATTTAGCATGGAACCCGGGACAGTAAATTATATTTGGCATAATTACAAAATACAAGATATTAGGCGGCGAACACTTTTCGGAGGATACTAAGTGGCTTCAATTACATACGGTACATATTCAGCTAGATTTGTATAAGCTGATACAGGGCTCCAGAATGGTGGAACGTTTATCATGAATACCCAGTTGTACAACAACCATAGTACGACCGGTTTTTAATAGATTTTTTAACTGATTTATATTTTTCCTTATAATTTCTTGCAGCTGTTAGTATTTTCCTGATATTCATCGGTGATTATCAAAATTACGGATACTTATCTGATATCTTATTTAGCCTGACCAAAATTAAATATAAATACCTAGGACATGAAATCATGAAAGGGATAACCATAATCGTGAACTGAAGAGACGAATCGCTCTTGAATGGGCAGTACATGGAACACTGAGAAACTTTTAAAAGTAAGCTGCCTACATGTCTAAAAAGAAAACTATTTGATCAATTCGTTCTGCCAGTATTGACATATGGAGCAGAAACATTTACTTTAACAAAAACCTAGGCTACCAAACTGAGAGTCACATAGAGAAGAATGGAGCGATCCATGTTAGAAATAATTTTACGAGACAAAATAAACAACGAAATGATCAGAAGAAGAACCAAGGTGACTGACGCCATCGAAGGATAGCCATACTAAAATGGAGGTTTTAGACGGAGTTAAAAACACGAGGATAAGGCCTATGTTCAGCAGTGGACGTTTGAGGCTGGATAATGATGAGAAGGTTCGATTTCGTACAAAAGTCCTAAGTATATCAGAGCTAAACATAAGGTCTGTCGTGTGTTGGCGGAGAGCTTATATAAAATAGATATTTTAAAGTACCAGGACTTTTATGATAATGAATTAAAGATATACAACAAACCAATTATTGATTTTAACAACGACCGGTAAAGAAGTACAAGACAGCATTTCAAAGAATTTCCCAATAGTTCCCAATATTTATTCTCTGGGATCGAATATCTTTGGAGTTTTGATATAGTCACAATGCTACATTAGTTATTCATCTCATTCTAGACACTGCACTCAATTTCCTTTTAACAGCAAATTTTGTTCGTGTTAATGATAACGCTCAATCTCGCCGAGGATCAATTGTGAATTTAGCTCTAAAGTACCTCAGCGTTATTCTTCGTTGGCAAGTCTGTAAGCCGATCAAACAAGTCTGGGATTGTCTTTAACGACAGTTTAATATAAGTAATCTTCAGATCCGCACTCCTCTTGAAGTCACCGTCCGGCAAGCGGCGACTGAATACTTCCGGGGTAACTTTTCCCTGCCCGTCGTAAAGGGCGACCACTGGGATGGAATAAGAGGCGAAGAACCGTCGTTTCAGGTGTTTGGTTTGCAGAAACCCACACAGCGCTACTCTGTCTACACAAAAACTTGTGGAACACATTTCCCAAAACATACGCAAGGTTTTATATCCTGGAAGATACCTTTCCCTGGACGAGGCTTTGCTACTTTGGCATGGACGATTAATGTTTCACCAGTACATTGTAACGTTATAAACGTCACATCTCTATTAATTTATATTTTAATAATTATTTCATTTTAATTTCTTTATTAATTTATTAATTTCTTTATCTTCAGTTTAATTTTTACTATTTTTTTATTTATAAAAATAGTTGGCGCCCACAAAATGTTTTTTCTTTTCTTCCTCTGTCTTTATTTTTTCTCTCTTTCTGTCCCATAGAATAAATATTCGCCCTCTCACTTTTGTTCGGCAGACTATTCTGTTCCGTGTTGACTGACAAGCTAGTTTCATGATATCTATAGCAACATTCTATGACATCTGTGCTAACTTCATTCAGTCTCCCACTTTCTGTCAAAACAACTTTTCTGTAGTGGGATTATTTTTTGCCTCTTTTTGAAATTTATAAAAGAAGGCAAAAATTATTATAAGACTCATTTTTATGGTCTATAAATTCTCTTGGGGTAAGTACTTTCATTGTGATATTTATTCTATAATTCTGACCACATTTCCAATATTTGTAACCTTACTTTCTTTCGAAAGCACATTTTTTTTCTGATATATGCATTAGGACTCTTTAACAGAATTTAACTAAGTATGTAGTAACATTCATATTTCATTTTATCCTTGCCATACGCTATTTGTTTAAGTGTAATTTTGTAAGATGGTAAGGAAGTTAAACCTTTCTTTTTGATGTGTTTCTAATGTAAGTTGTTCCTTATCCTTTTAGTTTATTGGTTTATTGGACATATCAAAACCTTACTGGTTTATTGGACATATCAAAACGTTATTGGTTTATTGGACATTTTATTGGATTCATTGAATTTATTGGAAATATTGGTTTATCAACAACTGAATTGACCAGATTGAATTGATTGGCCACATTCAATTTTACTAATCAGGACATACAGCCACGTGTGACTGCAGCTCTCTCTCCAGAAGCCACAACTTCTAATTGGAGGACCCAACAGCTAGAACACACAAGCAGCCCATCGAAGCAATAAGTAACACTTATTAACTGTTAAGCTTTGGCAGGGTTAATTATTGTTTTTTTATTCATTTAAATAAATATGTTTGGTTAAAATTTGTCTTATTTGCTATCAACTGAGAACTCAGGTTCAATCCCTAGTTTAAGACAAGACGAACTCACCCTTGAGATACTGAGCTAGGCAAGGTATAGACGATAAGCTCCCATGGTTGATTGAGGTATTATTTTTACAATAGTATTTCAATTCTCTTTGGTAGTCTTATCGTTACAACATTCCAAACCAAAGTGCGAAATACGGAATAAAGTTGTATAAGTTTTTCACGGCTTCGTTCTGGAATGCCTAGTTTATTCTGGAAAGGACACAGTTGACAATAACGTTGGCCATGTACAAGGTGTGGTTACAAAACTAGCAGAACGATATTTTGGAAAAGATCACACATTATATTTAGATAGCTATTACAATAGTGTGCAGCGTGCAAAATTCCTTTATCAAAACAAGACTCACGTAGTAGGGAAAGGGAACCCGAAAGTGGTAGGAAACTAAAAATTACGCAGTGAAAGCATTTTCAGAAAAAAGAAAAATATTATGGTTTTAGTGGAAGGATAAGCGTGATCATGATAACGACGTTGCATTGATCTGTATCTGAGAAAATTACTGATACACTTTGAAAAGAAAAAGAAAAATCAAGTGTGGTAGTCCACTATAATAGAAATATGTTTTTTGTAGACAGAAGTGATAAAATATTCTTATATTGTACGTACTAAACCAAAAACAAATATAAGGTGGTACGGAAAATTATTTTTCCATTTTTTGGATCTGTGCTTATGGAATGCCTATTAGAATAATAAGGTTAAGAACAAAAGCATTATCCATTTACTATTCAGGAAGCTAGTAGTAGCTTCCTACTACCTCACTACCTCAAAATTTCATACAAATCAAGAAAAGGTCAAGCAAAACCCACAACATATTATCCCAAAAAACAAAACAAAAAACCGAAGTAGGTGTCGAATTTGGTCTTCAAAAAATAAAAGAAGTCAGACATTTTTTGTTTGTGAAAACTGTAAAGACAAAAATGGGCAAATGATTGGGCTATGTGTGGATCCTTGTTTTCGAGAATACCATGAAGGCAGCGAAGATAAATTATACTTTTTTTCATATATTCATTTGTTTTTGAGTTGTTTGTGAACATTCTGTTTTTTCCTTTTTAGTGTTTTGTTATTAACTTGTGTTTTTTTTTTATTATATTTTAATTTACGTGAATTTTAAAAATTCTGGTGTCTCATATATGACACCAATGGTCTACTTTGGTAAATACCATTTTAGGTTATAATTAGACCCACGTCTCATATATGGAGTCGGATCAAAAAATTTTGTCAGGAACTAAATATTCATGCCCGGTTTTATATAAATTACAAACAGATGAAGGTTTTTTCAAATATTTGACATAACCTATACATGGTCTATAATGACGAAACTTAAGTAATCTATTGGTAGCGAACGTGTTAAAGACCGTTCAAGAAACAAAATTAACTGCTGTAAAAATAAGAAGAAAACAAGGGTGGATTACAGAAGAAATAGTGAGACTCATAGATAAAAAGAGAGAAGTCAGAAATAAAGATGAAAACAAATACAAGAGGATTGACGCAATATTCAAGCAGAAGATGAGACATGCGAAAACACAATTTCATAGTTCTTATACGACTGAACCAAACAACACATCTGGTCAATATAACAAAGAAACGCAAGCTGTCATACTTCGGTCACATTATGAGACACTCCGAAAAATATGAATTTTTACATCTGATCATTCAGAGAAAGATCCAAAGTAAACGTGGTCCTGAGGAAAAAAAACATCGTGGCTGAAAAATCTAAGAAGAATGGTAAGGAAAATCAACTACATTATTATTTAGAGCTGCTGTCAATAAAGTCACGATAGCGAACATAGTATCCAATGATCGATAACGGTTACGGAACAACAAGCAGAAGAAGGTATGCTTAGGGTAAGGTAAACAGTGTCTTCTGGAGTTCCAAGTAACTTAAACGTCATGTTTTTGTCGATACAAGTCTATTATTAAGCCAGGAAGTTCAATTGATCATACAAAATATATTCAAATTGTATAAGTATTGTTCTAAGTTCCTTTGGTGGCATAAAACATCTCTTATTTAACTCAAAAACTTGTAAAAGGGGCACAAGGAGAATCGGTTGTCAGTAAGTTATCCGAATGAGACCAACGGAAAAAGTTAGGATAAAATTAAGACTCAAAGGATAATGTGGTTTGACTACCTATTACAAATATCTAAAGGAAGTTAGCCCAGAAAGATGTTTCACTGGTGTCTACCAGGTCGAAAGAACCGAGATAAGGGAGATAGGGGAGATTAGGGATACTCATAAGGGAGAGGCATACAGAAAGGAAATGGGAAGACAGAATCTAGCTGTAGATTTACAATACAATTGTTTTATTGTAATATAAAAATTATATAAATAAAATTTATACAACATGGTGGTATTTACTACAAAATCAAGCATTAATAGAAAATGGTATAATGTAGCGAGATAAGAATTTATTGGAATATAAAACTGACCATATTGAGAGTATAGGAATATTCCAAAAAGGTATAAATCTAGTAAACAATTATTCAAGGAGCTAGAGCAAGAAGATTTAAGCATTGTACAAAATAAAATGTTTCTACATGCATTCATATAAATGAGTCATAATGTCATTAACCCACAAACTACTAACACACATTAATACATTTATCTATTCATTTTTCTAAAAAAAATACTGTACTTAAAACAAACATTGCAATCTAGCATCTTTTTAAAGAACAAATATAATTAGTACTTACACGAAAATAATGAAGTAAAGATAATATCATTAAAGTAAAATTGTTTCAACACTTTTAAGTGATGGTGATGACACAACGGTGGTATCTTTGTTAGGGATTTGACACTGTTTTTACATGTAAACAAAACCGTGTTTGATTGTTACGGATCGTCACTATGGCAACCCCGACACGTTTTCAATACGAGGGGACGTTAAGTGTAAAACATTATAGTCACCTCTGATAACTTTAGGGGTTACAAGGCAATATATGGGTATTTGGGTATAATACCTGAGAATAAGAAATAGAGTATACAGATAAAAGGCTAAAAATAAATTGAGGAATTATAAAGAATATCAGGAGTATCTATTAAGTTACGAAAATGACCAATATTACCAACAATGAACAATATTGGTACAGAAGAGTACAGAAATACTTAAGAAGTAAAGAGGAATACTATACTTCATGCATGCTTTTAAAATTTATTATAGCGAGGAAATACGTGCATAACTTGCATGAAAAAATCAATGAGCTTTAACGCGGTATGATTTGGCATAGTTGCCTGGTAAAGCGTTTTTTAAATGTCAAACAGCTGAAATTGCAGTTAAAAGCTTCAAATCACTGGAATTTAGCTCTTTAATAGGAACATATTTTCTGCAAAATATGCAAAACATTGCAGAAAAAAATAAAGCAGCAAAGAACTGCAGTTCTGTTTCTTTAGAAAACTATAGTGAACGCATTGATGCGCCGCTAAAATCGGCAAAACATCTTTAAAAAGACATCGAGTCTCAACCGGGTAGTAGCAAAAAAAAAATATCTTTTTTATTAATCAAGCGATTCGATAGCTAAGTCTGTTGTATTACCAAAATCAACAACAGACATGGTATTACCAAAACTGACAAAAGGCAGGAAGTCGAAGCGAAAACACTAATTATCCTAGCTATTCAAGAAAATATGTAGCAAAAACTGATAAGTTTGTTTCTTCTATCATCTTTACCAGCTATTGAAAAGAAAGCAGCTACCTGAGGCAGAAAGCCTGCTGAATTAAAAATTATAACTTCGTCGCTGTACAAACACGAGTTGGAGATCTCACTGGAAAAAGCAGCTGCAAAAGCTACAGGAAAAGAAAAAGCACAAGGGAAAGTCTTTGCTACTTCTTAATTAGCAAACAAAAAGTCATGAAACAAAACAGAAGAAATCTGAAGGCGATTCAGAAGAAGATAAACCTGACGAAGACGATGAGTTAGAAGAAATAGGTAACATTCCAGAAAAAAAATGACGCAGAGTGCATGTCTTGTGATGGTCGATTTTTAGAAGACAAAGGAGGAGAGCTGTGGATTTGTTGTCTCACGTGCCATGAACAATGTTCTGGCGCAGAACAGGTCAATTATATTTGTGATTTTTGCACATAAATATTATAAACTGTATATTTTTGTTAATAAACGATAACTGTAAAATATTTATTTTTTGTTTAGTTAGGTGACATTCTTCTTCTTGATGTGCCTATCCGTTACGAATGTTTGTGATCATCATGGCAATCTTTATCTTATCTGCAGCAGCGCGGAAAAGCTGCACAGATGTTGTATTAAACCAGATTCTGAGGTTCTTTAACCAAGATATTCTTCTTCTTCCTGGACCTCGTTGTCCAAATATTTTTACTTGCAAGATGGCTTGAAGGAGAGCATAATATCTGTATTCATTTCGTATAATATGTCCGAAGAACTGTAACTTTCGGGATTTGATGGTGGTCAGTACCTCTCGGTTCTTATTCATTCTTCTGAGGACCTCCTCATTTATCACTCGGTCAGTCCACCTGATCTTAAGTATTCTCCGATATAGCTACATCTCAAATGCTTCCAGTTTTCTGCACATATCTTCGTTCAAGGTCCACGATTCAACTCCTTAAAAAAGGAATCCTTTAAGGACAGAGGGGACGTAGCATCGCAGCATTCTTACTTTTGTATCAAGAGAGAGGTTGTGACTCTTGAAGAAGGCTCCCATTCGATTGAAAGTGGATCTAGATTTTCCGATGCGTGCTCTAATCTCCTGGTTGTTGGTCCATTCTTCATTTATTATGGTACCGAGGTAGTTGTAGTGCGTCACTCTTTCTACAGGGGATTGGTTGACGTAGAGTTGACCTTCTGTTATTCTTTTCTTGCTAATTATCATAAGCTTTGTCTTCTTAACGTTTATATTGAGTCCATATTGTTGACTGTAATACTTAATTTTGTTCATAAGAACTTGTAGGTCTTCTAAGTTGTCCGCAAATACTATGGTGTCATCTGCATATCTGATGTTGTTTAGCCGGTAACCATTTAGTAAAATACCTTTTTCAGTTTCGTGCAAAGCTTCGATAAATATTCTTTCAGAGTATAGATTGAAGATTAGAGGAGACAAAATACAGCCTTGCCTCACTAAACGCATGATTTTCACATAGTCAGTGTGTTTACCTTCAACTCTGAGATTTGCTGTCTGATTCCAGTAGAGACTTCTAATTATTTTCAGATCTTGGTTGTTAATTCCCGTTTCTTTTAGTATTTTCATCATCTTAGCGTGCTGTACTCGATCAAACGCTTTCTCGTAATCAACCAGACATGCGTATACGTCACAGTTGCCGACTATGCATCTCTGGAATAAGACTTGTACTGAGAACAAAGCCTCTCTAGTACCAACAGCATTTGTGAACCCGAACAGGTTGGGGGAAATTTGACTTTCACACAGCTTGTAGATTCTCTTATGAATTATCTTTAGGAACAATTTTAGGAGATGACTCATGAGGCTTATAGTACGGTAATCTTCGTATTTTTTGTTTCCTGGTTTTTTTGGAAGTGCAATAAACTCAGATTTTAGCCATTCTGTTAGTATTTTTCCAGAGTTGTATATATTGTTGAATATCTTTGCGATTATTGCTATTGATTCGTTGTCCATTAGTTTGAGTAGTTCTGCTTGTATATTATCAGGGCCTGCCGCTTTGACATCCATTAACTGTGTAAGGTGACATAAGGGCCCTATATTTAGAGCAGCGTAATAGGAGTACTTAAAAGCACAACGTTTTATATTTTTTTGAATATCATTTTTAAACAAATTTTTTGTTTAAAAAACAGAATGCACTGCGTAATGCAATAAGGTTTGTTGAAGGTCTGCACAAAAATCTAAAGAAATTGGTAAAAAATTTAAAGTATTATCCCATAAAACAAAAGTATGGGCCCATATTCAGACCATATCCTCTATGTATGACTGCCAATTTGGTAATAACTGTTGCAATGCTGTTTATGGGAGGTATATATTTAGTTAGACAGCCATGAGTAGTATTAATTGTAGTCACTTGTAGTCTACTGTAGTTTCTGTAGCAATGCTATTAATATCTGTAAATAAAACTTTCAGAATAGCCCTTGTAAGTAAAAGCTGAAAAATCATGTTGATATTTAAGGGATCTAAAGGAATTTCCTTTAACAACGTGGATATTGAATAAACAAGTAGATTTACGTTAGTGACGCACTAGTTTTTAAGAAAACAATCAAAATCCTGTTCGTTTTACTACACGGGACTATTTGTTAAAAAATTTTACTATATATTTAGAATTTAGTACTTTAGTAAACTATTAATTTAATTTAGGACTATTTGAGCATTTCGTTCAGAATATGAAATAAGAAGCAAAATAATTTTTTTTTATTTTCATTGTTTATTTCTAAAAACATAAGTCACTTATGTTTCCATTCCTTTTTTACTGTATCTAGCTAGATATATTTTAAACAAAGAGTTAGCGAAAAACGTGAAATAAGTTATTCGATTTTTTAATTGTTTGGTTCTATAGTATCAATGACATTTCTTTATCGTCATATTACAATTAACAATCACAATTATTAGAATTATTTTAATAATTTTGACAGCATGATTTTATTTTGATTTATAGATTTAAATAAAATAAAATTTGTAGAAACAATTTGATACACAAAAACACTATAACTTACATTAAATAACATTGAGAAGACATCTGTGATTTTTATTAATATCGATTAATATTAATATTAATAACCGGATAATATACTTGTCAGTGCAAGGATAGGAAAATTAAAAAATAAAACTGTCACAGTCTCGATTCCTAAAGTACAATTTAGACCCATGGAGTGTATAATATCAGCTTCAGTGAATCCTAAAAAAGTTCCTTATAAAAGAAGATTTAATTTTAAAAATATGTCAGCTTTTCCTCACACTCTTAAAATTTTTCCTAAAAATACTTCACAACAGAATTAGACGAAAATGCAAAAAAGATCTCGAAGATACCTCAATTTGGTTTTAGAAATGCTATGGGAACCAGGGAGGTACTTTTTGCGCTTTACCTATTTAGCGAAAAATATCGGGATATATGAGAAGGATATTCGTGTCATTAAAAATTTGTATTGGAATCAAACAGCTATCGTAAAAATTGGAAATAACTACACTGATGAAATCTCCATACAACGAGGAGTCAGACAAGGTTGCATTGTGTCGCCAACGTTGTTCAATGTTTACTCGGACCAGTTATTTAAAAAGGCACTTGAGGGACAATCATATGGAATAAAAATCAACGGGAAACTACTTAATGTGATTAGATATGCAGACGATACAGTAATTTTGTCAGATAATATTGAAGGTCTCCAAATTCTGCTTTATCATATTCACGAGGTAGGAGAAGAAATTGGCATTAAAATAAACTCAAACAAAACCAAATTTTTAGTGTTTAGTCGTGACCCACATCCCGATGCAAAGCTTCAATTAAACGGAGTCCAAATTGAGACAGTTCACAAAATGACATATTTAGGAACTGTGATAACGGACCAACTAGATCCAGACATAGAAATAAAACATAGAATAGCAATGACTAAAACTATTTTTATGAAAATGAAGTCATTTCTTTGCAATAATCATCTCAGTTTAGAACCAAGACAAAGAATGGTTAAGTGCTATGTTTGGTCCGTATTTTTGTATAGTACAGAAGTGTGGACGCTAAAAGTATCGATCATGATAAAAAATTGAAGCATTGGAAATGTGGGTTTATAGACGAATGCTAAGGATACCTTGGACAGCAAGAAAAACTAATGAAGAAGTACTAAGGAGCGTCAACAAAGATAGAGAACTGCTAAATACCGTTGAACATCTAAAAATGTCTTATCTGGGACATATAGTAAGGAGAAGTCGATACACAATATTACAACTGATCCTTACAGGCAAAATAGAGGGCCGTAGAGGTGTAAGAAGAAAACGAGTTTCTTGGTTAAAACACATTCGTGAATGGACACAGATATCAAATGCAGGACAATTATTCCATATTGCAGAAGATCGAGAAGCCTTCGCATTGGTGATCGCCAACGTAGGATAATTCTGATATGGCACTCGAAGAAGAAGAAGAAAGTCAGCTTTGTATAGCTTGTAAAAAAGACATCTACAAGACATTTTCCAAGAGGACCAAAAAGCATATGAAACTATCGAGTTTGGTGAAAGCTAATGAATGTCTCTACTGAACTAAAAGATGGAATGACTTGCAGGACGAATTAGACATGCTTGCAAATTGCTAAAAACCTTAACGATTCTACAATCGAACATCATCAATACCGAGGTCCGCGTCTGCTTTGTTTACTTCGTTCAATACAGCGGACGACAGGAACTGTGAATCAACTCTTGTTTTCAACGACTTCAAGAAATCGTCCAAAGCCTGTGCCATTGAAGTTAAACGTGTCGATAGCAATTAAAGTAAATTGTATACTCACGCTTAATCAAGCCATTAAGAGCGATGCTGGGAATATTTATATTCCACTATGCATCAACAATTTACCCATATAAATTACCATAATTCTTGTACTCATTGCGTCGAGTAAGGACGATAAATATACGAAAGTGGTTGCGTTTCGATTTAATTTGAGTCTCTTACCACTCCCTAACACGTGTTTCTGGGTCTACCCGTCATCAGAGAGAGTTTGTAAGAAGCCTGTGTCATTTCAATCGCAGCTACTTCTTCACCTTCAATTCTTAAGACTGCAAATATTCAGGTCATAGGCAAGAGCCAAGCAAGGCAGATTATGCAACAGCGCATGCCCACGCGCTATTTTCATGCAATTCCTGTGCTATAGGAAAAATTCTGTTGCTATCAAAATTCATGTTGCCAGTATAATAAAATTTATAGTTTAGAATAAAACTGAACATTATCACATATTATTGTGTAAGTCTATATTATTTATTGGATGTAATAATTTGTGATTTATATTTTAATATATTTAATGCTGGACTGAAATTTCCAGGTGAAATAAAGTTAATATTTTGGTATATTTTTTTTGTTGGCAATGATGAAAGTGGTATCAAAAATTGCACAGAAATAGCTCTGATGTAAACAGGCTAGACAAGAGATATGCCATGCAAGAAAAACTTACATAGCATGGGACTTGCATTGCCTAGATGTAAAGCTGCTTTTACGTGATTAAAAATGAACAACAACCAAACTTTCGAACATGGATCCTTGAAAAAATCCTTCAGTAACTTTGGGCTGTTCGAAGTTTCCAGAAAATACGCCTTTAATCCATCATAAACTCGTAAAATTGATTGCACTCATGTGAACATTTCCAAAAAGCGAGTTTTCCCATAACCAAGAATTTTCTGGTACTCAACGTTTGCGGTTTCACAAAACTGTTTCAAATGTGTGACACGAACAGTAAAACGATAAAAATGTGAATACATTTTTACCATAATTAATTCCATGTCAAATGGAAGTCACATTGCAAAGTGTTGTGAATAATGTATTAGATGCATCGGTAATTATACTGACGTCTATTGCGTTGGTCATTGCATCAACTAATTGATTTTCGATGTACGGACCAAAGACATTTTTAACAATTTCCTTACATTTAGTACGAGCTGACTGAAATTTGGTCAACCCAAAGCAATTCCGAAATATTTTCGATGAGCAATCAGCTGAGCGAAAGTTTTCATTTTTCTTATTCATATGATACACCTTCCCGAGCTGCTGTCTCTAAATCAATATTGCTCGATGTTGGTGTTGCCTTGAAAAATATAGTCAATTTTTTGCTGCTTGCCGCAGAGCTAATACCTTTTTGGTGTTTTCCACTTTTGATGTGACTCACTACATCTGCTCTACCACTGTGGGCGATCGAAAATTCGGATCCACAAGTATCACATTTTACGTCACTGTTACTTTTTTTTGATAGGAATTCTTCTTGGAATGTTTTATTACAAGTGTAATAGCGTTTTTTCTTTTTACTTTCTTGTTCTGGTTCCATATTAACAATAGAATGGAATAAAAAATGTAAAGTCATTTAAACAATACTTCGGACCTTCGTAGATGATCACTATTCTATTTGAGATTGAGACTTCAAGCTGATTAGTTACATAAAATAAATGTTTACATAAAATCATATTACAACGCAGCAGATTTGATCTTGGTTCAAAGCACGTAACGGTTTGGAAATGAATCATTTATTCTTCAAAAATATAGCGCGAATGAAATCAAAAAGTTTGTTTACCTACTTAGAATGGTTGGCAAAACCGAAAAAAAAAACATTTATAAGCAATCATTACATCGTTGATGATGTCGTTGGCATGATTGATGTGTATACAATACATGAATTTTTATCGTTTTTGAATAATCTTTTCGGAAGAGGATAATTAAAATACAGAAACGAAAAAAAGTGCACAGTTTGAGTTTTCCTATAACATAATACCACTATAAAATGCATGCGTTTTGGATGTGGTATTAGTATTACAGTCTAGAAATTTTCGACTTTTTTTCGTCCCAACAATTCAATTTGATTTGATGAAGCTAAAAGGACGTGACATAGTGGTAGTGGGCGCATATGCACCTTCTGAAGATGCAAAGGACGAGGTAAAGGATACATTTTACGACGAATTGACGGACCTGGTAGAGAGTATTGGAACTAGGAAGGAAGTAATTCTACTAGGTAACTTAAATGCTAGAACCGGAAGAAAAGTAAATAGCAAAGTGGTCGGTCAATTTGGAGAAGAAAAAATAAATAAAAACGGTGAGAGATTAATAAGTTTTAATTACGAGAGTAATTAATAACTTTAATATGAATTTAAAGATAATGAATGGATATTATCAGCACAAGGATATTCATAAATTCACGTGGATTCAGCCAACGAGGAATTTGAAATCAATAATCGATTACTGTATATGCAAAGAAAACTCCACAATAAAGGTTAATAACGTTAGAGTCCATCGAGGAGCAGAATGTGGATCTGATCACCATTTGCTTAAAGCGTCACTACTATTTACATTTAAAGAAAGCCAACGACAAAATGAAAACGAAAGTTCAATGATACTGCAAGACATTTCAACAAAGAGATATAATTTACAAGGTTTTGAAAATGAGTCTACCCAGTTTCTGTATCGAATGAGGTTGAATCTGAAATTGCACGATGTTTGTGACTCCTCACCAATTAATACGTACAACGAAATTATGAAAGCTCTTCACGAAGCTGCAATGGAAGCTATTGGAGAAGAGGATAGCATAAAAAATAGAAATGAATGTTGGAATAAATAAATAGAAGATCTTGAGGGGAAGAACAAGAATATGTATAACAAATGGCTAGCAACAAAGGACCCTTACTATCGACAACAGTACAACAGTTTAAACAAAGAAGTAAAAAAAGAGGTAAATAAAGCCAAAAATGAGATGTGGAATAAAGCCTGCGATAACGTAGAAAATTTTATGGGTACAGCAAGAAAAAGGAGCCTGGAAAACAATTAGAGGTTGGATTAGAATTGGATTAGAACAGATAGAAAAGAATGCAGTAGGTTAACTCTAATAGCCCCATAATTATGGGTCGAATATTATGAACAAATGCTGACAGAAGATCGAACAGAATTCCAGGTTATTGGCTACTAAAAATATGATATTTCCTACCGCGAAGAAACTGAAATAACACCAGAAGAAATTAAAAAACACGCCAACGCTATGAAAAATGGAAAGGCTCCAGGACCGGGGGGAGTACCCATTGAATGATTAAATATGGCCCTGACAAACTATTTCAGCTATTGGCTTATACTTTTAATTTATTCTTGAGAGGAGAAGAGCTACCCCCAGAATGGAAAACTGCATATGTCAGCAATCTATACAAAAATAAAGGCGACAGAAAAGATTGTAAGAACTACCGAGGGCTTAGTGTAACTAACTCAATCTGTAGAGTCTACGGGAAGATAATTAAAAGCTGAATTGAAGATCGCTGGGAAGACGCTGAAGATCAGAGTGGTTTTCGTACTGGTCGTTCTTGTATAGAGAATGTGTTCTGCTCAAAACAAACAATAGAAAAGCGTTTGGAACATAATATGGAGACACACATGGTATTTATTAATCTTCAAAAAGCGTATGACAGTGTCCCATTAGCCAAGCTATGGCAGGTGCTAGAAGACAAGAATATTCCACCGACTTACATTAATGCTGTAAGGAAGTTGTACGATGATATGACGAGTGTAATAAAGATTGGACAAAAAGTGACAAAAAAGATAAAAGTGACCAAAGGACTTCGCCAAGGCTGCTGCATTGCACCTACACTCTTTAATATTTATTTGGAGGGGGTTTTGGATATTTGGAAAAGAAAATGTGAACCTATGGGTGTTAAAATTGGAGACCATACACTATACAGCTAGCATTTTGCTGATGACCAAGTAATACTTGCAGAAGATCAAGATGATATCCACTACATGTTACGAAAAATAGATGAAGAATATACTAAGTGGGGCTTATCAATTAATCCATCAAAAACAGAATACGTAGTAGTGGGAGGTGAAGGAAAGCACTTAGAACTAGGAAGCAAACAAATTCAAAATACTTATAGCTATAAATATCTCGGTGTAAACATTACAAACAATGGTCGGAATACAAAAGAAATAGCTACTAGAATTGGTCAAGGAAATTCAGCAATACGTCAACTAAATAGTATACTTTGGAATAACCACATCAGCCGAAACACAAAAATTAGGATATACAAAATTATCATAGAAAGAGCTTTGGGTAATAAATAAAAATGACGCATCCAAAATAAAAGCAATGGAAATGAATTATTGGAGAAGATGTTGCCAACTCACTAGAAGAGATAGAGTAAGGAATACTGAAATCAGAGAGCGTATGGGCATAGACATTGACGTCCTGGAAACTATAGAATGCAAAAGGCTGAAATGGTATGGCCATGTAGAAAGGATGAATGATCAACGATGGCCAAAGAGAATGTTACAGTGGATCCCCACCAACCGCAGGAAAAAGGGAAGACCAAGAAGATCGTGGAGACAAGAAGTAAAAGGTGCAATGGAAGATAGGGGTCTACAAGTAGATGACTGGAACGATCGCAAGCGTTGGAAGCTAGGTTGCGAGAAACGGCGGCAGCTGTAATAAACTCGTTATATATATACAATTCAATTTGATGTGAATTCTTAGAAGAATAACGTATTTAAAATTTCAAAACAGAATTTTACCAAAAAGTTAAAAATTCGGATGTCCCGGAAGCCTTGTCCGGGACGCCGAGACACGACTTCGTAATTCGGGCCATGTCCCGGATTTTTCGGGCTAGTTGGTCACACTAATCCTTTATATATTTATTAAAATCTAAAAAAACTAAACGTTTACTATGTATAGTATTTACTTCCAGTTACCAATTATCACGAAGTTATATTTTGCGTTTATTATTATCATACTTACGTAGAAGTACTCATAACCATTTTTGATGACTGCTGTTTGTATTAGTACCTAGATAAAACTGATAAAAGGGAACAGGATTGCAGTAGGGTTTATCAAGATTTACCTTTTGCAAATACACTTGTAGTTTTCCAATTTTTTCTAGGGTGGCTCATTGTATTTACAAATCGATATTTTAAACAGAGTAAGGATATCAAAACTGTGTGTTAGTTTATTTTATTACAATAATAAATCTATTTTAATTAAAATACAGTCTGTAAAAGCCAAATGGAATAAATTCATTATTTAGGTTACTGTACATATTTATAAAAAATCCCGAAACACGTCAAATTTAAATTATAACTTGACATTCTTTAACGTAAAAATGCAACCCCTACCTTCAACCTCCTTAGAATGACAGGTACAACCCCCAATTTTTAAAATAGGAAGTATAGGCTTGTGATATATCGTTTGAAAGGTCTTTTCATTCTCCATTCAAAAATGTTGTCGCTTTCAAGTTTCTTAAGATTAATTAAGATAAAATAAATTAAAATCATGTGGTTACTGAAATTCGCTAAAATATAGTCAAAACATATTTCCCGTTTAGGTCTTGATAATGAGAAAGTCAACAAAAACCATAGCAATGTGGTTTTTAGATGGTAATCATTAAATAACTTTTAAGAATTTCCGTGGCAACGTTATTTTAACACGCATTAGTAAATTGTTTTATTTAAGTTGTCAGTATTTTAATTTAAGTAAAAAGTTCGTTCAATTCAATTCTGAAAAATGGTTAGATTAACGGAAATGCATAAAATAACAGTTTTACAAATGATTGGTTACGGAGATAACACCCGAACACAACAGGAAGTAACTCGTCTATCTCATGAGAAATTTCCTAATTTACCGCCAATATCCCAAGGAACAATAAGTAAAATAGAGAAGCAGTTTCGCGAGTTTGGTCATGTAAGGCAGATAAAAAAAGCAGCTGCCAATGCACTGAGTGATGAACTCAAATAAGATCTGTTGCTTGAGTTTCAGGAAAATCCACATACATCGAGTAGACAGGCATCCACTACATTCAATGCTAGCCATACATCGATAGTAAACATATTAAAACAAAATAAATTGCATCCCTATAAGATAATACCTACTCAGGAGCTCATGGAAGACGATTTTGATAGGAGAAATTTTTTTTGTGAGCAAATGATGGACATGTTGGATAACAATATTATCCAATTAGAAGACGTTATGTTTTCTGATGAGTGTACTTTTTCACTTAACGGTCATGCTAATCGGCAAAATTGCCGCTACTGGGCCACGGAAAATCCTCACTGGATGAGAGAAGAACACACTCAATACCCTCAAAATGATGTCATTCCAACGTTGGCAAATTTATATCCTGATCCAGGAAACCCTCAAGTTCCAGCGAATACGATATGGTTTCAGCAGAATGGAGCACCACCACATTACCAACTTAATGTCCGGCAGTACCTCGATACAATATTTCCCAATCGGTAGATAGGGAGGCGAGGATCAATTGAATGGCCAGCGCGATCACCTGATCTTACATTATTAGATTTCTTTTTATGGGGATATGAGAAGAGCCATGTGTACAAAACTAAACCTTTTGATTTAAATGACTTAAAAGAATGAATAACGCTTGCGATTAGGTCGATCACGCCTGTTATGTTAAATAATGTTAGAAGACAGTTTTATTTGATATTGCCAAGACGTTCGCGGTGAACATTTTGAACATCTACTTCATTAACATTCATAGTTCTTTTTCGTGTTCTACATTTTATTACGTTTTGCATTACATTTTAGTTTTTGATTGTATTGTAGCGAATTTCGGTATTAATTAATTTTAATAAACTTGAAAGCGACAACATTTTTGAATGAAGAATGAAAAGACCTTTCAAACGATATATCACAAGCCTATACTTCCTATTTTAAAAATTAGGGGTTGTGCCTGTCATTCTAAGGGGGTTGAAGGTAGGGGTTGCATTTTCACGTTAAAGAATGTCAAGTTATAATTTAAATTTGACGTGTTTCGGGATTTTTTATAAATATGTACAGTAACCTAAATAATGAATTTATTCCATTTGACTTTTACACACTGTATATAGAAATCTTTTATCATTTCCAATGTTTTACAATTTTATATCCTAATATCAATGCTTTTCATAGCTTCATAGTAATCAAGCTTTCGAAAATTTTATTTCCTTTCTTAAGACAATCTAAAAATGAAAAATTACATTTAGATAGAACATAGATAATATAAAACAAAAAAAACTGACTGCTTGTAGTTAATAATTAATACAATAACTTCGATAAACAAATACAAAACAAACAAAAATAAATTAAACAAATTACAATTCATGTTTATCGAAATTATTGTACTAATTATTAACCGCGAGCAGAAAGTTTTTTTTATATTAGTTTTATTTAAATGTAACCTTATATATAATAATTTCCGAAAGGTTGTCTAAGACAATAATAAAAACAGTTTATATAATTGACCTTCTTCTTTGAGTACCCTCTCCGATTATTGAATATTGGCGATCATATTGGCAATAATAACTTTGTTTACAGCGGCTCTAAATACATTAGCGGTAGTCTCTTGATACCATTCTCTGAGCCAGGACGTTCTTCTTCGGCTTGGGCCTCTGCTTCCGGCGATATTATGAGGTGTAGAAGGTTATACCTCTCTGGATGTCTCATTCAAAAGAATGTGGATAGTCGAGATATACGGATTATTGTCAATCTGTACTGAAATCAAAAAGCAAAGGTTAGAATCGAAAATGTCGAAACAGAAACAATATAAATCAAAAGAGGTGTTAGACAGGATTGCGTGCTGTCCCCATTGTTATTCAATCTGTACAGCGAAGCTATTTTTAAGGAAGCAATATCAGAGGAACAACAGGGTATATCAATAAACGGAACAATCTTAAACAACATAAGATTCGCAGACGACACCTCTGTTTTTGCACACAGTCTAGAAGCATTGCAACGCTTAGTAAATAGATTACATCAAGTTTGTATCAAATATGGACTACAAATGAACGTTAAGAAAACCAAGTTCATGATTATTTCTAAGCAACATACGGTAGGAAGGCTAGATATCGAAGGAAAACAAGTAGAAAGAGTAAATAACTACAAATATCTGGGAACCTGGGTAAATGAAAACAATGACCAAGGTAGAGAAATAAGGACACCATTGAAATTGCAAGACAAGCATTTATAAAAATGAAAACAATGTTTCTCAATCGAGACCTTCCTCTGGATCTAAGAATAAGAGCCTTAAAATGCTACGTGTTCTCGACTTTGTTGTATGGAATGGAAAGCTGGACACTAAAAGTGGATAACATAAAGAAGTTGGAATCATTTGAGATGCGGTGCTATAGAAGGATTTTGAAAATACCATGGACTCAACGAGTTACAAATGCAGAAGTGTTAAGAAGGCTACAAAAGGATTGCGAGGTCATAAAGTACATCAAAACAAGAAAACTGGAATATTTAGGCCACATTACCAGAGGTGCGAAATATGAGATATTAAGGATCATAATGCAAGGTAAAATCAAGGGTAAAAGATCCATAGGAAGACGAAGAATTTCCTGGCTGAGATACCTAAGAGAGTGGTATAGTTGCAGCTCAGTAGATCTTTTCAGAGCAGCCGCCAATAAGGTACGGATAGCTGTGATGATAGCCAACCTCCGATAGGAGAAGGAACTACAAGAAGAAGAAGAAGGATGTCCCATTTCTTCTTCTTCTTCAGGTACCATCTCCGCTACGGAGGTTGGCAATCATCATAGCTATTTTAATTTTTGAGGCAGTAGCTCTAAAAAGTTGTTTTGAGCTGCATCCAAACCATTCTCTCAGGTTCTTGAGCCATGAAATTCGTCTTCTTTCGATGCTTTTTCTGCCATCCATCTTTCCTTGCATTATGAGTCGCAGGATGCCATACTAGTCGCCCCGCATCACATGTCCGAGATACTGTAGCTTTCTTTCTTTAATTGTTAGTTCAACTTCCTTCTCCTTACCTATTCTTCTCAGTACTTCATTGTTCGTAACTCTATCTACCCAGGAAATCCTCATAATTCTTCTATAGGTCCACATTTCAAAGGCGTTAAGTCGTCTCATTGTGTCTAGATTTAACGGCCATGATTCCAATCCATGGTATAGTACACTGTATACGTAACATTTTGTTAGGCGTACTTTAAGAGCTAATGTTAAATCTTTGCCACATAGGACCTTTTTCATTTTCATAAAATTAGAACGTGCTTTTTCGATTCTGACTTTGATTTCTGCAGTGTAGTCATTATTTTCTGTTATAAGTGTTCCTAGGTAAGTGTACTTTTTACTCTTTCGATCTGCTGGCCTTCTACTGTCAAGATTTCGTTAGTACAGTATACTCCCTCTATAACGAACACGGTTATTACGAGTTTTCGCTTATAACGAGGAACATTAGATGTAACGTGAAATTTCTATTGACCTATAACCCTCTATAGCGAGGCAAATTTGCTTATAACGAGAGAAAATAAGATTGAAAAACGTGTTTTTTTACGTTTTGGGCCCGACCGTAGCTATAAATAAATACCCTTTTTAACTGCCGTCCGCAATAAACTTCTTACAATTTATGATTCTTAGTCGGAAATATACAATTTATGATTCACAAGTGTCATTGTAGGGGCTTGACCATTCACACCTAATAATATAGGTCCTAATAGACGAGATGTGGAAAGTGTTTTAAAGGTTGTCAGAAACTTTATCCAAAGAAAAAACGCAAATGAAGAAGCATAAAACTGTTTCACATCTTTAGAAAATATGATAAATAGAATACTGGACAATTTAAAGCAGTTAAAAATGACAGACTTCTTCCAATTGCAGACGCAGTAGTTTATGTTATTCTTAAAAATACGCTTTATACAACTTTACAGAATACAGATTTTTTGTTTTAACGTATTTCATTGACAATAAAAGTAAACAACTTTTTTTCAAAAACGCCATTCAAACAATATTTATTACCATCTTATATTGCTCCGAATGGCTTCACTATAGAAAGTTAATGTTTTAGAAAACTACATATTCATATGTATGCACAGTATTATTGTTGTTGGATATAACGAGATACGCTTATAACGAGGTAATTAGTCTGCCATTTCAGTTCTCGTTATAGAGGAAGTCTACTGTATTATGGTTGTTTTTACAAATTTTCATAAACTTCGTCTTTTTGATATTGAGCGAGAGTCCGTACTCCCTACTACACATTACTATTTTACTTATGAGTTTTTCCAGGTCTTGTAAACTATCGGCTATTATTACTGTATCATCTGCATATCTGATGTTGTTAACTAAGACTTCATTTACTCTTATGCCGACTGTTTCATCTTCCAGAGTTTCTCGAATTACCTCTTCAGAATAAGCGTTAAATAATAGAGGTGATAGTATGCAGCCTTGCCTGACTCCTCTCTTTATTTCCATTTATTTCCATTTCCATTTCCATTTCTCATTAAATGACCGAAATATTGTAACTTTCGAATTTTTATCGTTTTTGTTATTTCTGAGCTCTTTTTCATTCGATGTATAACTATTTCATTTATTATTCAATCAACCCAACTTATCCGCAATAGTCGTCGATAAATCCACATCTCAAAGGCCTCCAATTTTTTCATTAATGTCTCTGTAAGGATCCAGCTCTCCATAATATACAGCAATGTGAAGAATATGTAGCAGCGTATTAAGCTGATTTTAAGGTTTAACGTAATATCCCTATTAATTAGAATTTTCTTTAATTTATAGAAGGTGGCTCTGGCTTTTTCTTCAATGCGTATTCTTATTTCTTTATTTATATCTGTTATCGTTAAGGTTTGCGCCCTCATAGGTAATATTGTGGACTCTTTCTAACTCTATTCCATACGCTCAGATGTTCGTTTTGCTGACAACCATAAGTTTTGTCTTAGAAGTATTAAGTTTTAGCCCATATTCATCACATGCTTCGGTTACCCTGTTTATAAGTAGTTGCAGGTCTTTTTCATTGGAGGCAATAAGTACTGTGTCGTCTGCATATCTGAGATAGTTGACATTAATTCCGTTGATTTTAATGCCTGTATATTGAACTAAGGATTCTTTAAAAATAAATTCGGAGTAGATATTAAAAAGTAGAGGTGATAGAATACATCATTGCCTCACTCTACGTCGTATTTCCACTGTTTCCATTGTGTTGTGTCCAAATATATATATATATATATATATATATATATATATATATATATATATATGTATATATATATATATATATATATATATATATATATATATATATATATAATAAAGTTTTATTTTGGGGTTGCAGTCATTAATAGGGCAGGAAAGTGAAACTCTTTGTTCTTTATCTAGCTTTCGCAAAATTTATTTGCTTCTTCAGGATATGCTAAAATATGGTATCAGTAAATACAATGAAATTAAAATTAAATAGCATTGTATAAAACTAGTATAAAAACTTACAACATGAGGTTAATCCATTAAATTTTCAAATTTACAAAACATTAAAACTTAACTTATTAAAATTATCTAGTTATGTAAGTACAATATTTTAATTTTATTTAATTTTGTACAAATTCATTATGACATTGATTATGTTGATGTTTGATTTATGTCAGAAAGACACTCGTTTCTGTTTATTATATTTTTTGTTGTTGATAACTTGCTCTTGATTGTTATTATGGTTACGTATAAAGTGGCGCCAAATATGAATATTTAAATTTTTTGAAATTATAATATTTATAGTCAGAAAATCTAATATTAGAAAATTATAGTATTAATTTTCGTAAGACAGAATGTAATTATAGATATTGCTTAGTTTATCAATATCAGTTTTTTTATTAACGCATTGATATTTATTTATGCATACCATTTCTAAGAATTCTCTTTTATTTAATTGGTTTTCACGTCTTAATATATTAGTTTCATTGAAATTAAATGAATGATTTTTATTAATTGCACGATCTATTAATGCACACGTATTTTTATTATTTCTAAGGTTACTTTTATGTGATGTTAGTCTGCCTATTAGATTTCTAGATGTGTGTCCGATGTATGACTTATCACAATTTTCGCATGGTATTATATTAACTACATTTGAGCTTTCCATAATGCTAATAGGTGATTTAGTTTTTGTATACAATGATGCTAATGTTTTAACATTTTTAGTTGCAATTTTAATATCAGAATAGTTAGCAAAGACTTTAGTTAGTTTGGGTGTTAATGTTGGTATGTAAGGTAGTGATGTGAAAGTAAATTGAGATTGCACGATTTGTTGATTTGGTTTTCTTGTTTGATTCATGTCAATCATTCTATTATCAGGATTGTTAAATAAAAATTTGTTAATTATTTTAATTGGGTATGAATTCTCTAATAAAATGTCTTTAAGTTCTAATAACCCTTTGTTGATGTTATTGATGTGTGATAATTTGACTATTCTGTTTTTTAAAGCAAATATCAAATTTATTTTCATATGAGGTGGATGTTGTGAATGATAATTAATAAATCTGTTACTAAATATAGGTTTTCTGTACCATTCAGTGCTTAATACATTTTGTGCATTACGTTTGATTTTTATTTCAAGATATGGGATGCTATTTTCTATCTCTTTTTCACATGTAAATTGTAAATGTTCACTATAATTATTAAAAGTTTCATTTATTTTGTCTGCAGGTAAAGCAAGTATTAAGTCATCCACAAATCGTTTGATAAATGGGATATGAAAAGGCAATGTATTTAAAGAATCTCTTATTAAATCGTCTAGTACATAATTATATAATATACACGATATTCTTGAGCCCATACCACACCTATGGGCTCTTATATACTTATATATATATATATATATATATATATATATATATATATATATATATATATATATATATATATATATATATATGTATATAAGTATATATATATATATATATATAAGTATATATATATATAAGTATATATATATATATATATATATATATATATATATATATATATATATATATATATATATATATACATATAATTTTGTAGTGAGTTAGCAGGTATGCGGTCTGTTGTATATTTGTAAATAAAACTCCTTTTTTATTTACGTCTCTATATTTCGCTAATTGTTTGTTAGCTTCATCAGGAGAAAAGAATTAAGAGTATTTTTAAACAGTTCCATGTTTAATACAGTACTGTTTGGTACAAGAGTTGTAAAAGCCAATGATGATGATGATGATGATTGTCATTATTGTCATTATCAATTGTTATTTATGTGTACAAGAATACATATTTCTTCTGTCATATCTACGTTAAGTACATTGTGTTAGTTTTGGTAGAGCTTTTGTTACTTTCGTTCAAAATGCCACATCAGTTTTGGACCACAGAATATGCAGACATAATATTTGTTTACGGATTCTGTAATGGGAATGGTAGGGCTGCTAGTAGAGAATATCGCAGGAGATTTCCTAATCGTCGAACTCCTAGTCATACAACATTTGGGTCAGTTTTTAATTATTTGCGAGAAAATGGCACTTTTCCTAGTGGAACAACAGAGCGACATGTAGATGAAGCGCAGGAAGATGACATTATGGACGCCGTTACTATGAACCCTACAATAAGCACTAGACAAGTAAGTTGAGAACTCAATGTTACTCAATCAAAAGTAAGTAGAGTCTTACAAAAAAATAATCTATACCCATATCACATTCAAATGGTTCAGCGACTACATGCTGGAAATGAGATCGATAGGTTGGAATTTTGTAGATGGATTAACAATAATCGACCAACGCTATACAGGACACTATTTACAGATGAAGCCCAATTTACCAGAGACGGGATAAATAATTCACGAAATTCACATGTGTGGGCAGAAGAAAATCGCCATGCTATTCGAGAACGTCGTTCTCAGTTAAGGTTTTCGGTTAACGTGTGGATTGGTGTCATAAATAACCAATTAGTAGGTCCTCACTTTTTTGATGGTCCTTTAACAGGGCAGGTCTATTTGAACTTTCTACAAAATATTTTGCCGAATTTGCTTGCCAACGCGAACGTTGCTATCCGAGGGATGTATTTTCAGCATGATGGGGCACCCCCACACTTTTTACTGGCAGTGAGACAACATCTCAATAATGTTTATGGCAACAGGTGGATAGGACGTGCAGGTCCTATTTCGTTGCCTTCAAGATCCTCTGATTTCAATCCCGTTGATTACCATATTTGGGGACGATTGAAGCAACTAGTTTACGCAGTGAATATTAATAACCGACAACAATTAATTGATAGAATTATACATTGTTGTAATACTATTAGAAACGATCCCCAGAGTATCCGTAATTCAATACGTCAATTAACAATTCGGCAACAAAAATGTGTACAGGCTGCAGGGTTCCATTTCGAAAATCTATTTTGAATTATTTTTATTTTGTTACCATTATTGTATCTTTTCCAGTTCTAATTTATGGGTTTATCATAACTATGTACATATTTTTAGTTTTTTTTTAAATTGTTCTTCGTTATTGTTAGTAGTTACTGTTTTTTGTTGTGCAGTGACTCAGTTTATCATTTCAATTAAAATGTGAAATTTGTAACATTTGTTTAAATTAATTACCTTATAATTTGATACTTCATTATGGTTGTTCTATTTTTGGTAAGATTTGATCGTTCACTAAAAATTTAATAAAAGTGCGACAACATTGTCGCATATGTCGTTTTCATTGGCTATTTATGTTGTTTGAAAATCACTTATTGCATTTTAAAAAAAATATATACAGGGTGTAATATTTAATACGAATCCCTAAATTAATTTTTCCAAAGCCAGTCCTGGAATTTTTTAGTTTAGCTAATAGCAGTCGAATGCTTGATAGTAGTGTACTGTATCATGCAAAAATTTAAAAAATCAAATGAGCCGTATAAACACTACAGTAAAATGAAATAAATGGTCAATTACACAAATCACCCTGTTAATTAATAAAGAAGAGGAGTTGACATTTTTTAGTGGCCACATGATATGCTCCCTGACGGACTCTACATATGGTAGAAGTATGTAAAGTTCCTCATGACTCACCCTGTATGTATTTACTTCGACCCATACCATTATACCTACACCACCAAACTGTATTCTAGGAGTTAAGTGACATTGGGCAAAGCGTTCTCCTGGTCTTCTCCCATACTCTTTGGCGGCCATCAAGTAAATATCTCGTGAAACGAGATTCGTCTTCGTTTCTCCAATCTTTATATTCCAATCTGAATTCCAAGCTTGACTTCGATGAGCTGCGTCCAATAAAGGGTCTGTAGCAGGTACTATAAGATGATAAATTCTGTTCACTTAAACTTCTACGTCCGGTGTCAGGTGCAACTACCAGTCTCCTAGGCAAAGCTGGAAGCACTTAAAGTCTAATAAACCGATCTTCAAAAGTGTTTGTTGACCTTAGTCTTTCCTGTAGTTTCCTTGCTCATTTTCTTGGTCTTCTTGAGTAAGAAACAGCTTCTTGAAATCTTTAGAAAAAATCGTATATTGTGATTCGCGGAAATCTAAGCATATCTGCGATATATCGAATAGAACGCCCATCATTATGAAGAGCAAGTGCTTTCGCTACTTGATTTGGCCTCATTACAAATTATTGTTTGGCATTGAAAACACTTTTCTTTCTCGAAAAAAGCAGCCAACATTCACCAAAAAGGAATACAATCAATTTAATAAGCATTATTTTATCGAGGGCATCTTAACAAGAACTTTCTTTTAAGTCACAAAAAATAAATGTTTTTAATTGTTTAAAATAACAAACTTATGGATAAAATCAACTTATATTTTGATAAATATATTTAAATATTATCAGGGCAATTTAACAACACTAAAAGGAGAAAACTATAGAATTTCAAGTGTCCGGTTATTTTTAACCGGACACTTGAAATAACACCAAAATAACCGCTGTTATTTTGGCCTGGGCCCTCAACTATAACTTTGAACTCTCTAGACTTTTTGGTGATGCAGATATTGTGAAGACCATCAAAATAAACCGCCTAAGGTGGGTGGGCCACGTTATGCGGATGTATGAGAGTGATCCCACTAAAATAACTATGCTAAACAGGCCGGTCGGAAGAAAAAGAAGGGGGCGACGTAAACTCAGATATCTGGACGATGTACAGGAAGATCTGAGGGAGATTGGAGTGAGGGGCTGGAGAAGACAGACACTCGATAGGGAAGGATGGAAGAATGTTTTGAAGCAGGCCAGGGCTCACGAAGGGCTGTAGCTCCAACTGATGATGGTTATTTTTGAAGGTCAGTGTATATATATATATATATATATATATATATATATATATATATATATGCATATAAATATATATATATATATATATATATATAATATAATCTATATATTTCTTAAACTATAAAGCCTGACCTTATACTACCCCACTTATTATTATATAGTAAAATTTATTGTTTTTTACCTTTCATAATATATAGTGCAATTAACGGAAAATTATTTTAAAAACCGTCTCACGTAAAATTAAACACATTATTATAAATTAGCGACCATGGGTAAGTAATATCAACTACTTATGTTATGTATATTTACAGCCAAACTTTACAAAGGCTTTTTTGTTGTTATTCTGATACAAAAAAATAAACTCCGAAACACAATGAAACTAAAACACTTGCCTATCTTATCTTTCTAATAATGTTTTTTGGATAAACTTTTTTGTTCTCTAACATTTGCTTCTTAATAGCAATTTTTTTTTTATTTTAATTATAACATCATCAACCACTTTGGGTTATTAGCTGTACTATAGTTATATTCGTACATAGTAGTTTATTAGATAGATACTTAAATCTAAATCAGTATTTTTGATTAATTGCTAGGTTTACAATAAGGTCAGAATGTCATATTTTACAATAATTGTAATTAGGGTTTACAAAACATTAATATTTACAATTTGTTTAAAACATTAGTATCTTTCAGATAGTTAAACATATTTGTAAATTTACAATGTGCTCCTAAGACTGCTTTTATATTGTTAGGTAGTGAGTGTTTTCCTGATGTCCTGATATATTTAGGACACTCTATTATGATAGATATGCTCTACATTAATGTCGCAGTTACATAAGTGACAAATAGGGCGATTTGATTTGGAGATTAGGTAGCTGTGAGTTAGTCTGCTATGACCTATGCGTAAACGGGTTAGCTTAACAAACAGCTGGCGATTTAAATTTATATCGCACCAAGATTCGGTTAAGGGCTTTACGATGTGTACAGTCGATTGTGAAAGATTCCATTCGTTTTTCCATTTATTTGGAAAAAGAATGGAATGGAATGGAAGAATGGAAAAAAGAAGAAACACTGTGTATTGCTTCCCTGGCATGAAAATCTGCTTGTTCGTTTCCTTGACGTCCAATATGTGATGGAACCCGTATAAAGCGTACTTGCTGCCTCGCGTTGTTTAGCAAATGTAATTGTTCTTTTATTAAAATACCTATGGGATTACTTGTATATAACTGTTCTATCGTATGTAATGATTGTAATGCACTAAGAGAGTCGGTAATTATGACAAAATTTGGAATTTTTTGGGTACGTATATAAATAAGGGCTTGCAGAATTGAGTATAGTTCTCCAGAGTAAATACTGCAACTGGAAGATAATTTAAACTGTATTACAATGTTCGGAGTTATAACTGCTGATCCCACACCATCAATAGTTTTGGATGAATCTGTATAGATATGACAATTATCTGGGAAAGAAGCAAATATGTTGTAAAATGATTGAATAATTGTTGCATGGAGGGTCTTAAGCTTATTGTTTTTAGAAAGAGTTAGATTACTAATTGCAGGAGGAAAGGTCCAGAGGGGAGGTGTGACTATATTTGTCTAATCAAAAAATTTTGGGAATTTAATATTATGGAGAGAGAGATATCTTCTGAGTAATTACTATTTAAATGGGAATAAGCCACAATTAAAGGTTAAAATACGTTTATTGACATTTCAATTTCCAATTCGGAAATCGTTCTCAAAATACAAACATTAGTAAATTAAACAAATTTTGTTTTTTGTTACTTAGTGAAAAATTCTTCTAATAATTTAATTTTATCTGACTCATCTATATTGACAATTCAGACATACCTTATACATTTTAAAGTAGACGACTTTAAAATGATAATAAATGTAATTCGTCTTTAAAAAGACAAATACATGCCACGATGACAGTAAAATTCTCCTGATTCCATAGTAAATTATGAGGGAAAAACCAGGAAAAAAAAACCTCATAATACTATCCCGACATGGTAAGTATTTGATCGTGCATTTAGTTTACCTTCAATAAACACCAAATTCCGATTTTATATGTTTGTTATTTAAAAATCATAAATGATGTATTCTCCATATATTACTGACTTACCAATACTGGTATTTTCCTTTTAATAACTTCCTCTTTCAATATGGGTAACCAGATCCTACTACATTCTGCCGAGGAATTCGCGACACAATTGGTCTCATTTAGCATAATTAGAGCCGCTTCTTTGATTTTTCTCTTTTTACTATCCGTTTCTTTTAGGACTATATTTGAATCATTCCATTGAACCCTATGTTCATTATCCCATGCGTGTTTACATATTTGAGATCTATCAAATTCTCTATTTTTAATATAGGATTGATGTTCACTTATTCTAACATTTAATGGTCTTGATGTTTCACCTAAATAAAACTGATTGCATTCACAAGGTATTTTATAAATGCAATTCTTTGTCCTTTCTTGTTCATTGTTAGGTTTGGTTTTGGACAAAATAGATCTCAACGTGTTTGTTGTTTTGAATGTTGTTGAAATGTTGAATTTATTTCCTATCCTTTTAAGCTTTTCCGATAACCCTTTTATGTATGGTATTGTTATTTTCCTTGTATTATTCCTTGCATATGCTGTAGGATCTCGTTCTAAGTTGTTTTGTTCTATTCGATCGATTGTTGAAAATTCCTTATTTATAAACGATAAAGGATAATCATTTTTTAATAAAACAGATGTTAACAAATGTTTTTCCTCCAAGAACGAATTTTCGTTAGAACAATTTATTTTGGCTGTATCGTATAAGGATTTAATAATTCCCTTTTTAATATTAATATTGTGATTTGATTTGAAATTTAAATATCTGTTGGTGTGTGATGGTTTTCTATACACCTGAGTTTCGTATTCAGTATCGTTCTTAGAGATTAAAACATCCAGAAAAGGTAATGTGTTATTAGATTCCTTTTCCATGGTAAATGTTATTGTCTCTTCTTTATCGTATATATCATTTAGGAATGTGTCCAACAACTCTGATCCATGAGGCCATATTGAGAATACATAATATACATATCTCCACCATACTGAGGGTTTTAAATTTTGTTTAGAAATAATATTTGTTTCAAAATCTCCCATAAATATATCGGCTAATAATGGAGATAAACTAGAGCCCATTGCTAGTCCAAAACTTTGTTTATAGAATTCATTATTTAGTTGAAAGTATGTATTATCAGTACATAATGTTATTAACTCCATTATAGCTGATATATTTAGTCTTGTTCTAGTTGCCAATGTATCATCACTTTCTAATTTTGTCTTGACTATATTTAAAGTCTTATCTAATGGCACATTCGTGAATAAACTATTTAGGTCAAAACTTGCTAAAGTATTATTTGAATTAAATTCAATATTTGATAATTTATTTAAAAAATGTTGTGTATTTTTTATAAATGTGTCATTTTTATTTGCAATTGGTTTTAAAATATTTAATAAAAGTTTTGATAGTTCACTACAAGGAGAATTCATGGTACTACAAATGGGTCTAAGTGGTATATTCGTTTTATGAATTTTCGGTACTCCATAAAAATGAGGGGTCTTACTGTAATGAGGTGTAATTAATCTTCTCTGATAACTGGGTAAACAATCTTTAAACTTGAATAAAGTTCTATATATTTTGTTTTCCAAAGGCTTTGTTGGATCCTTTGTTAATTTTGTATAAGGTCCGTTTATTATTCTAGTCCGTTCTAACGAAAATTCGTTCTTGGAGGAAAAACATTTGTTAACATCTGTTTTATTAAAAAATGATTATCCTTTATCGTTTATAAATAAGGAATTTTCAACAATCGATCGAATAGAATAAAACAACTTAGAACGAGATCCTACAGCATATGCAAGGAATAATACAAGGAAAATAACAATACCATACATAAAAGGATTTTTGGAAAAGCTTAAAAGGATAAGAAATAAATTTAACATTTCAACAACATTCAAAACAACAAACACGTTGAGATCTATTTTGTCCAAAACCAAACCTAACAATGAACAAGAAAGGACAAATAATTGCATTTATAAAATACCTTGTGAATGCGATCAGTTTTATTTAGGTGAAACATCAAGACCATTAAATGTTAGAATAAGTGAACATCAATCCTATATTAAAAATAGAGAATTTAATAGATCTCAAATATGTAAACACGCATGGGATAATGAACATAGGGTTCAATGTAATGATTCAAATATAGTCCTAAAAGAAAAGGATGGTAAAAAGAGAAAAATCAAAGAAGCGGCTCTAATTATGCTAAATGAGACCAATTGTGTCGCGAATTCCTCGGCAGAATGTAGTAGGATCTGGTTACCCATATTGAAAGAGGAAGTTATTAAAAGGAAAATACCAGTATTGGTAAGTCAGTAACATATGGAGAATACATCATTTATGTTTTTTAAATAACAAACATATAAAATCGGAATTTGGTGTTTATTGAAGGTAAACTAAATGCACGATCAAATACTTACCATGTCGGGATAGTATTATGAGGTTTTTTTTTCCTGTTTTTCCCTCATAATTTACTATGGAATCACTAACAGGAGAATTTTACTGTCATCATGACATGTATTTGTCTTTTTAAAGACGAATTACATGTTATGATCTTTTCTGACGGATATTCTCAAGTTAAAGTTGATTTCATGTAATCGAATGAACTATCTTATAAGTAAAGTCGTCCCAGGAACGCAACTCAACAATATTGGCAATATCATTTTAAAGTCGTCTACTTTAAAATGTATAAGGTATGTCTGAATTGTCAATATAGATGAGTCAGATAAAATTAAATTATTGGAAGAATTTTTCACTAAGTAACAAAAAACAAAATTTGTTTAATTTACTAATGTTTGTATTTTGAGAACGATTTCCGAAGTGGAAATTGAAACGTCAATAAACGTATTTTAACCTTTAATTGTGGCTTATTCCCATTTAAATAGTAATTAATTTAAAATGCCACAAGAAAATAGCTTCAGAACAATATCTTCTGATTCTCTCGTAAAATGGAGGGTTCTCATTTATATAAGTTTTTTTGAAACGTTTAGCAATAGTATGATGGAAACTGGGGTGCGATTTTATCGCACATATGGATGATGCGTATGTACATTATTCTAAACATTATTCTCTTTAAAGGTGGTTCCCCGTTTAAACATTGTAGACTTTTAATGGGGCTAGTACACAATGCTCCTGTAGCTATTCTTAGTGCTGTATTTTGTATGACTTCTAGTTGTGCAAGAAAAGTCTTTTTCTTTTTCTTTGCAGATGAGTATACAACTGATCCATAATTGAGTTTTGATCGTATCACCTGATCGTTTAGTCAATTTTTAACATATTATTGATTATAAACCAAGGTTTATAAAATTTAATTTTAGACAGTCTTCGAGCATATAGTGTATCGGTGTTCTAAGTTTACTTCTTTATAATCTAGTTCACTATATATGATACACAGTTTTTGCTGTTTTAATCAGGCATTCTACAATTTCCCTCCCCAACCAGTCAGAAAATGATCTCTCAACGATATCTTAAATTTGCCTAACAACTTAATTTTTTTTTTGTAAAAAATTTTCATTTCATTTTATTTTTCCTCATTTCCACGAATATCTAATTATCTTAATAACCTTTAAATGTTTTTTGCCTACGATAATTCCCACTAAACTGTTGATTTTTTTGCTAACGATGCCATAGTGCTTATCATACACTTATCCTTGATGTTGTTTTTCCTGTCATAACAAAGGTAAACCTAAAAATAGGTTTATGGAACTTTAAAATAAATAAAACAAATAAAACTTCGTTGTGGTACACGATCAATTTTTTACGTCATCACAATACAAGTTGTACGGTGCAAGCTGAAACTGTTTCACTTTAAAATCCTACATATAAGTACAAGTATCTAATTTAATTTTAGTGCACAAAGTAAACAAATTACTGATAGTCCGAGCATAGTGTAATAAAATAAATTAGAATTATTAAACGTTTTCTGTTGTATTTAATTTCCACCGTAAACTATGTAATTCGGTTAAAGCCCTCGGCATTCAACGCCTTTAAAGCTTAATAAATACATAATACTATACTTTGTCTCAAAGTGACTAGTCTGTACAGGGTAAGATATGCAATGCTAACCTTATGGGAATTTCGCCAAGACGTTGCCAGTTTTAAGCAGTGAACGATGGCGTTCTCTATTGTCTATTTTTCAAAATAAACGGAATAAACCAGAAGTTCTCAACAAGTCCTCATGTACAATTTTATGTAATTTACAAATATCGTTTGCTAATAATTTAACATAATACTATACATTATTTGTTTCTAATAGTAACTTATCAACTTTTATCTTTTATTAGTAGCAGTAGTATAATAAAATGTGCATTAAATAAACATTTGTTTCAAAGTTTAAAGTAATTCCGGTAATTTCTACTAACTGCCAAATTTAAAATGTTATTTATGTCCCTGCGGTGCTAATTACTGCCATAATGTGTAAGGAATTTGTAATTTTGGTTGATATCAACTGCAAATACTTTCTTCTAAGTTATTCAGTAATTAAGAAGCAATTAGAGCAATTCTTGTACAGAATATGTTTAAAAGATTGATACATCCAGGGCCTTAATTAGTCTTTATTTGTTCTTCGGAGCGCGTAAACATATTCGCGTTACGATTATTTGTACCATCTTGGATGTACTGTTACTGTTTTCTTATTGTTATTATTTGTTGGTGGCTGTTGTGATTTGATGTTGGCAATTATTGTTATTTTCTGTGTTGGCTATTGTTATATTTGACGCCGAATTTTTAGCGCAAAATGGAGGAAATTGTTCAATGAAAACGTGGAAAGGCTCTGAAACTTTCAGAGAAGCAGATACTAATGAATATTATTATTTATCATCTTAATCAGGATAACAACGATTCTGTATCAAGTGTAATTAGAAAAGTGTCAGAAATGAGTGGTGTTTGCGAAAAGACTCTGTTTCGCATACGACAGGAATATTCATCACCTGCTGGATTACGATCTCTAAAGAGCAGGCCCAAGAAGCGAAAGGTTGGTAATTCTCGTGACAACAAGTACGATGAAGTTGTCAGGGGCCAAATTCGTAGAATAGTTCATAAATTTTTGAACACATCACCAACAATAAACACCATATTAGCTGTTGTAAATGTCGAAAAAACTTGGCCAAACTGAGTGATATGGATTTTGTGTTTATAAAACGTGGCAAAAATTCAATTTTGATTGAAAAACCAGAAATCATCTTGTGGCGTCATCGTTATTTACGCGCAATTCGTAAATACCGTGCAGAAGGATAAAACATAGTGTATTTGGATGAATCATGGGCAAATATCGGGCACAGTGTGAAAAAAGAATGGGTTGATAAAACAATTACATCTCATCGCGATGCTTTTGTTCGTGGTCTGACAACAGGACTAAAAGCTTCAACAGATCGTGGTGCACGGTTCGTTTTATTGCACGCAGGATCTACTAGTGGATTTGTTGATGGAGCAGAGCTCACGTTTTTGGCAAAGAAAAATACTCAGGACTACCACGACGAAATTGATGGACCAAACTTCGAAGATTGGTTCGAAAATAACTTAATGCTAAATTTGCCAGAAAGAACTGTTGTGGTAATGGACAATGCCTCCTATCACAGCAGAAAGTCAGAACAAATTCCCAACAGTTTAACACTAAAAAAAGGTATTCAAGAATGGCTTCTGTCAAAGGACCTATTTTTTGAAGAAGACTACCTAAAATGCGAGTTACTTGATGTAGTCAAGGCCTTCAAAGCAAAATATGACAGGTACATAATAGAAGATATTGCCAAAAAGCACAATGTGAAGATTCTGAGGCTCCCACCCTATCACTGTGAACTCAATCCCATCGAAATGGTTTGGAGTGAAGTGAAACGGTATATAGCTGGACGCAATGCGAATTTTAAAGAAGCTGAAATGCGAAATTTAATTACAGCAGCGTACCAGGTCATTCCGCCAGAGAAATGGAAAAACTACGTAAACCACGTAATAGCAACAGAAAAAAAATGTGGAAAATTGACAATTTGTTGGATGATATCGAAACAATTATTATAAATATAAATAACGGAGATAGTGATGACAGTGACGATAATAATGATGATGATGATAGTGAAGCAGAAACTAAATGTGAGCGATTGACAGAAAAAGGAACTAAATATAATGGTGTACAATTACGATTACTTAAACACAAAATTAAATACAATGACTACTTTTATTTTCAACTTATTTATTCGTTTAATTTTCGGATATTTCTACGTTTTGTTACTGCCAACAATTTTTTTTTGGAAACTGTTAATTTTGGAAAAAATTGTTAGAGGATATTTTGTTCCAAATTGTGTATTATATTCATACCTTAAAAAAACGCACTATTTTTGGGGGACACCCTATACATTATATTTTATTTTATTGGTAGTGTTCAGTATTTGAAGATGTTTACATGCATCAATTGAAGTAATTGATGTGCTCCAATTTTTTTGGTCTGAAAATATGGTTTATGAAAATTGTAGTAGATTTAAGGATTATTGTAAATACATGATAGTACAGAGTAAAAATGAGTGTAAATATAGTATAACCCTTTCGCTCATGAGTTTTTTTAACTCGGCATAAAAATTTGAAATTTTGAATATTGGTTATTTGAATTTATTTAAGATTTATGGAGTTTGTTCCAAGTCAAAGAGTTTTTCCATTTTTGAAAAATAGCATGTCCACACATGAGGACACAGTGAGATAACGGGGTAAAAATACTGTGGGTTGAAGAAAAAATAAATACTGAGAACAATGATAATATTTATTTAATGCACATTATACATAATTTATATACTGTGGTACTCCATAAAACAATTTTTAATTTTGGTCAAACATAAATGAACTTTGCATTTGAGGAAAGATCTACGAGTTTTTCCCTTCCATCGAGGTTTCTTGCAAATCGAAGCATTTTTCGATTTATCGACAATAGGTAAATGTCCTACATTGTCCAATCTTACTTCCTTCACTTTTAGTAGAATGTTATTTCTTTTAGGTGTTTTCGGTTCAGGCCTTATCGAAAGTGGTGGTCCTATTTTTTATTGACTGTTTTTTCTGTAGCTAAAAGAACTTTAGCAATTTCGAAAGTGCACCAAATCTAATTCTTTGCTTTGATATTTGCAAATTTGTTGCTTGCCTGCTATATTCTAGCCAGGCATTCGTACATTCTAAATCTATACCATGTGTGAACATTCGCAACGTTCATTTGCGTGACTTAATAAAGGTCCTGTACAATGTTAGTAAGAAATTCAATTTGTCAACACCTCCCATTGACAAACTGTAATTCTTTATTACCTGTGGCCTACTTATTTCTATATAGGCCTTGTTTGTTTAGTCCCATCGCATGGTTTACACTTGTCGATCGTCCCAATTCCTATATAATTTAATGCCATTATTACAGGTTTGTTATCAAACTACTTTGTCATAATTACCTTCCCATCATTGCTGAATATTTCTTCTGTAGTACCACGTACTTGGTTTTTCATTATTTTATCAGCAGAGAAGATAGGGCTACTGAATCTATTTTGTCGTGCATTACAAATGGCAAAGATATTTTTTTGGCGCAGAGTTTGTAACAACCAATAACTAGAGAAATAATTATCAAAATAGACTTTGCAATTATACTCTGTGATGCGATCACACAGCTTCAAAAGGACAGCTGCGCCTTGCCCGAAAACTGTGATTGGTGTTTGATCCAATTCCGTTTTAGCACCCTGATAAATTATAAAATCGAACATCTGTCCACTTGCACTAAAAATTGTAAATATTTTTATTCAACATGGAATTGGTTTGTTTTTTATATATTGCTTCACATATAATATAATATTTGTTCATCAATTGACAGATTTGTCTCCAACGGAAGTGACATCAAACGGGCGCGTATTGTTTCGTACAATGGACTAACTTTCCAAAACCTGTCCTGATACTCAACGTCATCCATTGTATCCACAAAATATAAAGTTTGCCTCAAGAAGTAAAATCTATTTATAGACATACTCTCAGCAATTTTAGACACTCGTAATTTTGCATCCCAATAAAATTGTATTCTAGATTATTGTAAATTTAATAAAGTATGAAAAAGACAGAAAAGATTTGATTTCACGTTCAAAGCGTCTATGTATCTGTTGATACGTATTTCGACTTAATAAGTCTCATCAGAACAGTTATTCATAGCCGTTCTTAACGTGAAAAATAATCTTCTCTGTCTTATTAGGAAGCAACAATAAAATGGCTTCGTTATGGACGCAATAGCGACATCTGATAGAAAAATCGGTAAGATAGTTTCGAAACAAATTCAGATTTCTGCTTTAATCTGGAGCCTTCTAAAAATTGCAAGTCATAGCCAGACGTTGATAAAGATGTTAATAGAGACATGGGGAATCTAAAATTTGCATTCCACGACATGTCTCCTCAACTAAGCAGAAATCTTTAACGAATTTGTTTCTTGTACTCATACAGAGTAGATCCGAATAAAATGAAAAAGACAGAAAAGATTTGATTTCACGTTCAAAGCGTCTATGTATCTGTTGATACGTATTTCGACTTAATAAGTATCATCAGAACAGTTATTCATAGCCGTTCTTAACGTGAAAATAAATAAAATAAAAATAAAAATAAAATAAAAACGTTTATTGCCATTATTAGTCTACATTTCAAATTGTTTATATTTCATTTTCTTCTTCACGACGTCCCGCTCTTGCACCGCCTGATATTGGTCATTTTTTCTCTCGGATTCCTGGACTTCTGCTGGTTGCATCCTGGCGTCTTCTTCTGTAGGTACTTTTTGTGGCATCGTACCTACTTCCCTGGTTGGCTGTTCTTCGGCAACCATCCGGCTAGACCCTGATCAGGTGGTCGATCAGCTTATGGGTGCTTCTGTATATCCTCTGGTTCCTGTTTTTCTCGAGGATGTCCCTGGTCTTTCGGAGTCTTCTTGTGGCCTGGTGGAAGAAGTATCTTGTCCTTTTCTCAGCCACCTCCCTCAGTGGTGTGTACTGGAGCCTTTCTTTGATAGTTGCATTGGATATTCTTTCTTCCCATGTTGATCCGTCTATGATTCGGTAGCATGATGTCTCTGTGGCTTCAAGTCTCCTCCAGTTGGTCTCCGCTATTGAACTCCAAACTGGGACTGCATATAGTATCACCGATCTAACGTAGGCCTGGTACAACTGGATCTTCTTGGCCTTCGTTAGTGGACGGGTCCTGAAAATATAGGGGAGTATTAGTTTTTTAGCAGCATTAGCTTTTACCTTTGTTTTTTGTGTATGCAACCGGAAGTTGAGTTTTCTGTCGAGGTGAACTCCTAGGTATTTGACTGCGTCTCCTGCTTGGATCCTGTTTCCTCCTACTGTGATTTCGTGTACTGGTGGGTTATGTTCCTGAGTGAAAATGATGAATTGAGTCTTCTCTGCGTTGATTTTTATCTTCCATTTGTCTGTGAACTCCGTGATTTTTCCAAGGTGGTTTTCCATATTTCTGATTATTCTTCTGTCATCTTTTCCGGTTGCATACACTGCTGTATCGTCTGCGTAAAGTGCTGTTGAGGTTTTTGGATCATTTGGAAGATCTGAAACAAAAATATTGTATAAGATGGGTGAGAGAATACTGCCCTGAGGCATCCCTTCCTGGATTTCTTGTATCGTTGACATCTTTTGGTCAGCTGAAACTTGAAAAGTTCTATTAGATAAATACATATCACAAATATTGATTAAGTAATGAGGAAGACCAGCTTTGTCCATCTTGAAGATTAGTGCCTTTTTCCAAACCGTATCGTATGCTTTTTCTATATCCAGTATAGCTAATCCTGTCCTTTGTTTTCTGTTGAATCTTATCTTCGTATCGCTGATAATTCTTGCTAGCTGAAGTTCGCAATTCCTTCCTTTTCTGAATCCGAATTGTTCTTCTTGTATAATTCTTCTTCTTTCTGCATGTTTCGTCAGTCTTTTGTAAATGATTTTTTCCAGTATTTTTCCTATTGTTTCGAGGAGAGATATTGGCCTGTAACTTTCTGGTCTTCTTCCATCCTTCCTAGGTTTTAGTAGTGGGATAATCTTGGCGTGTTTCCAGTTGTTAGGGAAATGTCCTTTTTCTAGGCAGAATTTGAAGATATAGTACAGTTGTACTATAATCTTCTTTGGTAGTTCCTTGAGGGTGATGTTGTGAATTCCTTCAGGACCTGGTGCTCTGCTTCCTTTAAGTTTCCTGATGATTTTGGAAACTTCGTTAGGGCTGGTGTAGTCTTCTTCTTCTATTAGGAATTCATTTCTTCTTTTGATCCTGTTGTATTCATTGTTGACTTCTTCTCTTGTTCTTGCGTCTGACATGTCCTGATTCTGCCTATGTGTAGCTGCCATTTTTCTTGCTATTGCATCCACTTTTTCTTGGGTTTCAAAGTGTATTCCGTCGTTGTCTATAATTTGTGGCATCTTTTGTTTTCCTCTTCTCTTGGCTTTCAGCATCTTCCATATATTTCCTTGATTTTCTTCAGCTTTTCTAATGTTGTTGTGCCATTGGTTTTCTGTAAGACTTCTCAGTCTTACCCTTATTTCTTCAGATAGTGTATCTCCGTATTCCTTGAATTCCTGTCTTCTTGTTCTCTGGAATGCTTTTCTGGCCTTATTTCTGTCCTTTATTAGGTCCTGTAGTTCGGTTGGGATGATGAGTCCTTTGTTGTTCGTCATAGATTTTGGTATGTTGTCTTCCATGGCTTGTTGAATTTTTCTTGTTATCTCTTCAATTTTTCTTTCGACTTCTTCTGTAGATTGGAATTCCCTCTTCATCTCGATTTGGTTGAGTTGTCTTCTGTAGTTTGGCCAATTTGCATCCTTCCAACGCCATCTTTCGACTGGTTCTATAGTGGGAAGATCTACTCTGGATGTCATCCGTCCTGTAACTGGTTTGTGATCCGAACTGCATTCGAAGTTGGTCCTGACATCTTCCATAATAACTTCTTTAGTGATGAAAAAGTCCAACGTTGAGTTGTTTTGTCCTCTAATAGGGTTGATTCTTGTCGGTTCGTCTGGTGCGAATAACATCTTGTTTCTGTCTTCACAGTACCTTAGTATTATTGTTCCATCTCTTGTATCCGAGTTGCATCCCCATGATGTATGTTGAGCGTTGAAATCTCCGGCTAGCACTACGGTTGTTGCTGAGTTAAGCATGGCATCTAATTCTTCAAGAGCTGGATTTTCTCCCTTCTTCCTGTAAATAGAAAAAATATTAGTAGTACCTACTTTAATACCTACATTTTCAAACTGATTAGTTTCTAATACAACCTGATTCCATTCTATGTTATTTTTAACATAGATTGCCACTCCTCTTTTGTTGGGTATGTCTCTCCTTCCATATCCATCGTAGTTTGTAATTCTTGGCAGCTGTGTGGTCGTCATGTAGAGTGTTTCTGAAAGGCATATGACATCTGGAGTATGTCTTATCACCGTTTCCCGCAGTTCGTTAATTCGTAACCTTAGTGAAGCTATGTTGAGTTGGAGTATCTTGAGGTGCTTAAGCGGCATTATAGATGTCTTCGTATTTCATGAAAATCATTGCGTGTTCGGTGAATGATTTTGCTGCTAAAAGTTCTCTCTTCATATCCTGGAGGAGTGCCATCATTTTTTCTACGTTTACTATTTTGTTAATTTCGGCCCATGTGTTCTTGATGCCTTCTGAGTGACTTGTGGATTGTTGTTGGTTCCCTCTTGTTGATTGAGCGTAGGAGAGTCCGCTGGTGGTGGTCCTGAATGCTGATGGGTGCGGTGGAGGTGCAACTTTGGGTTGTGGTTGGCTTCTCGCTCTTCTCTGCGCTTGCTGGTCCAAATATTCTATGTGCTTCCTGCACATTGGATTGTTGGATGTATGATCTTCTCCGCAGTTGCAGCACTTGACTTTATTGACCTTTCCTTTGGGTAGAGGGCAGGTCCTGGTTGGGTGGTTCATGGCGCACTTCATGCATCTGGGTGTCTTATAGCAATTCCTGGCTGAATGTCCGAACTCTTGGCAATTGAAGCACTGCGTGGCTCTGGTTGGTTTGGCATATGTATCCCATCTTACTCGTATGTTTTGGAGACCGTTTATCCTCTTGACTTCTTTTAGGTCTTGCTGTTTATCTACTTGGAGAAGGTATGATCTGCTGGTTTTTCCTTGCTGCCTGGTCCTCATTTCGGTTACTTTGGCGACTATTCCCTGTTCTCTGAGCTCTGCCTCTACTTCGTCCAAGTCCATTCCTGGTGCTGCCTTCATTACGATTTTCTTGGTAACTTCAGATTTTTTCGTATATGTGTGAAATGCTGTGCTGGTGGTGATGAAGTCTTGTTTCAACTTCTCGTAGTCTTGATTGTTTCTGGTGAAAACTCTTGTACCTGCTTTTCCCGCTGGAGCGATTTGGAAGTTATTGTGTCCAAGTAGTTCCCTGATTTCCTTTATGAACGTGGAATAACTTCCTATTTGGCCTGCAATTACTATTGGAGGGATTCTTTCCTTCTTCTTGACACCTGAGTTCTCTTCTATACTCACCGACTCAAGTATTTGGTAACGGTTCCTGGTCACGAGTCCGGATCCGGAGGTTCCCGCGCTTGTTGAGGTGGAAGTTCTTTGTCTGGCCCCTTGAATGTCCTCTCTCGAGTTTCTTCTATTACACTTCACCGTCTGGAATGGTTCTTCCTCCATGATTTCGATGTTATTTTGAGACATTATTTCCAATATCTCTTGTCCTGAAGTTGTCTGGGTCGAGTCGTTATTTTGTAACTGGTCCTGGGCGGGTCCACCACCTCTTCGGGAGGTGGGCCTGGTTTTCTTTGTCTTGAAAAGACGTCTGTGGATTGGAAAATCCCTTCGGAAAGGATTGAAATCTGAAATTAAATTAGTTATTTTCGAAAAAACCTCAGTTTTATCTACTTCTTTAGTCTTGAAAAAGACTAAATCAGAGATATCCTGATTTACAAAATTGTTAGAAAATTCAACGGCATCAACGGTCAGATTGGAACAATTCAGTTCGTCATCCGACCAAATTGAATTGGGGTACTCTGTTAGTCGCTTAGACTTCAGCGTGGTGGCTAGTTTGTGATATGCGTCCGTACGGTAGCAAGTCTCACAGCCAAGTGCCGAACCGACGTGAAAAATAATCTTCTCTGTCTTATTAGGAAGCAACAATAAAATGGCTTCGTTATGGACGCAATAGCGACATCTGATAGAAAAATCGGTAAGATAGTTTCGAAACAAATTCAGATTTCTGCTTTAATCTGGAGCCTTCTAAAAATTGCAAGCCATAGCCAGACGTTGATAAAGATGTTAATAGAGACATGGGGAATCTAAAATTTGCATTCCACGACATGTCTCCTCAACTAAGCAGAAATCTTTAACGAATTTGTTTCTTGTACTCATACAGAGTAGATCCGAATAAAATGAAAAATGTCGTGGAATGCAAATTTTAGATTTTAATAAAGTATATGTATACCAACGAAAATTTGCATTTCCTCTACAGTCGTTGGGAAATATCGTATTTGGTTCTGTACAGCATACAGTAATCATGAACTCTGATCTTACCTTCAGAAAATGTCCTAGAAGTGCTTGGTCCTGCAGCGACCACAGGCTCCACAGTCTTCACTTCTACTTCAGTAGAAGGTTCATCTTCAATATTAGGTTCATTTGGACCTACACTTTCTGTTTGTAACTCTTCTTCTTCAGTTTCTACTGAAAATAAATAATTATTAGTTGTTTATATTACTTCAAAATAAATATTTTTACCTTCCAAATCTTCAATTGCTGCTCGGAAACATCAATGTCATCACTGTCGTCTGACAAAAATATATTCAATATCTGAAAGATTTTCTATTATATTGAGTAGCTGCTCATAGGTCAAAGGTCGCTTTAAGTCCATCTTGGCTACTGAAATATTACAAATATGTTTATTTCAACAAGTACTATAAATGGACTAGGTTATATTTACGTACTCTAGAAGAATCCGTTTACACACACATAAATTAGTGTTCTTTGCGTAGTATAGATGTCTGCACAGTGGCCAGAATCATACTAAAACTTTTTCGATCATTTCTTCTACTTGCCAACAGATGGGGTCTAGTGCATGAATAAGGAATATTTAGAGGTCCCCTAACGTGGACAACGTGAGTGCTTAGAAATGTATGTCCACATTTGTGGACGCCGTGAGCGAAAAGGATAACTGCTATAATTATAGTATAGTTGTTAACACTGGGCACGTACCAAATTCATTTTGGCGTTCTTCGACAAAGTGCGATATTTCCGTAGTTTGAATAATCGACTCATAGCAATTATTATTAAACTTCTGAAATTATTTAATTTATAGTGGTATAGATATCGATAGTTATTTTATATACTTTTAGGGTCTACAAATACTCTTATACCCATTTTTATAAATATTTTGAGTATAACGTATGCAGTGAATCCAAATTGTAATAATAATCTGTATTTCGACGTTGGACAAAAAATCGATGTATCCAATCCACAATATCCCAATAAGTATTCTAGAGGATACAATTGTAATTGGCAGGCTCAAAGTCCTATTGGATCTAAGATAATCATTTCGTGCGAGGATATTAATTTACCAAGTGTAAGTATAACTAATTTTTTCTTATATCCTTATTTTATATTGCTTTCAAACTAGTTTTTGCTTACTACAAGTATTTCAGCCAAACATAATATCGAGTGTTCCAAAAGAAGCGGGACGGTCAAACATTTCTCAAATTAAACATCGGATCGAAACACTGAAACACATGTGTTTAATATTTTTCAAAAATAAGGCGAATGATACTAAACACGACCACCGTCCTCCTCCCACCAGGTTGGCGGGGGATTTTATACATAATCTTAAATAGGAATCCCAATTTTTTATTACAGATTTAGATTCTGCAAAAAAATCGTAAAAACCTATATTCAATACCATAACAATTAATTTGCAGACTTCCACTGCTGCAATTGCAGCAGCATCTATCGCGTGACGAAAAAAAATCACATAAAATTTTGTAACGATAAGAGAATTGAAATACTATTATAAAAATAATACCTCAATCAACCATGGGATCTTATCGTCTATGCTTCGCCTAGCTCAGTATCTCAAGTGTGAGTTTTTCTTGTCTTAAACTAGGAATTAAACCATGAACCCTTAGCTGATAGCAAATAAAACAATTATTTAACTAATCATATTTATTAAAAATGTGACCAAAAAAACAATCAACCCTGCCAAGGCTTTACAATAAATAAATTTGGCGATACTTATGGCATCGATGGGTGATTGTGTGGCCTCCCAATTAGATAGTTAGGTCCTCCTGAGCTGCAGTTGTTCCATATTTGTGTGGCCTCCCAATTAGGTGGTTAGGTCCCCCTGAGCTGCAGTTGTTCCATATTTGTGTGGTCTATCAATTAGGTGGTCAGGTCCTCCAATGAAGTCAATAAATTCTCCAATAATATCCCATAAAACTAATAAACTGGTAATAGAGTCAATAAATTCTTGAATACGGCCAATAAGTTCTTGAATGCGGCCAATAAACTAAAATATAAGTAACAACTTGTTGACAAAAAACATATCCCACTATGTCAGAAAAGCTGATTGACAGAATATAAGTTTAAGACTGAAATGAAGTTACCACAGGATGCCACATGTCATAGGATTTATGCCTATTATAGAATTAACTTTTCTGTCAACATAGAACAGAATATTTAGTCTACCGGACAGAGACAGAGAGAAAAGGAAAATATTTATTCTACCGGAAAGAAAGAGAAAGAAAAGAAAGACAGAGGGCGCTAACTACTTTTGAAGAAAAAAATAGTAAAAACGAAACTGCAGGTAAAGGAATTAATAAATTAATAAAGAAATTAAAATAAAATAATTATTTAAATATAAATTAATAGAGATGTGACGTTTATAATGTTACAATTTGTTTACTTTTTCACGTAGAATCCGAATCTCTAATAAAAAGTGAGGGTTCTTTTTAAGATTTCAAAGTTGCCCCCAATATCACCCTCCGTGGCTAGGTGTCGGTGTCATGTTTGGCGTCAGTCGATAGATTTTTGTAAAATATTAAACACGTGTTTTTTAGTTTTTTGTTCCAATACACATTTTGCGAAATATTCGAACATCCTGGTTCTTTTGGCACACCCGGTGTAATAATATATGTTTGACAGAAATATTAATTATTGGTAAATTCTAAATCTATAATTAATGATCACAATATTAAGATCAAACAGACCCAAAGATCACAGAACAGAGAATATCGTATAAAAATATGACGTCGCCAAACTAAGGAACAGAGATGCCGCTGACAACTTCCAGGCAGACGTGACAGCAAACCTACTTCAGAGCGAAAATCAAGGTTATATCGAAATGAAGTTAAAAGTAATAGAAGTAGCTATGAAGAAAGCAGGTCAAAAGCAGGTCAAAAGCAGTTAGGTCAAGTAAAGAATGGAAGAGATAAAAAATGGTTTGATTTCGATTGGAAGAAAAGCCTTAACAAACGAAACGAAGCTAGACTAAAATACATATATGGAAAATCCAAGTGACGAAAATAGAAATGAATATGAAGTAGAGAGAAGACACGTGAAAAGTGTGTAGAAGGAAGAAAGGGAAGCATACAGATAAAAAGCTCCAAGAGATTGAAGATCATTTTATTAATAAAAATGTGAGAAAATTCTACCAGGAGGCGAAAAGTAGCAGTGACCAAAGCGCAAGAAAACAGAATTACTACAAGAGGAAAGAAAGACCCCTAATAGGAGAGAATCAGGAGAAGCTAGATAGATGGCAGGAGCATTTTAATTTTAGAGAGCAGTTTAATGAAGAACCGGAACCAGAATCGGTAGGGAAAGTCAACGACACAACGAAAACAATGGAGACTACTACCGTGGAAGAAATAAGAGAAATCATATATAGCATGAAAAACAATAAAAGTGCAGGCAGCAATGATATTACTGCAGAACTAATCCATAAACAAGGGCCAGAGATACAGTTAACAGCTTCTTCCTCTCCATCGCTCCTGAAAGTTTCAAAGCCAGCCGATTTTGAGGACCACATTTTGAAGTTTTTTAAACGATTCCCTTAAAAGGCAATCCTATTTGAATTTGGTACATTACAACTCTAAAGAATGTTCTTTCAAATGACGCTAATTAGATCCATTAATTGCTATAAACAAACCTGCCTTAAATAAAAAAAAGAGAATAATTTCATCCCAAATTGTCCTAAGACAATTTTTTGTTTTTTTCTTTTAAATTTATAAAACGATGCAAGATTTCCGAATATGAAAAAATAATTTTTTCTTCAAACGTCAAATAATGATGACTTTACTTATCTAACTTGATCCTGTCAAAGTTTGATGTCTCCGCCAGCAGCAGTTTTTTTTTCCCATTTCTTTACGGCGGAGGGAAAAATGTTGTCATGGCAACAATATGAAACATGTCACAAAGCAACAATACAAATGTCATTAACAACAATTAAACATCATTTTTATTTATAGTAATATTAAAAGTACAATTAGTTAATGAGACATTTTCAAAATTGAAACCGTGCAAAAATGTTCCCGACTCTTGATACGCATTGGTAATTGTTGATGATACTGATGGTCGAGAACAACTTTCAGCAATCATTCCCGATGTTGGCGAATCATGAGGGTTTAAAATTTTTTGAGCATTATCGTTTTTATCGGACTTGGAGGACCCCAAACGTGCTACTGCATCATTAGCCGCGGACTCAATTTCGTTTAGGTTTTCCATTTTCGCACTAAATTTGCGATTGCGGTTGCAACAACAATAAGCTGTCTTTAATAATTGCAAACAACTGTCAAACAACTGTAACCAGGGAGACGCAAATCCCGCCGACGACTTAATTATTTTAATTTCTAACATCTAGACGACTTTGATAGTTGTCACAGTTAATTTCGAGTAAAAATAGCGTATGAATTGTACTATTTATGATTGAAAATTGCTACGTTTGAAGAAAAAATAGTATACTTTATTCGGCAAAGAAGCGACTTTTCTTGACTTGCCCTCTATTACGCGCCTCACTTCGTTCGGCGCGTAATATCGGGCGCGTTAAGAAAAGTCATGCTTCTCCGCCTCATAAAGTAATATACTATTCCTGCAGTCAATAGTTAAAAAGTTATTCTAAATGTTCTAATCGACATGTTTTTGTAAAATGATTTTGCAATATTAAAAATCGTTTTCTTAATTGTTTTTAATAATGTTGATAGAATACACATAGAAGCACCACAAGACCCAACATTTCACGTAATATGAAAGTTCAAGTTCATTTTAAAAAAAGTTATTAACATTTATAAAAATCCGACATTTCTTACTTATTTTGTGATTTTTTAAGCAACAAATAGGGATAGAAACATTTAAAAGCCGCCATTTTGAAGGTATTTATATGACCTATAAGTTTCTTATTCTCAAATTTGCTTAAAATGCTTCAATTTTTGCTGATAGACGATGGCGAGGATGAATACGTGTCAATTTTAATTTTGCCCAGGGTTCGCTAAAAAATTGTGCCTTTACGAGATAATTAAAAGTGAAATAAAAATTTATAAGAAATGAGAAATCGACATAGTAGGTCACAGAATGTGGCGGTTGAGAAACTTGAAATAATTGTTTAGTTGCAGCCAATACGATCTCTTTAGAGGTGCTTATAATAAGATCAAAGTAGGTCAGTGATGATTTTGCAGAAATAACGTGAAGAAGGAGAAGAGGTAGCCCCTTAAATCAAATCCTAAAGGAACGAAAGTTATTTAAGTCATTTTTACACCTGCATACACAGAGTAAAATTAAAATGTATTTATAATTTGAAATGTTAGACTACAATGTAAACTACTTTTTATTCTTTTTTAGACGCGACAATGTTCTGGTGACAAGCTTAAAATATCGCTTACTGGAGACAATTCATTTTCAGATTCAAAAAATTATTGCGGTTCTGGAAAACTTTCACTTGTAGCTCAAGCAAATCGAGTGGCAATTGGTAAGAATATATCAAATTAATTTGATCTTCTACTGACTGTCTTGCTCTTGCATGGTCTAATCTTTAGACTGCTGTCGTGATATTTTATTTATGTCTCAATTTGTAAGATGCATTGGCATCATTAGGATGAAGCATTTACATAACATATCATAACAGTTTTTGTACAACATTTATGGAAAATGAATTTGAAATAAAATGTTTTATATTAGTGACTATTGTCTTTAAGGTACGTATCATTAAGTTTGTATTGTAATCTCTCTATAGTTAACTAAAGGTATTGGTTTTTTATTGTCTGTCATATTTATGACAAACAAACTTCGTTTTAAAGTTTAAAAATTAATAAAAGCCCACGAAGGTTTAATTTAACAAATGAAGGGCTACGGAAAAGGACGATTAGAGGCACACAGTATTCAAATGAGATCTTCAAATTTTTAATTAAAGGGCTGGACTCTGATCTATTTTGCTGCCATTCCTGTGGCGACCTTGGTTCGTGTCCATCTATGGTAATAGACACTTGTGATGTGTGTGATGATGTGGAATGTGTGTCTGAATCAGTTTCGCATTCTGTTTCTGGTGATTGTTTCTGTTTTCGTGCTTTTGATCGTGTCCGTGGCATGTTGGTGTGGTATGTGGTTGAGTGTGTTTATGTGTGTATGAATTGTGTAATTTGAAAGTGTATTGTATATGTATGTAATTAGTAAGTGTGTAAATTGATGTAAATTGTATGTATATGAATTGTGTTGGTGTGGTAAATAGAAAGTGCCTGAATTTGTGTCAATGTGTGTAAATTGTAAGTGTATGATGGGGGTTTGAGTGTGTGTGTGAGTTTGTGTGTGTGTGCGTGTTGACTTTACCTGAGTTGAGTGTGCACTTGCGTATTTTGGTAAAGATCTACGTCGAGGAGCTCCAGTACAGCACCAATTGTCGATACTCCCTTGTCACATTATATTTTTCAATAACCGGTTCTAGAAACGCCCCTTTGATTTTGATGCTAGATTGCCAGTTTTGGTACCTTACTTGCACCATTGTTATACCTTCACGTGGCATTTCACATCTAAAGTTTGTTTCTGGTGGTCCACGCATCCAGATTCGCGACCCGTTGTTACCGTTCGCGGTTTTCGCGCCTGTTAATACACTTGTAAGCAGTTTCGCGACCCGTTTCGCGGGTTTCCCGGCTTGGACCGTTGCTGGCGATTCCTCTGTAGCAGTGCGGTTTCCTGGTCTGGAACTTCTCCGGTGTGTACGTTCACGTTGCGAGTTTATAGAGAGTTGCGAGACTGTCTATATATCACTCGCTGGCCTGAAAATCACCTATATTTATATGTATATTAATATTTATATGGTATTTTCAGGTTAAATAGCCAATAGGAAAATTCGTACTAGTCCTCACACTATCGCAATCGATGATACGCCAACGATAATCTACGTTTAGTTAGAAGGTGAAGTCAGCGTGAAGAACCTGATCTATATTCTGCGTTATTTTATATTCTTTCCTTTTAATATCTTCTGTACGGTGATCGTTATTGTTCAAGCCAAACCATGCTTGGGTTCTTTCCACAAAAAGCTTAAAAATAGGGGGCCAATATCTAAACTCCGACTAAAAATCGACTCTGATCGTTCTTTACCGTGACCCTTCAACTGCATTTCTCAAAATAGCTTCACTACTCCATGCAATAAAACAATGTAACATTTATAAAGACTTCAGTAGTTATTCTCCGGCGATATTTCTTTGTCCCAGTGTTGCAATTTAATATAACTTTAACAGGATGGCGCACCACCACATTATGGAACGATAGTATGTGATATTTGAGATACTGTAGTATCTGACTGTAGGTCAGATAACCAATCGAGTTAGGTAGCCGAACCGCATTTCACTTCACTAAGATAAAAGAAGATACTGGTCCATGGAACCCACATTCAATCAAAAGATCTCACGAAGTTATCCTACCTCGTCTTCGGTTAGGACACTGCAAACTTACTCATAAACACCTCATTACGCATACTCAAGCAGCAAAATGCATCAAGTGTTACCAATAACAGTACAACATGTGCTAACAGAATGAAGTAAATTTGATGCTTACAAACAATCGATATACAATATAAAAGTGATTCTTTACCTCCAAACTGACTGTAAACCTCTTTTCCAATTTCTTAACAAATGTTACTTAGCAATTAATATACAGTGTGGAAACCACTAATGGAATAAAATTGTTTGTGTCCTTATTTTAGAAAATAATAAAAAAGTTAAGATACCTTAACTTTAAATTTAAATGTGCGCTTTTTAAATATAAATTTGAATGTACAGGGTGATCCACGCAAGTCTGGCATAGTCCATAATCTGTATTTTAAATGAAACACCCTGTATATTTTTATATTTTTAAAAGCTCCTTCACAATCTGATCTCAACAAACTATATCATGTAGGGTCTATTATGAATAATACAAGGTGAAATTTTGAAATTAAGTATAATTTTCTTCAAGACAATTAATTCATACAATACCCGAGGTAATTGATTGGATTACATTAAAATAAATGCTCAAAATTTTCTCCACTTTGTTGTTGGCAATAACACCGTCTCCTATAAAACTCGTCCCGAACTTTGTTTAAAGTTTGAGGTGAAATATTTCGTATTTCTGTAGTTATCCTTTCTTTGAGGTATTCAGTGCTAGTTGGTTGTGTTGTATATACTTTATTCTTGAGATAATCCTACAAAAAAAATCCAAAGGAGTAAGATCTGGCGACCTAGCGGGCCACTCAATAGTACCCCTTTGTCCAATCCATTTATTGAAGACGATTTCATTCAAGTAATTTCTCACCATTAAAGCATTGTTGCACCGTACTGCTGGAACCAGACAGTTTCATGCGGTAGGGTCGGATCTATTGAATTGGGATATAAGTCAGCCAACTGAGGAAAAACATCGTCTCTTAGCATGCTTAAAAATTTTTTAGCTGTCAAATTACCATCTACAAATATAGGACCAATAATATGATCTCCTATAATACCTGCCAAACATTCAACTTTTGAGGATACTGAGTGTGTATCTCACGCATCCAATAAGGATTCTCCGCTGACCAATATCTACAGTTTTGAGAGGTTTTGAGAGGGAGGTTTACCTCTCCGTTCAATGTAAATGTTGATTCATCAGAAAAAAGAAATGTGCCAAGAGCTATTTCATTTGTGTTAATTTTATCCATCATTCTTTCGCAGAAATTTATTCTACGATCTGGATCGTCTTCTGTTAGCTCCTGCACAAAAGTCTATTTATATGGATGAAGTTTTTCTTCATGGAGACACCTTAGGACAGCTGTGTGACTCACATTATTGATGTGAACATAACGTTGGATTCTCTGCGACACTTAACAAAATATCTACTTTCACCTCATCTTCAATGAAGTTCGGTTTTCTTTTAATGGTTTGACATGTCCAAGTTCTCTGAATTGTGCATAAATTTTAGACACAGTACCTTGTGCAATATTAGGCAACTGATGATACCTCTGATTAAATAAGTTTTCTACTTAAACTTGACTTCTACAATTCTCCCTGTAACCGATCATCATTAAAATCTCAATTCGGTAGGTCTCAGTTAAATATTTCATTTTTGTTGCTGCAAGAAATTAGCTTTTAATTAGGAATTTATTATTTTAATGTAAAATGTCAACACACCAACAACTGATTGATAACAATCCGCATTATTTACCGATTTAGTTTAATTAGCAGACTATCTAGACAGTTTTTACCTATTCATGACAAAAAATGTTAAACATGGTTACTAAACAGAAATTTTCCCCAATATACTGACACTTAGAGTAGAAGTGTATTGTCTACATTTAGCTAATTTAAAATAATACCATAACACGTGATAAATTATTAATTTTAAAATTTCACCTTGTATTATTCATTATAGACCCTACATGATATAGTTCGTTGAAATCAGGTTGTTAAGAATCTTTTAAAAACATAAAAATATACAGGGTGTTTTTTCAATAAAAATAAGGATTATGGACTATGCGAGACTTGCGTGGATCACCCTGTACATTTAAGTTTATGTTTAAAAAGCGCACATTTAAATTTAAAAGTTAACGTGTCCCAGAGTTCTTTATTATTTTCTAAAATAAGGACACAAACAATTTTATTCGATAAGTGGTTTCCACACTGTATAATGTACTTAAATTCATATTTTGTACACCTCTTTTATTTTCTTTACCCCGCTAATGACCTTCGTGGTAAATAAAAAAAATTATCGGTAAGATAGTTTCGAAACAAATTCTGATTTCTGCTATAATCTGGAGCCTTCTAAAAATTGCAAGGCATGCCTTGCAATTTCTAGAAGGCTCCAGATTAAAGCAGAAATCTGAATTTGTTTCGAAACTATCTTACCGATTTTTCTATCAGATGTCGCTATTGCGTCCATAACGAAGCCATTTTATTGTTGCTTCCTAATAGAGTAAGATCCCAGAGCTATCAGATAACTTATTTTCACACAGATGAAACCTTAGAGTCTGAGTAGCGTCGCGTGTGCTTTAAATACCTGCGTATTTATGAAACTTGCTGAGTGACACCTGGGCAGGTACCAGGTGAGAAAGGTAACTAAAAATAAGAGCTATTTAACTTAAATTTACATAACTGATTTTTATACATATTTTGTAGAATATTATTTTGAAAATACTGCAATAAGTGTCAGACACTTGTCATGGACCAGAACTTCTGTCAGACGCTTTAAAGCTCCACTAAAATTAAATGAACTTTACTTACTTTTACATGTCTGATTTTTAAATAGAGATGCAAAAATATTTAATCGGATCGAAAACAGTAAGTATTCTTAATGTATTTGAATTTTTTACTCTGGGGCTCATGCGCACAGCACTCTCGCGCTCATACTTTTGGTTAACTAATTTTTGTGTTTGGGGGATGTTTGGTCATTTTAATTTGTCTGACTGATTAAATATAACTTTATTATAGTTCCATTAATAACATATTTAAAAATCAGACATGTAAAAGTAAGTAAAGTTCATTTAATTTTAGTGGAGCTTTAAAGCGTCTGACAAAAGTTCTGGTCCATGACAAGTGTCTGACACTTATTACAGTATTTTCAAAATAATATTTTACAAAATATGTATAAAAATCAGTTATGTAAATTTAAGTTAAATAGCTCTTATTTTTAGTTACCTTTCTCACCTGGTACCTGCCCAGGTGTCACTCAGCAAGTTTCATAAATACGCATGTATTCAAAGCACACGAGACGCTACTCAGACTCTAAGGTTTCATCTGTGTGAAAATAAGTTATGTCTGATCGCTCTGGGATGTTGGACTATAATAAGACAGAGAAGATTATTTTTCACGTTAAGAATGGCTATGAATAACTGTTCTGATGAGACTTATTAAGTCAAAATATGTATCAACAGATACATAAACGCTTTGAACCTGAAATCAAATCTTTTCTGTCTTTTTCATTTAAAAAAAAATTAATCGAAATCGACGTTTGAATATGTTGAGGTCCAATAAGTACTTCTAATATTATTAGTATTATAGAAAAAAGGATCTAAAAATTATTTTATTCATTTTAGAAATAGTATCAACACCATTTTCACAAGGAGGAAAATTTATTTGTACATTAACTGCAGTCAAAGAGAATAAACCTGAACCAGAACCTCCTGGTTTGACAAATTGTGACTGTGGATGGAAAAGAGGAGTAAGTATTTGATCTCAAGCTGGATTAAATTAAAAAATTAAAACAATTTATATACATCTATTTAATGTAAATAAATTGAATTCTTATTTACGTTATTCTACTAATAACCCTACGTGGTTGATGTGCATTGTATGTTTTAAATAACATACACAATCTTACAATTGTCTTTCAGGGGTGACATTCGTTTTAAATCCAAGTACAGTAGAACCCCGATTATCCGTGCGTGCTTTATCCGGGCGGTGGATTCTCCATGCCGCATATTAAATTGATCATCCGTGTGCGGATTATCCGTGGCTAACGGCCAGAGGTTGGTGGCGCCCATGAACGCTGAATAATGCACGGTGTAAACATTCATCGCTGAATAATGCAGCACCGTGTAAACATTCATTTCGGGGAATCCCCAAGTTTTCTCGTATTTTCGTCAACTGCTGACCGGTTCGTTAGTTGAACGTAAACAGGCGCACAATATGCAGCGTACGGGTGCTAATGAAAAGCGTAAACGCAATGTTTTAACTATTGAGCAAAAAATGGAAATTTTGAAACAATTTGAAAATAAAATAAGTGTTGCTATGTTGGCTAAAACATATAATATTGGGAAACAAACAGTTCGTGACATTGTGAAAAAAAAATCCGAATTACAGAGCTTTGTAGCTAAATCGGACGGTGCAAAAGCAATTTCTGACAGGAAATTTCTAAAAGGGTCTACGTTTCGAAAACTTGATGATGCTATGACCAAGTGGTTCTTGCAGAAAAGATCAATGGGGGTTCCAATATCAGGACCTATGTGTGCTAGGCAAGCTGAAAAGTTTCATGAGCAGTTGAAAATTAAAGGCACCTTCTCGGCATCTTCTGGTTGGCTTAACAGATTTAAAAAACGTCATGGAATACGAGAATTAGCTGTTCAAGGGGAGAAATTAAGTGCTGATGATGTAGCTATGGTAGAATTTTGCTACGATTTTGAAAATCTCATAACGGAGCACGACCTAAAACCTGAGCAAGTGTATAATGCAGACGAAACTGGGCTTTATTGGAAAGCAATGCCGAGAAGAACCCTTGTTGCAGGCTCAGAAATTAGTGCACCAGGTTAGCTTTACGTATGTATAAAGTATTTTTCAAAATAATTTTTTTTAGGTTTCAAATCAAGCAAAGACCGTATAACAGTTTTATGCTGTGCTAATGCCTCAGGAACCCATAAGTTAGGTTAGCCGTCATTGGAAAATCCAAAAATCCGAGGGCTTTTAAAAATATAAAAACACTGCCCGTTGATTATTATAATGAAAAGGCAGCTTGGATGGATCGTGTAATTTTTAAAAAGTGGTTTTTCCAAAAATTTATACCTCAAGTTAGAGCTTATCTACAAAAAAATAATCTTCCACCAAAGGCTGTACTGGTACTGGACAATGCGCCATCGCATCCTGATGTAGAGCAACTAAAGTCAGCAGATGGGAACATATTCGTAGCATATTTTCCTCCGAATGTAACATCTATTGCCCAGCCAATGGACCAAGGTGTTATCGAGGCCATAAAAAGGCTTTAGAGGAAAGACCGTATGCTTCAACTGTTGGGAGAATGTGATATTGTGGGATTTTGGAAACGTCTGAATTTAAAAGAGGCAATTTATGCTGTAGCTGGGGCTTGAGTGAAGTGAAAACGGATCATATTAAAAAATCATTTTATAAAATAATGACCTTGGAAGATATGGAAGATGAAGACGGTAATCACGTAAATGAAGGTGAGCTATCGGTCGAAAACATAGCATCTATAGCCTCACAAATCAAAGGTTTGGAAGAAACGAACAATAACGAAATACAGGAATGGATAGAATGTGATCGCCAAGAAACAGGGTGTCAGATTATGAATGACGATTATCTTACAGAAAGTTCTGACACAAGTAGTGATGATGATAAGAATTGTGGTGACAATGATTGCGTCATTAAGACAAGTCATCGTGAAGCAAGGGATGCAGTAAATGTACTTATTCAATATTTTGAAGAACAGCCTGGAGCTGATGACATTCATTTACTTCAGCTTAAAAACATGAAGGAAATTATAAAGTGTAGAAGTTACAAAGCTCAAAAACAAACCAAAATTAGTGATTTTTTTAAATGATTTTTTTTTTAAATATGTAATGTTTATTCATAGCATATACATTATGTAGAAATAATAATATGTATGTACTTTTATTTTTTGTTACATGTATGTTGTATGTATCACGTTTCTGCTCTTCGTTTGACACATGTATTTGTCTAAATAAATTATTAAAAAAATAAATTGAGGTCTTTGGATTATCCGTGTTTTCGATTATCCGGCGAAGGCTCGGTCCGGGCTGGCCAGGATAATCGAGGTTCTACTGTACCTAATTTACAGTACTCGCGCAAATTTGATATCTATTAGACATCATTTTTTCTTTCTAGGTTTAATTAAACTCTACAACTATTTATGCCAAAATTATTTCACATTATGTTTTTATTTCCAAATGTCAATAATTCCCATTTCTAGAGAATATTTATTATAATGCTCTAAAACTAATGTTTTGGTTATTTTTTAGCCTTAATAGCAATACAAATAAATAAGTAAGTAAATAAGTAATATGCTTTATTGTCACTCAAAATTGTACAAATTTTATGGACAAAGCTTATAACAATAAGACAAGAAAGAAGAAAAAAAATCAGAATAAGAATCGTTTGTACTTTTAAATAAAAAAAAAAACAATTAACTTCTTCCAAACTTCCTAAAATACTACCTAATTAAGAACCTACAAACTTCGTAAAATGTACCTAACAAAAAATAAAAATTAGGAAAGTAGATAAATGAATTAAGGGCTCAAATATTCCACCTCCTTGTGCTAAACAGTAACCAAATCTATTATACAGATTTCTCCTCATATTTTGCAGTAGGGCTGGTAAAATGCTTGCAGAGAAATTAAGTATTTTTGCCCTTAATTCGACTAGGCTTGTGTCCCTTTTAAACTGATGCCTATAAATGTTTTCTTTGAGAAAACCCCAAAAAAAAAGAAATCGTTAGGGGGTAAGTCACAGGATTTAGCGGGCCATTTAATTGTACCACGTGTACTTATCAGTTGATCAGGAAACGTTTGATTGAGGAAGTCAATAGTTGCTCTAAATTTGTGAGCCGAACACCCATCCTGTTGGAAATAAACCTCCTGAAAATTAACGGAAAGGCGTCGAACTGCCGGAATGATCTCATTCTGTAAAAGTTGTGAATATTTGGGCCCGTTTAGGTTTCCGTCGATAAAAAATGGACCGAAAATATGGTCGCCTAATATCCCAGTCCAAACATTTAACTTTTGCGGATGCTGCGTTCGCACTGCAACATTGAGGTGCTTATTTTTCCGAGAATAATACCTTGCAACAGATGGATTGTGTTTTTTTATGTAATGAAAATAAAGATTAGTCAGAAAATAATATATTTTTTAAAAAGTGTATATTTTCATTCTGTTTATCTACCATAAATTCACAAAAGTCCATTCGCCTAAAGTTATCTTCCGGAAACAGTTCTTGTGTTGGTTGTATCTTAAAACAGTGATACCCATTCCTTTTGAGAACTCGCTGGACAGTTCGAGCATTCACGTTAACTCCCCTAGCAATTTGTACACTATTGCAGGGTTCACTAGCTTCCACAAAAGCACAAATATCAATATCCCTGTTTTGACGCTCCTCATCGACAGGTTTTACACGTGGTTCATTACCTTCATGACACTTTTTACAACTGTTTACACATCCCGAAGTTTGAAAATGATTAATGGTATTTTTAACTGTTGTAACACTTGGTGGGGTCTATTTTCGAAGGCAACAATAAATAAATCAATTACTTCGCGTATCGAATGACCCTGAAAGTACCACGTTACAAGTTGCACTTTTTCTTGGACGGTATACAACGTAATAGGCATTTTATTAATTATTGGTTTATTCTTTCAGAACTTCGTTTGAAATTTTTAATGTCGATGTGACAATTACGACAATTCGTACCACAGACCACTAGTTAAGTAGGTGATTTGTGATTCGTACCTACTGTGAAATGAATATAGGGGTGGAAACGTGTAACATGTCACAGCGATTGCCATTGTGTTGTATGGTCAATAAAACAATGTCGAAATCTGTATAAAAAGCTTCGGCTCTGACAGTCTGGGCACAGAATAATAAACAATTTGTTATTTATTCTGTGGTCTGGGTATACAACGCGACGTCAGCGACGTTTCTGCCTGAGAAAGGCTAAGAAATGTATTCATTGGAATACCTTTACCTACGATTATAATTTTTCTTGATCTTTTGTTGCTTTTAATTTAACCATTTTAGTTTTTTGCATGATATGTTGTAATATACAAACCTTGTAATGTGCACAAATATATTATTTCAATAAACATTTTTTTTATTTTTTATGTTTTATAGACAAAAATTGTGGGAGGAGAGCCCACTATTGTAAATGAATATCCGGCCATGGCAGGTTTAGTGGACATAGAAAACAGAGAGGTTTTTTGTGGCGGTAGTATAATTTCCAATAGATATATACTTACTGCAGCTCACTGCATGAGGAATGTACCTTTTCGAACCTTGGCGATTCTTGTAGGGGACTGGAATATATCCACAGGTAACGACATTTTATTAGTTGGTGAGAATATAAAACTATAATGGACTGTATATATGTTGCTAAAACTTTGCTTGATTGAATGCAAGTCGTAGAGTAAAATACAAACACGAGTGATTTCTTTAAGCTTTATTTTTGCACTGATATAATTGAAAATATTTACAGTTGACTCCTACATAGACAAGATTTTGTTTAATTGCATAAAAATGATAAGTTTAATGAACCTTTTTTATATCCCCAACTTAAAAGGGTTAAATTTCAACAAACGATATAGAATGAAGTTATAAATAAATTATCACAAAAGCGTTTAATACATACATAAATATAGTTAACTGTATGGTTGGTTTGAGGTTTTTAAGGATCTTGGAGGCAGTATGGGTTACCGATGCTCATACTGTAATAAAACTCCAAGTAATCCACCGTATCTGACGAAAGAGTTAGGGGTTCTAGAAATAGAACTCAGCTTCTGAGTTCTACTCAGAAACAAATGCTACTCTCACGTCCCCGAAGGCTTTTGCCGCGTAACCACTGTGTGCATGGCAGACAGTGGGTGTGCATTATGTAGCAGACTAGTGAGGGTAAAAGGTGAGTTTTTGGTGCCCAAAAACTAAAACCATATCTGCTAAGAGAATAAACCCTGACAAACAATTCTGTCCTCCAGGTTGGGGATTGGGCAATGAGCCGGTAACCCATTACCGTGAAAAATTCAAAACCACAAAATCTTTAAATGAGCCTGCGATATACCGGTCTTATCGGCGACGACTTAAGTAAAGAAACATCGACTATGTACTCGGTATACAGGCATTCCTGCTCAACGAGCTCCGAAAGTACAAAACTAGCACCAATACAAGAAACTAAATGGTTAGGATACGGAAAAAAGACAGAAAGACGTACATAATAATGCTGTATAGCAGAAACAAAGAGTTCGGAGTAGCCTTAATCAACAGCTCTTAATCAATAACCTAGACTGCCCAATAGAAGAACATAACGAAAATAGATTAACAGCTAGAAGAAGTATACGACAGCTCACCGAGTATATTGCACACTACATAAAGCGCTAAAATCGGCAACATCGCCTCGTACGAGGTAATTGTAATTCTCCAATCCCCTCCGCTTGACGGAGAAAACGAGAAAACCATTTAGTAGCACATATGCAGCACATAAGAAAGTATGGGATATGCAACTCCGCCAGTCGATTTTTGTTTTTCTTACGTACACCCTGCTCATTTCTTATAACACAAACTCGATAAAAATATACTGACTATTATAAGGCGGTGCATTTGTATCGGTTTTTAATAATGTGAACAATTTTTTGTGGATGAATTAAAAATAAAATCGCATTTCTTTAAAAAGATGAAACAAAAAATATACTCTTATTGAAAATAAAAAATAATTCCTAATAAAATAAGAAATAATTCTTTATGCTCTACAGAAATGATTAAAATATTTGACCTTGTACGGCTGAACAGTATACCAATCTGTCATAAAAACTTCTGCGAATAGATGTAAGAGTTTCTGCTGTAATAGAATTGGAGACTTCTCTTATTGGTTTCTTAATTTATTCAAATTTTGGGCTCTAGTCGAAGGATGACCATATATGATGCTTTTTAAATGTCCCCAAAAAAAGAAGTCTATGGGTGTAAGATCTGGAGATCACGCAGGTCACTTAACCCTTTGTTTCCTAAAAACTTTTAAAATCAAAAATTGAGGTAAAAATTAAATAATCTTACTCTATTGGGTTCCTAAAAGACAAAAAAGTGACAAATAATATTTTTTTATGTATTTTTTTAATAGGCTATGGTTTCGACATGATACCACTAAGAAACTAAAGATTTTTCTTTAGCAAATAAAAATCTGATAACTAAATAATATAATTGTATAAAACGTAAGTTACTTTTTATGATACAATGAAAACCAGTTCTTTTTTTCGCTAAGGCACAATCCAATCTTACACGTCGCACTCTCCCACCTGGTTCTGTGAGGATCCTTATTAGTGCCACACAAAGCACACCGTCTAGATGTCCCGTGTTGTGGCATATGCAAACATTGGTCAAAGCGTTTTTCATAAGGCACAATTTTTTTGAAATGTTTCCCTGTGACTGTGGGAGAAGCAACCCTATTTCGTGACAGTTTACTACCACTCGCTGATTAACTCTAAAGCTACAGATAACCTAAAAAATTTCAGGTTTGGAACTGCGCATTTCCCTTTCTGCTGGAAAAGAATAAAATAATTCACAACACATATATCTATGAAATGCCACAACATTCGATGCCACCATTTCTTTGATTTGCGGTCAATCTCATACACAGATTTCAGCATAATATCTGTTTTGTCAACGTAGCCCATATGCTGGTTATATTCTTTGACCATCGTTGGACAGGCCACGTGAATTTCCGTCTTTTTGCTTGCGGGAAACAGTTGCTTTTTCTGAAGGGTTTTGATGATTTCCCAAAAAATGCACAAATTAGAATTCCGGAGAATAAGTGTAAAAAAATCTAGGTACTGCTTTCTCCATATCATCTGGAATTTTAGGACCAGTTTCCTCAGTGAACTGCTTGATGTTAGTAACGTAAGAAACCGCTGAGTTAGTCCAGGTTGTTGGTTGGCCATTTTTAAGTATTATTGGCATATTCGCAATGTCAAGCAAATCCTCTTCGTCACTACTCGATTTATCTGACTCGCCATCTGAAGGAATGTTATCTAATAATGTGAATAGACCACCCGACGACATATTATTTACCTCTCTGAATGGATATACTTTTTTTCCTGAAATAAAAAAAAAAATAAGTACATATTTTACCTAGTTTCCTAGTGGTTTCAGGATAAAACCGGCATTTTATATCTTTAATATGCTTATTGTAAAGTGAAAACTCTTAGTAATAGAAAGTATTAATAATAGGAAGTATACATACAAATGTTTCTAATATTGCAAATAAACAATGAAGTTACATGCCGTAGCGAAATAATCCAAAAACCACCAAAATTGCTTATACCATTAGCCCGGTTTAAAACACGTGTTATTATCAACTAATAACTGAATAACGAGAATATAAATGGCGGTGCGCGATATATTTAAAAGTAGCAGGAGCCTTATACGTCATATTCCGTGAGTGGTTTCAGTCAAATACCACTAAGAACGTAGCTAAAAATTTATTTGTGTGTGGTTTTACAATGAAACCTTCTTCTTCTTCACATGCAAATCCACTAATGGATGTTAGCGATCACATTTTCCATTAATTCTCTATTTCTTGCAATATGTATCAGAGATTGTATGTCGTTATTCCCTGTCCATTGCCTTATGTTTCGGAGCCAGGACATTTTCTTGCGTCCCATTCCTCTCTTGCCTTCAATTTTACCCTCGATTATAAGTTGGAGGAACTGGTATTTTTCATTTCGCATGATGTGACCTAGATACGCCGTTTTCCTTTTCTTGATGGTTTCGAAAAGTTGGCGTTCTTGGTTTATTCTTTTAAGGACATCTATATTTGTGATTTTCGCTGTCTATGGTATTCTTAGGATACGGCGATAGAGCCACATTTCGAAAGCTTCTAATCTGTTTATATCCCTCGTTTTGAGTGTCCAGCCCTCTACGCCATATAGCAGCACTGACCATACGTAGCACTTAGTAAACCTTAGTCTCAGTTGAAGATCGAACTCTGAACAAGTCAGTACCTTCTTGAATTTTACGAAAGCTTGTCGAGCTTGCTCAATGCGACATTTTACTTCCCTGTCCGATGCCCAGTCTTCAAAAATGGACTTAGTATTCAGTGTTATGGTGGAGTTTTCAAGTGCATCCAAGTTTCTGGAGATGATCATAAATTTGGTTTTTTTGGTATTAATCTCTAATCCCATTCGCTTACTGAATTCTCCGATTATAGTGACAAGTTGTTGAAGATCGACTATGTTGTCACACATTAAGACACCATCATCAGCATACCGTATGTTGTTGATCAATACTCCATTCACTTTGCATTCCCATCTTTGCATCCTCCAAAGACTCTTGAAATATGGCTTCCGAATAAATGTTAAATAACAGAGGGGAAAGCACACATCCCTGTCGAACGCCCCTTCTTATATGTATGGGTTTGGATATAGAATTGTCTATTTTTAACTGTGCCGTTTGATGCCAGTACAAGTACAGTACTATGATGAAACCACTAGGAAACAAAGGGTTAATATCGCATGTTCCACTGATAACTCGATTCGGGAACGTATTGTTTAAGTACTCCCTAATATTCTTCGAAAGTAGTCGTCTGGATAAAGCTGCTGCGTTTTCGAATATTTAAAATTCTTGTAACCGTGCTTTTTCTACACTTTCGTTACAGTAACATTGCCAACATCTAACTCCCTAGCAAGAACGTGTTGGCTCTACCTCGTTTGTTGCACAAATTTGATTTTGTTATTTGAACCTTTTCTGTGGGCGTATAAACAGACATATTATTTACAAAAATAAATTAACAATCTACGCTCTTATTGCTTTAAACAACCACTGTATAATAAAAAATTATTGGCGATGTGGCAACGCAGGTTCGTGGAAAGTCGACGGCGCGCAGTGTTGCCATTTATAGTGTGTATATCTAACTTAAAACTTAACGTACAGTATGAATGCGAAAATAGGCAAAGATATTTTTTTAGAAACTATTGGTAAACATTCACTCCTTCAAAACACTAATAAAAATGATTTTCCACTGGCCAGCTATTCACAATAAAACAAATTCTTAACAAATCGTGGGAATACGACATTGACGTTTACAATATATTCATAGAGTTTAAACAGGCCTACAACTCAATTATTACGAGTAGACACAAGTTATATCAAATTATGCATAGCTTTAACATCTCCCAAAAATACATATGACTAGTAAGAACAATAACGGACGCCAACAAAAATTTTCAGAATACAAAATGAGCTCACTAAGAACCTTTTAAAAGCCAAAGGAGACGGGCTGGCACCGACTCCTTTGGCTCAACTTATCGCTGGAATATGTGATTAGATAGTTAAATATAGGAAAAGCCAAACTCCTAACCAATAAATTAATACAGATTGCCGCTTATGCCAATGATATCAGAATTAAGCCGCGTTTACACGATGACAATTGACCAGACAATTGTCATTGGACAATTGTCATCACGTGGTTGCGGATTGTCGGAGGCCAGTCCAGTTGAACAAGAAGATGTTTATACGGGGCCAACTATTGCCATGGCAGTAGACAGTTAAAACATGGCCGACTGCTCGCCATCTGTTGTGTCCGGTGAGGAAACTGGCAAAAAACAAGACAGCACTACTGGCCTACACCGTTCACACGGCGCCAATTATCGCGACAATTGAAATTTCGAGTGCTGGGGGGGGGGGGGGGCTCACTGGGTGCAGCTCATTGTCATCAGTCTACTCCCGGAGACAACTGAATTTTGGGCCAATTGTGAGGGCAGTTGGCAAGGCAATTGGCCTGAGGTGTTTAGACGAAGACAATAATTTCATGCCAGTCAGTTGTCTTCTGACAATTATCTCGCCAATTGTCATCGTGTAAACGCGGCTTTATGTTCGCAGAATGGAAGAGGCGTCAGAAATATGTTCACAATAAAAAACAGAGGCAAAAGAGTCGGGATTCCGGCCTCTACGTGTGAGAAGCTTCGCCGAGCCTCTGTGGTAGGTGAGGGGACATCAGAATTCTCTAACAGTTCGAGCTTTCTTACAGACAGTATTCTTACAATGACTTAATATATGTGTTAGAATTCTGATGCGTGATGTCTCAAGTTCCACAAAGATGTCTGCCTTCTCACTTCGTGTAGCCGCGTTCCCTCTCCTCGAGAGAGGCACAAGAATGCCGGCCGTGTCGACTCTTCCTACTGCCCGTCGCTTCGTGTCACTACGTTTCGTAAACAGTATTTTCGATAGTTACTATTTGCATAAGGTTTCTGGTGACGAAGCGCTATCGCAGCTCGACCCTGATCGGAAAAGCAATTACAAGTCCCGTCGGAGCTTTTATTGGCTCTTTACCGTGACAGGTCCCAAAGAATGCTGTGGTCAGTTCGACACAATTTAAAATAGTTATAAGACCGATGTCTTATATATATACATCGGTTTAGAACGTCTTTCGACGTTGTCCGATACCTAAACACCATCTCTTCCTATCTTCGCAGTCGTTTGTTGTTAAATTTCTTTCGCTCATGGACTTGTTTACGCCGTGTTGCCATTCTAATCTGGGTCTTCCTCTTTTCCGTCGACCTATCGGTTGCCATTCTACTACTTTTTTGGGGAGTCTTGTTGCTGGCATCCGTTGAACATGCCCATACCACCTTAATTGTTTCTTCTCTATATCTTGAGTTATATTTCCTTCTATTCCCATACGTTGTTTTATTACATCATTTCTGATTCGGTCTCGTCTGGAAATACCTAAAGATCTTCTCATTGCATCCATCTCTACTGCTTCTATTCGCTTTTTGTTCTTTTCACTAATTCTCCATGTTTCAGCGTAATAAGGAAGAGTAGTTTTAATCATGGTCTCATATATATTAAATTTCCCATTGAGACATCCTAAGACTTTCTTTGCTTGAGTGATCAGATTTTCTATTTCCCGTGTATCAGTTCCTGTATTGTCAAAGGCAACACCCAAGTAGTCATAGCTCTGACAGCAGGAAATATGTTGTCCGTTTACGAGGTCTATGTTATCTAACTCGTTTCCAATACAAAGATATTTGGTTTTTGTTGTATTGACATTCATTCCCCAGTCGTGATATTCTTCTATCAGTTTTCTAAGCATGTACTGCATGTCTTCCCTGTTGGTCGCTAGCACTACCTGGTCATCAGCAAACTGGAGTGTATATATACATTCATTGCTAAGCTCTATACCCATCCTATGTACCTTTCTTTTCCATCTTTCCAATGCCGCTGCAACATATATCTTGAATAAGGTTGGTGAGATACAGCATCCCTGTCGCAAGCCTTTTGTAACCAGGAATTCTTCCGTTAGATATTTTCCTGTTTTTATCTGTGCCTTTGAGTCTCTATATAGTTCTTGTACAGCATTTATCAATGTGTGGTTGATGTTAGATCTTTTCAACGTTGTCCACAGTTTTGTTAAGGGGGTGTTGTCATATGCTTTTTGCAGGTCTACAAAAGTAATATGAGTTTCTAGATTCTTAGCCAATCTTTTTTCTATTATTTGTTTAAGACAAAATACGTTATCGGTGCACGATCTTCCTGCACGGAACCCGCTTTGTTCTTCCTCTTCATTGTGCTTATATTCTTCCTCGATCATATTTCTCAAAATACGTCCATACAGTTTGCTCAAGGTGCTGGTTACCGATATGCCTCCATAATTATTACAATTCCTTTTGTCCCCCTTTTTGTGTATTGAGGACATGCATGCCGTTCTCCATTGTTCTGGTACTGGGTGTCCATTTAGACACTGATTGATCACATAAGTTAATTTTTCAAATAGTTTATGAGTTCCATTCTTAAGCATTTCAGCATAGATTCCCTCAGGTCCAGCGGATTTACCATTCTTTAGGGTCATTACAGCCTTCCTTACTGTTTCGATGTCTACCCTCGCTTCCTCTCCTTGTATATGCACTGACTGTGTTGGGGAGTTCGCTAGGTATTCTTGTCTTGTCTCTGCCAGCAAGCTTTCATAGTGATCTTTCCATTGTCTTGGTTTTATGGTGTGTATGTGTGCTTTGTCTTTTCCTGTATTGAAAGACCGATGTCTTTTCTATTTAAAAAAGTCGTGTTATACTGCCAGGGAGCGTTCGTAGTTGACACGCCGGTTCTCGTGCTCTGAAGATTTAACTTCTAAATTGGATGAAGTCTTCTTGTATTCGACGTCTTCGACGATATCAGGATATTGGATAATTAATAAAACTCAAAGTAGCGTGGTAGCACACCAGGCCAACAAGGTCTAGCGGGGCTAGTAGTAGATTACGACTGGATCCCTATCGGAAGATTTTTTCTACGATGTACAGATTTTTGTAAAATCGATGTTTGCCGTTTTTCCTCCTGTACGATGGGACATTTTAGGGAGAAGCTGGGAGTAAAAGTGGTAAACTTGTTTGCATCATTTTTGGGGCCCCAAAATTGACATACTTAGCAAAATTCAGCTTGTAGTAAGATTTTTAGAGGTTTGGTTGTATTTTCTTTTCTGACGACCGGAGTAAAAGCAAAAAGGATCATTAAAGAACACTAATGAACGTGAATTTTTGTATAAAATCTATACGTACTATTTAATCTCCATATTTCTGAATAAACTTTTTTTAGGATTGGATACAAATGCGGCTGCTCTTTATAGAACTGAAAGTTACTGGGAACATCCAAATTTTGACTTAGCTACCGGTCAGAATGATGTAGCAATTATTAGAACTCTTCAACCAATTGCATTTTCATTATTAGTAGGACCAGTTTGCCTTCCATTTTTGTACTCATACGATACCTTTGCAAGAGAAAATGTTACAATATTAGGTAAATATATTTTTTAATCTATCATTGTACAGTCTTAGTGTTTTTTTTTATGGAGTATATCCCATCAATTTTTTTTGCATATTTGAATAACCATTGTTTTTATATACAAAACCAAATATTTATATAGATAGTACTAAGAGAGAAATTCTATTACGTATATAGGATAATATGATGATGACTAAGAAGATCTTAGAACATATCAATACCCACAAAAGATCGTCTTAAAATAAAAGAAAAGATTTTTTAAGGTAGTTATGTTGGTTTGTTTCAGGTTGGGGACAAATATTTTATAACGGTCCGTCATCGGATGTTTTACAAAAGGTAGAAGTAGAAGTGATCTCAAACACACAATGCCAGCGATCGTTTCGAAATGAGAGCATATATACTAGTCAGATATGTACTCTGACTCCAGGTAAAGATTCTTGCCAGATGGATTCGGGAGGTAAGAGTATTTTGACTTAATATTTGCAAGCAATTCTATTTTTATTTTGGTCTCTGACATAATATTTAAAAAATCTCATAAGTGATGGGGATTGGCAAGCCCAACAGCCTAAAAAGCCGTCGTATGCAAAGTTCTGTTATAATATTACAAAAACACAACAGTGCTTTAACTGTTTTTAGATTTAGAGACAAGGTGATTATGGCGACAAAACTCTGAAACGGATAGAATTTTTAAGCAATCTTAAAGCAGATCGATCATGGCGAAAAACATCTATAATTGGTTTCAAATGAGTGTAGAGTAATAAATCATGAAGTGTCATAAAATTTGCCTGAATTTCGGTGTCGTCATGGGCGTAGGCAAATGGACGGATGTCAACTTCGTCGTCAAAAATTGATGTACCTTAAAATATCATATTTTGGATATTTTGTGATAACCAATTTTATTTAATTTTTCGATTAACTTATTCTTCAAACTCGTATTCCATTATATGGTCATTAAAGCTAATTACATTTTTATTTATAAAAACAAATTCACTTCCTTACTGAACTAATAAAAGCATTAGAAGAAACTGATAAGGGTATGACGCACCTCCTAATATTACTAAGAAGTAAAATAAATCAACATGAAGACTAATAACGCGTAATGAGGTTTTACTTACACTTTCATTATAATCCCTCTTTTATTTTATTATTATCATTCGACATTCGACATTCGAGTTAGTAATTGTTACTGCACCAATTAAACGTACAGTAATTATAATAATAATTATATAATTGTGATATAGAAATAGTGAAAAAGTTATAAAATGGCGACATTTACTCCAAAGAAAAGAGGTGTAAAAAATTCTCCGCTATCTGTTAGTGAAAAAGTTATAATTTTAAATGTATATGATTGCATAAAACACGATCACCCTAGTTTGTCTGTGCAAGAAAGTGTTGAGCGATGTGCCCGAATGACTGGAATTGGACAGTCCACGATTTTTAAATTATTGCGAGAAAGAAAGATATCAGGCCAGTTAAGTCCATGCAAGAGAAAATCAGGAAGACCAATAAAAATCTTAGGTGAAGACACCAAACGTGACATTCGAAGAAAAGTTCATTCGTTTTATTTTAAAAAGGAAATACCCACCCTTGACAAAATACTAATGGAGATAAGCCAAGATAACGATATTCCTTTGATATCCAGAAAACTTTTATGGAAAACTTTAAAAAGTATGAATTTTTCCTGGGAAAAGCACAATCGAAAGGCACTATTACTGGAAAGTGATGAAATCATTTGCTGGAGACGAAAATATTTGAGAACTATAAAACAGTACCGCAGAGAGCACAAGAAAATTTTTTATCTTGATGAGACGTGGATAAACGAAGGTTATATAGTCCAAAAAATGTGGCAAGATAAAAATGTAACAAGTGCTCGCCAAGCTTTCATAGAAGGCCTTTCGACGGGTATTAAAGTGCCTTCGGGAAAAGGGAAGAGGCTTATAATTGCTCACATTGGAAGCGAAGAAGGATTTTTAAAAGAAGGTTTGTTAAGCTTTGAGTCGTGTCGGACGGGAGATTATCATGAGGACATGAATTCGGATGTCTTCGAAGACTACTTCGGGGAAATGTTAAAATTTCTTCCAGCTGATTCGGTCGTGGTTATGGATAATGCAAGCTACCATTCAAGGCGCATAGAGAAGGTACCAACTTCAGCTTGGAGAAAGCAAGAAATTATTAACTGGCTGTCAAATAAAGGTATTCAGTTTGAGACGAATTCAATAAAGAAGGAACTACTAGCCGTAGTAAAACAACATAAATCTCGCTTCATAAAATATGCCGTAGAAGATGTAGCAGAAAAGTATAAAGTAACTGTGCTACGCCTACCGCCATATCATTGCGAATTAAATCCCATAGAACTAATATGGGCACAAGTTAAAGGATATGTTGCAAGGCACAATACCACATTTAAAATGAAAGATGTCAAGATATTGTTTGATCAAGCCATTATGAAAATCATATCAGAAAACTGGCAAAAAGCAATCCAGCATGTTTTAAAAGAGGAAGATAAAATGTGGGAACTGGACAACTTGGTCGATCAGGTGGTTGACCCTATAATTATAACACCAGGGGATGATGACAGTTCTTCGGATGAAGACTATAGTGATGTAGAATTGTAATAACGTATCCAGTAAAGTTTTTGTAGTTTTTGTGAATAAATTGATTTAAACTCCCCACAAGTGTTTCAATATGTAAAGTTCATTCGTGTGTGTTTGTGAGTATTTCCCGATTTCGGTTCGTATATATTTTATTGTTACATTTTATATTTTTTTAATAACACTGTTCTGCTGTATTACATTTTTATTTCCTTTAATATGATTTTTAAGAATGCATATTCTTTTGTCAATTAACCCACTAGCGCGCCTCTGGCTCAGTGTTTATCTGTCGATAACAATGGACTAATCCCTTAAAACAGGGTGATACCTACCTGCTCTTTATGAAACGACAGAATTTTGCAATGCGGACGGAATTTATTGACGGATTATTGACGGATTATTGACGGATTACTCTGTAGCGCTTTTGAATACTTCATGAGATTTTATTACTCTACACTCATTAGAAATAGATTATAACAATAAAAAATATAAAGGGAATTCCATTCAAGGTTACAAACAATACAAAAAATGTAAATGTTATTCTTCCAGGTCATGACATCTTTAAGTGCCAATTTCAATAAATTTACTAGGCGCTTTTCCTACAGAACGATAATCTACTACTTGGATTGAACACTTCCCATTAAAAAAATATCCATTTATGGTTGGTATTGTAACGTATAGCCCTATTAGACACCAGACTCAGCAAAACGCAAGTTTAATCTAAATAAAATAATATTCAAATACTTAACAAAAATAAAAATGAATTTCTATATAATATGTACAATAAAAAAAGCGGGTATGTCCTTGAAAAACATGGATAGATTATGGTAGAAGCGCAATAACAGAGAAATTTACAAAAATACTACTGGAAGGATAGGAAACGCTGAAGATAGAATAAAATAAAGAATTTTAACATATCGTAATATACCTAATAATAATACCTAATGACGGGATATGCTGAATATGAAGAAAATATATAAACAGTTATTTTGAGATTCACAAGGATAATGAAATTCATGTAGTTGGCTGTATACCATAAATCACAAAAGGTTTATTTAAAAATCCGTTATAAAAGGTATATAATTAAAAAGACCCTTTTGGGCTACATCACAGAATGGTTCTGATGTTAGACTTTTTAATCCGAAAACGTTCTGTGATGTAGCCCGAAAGGGTCTTTTTATATACCTTTAATTTAAATTTTATTTGATTTTTAAACAAAACTTTAATTTATTCTGAGATTTGACTGAAATAGGGGACTAGTAGTTGTAGTGTAACCTTTTTTTGTTTTTTTAGGGCCGCTTCTGTGGTTAGATCCATCTACTTTACGATTACAATTGGTTGGAGTTGTATCTTTTGGATATGGTTGTGCTACAAATAGACCTTCCATTAATTCTCGAGTAACCAGTTTCTTAGAATGGATCGTTACTGTTGCATCTGGTAAGTTTCTTAAATTAAATATTTACTATATAATGTATGTACCTACAAGTTTAACTTTAGATTGTGACATATGTGTATTCCCACGATTTTAAGGAGCTTATATCATAATATTGACTGAAATATATGAAGTGACTTAGTTTCTTCTTGTCTGCTTGCCGTATATAACCACTGCATCTTTTGGCTCCCTCCTCTTTTAGATTGAACCAAAAATTCTGATCTCAGCCATTGTTGGTTCTATTTTGGTTTTATTTCTGCTGAAAATCTTATTGATAGAGTCTGATTTTTATTTATGAAGCAGACTGATTGTAACAATATAACTCAAACTAACGTTGGGAGTCTGGGAAGACTGGGACAAAAAAGATGATATCGACTAATAATATTTATTACACACTAAGAATGACAGTTAGTATTAATAAAAAAAACAAGAAAATTATGCTAAAAGCTGTACAAAATGTGAAAATAATACTTATGGCAAAATATATTTTTGACTTCATGTAGTTGAATAAATAACTTGTTTTGTCTCATGCAGCTGAATATAGTGTTTACTATATTTGTAGTTGGCAAATAATACAAGACCCGATAAAACCGGTCCTTGTATATAGATCAGAGACATGGACACTGTCGAAAAGCGATGAGTACCTATTAGGTACGTTTGAACGACAATCCGACAACTTAACTCAGTATGGTGGGATAGACATCTAAATATGAAGACAAAAACACAGATTTATAAAACATTGGAAATGGCGAATGCACTTGGAGTGAAATTGTGAACTTACTTCTCCTGCTTTTTACCACATATATCACACATGGATTCATATTTTGAACAACAGTCTTCGTGCAGCAAAAGTTGACAGCTAATATATTTGAACCAACCCACGTCCTTTTTAGTATAACTGTACAATTCACCACATCTTACAGAACAAAAATTTTTAACATCCACGTCGTCATCATCGTCTTGCAAGTGCATATCCAGCAATTAGTCGGATTGGTATTAGTGGTACAATACACGCTTTTTGTTTCTTAGAACGCTTGGTTTTGGCATTTCCTTTGGTAGTCTTTTTGGTTACTGTTTTTTCTTTGACCTTTCTTTTAGCATTTGGTCCACTCTTCACTGACTTAGTTGTTTGTTTTGTCATTTTCTGTTTCAGAAAAATTCAAAATCTCAGCTTGAGTTGTAGAATTCTTTCTTGCAACTGTAACTTTATCTAGGATAGGTATCGTCAAAATATGATCCAAGAGTTTCCCAGGGGTTGTTTGACATTTTTCTGTTGCCACTGTTACAAGTCAGATCTGGTGCTTCTGATGAAGAATAAATGGTTTTCTGTGTGAGTTTCCGCACAGCTCAGTTTATCTAGTTCTGCTGTTGGTTTTTCTGAGGAATTTATGGTTTCCTGCCAGTGCAAACAACCTGATTGAGGTGAAGTAGGTCTATTTTTACGTATCTCGTTTTTCCTTTTTCCTGTTGTTGATCTGAATCTGATGTTAAAAAGGCATATTCTGGAATAACATTAGTATTAAGCGGGATGATTCCTGTACTTCTAAATTTCGATATTGTATTTTATGTCGTAGCGAATTACCTTGTATAAAGAGTAAATGGGAATAAAACTAAAATAAATGAAAATAACAAACATGTAGCATTTATAACGTTACAAGTTTTTCCAAAAATTATGAAAATACCATCTTTTTATATTGGAAATTATTATCAAAAAGATAATAAGAATTAGAAATTATTTATAAATATGCATTTACATTCTTTTGCTTTTTACATTTTTTTCGCTTCTAAATGCACCTCTACAATTTTTTTGTCTTTTAGTCTTTTTTTTTTTGGTATTATTTTCACTAACTTACTACTAATTAATTAAATTATAAAGTTTACACATCATCCATCCCGGTGGGATCTGTGGTCAGGATCATGTTCATCTATCTTCACTTTAACGGCAAATATTGGGAAACAGGAAATAGGTAAAAAAGTTTTTAGCGTGGACACGATAAGTCTCAACGGCTAATAGGGAACGTTCCATGAACATACAGAACAGGTATCAAATAAGATATAACCAATAAACAGCCACGGATCAACTGAGAATAAGACATAGTAGCTGCAGCTAGGTCATTACTGGAGATTTGCTGTTTGGGCATGACACACACTCACACACATGAACACTTACATAATTTTCAATGGACAAATAATATACAGCCTAACCATAACTGGCTCATTAAATGGTGAAATTTGTATTGTGACTACTGCGCTACCTGATAGAAGAAAAAAGTGTTGCCTGAAGCGAAGCTCCAGAGAGTTGGCGAACCCTAAAAGAATAAATTCTTAGTATTGGTAAGAGTTAGAAATGAATGACCATTCTTAATCTAGCAATAAAAACATAAAGGTGGGAGCAGAGAGGGACTCTGATTGTGTAGTTCATCTCTAATGCAAATATTGAGCCCTAAAGTGTCCCTAGAGAAACAGACTCTGAGTCAAATATGACAAAGAACTTGGAGAACAAAATCAAACTGAAATCCAAAAAGGACAAAAATAGCTGCCGAGACGTAGACTAAAGAAATTCCATACAAAACTAACTAATTAATTTCTGAAGTGTGCAACTGTAGCTTCATATTTTCTTTAATGATTTCCCATATAATCTACCCACAGAAGATGTAACGCATATTTCTCCATAAATAGTGGGCTCTTTTTTGTTTTCCTTTATGTATGAAGCTTAAGTAGCCCATTTTCCATTTTTTCGGTATTTTTCCACCAAGGAAGCATCTGTTAAATATTTGTTTTAATTCTTGTATTAGGGCCGAAGGGATTTGTTTTAGTAGTTTTGCATGTATGGCTCCAAGGTCAGTTGCTCTATTTGTTTTTATACTTGTTAGCGCATTTTGTTAGTAGCGCAACGTGTTAATTTTAAAGACTTGTTTCGGACTTACATTCTTGCTACTATATACATCTTTTTATTTTCAGCAAAGAGCTGTTGACTTAAATTCGTTTTTTTTTTTTTAATTTTTAGGCTCTCGGTTTTGCTATTTTTTCTCGGTATTTCTAATATCGCATAATATTGTGTTAAATATGTGATGTTAGTAATTTTCAGTTGATGTTAACAATAAATTACTTTTTTTTTTGGCTATTTTACGTTATGTAGTATTAGATACAAATTTAACCCTACTTTTTATTTTCAGATACCAACTATTGCATCAAATAAACTAGAAATCCCGACCAAAATCTATTGTCCGTACTTCTTTTTGTAAAATAGTAACTTTAAAATAAAAATGATTTCCCATATTGTAGTTTGTTTTAGTTCATAAAATCAAAAAAGCACAAATACAGAATGAACATATGTTTAAATCACAAAGATTAACATAAGTATACATTCAACTATAAATTTAAGAAATAAATCAATGATAATGTTAGTAATCACAAATAGAAATATATGTTGTAAAAAATATATAATTTATAAAAAAACTAAGCTCAGATAACAAAGACAAATACAAATTGTAAATAATAGTCGATATTCAGACGATAATGTCCTAGTTACAAGAACAGCAGGATACTTACAACGATTGACTACAAATATAAATAATTCTTGTAATAATTACGAAACAAAAATCAATGTCCCGAAAACCAAGAATATGGTATTCAGTAACAATATGACACAGCCTATGCGATAAATCCTATTTAATAAGTTGTTCCGTCCCCACACATATTTTCTCTTTAAGTTTTTTTATTATTATTTCTTTTTATAATTAGTTTAATTGACATGTGTGTGTAAGCGTGTGTGTAAGTATGTCGGTGTATGCGCGTGTGTGTCTTTACGTTAGGTGTCGTGATCGTATTTAGGTATAACCTAATACGATCATATGGACATCATCCTAATATACTTAAGAGATACTTATACACTCACTCATGCACTCACCTGAGCCAGTATTCGTTTAACCACAGCGAAAGTAACACTTTAGATTTGATATAACTATCTACCCAAGAGTAAAAAGCAAGACCACCCGAGATTCCCACAGCAGGGAAAAAAAGCGGTAAAAACTCTTAACTCTCTACTATGGTCTAAAGATATTAGACAAGAAACGAAATTAACAATCACCTTGGTAGAGCCTATTACGACTTATGGGGCAGAAGTTTGGCAGATCACGAAAAAAGATAGAAAAATAATAAGAGTAGTAGAAATAGATTTTCTAACGAGAGCTTGTGGTGTATCCAAAAAAGATCATATCAGGAATGAATATATTAGAGGGAGGACAAATACTGTATATTCCAGTGTGGACAGAATTGAAACGAGAGAACTAGTGTGGTATGGTCACGTGAAGCGAATAAATGAAGATAGATGGCCCAAGAAGGCTTTAAATTACATACCACAACAAAGAAGAAGGAGAAGGCCTTCAGTTACCTGGAAAGAAAATGTACGGCACATAATGAGACATAGAGCCATCAAAGAAGACGAATGAATGGACAGAAAACGATGGTCGTCGAAATAAGAGAAGAGGCAGAGGCTGTAGGAACCTCGCTTATATATAAAGAAGTTAAACTTAAAGGCGAACAGAGAAAAATAACTGCGTTCTCTTCAAGTAACGAAAAGTTATGGCCAGTTTAAGATTAGCAAGTGTGGAAAACCCTAATTAGTGAAATACTAATTTTACCAGCTGCCAAATACAACGAAAAAAAAAAACGTTTGATATATTAATGCGTTGTATTTTGAGAACGATTTCCGAGGTGGAAATTGAAACGTCAAAAATAAACAAAAAATAGAGCTTCAGTATTCACGTAAATTGTGTTCACAGCCAACCAATTGAATTCAATTTCACTTTCTAATAGTAAAGTTAGCCGAAGATGACTTAAAATGGCTAATAATGTTAAGGAAACCATCATAAAGGAAATAATTAAATTATATAGAGCAAACAGAGCCTCAGGTTGCTTGAATGAAACAATATGGAGAAATAAAAATATCGGGAAAAAAATGAAAGGCAGAATTTACAAAACAGTTATCAGACCAATAATGACATACGCGGCAGAAAGAAGACCCGACACAGAGAGGACAAAACGGATGTTAGAAACAGCAGAGATGAAAACACTTAGAAAAATTGATAGAATGAAACGATCATATAAGCCGAATGACAACAAATAGAGAAGTAAAGACGGCAAAGACAGTCCCCCAAATAGGAAGGAGATCAGTAGGAAGATCACGAAAACGATGGAACTTCACACTCCAACATGGAGTGTGAAGAAGACGATACAACTTCGAACTTTATAAAATATATCAGAAACCAGATATACCAGCATATAATGTGGATGGAACAAAATGATCCAGCTACAAAAATGCTCCTTGATAGCCCCAACGATTAGAGAAGAAGAGTAAGACCCAGAACAAGGTTCCTTGATAACATCGATGAAGACATGAGAAATATAGGAATACGTGCTTGGCCGAGGAAGGCGATGAATAGGGACGATTGGAGAGATATTCTTGAGGAGGCTAGGACCCACGCCAGAATTATGATGATAATTACCTTTATAATTTTGTTACTCTTTTTTATAATATTTCTCGTAATTTTTGCCTGGGTACCGCGTCAAAAGTCTTTTCATGGTATATTTACGCCAGATACATATTTTTTCCTATTGCTGATATTTTTCTGTCATTTGATTGATGGTAAATATATGATCATGGGTGCTTATACCGTTTCTAATTTCGCTATGTGATTTCTTAAACGTGCTGTCAATTTTTTTCGTTATTCTTTTGTTCAATATTTTTTCGTATATTTTCATAGCAGTACATACAAGTGTTAGTCTTCTGTAGTCGTTGCGTAATTCCGTAAATTTTTATAAATCGGTACTATTTGTGCCTTCTGCCAGTCAATTGGTTTCTGTTCTTTTCTCCATATGGTATTAAATATCTATAGTAATAACTCTGTTGCATTTTGTCCCATTTTTTCATCATTTCACTTGTTATTCTGTCATACCCTAGTGCCTACTGGTTTTTTATTTCTGCAATAGCTTCTTACAGCTTATTTACCTATTGTATTGGAACTACATTATCATCTTCTACTTTAATTCAACAGGTTATTTTCTTCTTGATAGCAGTATATGTGTAGCATCCCTCGGAAACATCAGTATGTTTATTATTTTATTTTCTTCTGTGAGAAGTTTGCCAGTTTTATTCTTTATGCTTTGCATGTTTTCTTTTCTCATTGATTTTAAAACTCCAAGGAACAAATTTCTGATCCTTTTTACTGTTTGTTTCCATATTTTCTCAAAATTCTGTCCATTTGCCTTTTTTTTGCTTTTGTAACAAATTCTTTTACTAATCTTCTATATTTTTTATATTCTTCATTGCTTTCTGGTATTTTATTTAGTAAGTATATTTTCCAAAGAATTTTCTTTTTCCTTTAATTTGTTGTTTTGTTTCTTCATTCCACCATGCAGTTTGCTTTCATTTATTGCTCTTCTTACTTGTTCCACATACTTCTGTCGCTGTATTTATTATAACCTCTTTGAAGTAGTTCCCTAGTTGTTCTACGTTTCGACCCTCTATCTTTTCTTTGGTACTTCGTAGCTCTTGATTTATGGTCATCTGGTACTTTTCAGTAATTTCTTAATTTATATGACCTTATAGTTTCATATTCTTGTTTCTTTTCTTGCAGTTTGTTATTCTTATCTGACTTATTTTTATTTATTTAAGATAGGTAGGTATTTCAGTTATGTGGTACTAAAAATAATAAAAAGAATTTTGTGGTACATGATTAAAAAAAGTAGAGAATCGCTAGTCTATAATCAAAAAACGGTCATGGAGAGACAACGTTGATAGAATGGGTGATCGTAGACTTGCAAAGATTTCAAAGGAAGATAAACCGAACACAAGTAGACCACCAGAAAGGCTCCCCAAATGCTGGTACGAAAGTTGGACTTCAGAATACCAACTACATCTCATGCTACAACTTTGAAAAAGCAAGACATTATCTTAAAATAAAAAGAATAAGAAGAAAAACAAGAAGAAATATCTGACATCAGTATCATTAAACATTAAATACCATCTCTCTTCCTATATCTTGGTTAGTAAGTCAAACATTCTCTAAAATTGCTTAAATTTTTGTGAAAGATAATTACTAATTTGTAATTTGTAGTTTTCTTATCTCCTAATCCATATGTTGTAAATTTGAAAGCAAGGATAATAACCTCTGCTAATCTCCCTATAAGTTTCCATGAATTGGTATGAAATAAAATGATATACTCTATTTCTCGACCTTGTAAGCACCTTAATACCTGGCCCTAATAAATAAGCAATAATTGCTGTCTACATAGATAAACAAAATCTCTATACATTAATGTATATAACCCCCCTTAAAACCGATAAAAAACATAAAAATTAACGTAAATATTGCACGACGTTTGTTGTTATCACATTCGAAATATATATTTTTTTCAGTAAAAAGTGGATATATGCGCCATTGAATTGAACCACTGGATTTATAGAAATGGGTGACGTATTACATTTTCTATTTTTGTTTAAATACAATTTGAATTTATTAAATTCCTTCCTAAACCTCCATTCTCTTTTTTCCTCTTCAAATTTTACCTATTTTATTTTTGTTAATTGTTTTATTTCTTCTATTTAACTTCTTATTTGTTATCGCCCTCTAAGATGTATTTTCATATCTAAATTATATTTTTTTCTTTAGGATTTAATGTCGCAAATATTTTTGCTGTAATTCTTTTATTTTGCTTCTCATTCCTTTTGGAAATTCTTTATAATCTTTTGTGGTATCATAGATATAGTTCCTATTTTTCTCATTTCTTTCTTTCTTTCTTTCTCCCCTTCCTTTTACCCTATCAGGGTGTCGGATTTGGGCTAGCTATTTTAATTTCCATTTACCCATCTCTTGTATTGTTTTCTGTTTCCTGCCATTATTTTCAATTCCTCGAGTGATTTTTGTTTAAGTTTTCCCGCCTCTACTACTTGCTGTATCCATTTTTTTCTTGGTCTGCCTCTTTTTCTTTTTCCGATGTTTTTTGCTTCATAAATTTTTCTTGTTATTCTATTGGATTGCATCCTCATTAGATGCCCATACCAGTTCATTTGTCTCTTTGTTATTTTGTTCATTATCGGTTCCTGGTTGGCCATTCTCCTAATAGTCTCGTTGCTTAATCTATCCCATTTTGTCTTTCCAACTATCCTTCTTAGATGGCTCATCTCCATTGCGTTTATCCTGCTCTTATGTTTTTCCAGAATTGTCCAGTTTTCACTTGCATAGAGCACAGTCGGTATCACTATTGTGTTATATATTTTTATTCTTGTTTCTCGTGCAAGTTCTCTTTTTCCCATTATTGGGGCTAACGCATAATATAACGTGTTTGATTTCTTTGCTCTATTTGTTATTTCCTAGTCTATTTTTCCTTCATTAGTTATTATACTTCCCAGGTATTCGTAAGTTGTTACTATTTCTAATTCTGAGTTTTTACATTTTATCTTTATTTGATTATCTTCCTTATCTCCTTTGCCGCTGATTATCATTATCTTACTTTTTTCCTCTTTTATATCCATTTTAAGTTCTTCTATTGGTTCTAAACATATATCCATTAGTTTCTGCATTTTATTCTCGGAATCTGCTATTAGTACTATGTCGTCTGCATACATTAAGGACTCTATTGTTACCGGTTGTAATCTGCGGTAACCTATTATTGTCTGTAGTTGATTAGTTCTGACTCTAGTGTTTCTTATCAATTCGTTCATTACTATTATGAATAGCAAAGGGCTGAGACTATCTCCTTGTTTAATACCTCTCTTCCAATAAAATGCTTCCGATCTTTCCCCTGTTATTTGTACCCTTCCTTTTACCTCTTTTTAAGTACTTTCTATAATTCCTTTTATCTTAATTTTTCTTATTTCCCTTCTATAAATCCTTTACATTTTTTGGATCTTTCGACAATTCTGTTGAGATGTTTTCCTTTTTTCTTTCTCTATATTTATGATCTGATCTAACCGTATACTCCTAGTCATTCTTTTTTACACGTATCTTATAGCTTTAGATAAACCAGATGTGACACTTCTTATGGGCGATTTTAAGGCTAAGATGGAAGACAGGGTCTAAACACATTATATGTTAACATAACGCAGCATCAGTAAATATATCCTACATAAACACAGCAGTGGTAATTGACTCAGACTACTAAAGTTTCCAAAATCAAATAATCTTTTTAATACATTAAAGATGTTTGATCATGAGTACACTGAGGTTATTCAATAAAACGGTACGATTTCAGACAAACAAAAAAAACTGAAAAAATATCTTTTTATTAAATTTAATAAAAAACGTATAGTACATAAATGGAAATTAATGTGTAAGTGAAGAAATATTCAGTTTTTGAAGAAGCTATTGAAAAGTGGGCGTCCATTTTGTCGGACACGTTCTTGCAGTCGTGGTACAAAACTGATTACGATACTTTTTTTGAGGTATTGCTTCCATTTCTTCTCGTATCCGTTCTTTCAAAGCCTCGATAGTTCTTAGGGAGTTACTTTGAAATACTTTCAACTTAAGATACCCCAAAGAAAGTTGTCTCCTAGCGAGAGGTCCGGACTACGAGGTGGCCAAGGAATATTGGCCGAGGTGGCCATGTGTGACATGTTGCACCATCCGGTTGAAAGGTCGTGTGTTCATTTCTGTAATTCTTGATCGCACACGGTTACCTTTTTTGAATATAGGGATGTTATGTATAATTGCCTTCAAATAGGCATGTTATTGTTGTAGTATTTGTATTTCTGCATACTGTTCATTGAATTAGTCTTTCGCTTTTTAAATTATCTCTCAAAGCATTTTTTTTCGTTTATCTTCCTATTCTAGTGGCTTGTATTCTCTACTCATTATAAATTTCCTTGCTATTTCTGGTATTTCTTTGTAGTCGGTTGGGCCTAGGTTGCCTTTTTTCATCTGCTGTTGTTCTGCATTCACCATCAAACCATTTTTATTTCTTTTTACTTGGTTTCTCCATAAGTTTCTACTGCAGATTTCGTTAGGATTGTTTTTAAATGTCTCTGTTCCTCCTGTGCAATGTCTTCCTCCTCCTAGATTCGTTAATTTTTATTTCGAAGATATGTTGGTATTTTGGTTTCTTTGTTAGTTTCTTAAATACTTTAACATTCCATTTTTCAAGTTAATTATTTGTCCCTTTTGCCACTTTCGCGATTTTATGCCACAGTTTTGATCCCAGAAGATAATGATCTGAGTCAGAGTTCGTTCTGCCATACGTTTAGACATTATTTATGTCTCTTGCATTGCGTGTATCTTTTTATAATTAGGACGTGGTTAATTTAATTCGCTTTGTTACTGGTATTTTCCACCTTCTTTGATAAATATCTTTTCTCTGGAAGTTAGTGATGACAACTACATAATTATTGACTGCTAAGAATTGTGCTACTCTAAGTCAATTTTTACTGGTTTTTGTATGTAAACCATATTTTCCAAATATGTTTACAAAAGTTCTTTCTTTTTCTAGCGTAGCAGTGAAATCAATTAACCTAATGCTAAACTTCCTTCAGATTTTTATATAATCTTTGTACCTCTTCTTTCTTAGCATCCTTAGTAGGTGCATGTGCATTGACCATTGTCACGTTATGCAATTTTCCTTTGAGTCTTATCTTCTTTTTCTTCTTCTTCATTTTTGTAGACATGACTCTGTCTGTCAATGTGCCTCCAGTAGGTTGTCGTTCCATTGTTTTCTATTTCTTACCCAGTACTTGATGTTCTCCATTTTGTATTTATGTCGTATATCTGTGCTTCTAGTTCTGTCCATAGTGCCTTACCATGATCATATTGTTTTGGTAGATACTTTAAATCCTTTGGATTATTTCTAGAGGTAACTCTCTTGAGTACAATAAGTGGATAATGTCCCTTAATTTGATCCTGCCAAATGCCTTCTTATGGTCCAAGAAACATAGATATGCCCGTTTGTTGTATTCTAATGATTTCTCTTGCACTTGCCTCATTATAAATATAGCGCCGGTGCGTGATATTCCCGACCCAAATGTTTGTTGTTTTTCTGCTAGTGGTATAATTTTATTCAGTTTATTTGTTATCACTCTTGTTGTTAATTTTAGGGTTGTGTTTAGAAAATTAATTCCTATGTAATTCTCCGGGTCCGATTTGTCTCCCTTTTTGAAGAGATTAGGATTATTAGGAGTAATAGGATGCTTGATCTTCATTTTTGTGTTATTCTGTTTTGTTCTATTATTTTTTGGATTACCTTTACCTAATAGTTGTTTGGTCAGATCTGGTTCTTCGCACTTTCGGAGTTCATTCGGTATTCTGTTATCTCCTGGTGATTTTTTGTTTCCTTGAGGAGACTTTTACTTTTTAAATTTTAAAAAGGCAATTTTTAAATATTATTCAAAACACTTTTAGTGTTTTTCACCACTGCAAAGGGCGTCTTCCAAAAGCTGCATTTTAATTTGGGAGACACTTTTATGTCCCCCTCTTGAGACTTAAAACTAATAAATAAACCTTTAAAAAGTTTATTTTTTTATATTTTTAAGGCCTTTATATGCGATTTTATAAAAATTCGAAAAAACGCCTGTTTTGCGGGTGAATTTACCCTTGTAATAAAAAGTTTAGTTTATCTATTTATAAATATATCAGTTTATTCAGTCGTATATATCAATTTATTTAGTAGTCGTATCAAACAAATTTGGTAGATTTTGAGAAAAAACTATCCCAGTTTTGAAAAATGTGATTTCGACAAAAAAGGATTTAAAGTAATTTTATGCAATAAAATATCCATATTAATTTTTTTTACCTCTAATCAGCCATTCCTGGTGCATATTGGGTGCCCCCCACTGTCCAGTGAAAGCTGTAAATGGTCAGTCAAAGCTTTTTTTCGTAACTTTGCCCACTTTTAATGTCTCGCTCTCCCTTCTATTGGCTTGAGCAATACGAATTTCGTCGATATTTTCCAACCAACTCGTTGCTATTTCTTCAATTTTTATTTTTATCCAATTTTCCCAAGGAACTGAAGAATTGAGAATTGTTTTCTGTAGTAAGCTGATTACATTTGAATTTTCTTTTTGTACTATGCTTATTTCAATGCGTCACCCTACTTCGACCGTCTTTGAAATGACCACTAGATCCAGATCTTCTTTCTATTTTTAAAACAATAATAATGTTCGATAAATTTCAAAAATATAAAACCAGTTTTAGAAAGCAACTGTCGAGTTGCTGGTGCAGAGGGAAGCGGGGCGCGCCGTGTTATATAAAAAGAGTTTTAGCTCAAATGCCTACCGATATAAATACAGCTATAACTTTGTTCTATTTCGAATTTCTTAACAATATTTTAGGACAATATTTCTATACAAAAGATTTCTATACAATATTTTGTTCTATTCAGAACAAAAATTCGATTTTTTTTTAATTCAGAAAGTAAAAGTCCTCTTAACGCTTCCTTTACCTCTCCCTCCTCAAAGTTTACTTCTTCGTTTGTCGACACTTCTGGTATTGGTGCTTGTCTGCCCATGTTTCCGTCTGAAAGTGTTTCGGTTTTATTAGATCGTTCATCCCTTTTCTTTGTATGGATCATTCTCCATCGTTTTCCATCCATTTTTAGAAGCTCTGCCAGTATTCTCTTTTTATTTTTCTGATAAAAGTATTCGTTTTATTTCAGTCTTATGGTGCAAATGTTGTCTGATATTGGTGTAATTACGTTAATATATTCTCAGTCTTTTAGCTACTGTAAAATCTACTCCTCTTTTACCTTGTCTAGTTTCGTTTCCGAAGTATTTAGAGAGGAGATAATTTATTTTTATGAATTTTTCCTTGGCTCTGCTATCTAATTTACTACAGCGTCAAAATTTCATCTTCGCATTTTCCAAGTTCTGCTGCCAAACTAATCATAGATCCTGCCTTATAGAGGGTTCGCACATTCTCAGTTGCAAATGCTACCTCCGTGATCATGTCCATGTTTGTTTGCTAAGCTCCTCGTTGAAGATAGTGATTGAGTAGAAGAGACTAAGTGGTGTCAACAGGATGCGGCATTATATATTGCGGTTTACTACCTCTTTTCACACGAACTCGTTTAAAATAAAATAAAAATGCCTCCCAAAATATGATATACTTAGTTTAAATAGAAAAGAAACAAGTCACAAGTATTAAAAAACAAAAATGAATAGTTAATAAAGAGTCTTTGATGATCCTATTAATGCTTTTAACTCGTTTAAAACTACAGGGTGTTTCAAAAAGGTATGTCATAAATTAAATCACGCATTTCGGAGACAAAAATAAATTGATTAAATCCAACTTACCTTAGTACAAAAGTGTACACAAAAAAAGTTACAGCCCTTTGAAGTTACAAAATAAAAATTGTTTTTTTTGCATTATCTCCTAAACTACTTGACATTTTGTAATAAAAATGAACACGTTACTTTCTTGTTCTGAAAGAATTTTTCGTAAAAAAGAAACAACAAAATCTAAGCCCACAGAAAAATTTTAAGGGGGTGTGCAGTCCTAAATCCCCCAAATCTTTAAGTACGTTCAAATCAAATGAATTTTGTGGCATTGATTAGTTTAACACATTATTTTTAAATTTTTTTTGCCTCTTATAACTTTTTTCAAAAAACAGTTTTTATTGAATTACGGCCCTTTTCATTAACCTTTAAAAAATTACGTGCAACTAAATAAATGGCTCAAATAAATTAACAAGTACAAAAAATGTCTATAACCTCTATAAATATGATATTACAATAAATGTTCAAAATAACCCCCATTTTCTTCAATATAAGTACATTCGGTATCTTTTTAATAAGGAAAACCGAATGCGCTGAAAAATCATATTTTTCTGACGAAATTGATTTGCAGCTTTAATTATTCTAAACCTCAATTGTTGTTCGTCCTATATTGTTACAGAATACACTTTCTCTTTCATAAACCCCCAAAAGCAAAACTCCATGGGGTTAAGACCTGGACTTCCGGGTGGCCAAGAAATAGGTGCGTCACGACCCCTTCCAATCCACCGACCAGGATACTGCCTGCAAAGGTATTCCCGGACTTCATTACTGTAATGCGGTGGAGCGCCATCTTGTAGAAACCATATATTTTGCCTTATTGCAATATTCACTTCTTCCAAATACTCTTATAAATCGTTTGCCAAGAACTGCAAATAATTATCACCATTTAAATTGTTGGGAAGAAATACTGGGCGTATTAGATTGTTATCCACAATTCCTGCCCAAACATTAACTTTGAAAGTACTTTGGTGATGAGTCTTTTTTTGGCGTGAGCATTTTCGTCGGCCCGTGGACCCGTTATGATGGTTTGTTATTCCATTTTTACTAAAGGTAGCCTCGTCGGTAAACGAAATATTTCTAATAAAATTAACATTTCGAGTGTTTTCCATTAACAACCAATCGCAAAATCCAATCATTTTAGGATAATCTTCAACCAATAACTCTTGAACCGTTGTTAAGTGATAGGGTTTAAGCAGCTGATCCTTCAAACGCCTCCAAACCCTTACGTGAGGAACATTTAGTTGAGCAGCTATTACCCTTATACTTGTTCCAGGGACTTCTTCAATGATTTCTAAAATGTCTTCATCAGTTGCATCCATTATTGGACGACCACTATTGCCAGCAACTTGCGGTTGGAATGTACCCGTTTCCCGTAAACGATTATCAATGGTCAAAAATAATCGTCTGTCGGGTGTATTTCGATTGGGGTATCTTACTACCTACGATATTCCCGATAGTTTATTGAAATCATAATTTAATCTGATCAAACTTACCCTAGGTTAAATGCATATCTGCCATTTCCTGAAGTGTGTGGGCCATTGTAATATCAAAATTTTTAATATTAATCTTATTCACACCATAAATGATAGCTTCAAATTATTGACTATTATTGATGGAACTGTTTATAATTATTGTATCCGTAGAAACTAATTGTAATTTTATGGCCAACTAGGAAAAAACTTGTTTTTCGAAAAATTGATAAAGGGCAAAAAAGATTAAAAATAATGTGTTAAACTAATGTTGCCACAAAATTTATTTGATTTGAACGTACTTAAAAGTTTGGGGGGATTTAGGGCTGCACACCCCCCTTAAAATTTTTCTGTGCGCTTAGATTTTGTTGCTTCTTTTTTATGAAAAAAGCTTTCAGAACAAGAAAGTAACGTGTCCATTTTTATTGCAAAATGTCAAGTAGTTTAGGAGATAATGCAAAAAAACAATTTTTATTTTGTAACTTCAAAAGGCTGTAACTTTTTTTGTGTACACTTTTGTACTAAGGTAAGTTGGATTCGATCAATTTATTTTTGTCCCTGGAATGCGTGATTTAATTTATGCATACTTTTTTGAAACATCCTGTATACATATTATTAGGCTTATTCGTTGACTATGTTCATTTTTATGTATTTTGATACTTTTAACTTGTTTTTTTTCTTGTCATAACTATTTAGTATATATTTTGTGGCGCAGTACACGAGGTCTCTTATAATAATAGCTATTAATATTTTTAATCTATATACAACAAGGTATAATGCGCTCCAAATTGATTACATTCATGACAGTTTAAAATTTATATGTATTTTTAAGAAACGTGTCACAAAACTTTTAAAATAAGTTATTAACTAATATTGCTATTAAGTTATCGTTTTGCGTTATAAGCAAATAGCAAAATGTTGTATTTCTTTATCCAAATGTACTAATTTGTTTAGTTTAACCAGAATTATACTTTTAATATCTGTATAAAGGTCAGTTCACTTAACTACAGTTAATCAAAAATGCCGATTACGACAGAAGCGCCTAATGTAGCACTTTCTGATATTTAGGCCCATTCTATTAGAGGAACACCAATTTACTAACTTATTGAGATTTGTCTGTAAATAGTAGAACTTTGGTGTCGGAAAAGCAATCAGTAATGTCATTAAGATAATATTATAAGTAAAATTTATGTTTTTTGCGTATATTACATATATTTAATAAGATAAACGTGAGGTTTTTAAATAATTCAAAAATAAAAAAGGAAATTCATAATTGGGATTCGAACTCACAGCCACCAGCGTATGAACCAAACACGTAAAGGATTTGCCAATTAGACATCACACTAACGGATTTCAAAATTGACAGTTCTCGGTAAAACGGTGATTATTTTGAAATACAAAAGCCTAAAATAATTAGAAACGTTTAATTTTAAATAATACAAAGCATATCACATAAATAATAATATTAATACATATTATATTATATATAATATTATATATATATATATATATATATATATATATATATATACAATATTATATATATATATATATATATATATATATATAAATATATATATAATATTAAATATATATACAAAAGGAACATTTTTATTCTCGAGAGAGGAAGAGAGAGAAAATATATCTTCTGTCTCTCTCTTACTCATTATCTTACATATGTAATGGTTTCCCAGATTCACTCTCGTGCAAATTTCCAACGCCGACCGTGCGTATAGAAGTATAAATTCAATAAACCGCATATTACCCATTAAAATGTTCCCCAGAACTATCAAAATGTGAACCGTTATTATTTTGATTTTCTTATTAGTAAATGGCGCATTTGATTTACACCTCGTACAATTCGTATATTGTATTACATTAGTCACCCTTTTTAATTTCTTGTCAAAGTATATAAATGAATGTCATTATTTCAAAAAATAAGCTTTAAACACATTCACCAAAAAATATAGATACTATGTTGTTAATAATTATTATATCAATAAATTATTTCAAATAATAAAATTATGGTAGGAATAAAAGATGATCCAAAGTAATTATCGCGATAAAAATACGTAAAAAAATAATGTTTACAACTTTAAAATATGTCAGCAAAATAAAGCAAACGATTTGTTTAAACCGTGACCGGCAATAATATTAAATGATAAGATAAAGATAGACATTTCGATATATTTTATTGAAAATTCTACTGAAAATTCTGAAAGCATTTTCTTCAAATCAATTACAATTTTGTTTTGTAAACGTGTTTTGTTACTTGTAATAAACAATTAAAAAAAGTAATTTTTCTCAGAAGGAAAAGATAACCGATTTTAATTTCGCCTTTGATTACTCCTGTCAAATTTAGTTTATATACAGGAATAAGTGCCTTAAGAACCGGCAAAAAAACGTAAAAGATAGAAAACATAATACGTTGCGAAATAAAAAGAGGTGAAAGTAGTAGAGGTGGAAAATTATCGATAGAAACCTATAATTTACATAACATTACAATTACATTAGGACTATCGATAGTCTCCCACCTTTACCTAGCTGACTTCAGTCATAATTATATGTATGATGTCGAACAAAAACCCTTAAAATTGTACACTTTTATTTAAAAAATCCCTTATAAAAGGTATATATATTCTAAAAATGCCCTTTCGGGTTACATCTCAGAACGTGTTCGGACTAATAAGTCCATCATTAGTGCAGTTATCAGGCATACATGCGTAAAGGCACTAAAATGTGGGAAAAACCCTTTAAATGTTGTTAACTTTGTTAATTAATGTCATGTGGAAAGAATGAAAGAAGGTAAAGTACCACACAAAATAAGCAAACAAGTGCCAGCAGGAAAAAAACAAGACGAAGGCGGATGCTAAGATACATAGAACAAATAGAAAATAAAATAACCTTAAAAATAAAAAAATGGAGAAAAAAACACGAAACAGATTAGAATAGAGAAAAATCGTGGAGCAGACCAAGGCCCAAAAAGGTTTTTTTAGCCAGTGATGATAATGTGAAGAACTTGTCCAACTTTTTGCAGATATATTTGGATAGTACTTGTGTTTGGAGCTCAGATTGGAACTGTTAGGTTGTTGCAAATCGTTGTTTTACAGCATATTTTATGACACTTTTATGACACATTTTATGATAAAAACTTTCTACGTCATACAAACTTTTATTGAAATATCTTTCTTAATAACAAAATTATGATAACCTAAAATTTTAAAACTCACTTAGCTATTGGTTAACAAAGAACACCTGTATCAACAGATAGCCATGATGCCATGAAAATTATAATTTGGATAATAAACTATCGTTAAAAATAGCATAAAAACTGCACGAACCTGGACGAAAAAAAAAAAAAAAACGTTAAAAATAGCATAAAAATTAAAAGAAAGTAATGCACGTAGATTATTAACTTAATCCTATAAAACCTAATCTTTAAAGTTAACTCTTAATTGCTATGAAAATGATATTACTTTTTAAATTATGCGATTTTTAATGATTTTTCGTGCAATTTCGTGCAGTTTTTATGCTATTTTTATCGTTTCTTAATAGTTATTATTCTTCTGACGCTATTTTCCTGTGGCATTATCCTGTGGTATTATCTTATAGTAATTACTGTTTTAATGGGAATAAGCCACAACTAAAGTATAACATAAGTTTATTGACGTTTTAATTTCCACTTCGGAAATCGTTCTCAAAATACAAACAATAATAAATTAAATACAGTGCACAGATTCTAAATATGCCGGTGGGAGATGGCTTCTATGCGTTGTATTATAGTTGGTGTATGAGAGAAAAAGTTTTCGAAATAATGAAATAACAAATTTTATATTATTATTTGTTATTTCATTATTTTGAAAACTTTCTCTCATACATCGACTATAATACAGCGCATTGAAGCCATCTCCCACCGGCACATTTAGAATATGTGCACTGTATTTGGTTTTTGTTACTTGACTCTCGTTTTCCATACCTTTCTTTCTATAGTTATACCTTATATACTCACATAGAGATTTATTTATTTTAATCAAATTTTTTGTACCCTTTTTAAATCATTATCATACATTAACATAATTGTTTTAAAACATTTTATCACAAAACACATTCTTAACCAAGTTGATAACGACATTGCTCAAGTCTTCTTCAGATAGATTTCTTGCTGACACTGCGTTTGAAATTTCTTGCATCCATGATTTTGGTGGTCGTCCTCGTTTTCTTTTCTCTGATAGTATCCATTCCAATATTTTTTTTTTGGTAGTCTTTCTTCCCCCATACGTCTAACATGTCCGTACCATGTTAATTGTTGTTTTTCGATCTCTTCTATAATTGATCTTTGTACATTCATTTGATTCCTTATGTCCTCATTTCACATATGTTCTAATCTAGACTTTCCTGCTGCTCTCCTCCAACAATCCATTTCAACTGCCAATAGGTTACCTTTAAGTTTTTGTGATAACTGCCATACTTCTGAGCCATAGAAAATTACTGGTTTCAATATGGTATTATATATTCTTTTTTTCGTTTCCGGTCTTATATTTTTCTGCCATAGTACCAAATTCAATTTTCAATTCAATTGATCGCATTTCTTAATTTTTCCATCTTCTAAGTCGAGGTCATCTGCAGTATTTTCTCCTCCTACGCAAAGATATTGAGTTTTTTTTGTAAAATTACTTTGAGGCCCCATTTTTTGTACTCTTCCATTAGTTTTCTAGCCATATACTCCAGGTCTTCCTTGCCTTGGGCAATAACTACCTGGTCATCTACATAGTGCAACGTGTATAACGTTTCATCCCCAATAGACAGCCCCATCCACACTTATTTTTCCAGTGCATGAGTGCTTCGTTGATATATATATATATATATATATATATATATATATATATATATATATATATATATATATATATATATATATATATATATTGTAACGATTGGGGTTTATAGAAAATAATTTATAAGTTATATACTACATAATATTAGATATAAAAAAGTATTTGATTATTTTAAATAAGTTATATACTAGAGAATTTTATAAAAATATATTTATGTGAGGGCATTTTTAATAAATTAGCATATAATAATTGTTAAAAGTTGTATTTTAATATTGTAAATATATATAAGTGAGCCATGTGCTTAGGCAACCAAAAATACTCTCGGAGATTGACAGATATTTATACTCTGAAGTGACGTTTAAGAATATTTACGAATATAAGTGGGTTATAATAATATATTGTTTGAAATGTGTATTTTATTAAATTAGAATGTTAAGTTACTAATTTAATTATATATTCTGATCTGAAAAGCCTAAATGTAAACAAAATTATTAATAGAAAAGAATGGAATTCTCTGGATCTCCGGAGATGGCCATGTTTGCGAAATGGTTTGTTCCAGAAAATTCATACAAGTATGAAATAGAACAAATTGGAACAGGATCTCTTACGAGATGGTTCTAGAATGTCCAAAAGATATAAATACCCGTGATTTGGATTCAAGAGGGAGTTTTAAAAAGTTTTTAGTCAGAAGTCAGGCCAGTTTATTATGAAAGTTAGTACCTAGACACATTTAGTTAGTGAATAGTGAGTTAAATGAAGATTAAAAATTATGCATATAATTAATGCACATTTATAATTATACACAAATAATTATTGAAGATTATAAAAGTATATTGGAAGAAATTAAATTATATTGTGGTTGGAGATTAGTATAAATCAACTTATAATAATTGGATATTGGTATATTGAAAAGAAGAATAAATATAAATGCTGTTTGCTGGTTTGGTTGGTGGTGTATAAATGCTGATGAAGAAAACTATATCTTAAATTGGTAGAAGCTGATAATTGCAAAAAGAAATTTCACAAAAACAAGGATAACCGAAGTACGAAGACATTCAGTGGTGATTAGAATCTATATACTTAGTGGAAAACAGTTCATTTAGGCATTCAGTGAAAGAAAGGTACAAAATTTTGTTAATATAATTTAGTTAGTGTCATAACAATTTCAATTTTGAAGATAGTTTGTTTAAATTTTAGATTGTCTATAGAATTTAATTAGTTTTATAAGAATATCAGTTTAAAGATAGTTTATTTTAAATTTACATTGACTAGGTTAGATATATATGTGTGTTTCATAATAGTTATAATAAAGATACTTTAAAAAAGTACTTACAAGCTAATTCTTTGAGAACCGCGATAAAAACCCTATATATTATAATATTAAAAATACTCATTGCTCATCATTCAAAACAAAAAACACATCATAACAATTTGGCACCCAACGCGGTGGCTCTCTATTTAAAAGAATTAGTTTGGGAAGATAAGTGCTCTCATATAATTAAATTAATTATCAGTAGAAAGAAAAAATTATAGATTATATTTTAATTATATTTGAACAAGTAAAGTCTCAAAATGTCTCAAGGAAAGAAAGGTACAAGAAGCAAAAAGAATGAAGAAGATGTGGAAGTAGAAACACAACCTATACAAGAGGAGAGTTTAGTTCAAGTTCCACAAGATACTGCAGAAATGAATCCAGAAAGAGAGGAAAATGTCAATATGGCAGCTTTGATGTCATTAATGATGCAGATGAACAAGACAATGGAAGAGAATTCAAAAGAAATCAAAGAAGACATGAAAAAAATGGAACAGAAAATGGAAGAGAATACGAAACAATTGGAAGAGAATTCAAAAGAAGTCAAAGAAGACATGAAAAAAATGGAACAGAAATTGGAAGAGAATTATAGAAAATTAGAAAAGAAAATAGAAGATAATAATAATAAAATTGTAAAACAAATGGATAAAAAACTTGAAGCTGCAGAGAAAAAAGTAGCAAATGAAATAAAAAGTATACGGAATGACTACAAGAAAAGGATAGACAATGAGAGGACAGAAGTAAAGAAATTTATTCAAGATAATAAGATAGATATAGAACAGAAAATAGAGTTACAGAAATGTAACTTAGAAGTAAAAATTAACGAAGACAGGAGAAACACAGAAGAAAAATTAGACGATATACAACAAAATATCCAAATAAATTGTAATCAAATAAGAAATGTGGAACAGAGAATAGATGATATTTCACAAATGAGAGACATAGGGAGACCTTACTTAAATTTAACAAATGAGACTGGGATTAAATTCTCTGGTAATATAAAAAATTTGCATCCTAGAGTATACATAAATAGTTTAAAACATAAATTAAGATTGGTGAATAATATTAATGATATTAAAGATTATATTAGAATGACATTAAATGACAATGCAGCAACTTGGTTTGCTAGTATTGAGAATGATTTAGATAATTTTCAAACATTTGAAAATAAATTTTTAAATTATTATTGGGGTGAATTAGAGCAAGCCAAGTTTAGAGAAATTCTATATTTTGGAAAGTATAATCAAAATTTAAAATCAAATATGGTAGATTATGCATTGAAATTGATAACAGTTGCAAAATATTTAGAACCACCACTTAGAGAGGATGAAACAGTCTTAAATGTATCTAGACATTTTGATGCTGATGTTGTGCAAACCGTAACTGTACAAAATATTCAAACAATAGATAGTTTTATTAATTTTATTCAAAGAATACAAAGAGGCAATATGACAAGTAATAATAACAACAGAAAAAACAATAATAACTTTCAATATAATAAAAATGATAATCAACAATCATATAATAATTATAGATATGGTAATAGTTTACAAAATTTTAATAATAATAACAGTAATCCAAATAGACAGAACTTTAATAATAATACTAGTTATAATAGACAAAATTTTAATAATAATACTAATTATAATAGACAACATTTTAATAACAGTACTAATAATAATAGACAAGATTTTAATAATAGAAGAAATACAGAGCGACCTAACTATAACAGACAGGTAAATTGTGTTCGAAGGAATAGAAGCTGCGAAGACAGGGAACGAAGTAGTACAAGGCAGGAAAATGTGAGTAGAAGTCATAGTAGGGAAAGACATAGGACATCAGATCCAAGTGGTCAGATACAATCTGACAATTCTAATAATCAAAATTTTGTGCAGTAAACTTTCTGAATTACAAGTTAGGCCATTGCTATTATGAAAAACCTTCTGAATTTATTTCTTTAGATGAAGAGAAAATTATTGAATCTATTAATTTAATTTATATAAATGCTTTGGCCAAAAATAAAATGATTAAGATTATGATAGATACTGGTTCAGAAAGTACTTTAGTCTCGGAGAATTTTATTTTTAATACATTAAAACTATCAGATATAATAAAGATTCCAAAAATTAAAATTATTGGTGCAAATAATAAGAAGTTGGGTGAAATTGATAAACTAGCCAATTTTAAAATTAATATTCTTAATAAAGAAATTAATATGCAAGGATTTATTGTCAAGGATTTATGTGTTGATATATTAATGGGAAATGATGAATTGGAAAAGAAGAAAGTAAAGATAGATTTTAAAGAAAAAATGGTAACTTTGGAAGGGCAAATAATTAAATTTATGCAGAAAGATGAGGTAGAAGAAGGAATAAGAGTTGATAGGATATTATTAAAAGAAAATAATGATGTTTATGAAGAAGAAATGTATTTTGATGATAGGGAAATGTCCCAGAAGAATGTAAAGAATAATTATTGTAGTGAATATTTAAGGAATGGAAATTTTAAGCAGATGGATGCCTACGAGGCGGAGTGCGTAAAATTGGAAGCAATGAATAATGAGTACATAATGAAGAATAATTTTATTTGTAAAGAAGAAGATATAATGAAAGTTTTAAATTGCCCTGAAGAATATAAATCAATAGTCATTTCCATATTGCAGCAACACAGGGGACTTGTCAATAAAGAAAATAGAATTGCACAAAATTATATCCATAGTATAAAAGTTAAAGAAGAAAAAGATTTTAAAACAAAATCATACCCAATACCATATAAATACAGAGAAGAAGTAAACAAAACAATTAATAATATGTTAGAAGATGGGATCATTGAGAAGGCAGACACACGTTTTATTAACCCCATAGTAGTAGTACGAAAAAGATCAGGTGAAATCAGGTTATGTTTGGATGCAAGGAATATTAACAAGATTACTGAAAAGCAATTTGAAGCACCAATGAGTATAGATGGAATATTAGGAAGAATTACAGGAATGTCATTTTTCACTAAAATTGATTTACAGCATAGCTTTTGGTTAATACCTCTAGAAAGAAAAAGTAGACAATATACAGGATTTCAGATAGATGGAGTAGTATATCAATTCAAAGTAGTACCATTTGGACTTCAATCATCTTGCAGTGCTCTATGTAGATGTCTTCATGATATTTTGGATCAATATGAACATTTTGTAATTCACTACATTGATGATATATTAATTTTTTCTAAAACGGCTGAAGATCATGAGAAACACCTAAAAATTATAATAAATAGATTAGACAAAGTTGGACTAAAAATAAATCAAGAAAAATGTACATTTTTTCAAAAAGAAGTCATATATCTAGGTTATAAACTTAACACTAAGGGAATCGAAATGGATCCAGAACGGACACAAGTCATTCAGGAATATAAAACACCACATAATTTAAGAACTTTAAGAGGATTTATTGGAATAATTAATTATTATAAAAGGATGATACCAGATCTAAGTATAAAAGAAATTCCATTACTTGAACTACTGAGAAAAGGTGTAAAATGGAGATGGGATCAGAGAAGAGAACTAGCATTCCAAGAGATTAAAAACATTTTTCTGTCAAATTTGAAAATATACTATCCTGACTATACACAGCCATTCATATTAAGAACAGATGCATCAATAGAGAGATTATCAGGGGTATTATTACAAATACATGATGGGGTCGAATACCCAATACAATTCATTTCAAGAATTACAAAGCCACATGAAAAGGGTTACTCAGTTTCAGAATTAGAACTAGCAAGTATAATACACTGTGTCACAAAATTAAGATTTTATTTGTTGGGCAATGAATTTACAATAGAAACAGATCACCAAGCTTTAACGTCTATATTAAATAACAAATATGGAAACAGTAGAATACATCGGTGGAGTCTAATACTTAGTGAATACTGCTTTGAAATCAAATACATTTCTGGAAAATCCAATATAGTGGCTGATGCTTTATCAAGGTTAGAAAATACACCACAAAAAGGGCAGCGAACAATAAAAATTGGACTAAATCAATTAGTAGAAAGTACTGGATTATATTCTAAAGAAGAAATTATAAGAGATCAGATCAATTTGAGTGAAAAACAAAAAGTCCTTAGGAAAGATGGGGTATATTATAAAATAATAAATGGCATAGAAGTATATGTAATAACTAGAACTTTAGCAAAGAAAATATTGAAAAATTTACATAACGATTATATGCATATTGGTTCAAGAAAGCTATGGATGCTATTTAGGGACAATTATTTTGCAAAGAATGACATAAGTATAGCAAAGGAAATTACTACCCAATGCCCAATATGTCAACTAAACAAAGAAAAGAATTTCAAAAACCAGAACACATATAAATCTAATGTTGTATATGAAAAACTAAATACAGTTTCCATGGATTTTATTTCAAATTTAGTTCTCAGTCCAACAGGAAAAAAGCATATACTAGTGATAGTTGATTTATATACAAAATTTATTAAACTATATCCCTGCTCTAGAACAAATGTTAAAACATTAAAATTATATATTAATCAATTTTTCGAAGAAATAGGACCATTTAGAAATTGCATAATAGATAATGCTACATATTTTAACAACCAAAAATTTCGGACATTTTGTGAGAAAAAGGGAATCAACATTCATTTTACAAGTATCAGACATCCTCAGGCAAATCCTGCAGAAAGATATATTAAAGAAGTTATAAAATATTTAAGGATACTGTGCCAAAACCAACATGAAACTTGGCAGCAACATATACCACAAGTAGAGTATTTTTTAAATAATACACATAATTTGAATACAGAAGAAGTACCAGAATATTTAATGTTTGGCAATATAGGAAACAGAAAGTGGATTAGTGAATATAATCAGGATATGTTAGAACAAGTAATGCAGAAAGTGAATAACCGAATTAGGAGGAAAGCTGAAAAATATATCAGAAGACAAAATCGAAATATAAAAAAACCAATCACATTTCAAAAAGGAGACCTAGTGTTAATTCGTTCACTTAGAAAAAGTAATGTTAAAGAAAACCGTTGTAAGAAATTACAACCAATGTTTGAAGGTCCATATACAATTGAAAATCAGAATGGACTAAATAGTTATGTGTTAATAGATGCAGAGAACAGACTAAGAGGCATATTTCATATCAACGACATTTTTCAATATCATGAAGAGATTGAATAATGATTTCTATACCTTTAACACAAATATAATAACACTAATAACTTACTGATATATCCATTTTATTCAATAGACTTGATTTGTTAAATGGTAGATGGTAGATTTCATTATTTTGAATCAATTTGACATCATACTTGTTGAATTTTGTATATATGGAAATTAATTTGTACCCTAAAAATCATAATTTGGGGTTAGACACAAAATTGATACTATAATTGCTATAAAAATGTCTTTCTAATATAATAAAGTAAAAAAAAAAAACTTACCAATTTATATTGATGAAGTTATTTTGAATGGAAATAATTCCTATATTTTGTCTATAAATAAACAGAACACAATATAGATTATATTTTTAATTAAGGTTATATTTTATTCTCTGATAAAATCCATTCTCCATTTGACATGACAGTTTGACCATAGAATAGACGAACTGTTCTCCGTTATTCTCTGTTTTGACATAGACAGCGAACAGGGATGTATTTAACACATTTTAAATAAATAAAAAAAAAAAAAAATTTGATTTATTAAATTTAATAAGGTATGAGAAAATTAATATTTAAAAAAATAATATGTAAATTATTTATTTTAAATATTATTTTTGGGGTATTGTAACGATTGGGGTTTATAGAAAATAATTTATAAGTTATATACTACATAATATTAGATATAAAAAAGTATTTGATTATTTTAAATAAGTTATATACTAGAGAATTTTATAAAAATATATTTATGTGAGGGCATTTTTAATAAATTAGCATATAATAATTGTTAAAAGTTGTATTTTAATATTGTAAATATATATAAGTGAGCCATGTGCTTAGGCAACCAAAAATACTCTCGGAGATTGACAGATATTTATACTCTGAAGTGACGTTTAAGAATATTTACGAATATAAGTGGGTTATAATAATATATTGTTTGAAATGTGTATTTTATTAAATTAGAATGTTAAGTTACTAATTTAATTATATATTCTGATCTGAAAAGCCTAAATGTAAACAAAATTATTAATAGAAAAGAATGGAATTCTCTGGATCTCCGGAGATGGCCATGTTTGCGAAATGGTTTGTTCCAGAAAATTCATACAAGTATGAAATAGAACAAATTGGAACAGGATCTCTTACGAGATGGTTCTAGAATGTCCAAAAGATATAAATACCCGTGATTTGGATTCAAGAGGGAGTTTTAAAAAGTTTTTAGTCAGAAGTCAGGCCAGTTTATTATGAAAGTTAGTACCTAGACACATTTAGTTAGTGAATAGTGAGTTAAATGAAGATTAAAAATTATGCATATAATTAATGCACATTTATAATTATACACAAATAATTATTGAAGATTATAAAAGTATATTGGAAGAAATTAAATTATATTGTGGTTGGAGATTAGTATAAATCAACTTATAATAATTGGATATTGGTATATTGAAAAGAAGAATAAATATAAATGCTGTTTGCTGGTTTGGTTGGTGGTGTATAAATGCTGATGAAGAAAACTATATCTTAAATTGGTAGAAGCTGATAATTGCAAAAAGAAATTTCACAAAAACAAGGATAACCGAAGTACGAAGACATTCAGTGGTGATTAGAATCTATATACTTAGTGGAAAACAGTTCATTTAGGCATTCAGTGAAAGAAAGGTACAAAATTTTGTTAATATAATTTAGTTAGTGTCATAACAATTTCAATTTTGAAGATAGTTTGTTTAAATTTTAGATTGTCTATAGAATTTAATTAGTTTTATAAGAATATCAGTTTAAAGATAGTTTATTTTAAATTTACATTGACTAGGTTAGATATATATGTGTGTTTCATAATAGTTATAATAAAGATACTTTAAAAAAGTACTTACAAGCTAATTCTTTGAGAACCGCGATAAAAACCCTATATATTATAATATTAAAAATACTCATTGCTCATCATTCAAAACAAAAAACACATCATAACAATATATATATATATATAACAGACGGTTAAAGATAACCGGGAACGACCCAATACTAAGGAAGCAATAAAAAACGGGTGCTTCTAAATGAGTGTCTTTTATTAAGAGTCAAGTTTTCGCCACATAATTTTGGGCTTCATCAGAACTGTCTTAATGTCGACACTATCTCTTAGTGTATAATAAAATTGACATGGACATACACATATTTTTAAAAACATTTAAATTAACAAATTCTTGTCAAAAATGCCGGCCACATGGTTATAATAAAGTAACTTTAAATATTTAATAAAGGCCTCGTTTGCCACTTTTCCTCTTGTTGGGAGATGCGTTTTGTTTTTTTTTTAAATATGTGTATGTCCATGTCAATTTTATTATACACTAAGAGATAGTGTCGACATTAAGCAAGTTCTGATGAAGCCCAAAATTATGTGGCGAAAGCTTGACTCTTAATAAAAGACACTCACTTAAAAGCACCCGTGTTTTATTGCTTCCTTAGTATTGGGTTGTTTCCGGTTATCTTCAACAGTCTGTTGTTTACCAGTAATCCGTTACTGTCTTTGACTTTCTTCGGTATTCGGTATTCTTCGCATATGCGTTCTTTTATAATTCTCCCATATAATCTGGTAAGCGTGCTCGTAACAGTTATACTCCGATGGTTATTGCAATCTTCCTTATTTCCTTTTTTATTGATAGATGTAATCCATCCTTCTTTCCAACTTTGTGGCACTGGTTCTCCATGCAAGTGTCTATTGAAAACTTTTGTTAGTATCTTGAATAGTCTGTTAGTTCCATTTTTTATTAACTCTGCATAGATCCTCTCTGGACCCGGAGCACGTCCATTTTGTAACAATGATACAGCTTTTTTAGTTTCTTCGATGTTAATTTTTGGTGGCTCTCCTTGAATCAGGACTTCATGTTGTTCTATATTTTTGTATTCCGGTCTGTCTTCTACTAACCTCCAGGATTCTCTTGATTTGCGGCCGCCAATGTACGTATCTAATTCCTGACATTTTCTCTCACAGCTTTGATTTTTTGACTCTATTATCGTGGATTTAAATTTATTTCATCATTCCACCAATTATTTGTCTTTCTGAGTTTGTTTACTCTTATACCTAATGCTTCTCTGGCCGCTTGATGTATTTATTTTCTTTTTATTCTATGATTCGACATTGACTCTATTCAAGCGATTAACTTGTTTTGCTAGCTAATAATATCACTTTAAAAATTAAATTTAAATTTATTTCAACCTAATTTTCATTTTCTTTAATTTTAATTATTACAACAATATAATTATTTACAACAATTTTTTACACCCAATATCTTCATTTGGCTACTGTTTAAGTGGTTGTCAAAAATCTACTTTCCGCTGTCTTGAGGACCTGTTAATCGTAAAAAAAAGTTTACTTCCACCCCGACCTAGTCAGTTGGCTGGTTCTAATAGTGGGACAAAGAAAGTCGTCCTCCATTCATGCAGGGAAGATATACACTTCTCCAAGAAATTAACGCACCACTTCAATAAATCAATTTTATTTGTAAACAGGCAAAGAATAAAATATAAAACTTCACCAGATTTATTCTACATTTTATTAGTAATTATAACAATTTGTCTAATCATTAGAAAATGTTGAAGTAAAGGAGAAAAAAAAAATAAAACGGAAAATTCTAAAAAATAGTAAATAAAATAAATAAAGAAAAGTAAACTAAAATATGAAAAAAGTCTTAATAACGAGTGTTACCACCTCTACTACGTATAACAGCCTCACATCGTTGGCCCATACTTAAAATTAATTGCCGAATTTCATTTTGGTCTAGTTCTCTCCAAATCTGGATCAGCCTCTCTCCCACTTCCTGTAAGTTGTTTGGTTGGATCGGTGTCGCTCTTAATCGCCTACCAAGGATATCCCAGAGATTTTCAATCGGATTTAAATCCGGACTATGTGCTGGCCATTCCATAGTGTTAATTTTTACCTATTCTAGATAATTTCTGACGATCTGTGCAGCTTGAGGTCTGGCATTATTTTGCATTAGTAAGAAACCGATATAAGGAGCGAATGGTACTACATGTTGCTCCAGGATCTCCAATATGTACCTTTCAGCTGTAACAGTTCCATTTTGTATGACCACTAAGTCCGTCACAGAAATACTGCGGACACAGAAATACCACCCCACACCATAACGGATCCTCCACCAAAAAATGTGATGTGTGAGAAGTTACACTGAGCCTATCCTTCGTTGGGTCGTCGCAACACACGAAAACATCTGTCGTTATTGTACAAACAAAATCGGGATTCATTAGTAAATAGCACTCGTTCCCAGTCAGCCTCTAACCAATTAACGTGTTCTCTGGCAAAATGTAGTCTCCCCCTTCGATGCTCTGCACTTAATAGAGGCCCTCGGGCGGCAATCCTAGGTGTTAAGTTGTATTCCCTAAGTCGCTGGCGAACAGTTTCAGTACTAATTTGTATAGCATGCACATCCCGAAGCTGAATTTGTAGACTTCAATGTGTTACAAATCGTTGTCGAAGAGCAAAAATTCTTAAAAATTTATCTTGAATAGGGGTAGTTACCCGGTTTCGTCCTTGCCCTGGTCTGCGAGTATGATCCCCTATTTTGAGGAATCTTTCTAACACCCGTACGGACAATGTCGACAGTATATCGTCGAACTATTAGCTGACATCAGGAAAAATGTTCCCTGAAACAGAAGGTTCATTACTTGCCATTCAGGATCAAGTTATACCAACAAAAAATTACCTTAAATATATTATCAAAGGCCCCTTAAATCCATAACGACCAATGCCGATATGGATGTCAAGCCCAAGAAACCATCCAACATCTTATTAGAGACTGCCAAGCATTTGCTGTAACTGAATACAAGGAACGGCATGATTCAGTTGGGAAAATAATTTGTCAATAAGTAGCTATTAAACTAAGACTTCTTCAAGCAAACCATCTCTCATATTTTAAATACGGTACCGAGAGTATGCTTGAAAATGACAACTTTAAGCTAGATTGGGACCGCACTGTGCTCACAGACCAAATAGTACATAATAGACCAGATCTCATACTAGTTAATAAACTAAATAGACAAACAACACTAATTGATGTGGCGATACCCAACAAGAATAATCTTCGTGTTAAGCAGTTTCCACTTTCTTAAAAACAGACCTCCGGTAAATTTTATCGGTTAAGATTTTTGATGTGCACTACAAAAGAAAATATTCACAATACACACCGACCGCTTTGATTAGCACTGTATTACAAACTGCCCGAGAGGTACTGAGACCTGAGATGCATGAGATGTATGCAATTGTAAGTAGTGCGGTTACCATGAAATCCGCGTTTTGGGATAGCCCACTGGTAAGAAATACCAGATATCTGTCGTTAAAGAAGATCGAAGAGTATGACTTAAAAAATAATAGAAATTTCGTTAAAGAAATTGTGTGGACAAATTATCAAATTATCGTCTACATTAATGTTATTTCCCATATCGGTCCAATTGAGGTGCATAATTAATTTTCGACCGTGGTACTTAATTTATTTTTTTGTTTTATTTATCATATATTAACATAACATATACTAAATATGTTTATTTATATTAGTTGTAAATCTTGTTAATTAAATATAACTACATTATCTGTCTGTACATTTTGAACATAACATTTTAAGGTTCAGGTTGACAAACATTAGCTATTGGTAGATTATAGCTTTTGTCTATTTTGTAACAATCTTGTTAATATTTGTACACATCTTGTTTCCAGAAATTACTTTAAATTTAGAAGATATGATAGCTTCTTTCTACTTGCTATTTTTTTCTTATCATTAAATGTTATCCTGTATACCGATTCTGTCGAGGAGTAGTTTCACGTTGACAAATCTACATGTGTTTCAGCGACATTACCAAATTGTTCGTATATATCGACGCCACAATCGCGAAATCTCGCTCCGAGATACTTTAAAATGCCGTGCAGCATCAGCTTATGAAAGACCAGCCTGAATCATATTCACAGCACTTACCATTGGAGCATGTGATAAATGCAGACGTTAAGGTCGGTACACACATACGAGCCAAACGGTATGCATACGGTATGCGAACGCTATATTCGTTAATGTGTACGGCAGAAAAAACCGCTTGCGTACTGTTTCATCGTGACTCGTCGCGAACCAAATTGTTGCGGTTTATTTCACGACTTCAAAGGAAGCTCGTCTTTCAGTTTGGACGGCGCTTACTAGACGCAGCGAACATTTTTATTGTGTCATCAAATCGACATTGTGTGAATGACGTGTTCCTTCCTAGAGAGACGTGAGAAAACAGTCAGAAAACAAACTGATTATTGTACATATTTTTATTTTTGTTAAACAAGCAAAAACAGGAACATAAATCAGTACCCAAATTATAAATAAAATAAATCATTTCGCACATGTGTGTTCGTTGTTGGTTTGTCGCTTTCCATGGATCGAGATAAGTATGCGATCAGTACGATATAGAATATTTTTCAAGGATCTGTACGCGTACGGTACGTATACAGTTCGGCTCGCATATGTGTACTTACCTTTACATGACTATCTTTGCGTTTAATAAAATCGTAAAATTTTAAAGTAAATACAGACTATCTTTAAATTTAAAGCACTATTGCTTTACAACTTGAAGCACTTAATCGTACGAATTTGAGGTGCTGTCACTTTTGCCTTAATAAAACAGTGCAATTGGCAGATTAATTTAGAAGGCATACATTGATTTGTAGAGAACAAGTTTTCAAACCAAATGATATGTATTAATAAAAAAGTTTTTAAGTTTTATTAAAATTAGGGGAATAATAATGGAGGTTCTTTAGACGTTTTTGATGTGTGTACCTGTTATGTTAGTCAAATAGTACCAATCTTGTTTAATATTTTTTAATACGCACAAAGTCGTGTGTATAGCTGATAGTTTCTGGTCTTTTGTCGCTGTCTGCTTAGGTAAGTGCCGAGGTTTATTGATATCAACATTTTTTTTATTGACGTGACAACGTCTTAAATTAGGTTGTGGCTCGGAGTCATTCATGAAAAAGTGTAACGCCCGCTCACGTCTGTTACAGTGAGTCACCGAACGAGAGAGAGGCCCGCCGGATCGGCGAATGCCTTGCGTCTCTCTCCCACTCAAACATGATCGGTCCGCTGCGCGCGCAGCACTAGAGAATTAAGCGCGTTGAATCGGTGCGTGCTTCCGTGCTTGTGTCTCTGTCAGTGTTGTTCCGTCTACCGATTTTTCGGTAGATCTACCGAATTTGATTCCTATCTACCGAACTGCCCCTTGACTCTACCTAATTTTAAAACAAATATCACAATGATTTGAAAATAAATTCGGATAATACAATTTATCTTTTTATTTCTGTTACCATCAAAAAACTTTTCAGTGTAACCTAATACTTGGTATTTTTAATACGTTTGTATTAAAATTCATTTGATACTTCCCTATAGTGTTTAAAAATATATTTGCAAAGATGCAAAGAAAGCGAAATACCCCGAGATTCAAGTTCGTAATTTTATACCTAATAATAACATATTGTATAAACATCATTCCGTAATCATAATCATTCACACACGTCTCTTCAATTCTCAAAGAATCTCAAGTATCAAGTGATAAATTATTAGCTAAATGACGGTGTGTGTGCTGTCGGTTTTCTTTGACTGCCGACTTAATCCATTAGCAGATAATGGTTGTTACATCTATTTGAACCAGAACGTTTTAACTTTCTGTAAATATTATGACCTATAACTATTTCTCAAAATATTATTAAACCTTATTTGTATCATAATAGCTGATGTGAGCATTTGGTCCCAATAATTTGATTCTTTATTTATTAAACAAAATTCAATGAATTATGGTTATTTCTAATAATTAGTTCAGCATAATTATTTAAGGTCTTTAACTTTTGAACTATTAAGTCGCCACCATAATGGGAAACTTTTCTATTTTTAGTTTTATGGAAAAAAGTTATTCTTTCTAAAAAGTTCTGAATGATCTAAAACTTAGAATACAATCATCAGATATTAAATTTTTTTAGTAATATAGGCAGTTTATCAAAAAATATGAATTTTATGTTCATATTTTTTGACAAACCTCGTGTATATGGCTCAAAAAATTTAATTGATGATTGATTTTAGGTTTTAGGTCATAAAACTAAAAAAAAATTCCATTATGGTGTTCACTTAATTGGACGCACTGTATTATATATATATATATATATATATATAATTTACGTCATTGCATATGATCTACCGAAATCTACCGAATTTTGCCGAAGGCATCTCCCGATATTGGATAAGCTCCACGGAACATCACTGGTCTTTGTCTTTCTCGAGCGTTCTTGGCGTTCAAGACACATTACAGCAGAAACACTTCCTTTCATTTCATATTTCTCCTATCATCGTCCTATCCTCAACAAAATCACTCAAATAGAAATTAGTTAAGTTTAAGTTTACATGTACAATGTTTTAGTAAACAAAATATATTTCTATAGTTAAAATTTGTGCAATTCTTATTTTCATTCAATTCCTTGTTCCTATTGTGCAATTTAATAATATTCATATCAATAAATATTCTACCGAGAAAAAGACGTTGTCACGTAAAATCTTCGCCCGTAAAACCGACTTTACAGGCAACCGATTTTTTTTGTTTTTTTTTAGTTTTAAATTTAAATTTGTTAATTTTTTGTTGTTTAACTTAGTTATTATCTCATTTTTCTGGTTGCATATTTTCTATATATTTCAGTTACGTTCAGATTAAACATTTGCATTCATCATTCGTCTTCACTTTTTAGTCCTGATCCAAGGCTATGTATCGATTGTTTTGACATCGTTTCTTTTGTACAACTGTTGCCCAACTTTCCTAATTTGTCAATTTGTAATTTGTAAGTAATTTGTAATTGCCTCTGGTAATTTATAAGCCACCCGAATTAACCACAAACTAACCTCATGCAAAGTTTAAAATATATTTTACTTAGTGTTAAATGATTACAGAACAAATTTCTTATATTAGCAAATTGTGCAGGTGTCTTTGGGGCTCTGGTGGCGACCACACTACTGATTTTATACATTTCAAGAATGGCCGTAGCTATAGACTCTGTTTGTGATTATTCACAATATTTAACAACAGGCAAATCTTATAATTTTTACAATTATGGTAGTCCAAACAGCTATCCGGCTGGAAGTGACTGCCGATGGTGGGTCCAAGGTGATGTAGATACTAGAGTTTACCTTACTTGCACGATAAATATTCCACTGGTAAGTACCATCATGCAATTCTATAATAATAGGATAGTATACCAATATATTCCAGCACAAGATTTGTAATCAATTCGTGTAACCCTTGTATCGGCTAATGTCTAGCAGTGTCGGAGGTTGAACGCGACAACAGCATACATATAAATGGGTATAATTCAAGAGCTAGATCTTCCCTAAAAGTTATACAGAAACCAGAGAAATAAATGCAATAATAAAATAACAAATAAAATATAAAAGTATTATTCCAGCGTACGGTCTACGAGGAGATATTTCTCTACAAATAATACAAGTCAGAAAAAAAGGCAATAATCAAATAGCACAAATATAAATGGGTATTAATTTCGATCTATGTATATGTGTGTATGTGTATGATCTATGGTATACCAGGGCGGATTGATATAAAACTAAGCCTTTGATAGAAAAAACAAGTTTTTTGGAATTAAATTGATTTATTTCTTAACATAGTCTCCTTTTAGCTCGATACACTTAGTAAGACGATGTTCCAATTTTTTTTATCCCATCCGAATAGTACTTTTGCTCGAGCTCTTCAAAATAGGCCGAAGTTTCAGCGACGACTTCATCATTTGTTGCGAAACGGCGTCCTCCGAGCCATTTTTTAGGTTTAGAAACAGGAAAAAATCACTGGCGGCAAGATCCGGGGAATACGGTGGGTGTTCAACGAATTCGTAGCCCAATTCGTGTAATTTTGCCATAGCGACGGCCGATCGGTGAGCCGGTGCATTGTCTTGGTGAAAAAGCACTTTTTGCGTTCCAAACCGGCGCGTTTTCGATGCAATTCGGCATCCAATCGATTCAATAATGCTGCGTAGTACTCACCATTGATTGTTTTTCCTTTTTCCAATCAGTCGATGTGTGACTTCGCATCTCAGAAAACAGTCGCCATCACTTTGCCGGCCGCATGTGCACTCTTTGCCTTCTTCGGCGACCCTTCGCCGCGTTTGCACCACTGTTTCGACTGTTCTTTGGTTTCCGGTGTGTAATAATGCACCCAGGTTTCATTCACGGTGATAAATCGGCGAAAAAAATCCTTCGGATATAGCGCCATATTATCGCCAAAAGCGTCTCCGAAGTGGTCACACGTTTTTGCATTTGATCGATTGTCAGCAAACGCGACACCCATCGCGCGGATAATTTTTTCATGTCTAAATGATGGTGAATGATGTTGTGTACGCCTTCGTAGAAAATGTTTAGGACCTCTATTAACTCGTGGAGCTTAATTCGACGATTTGCCATAATCATTTTATGGACTTTGTTGATCATTTCCGGCGTGGTGACTTCATTTGGACTCCCGGGACGCTCATCATCAAAAACACTCGTACCACCACGAACAAATTCAGCTTTCCAAAATTTTACTGTTGGTTTCGAAGGTGCAACCTCACCATTAACTTCGTCCAGGTCGGCTTTAATTTGAATATTTGTTTTACCCTTTTTGTGGAGGAACTTAATCACCGAACGATACTCAACTTTTTCCATTTCTCCGAAAACACAAAATTTGCTTGCTTTTGACGGCTGTAAAAACCAAACTAATTATTTTTAAAACTTAAAATTTTGACAGACGTCATGTCATGAATGGTAAATGTCAACAACGAAACCAATTCGGTATCAAGTAGCGCCATCTATCAAAGGCTAGTTTAATATCAAACTATCCTCGTATAGAAATATTACAAGAAATAGAATACAAGTCAAAAATCATCAAGCGTTTAGTCTACGAAGTAACAGACTACAAAGGTGAAACTCGAACTGGCTTCTGACTGCAAATATGTATTCTTTTATTCCAGAGATTTCTTTGTTCTCTGGTAATATCACGTAGCATTTTGGACGCTTCAGCCAGAGAGTCTATCGGTGATTTTTGCCGACGAGACATGTGCTATCGGTATGCTGATTGATCCATGAATGACAGCGTCTGACAACACAAGTTGATCTTGTGTATATTTATATAGGCACACTTCTGCTCTAGCTGTCCCCAAAGAGATAGTAAAAGAAAAAACAGGACAGTTCGTAGCTCTACCAATACAGACAAGCGCAACAACACTGTGAAGGCCCCAATTAATTAAGATTCTGTTTCAGTGTAGCATTTTATATTGAAGTCCCCTCGTATATGTGATATATTAAGGTCCCCTCATATATGTTTGAGAGATCTAAGAATGTTTTTGATGTAATTTTGTTCCTATCGTACGTGTTGGAACCCAAATGCTTTCAATTCTTTCTTAGCGTCGAAAAGTGATATAAATCATTTTAGAGTTGTTTATTATTTTAAAGATGTGTACTTTCTCAGCATTTTCTTTTAATGTTTTATTCGAAGTCGCCTTATAATTTTGGTACGTCGTAGAAATGAAATCTTCTGCGTTTTAATTCCTGTCAAGTGTTTGTTTATTTTCAACTTATATGAACAAGTTTTTAAATTCGTCATTCGTACTTGGGTCGCCGTAGGTGCAGGTGTACATTAATTCTTACTTGGTTCGCTGTGTGGATCACAAGTATGGATCCACAAATTCACCGTCGAATTTGTGTTTTCTTGTTTATGGCCCCTTTTCATGGAAATGTAGCATGAAGTGATAGTAGCAGTTTTACGATAGTTTTTGAAGATGGCCTCATGTTGCCATTGTGCTGTGCCTGTTCCAGTCTTTGAAGGAGACGGGTTTTCAAGGTTGTGATCCAGCCGGTGCTGGCTTCCTCCCTCATCCTCTTATCCCTGATCGTCATCCCGGATCTGCCCCCAGTATAGTTCCAGCATGTTTCCAGTTCCCGACCCCAGACATGCAGAATGAAGCTTAGTGAGGTTTAGGTAACTTTTTCTGTGTTTAATTTTCAAGTAAAGACAGACATTTTTTAGAGAAATAATTGCTTTCGTAACAATTTAAATTTTTGTTTTTTTTTTAATTGTAAAATTTTAGAGTTTGACTTTAGCTGTCAATTTGTGTGTTCAGTTTTTTTTTTAATTTATTGTTAACTTATGACAGCTCGTTTTATTATTATTTTGATTTTATTTGTTTTATTTTTAAAAAAAGGTTAACCTCCATGCTACTTTGTAAGTTTTTGTAACATCTCCTGAGTTTGTAAATCAGTAGATGACATGTAAGTTCTTTGTATTTTGTGACTATTGTGGTAATATTTTTGTATTGTCTTTTTTGAGCATTCTTGTGTTCTCTATGTTTTGTGACTGTTTGTGGTAAGACACAATAAATGTTAAATTTTGTTTTTTAACATTTTGTTTATTCCTTTTTAACTAACCCTTTTTGAGTTTTATTTGAAAAAGATATGTTTTTTATGTTTAATACTTATATCTCCAGTTACAACTAGCTGTTGTGATGGTTATAATTAGGCACCTCAAAGTGGCGCTCTATATAAATTACTAGAGGTGTTTCCTGTTTCTTTTTGTTTTGTTTATCCCAAGAGATTCATAAACTTTTGTTTCATTTTTCTGTAGTTGCCCCAATCCGACCCCTTGATATTTACTTATCCACGACCCCAGCTCTCCTACCAAAACCTGAGTGCCTTTAGCATATGTTTCGATTATTTTGCTTACCCTTCTCCACCCCTAGTAGTTTCTTCCCCCAATTTTCTCCCCTTGTATTAATGCCCCGTGTGGTAGGCAAAATATTATCGTTACATCAGGATATAAAAAAAAAATATAAAAAACCTAAAAAACGGCCTTGGCCACCAAAAAAATGTAAAAAGACTTGTAATTGAACTGTAATGTAAAGAAAGCTGGCGCAAGCCAACAAAAAAACTAACGAAAACCACAAAAATCCGGGCACGTAGGGCCCAACTCTTTGAGCACCAAGTCTCCGAACTAGGCGTAGTCCGGAGTGGAGGTTTGAGGCTTAAGCAAGCAATTTCAGTTTCGCGGATAAGTTACAAGAGGATAACAGGAATAAAGTGCGTCACGTTGACCTAAATTTAAATCGGTTAGGCAACCATGTTGGAGTTCTATTATAAAGAATCATCATATTTTGAGGTCTAGAATCTAAAACTCGTTGAAGTCTAGGGTGAATCATCCCGTATATCTCACTGTCATATTTTATTCGGGTTGAGGTACTATGTTTACAATTTTTAGCCATTAAAAGTTGTTACGCTGTCTTTATACAAAGTTCATGCTGTTGCTACATTATTTTTGACTCGGTAACACAAATTAGTTTATTATCGGTTAAAATTTGAAATATAAATCAGATTACTATTTCAGTTAAAAATAATTTAATAATATTATTTTTAAATTCAGTTTCATAAATTCATAGATAATATTAGCATATTTAAATTTAAAAAACATCTACATGTAAAATTTTAAGCACACAAATACAATATTTAAATTATTTTAAGAACCAACGTGAAACCGAAAAAGTTAAAATCTTAAAAATAAAAACATAACTTAATATTTCTTTTATGTGTTGAGGGCAGATGGACCACATACATAGATTTCAAAGATTTAGGCGGCCAAAATTATATTTGGTGTAATTTTGGTTCTACGTTCAATTAAATTAAATGAAAAGTATATATTTTTTACAACAAACATATATTTGTCACGTTATAAAAAAACAGTAATCGTTACAACACACAAAAGAATGAAAACTCAAAATTAACAATAAAAAAAAATATATTAATAATTATTATCTTCCGGTTCATACGTCTCCATTGACTCTGTGTTTGGGTCAACAGGTAATAAAAGTGCAATCGTTTCAGATAGAAATGCCTTGCTTGAAGGGTTTTTTTATTTGTCTCAAGCAACTAATGAAGGGATCTGAACTTAACAAAAGCCTATAATATACATTTAAGTTACACTCTTCCCTAGAAAACTTTCTAGCAAAATTTAACCGGTATGATCGGAAAGGCTTGTTCCGGGCCTCTGCAGCTTCTTCTAATAGCTATTCTTCAGCATCTCGTTTGTGGCCACTTGAAGTAGTTTCTAAAATTACCTTGAATCTGTAAATCATATCAAAGCTAATACCTGTAATGTCTGAAGCCAATTCGGGATTTTCAAAAAATCTGCGGCTTGCGGTGTTACCAAAGTTGGCTTTTGGCATGTCAATGAGTAGTCCGGTTTCATTCCGAAAACTCTCCTGAATTTCCGACTTCTTTTGGGCTTCTAATGCCTTTTCTTCTTCACTTTTTCTTTTCCTGTATTTTACAGGTAGTTTATACGCAAGGCGTATAATACTTTCAAAAATACGGATCCGCGCATGTAATATTGACAAACCGAATTCCAAAGCTTGAGGGTTTACAGTATTTTTCATTGACAAATCATTAAAGTTCTTTGAGGTAGCTCCACAAATGTAGCACTGGGATGTTAACTTTGTATCTGTGACTGCGTTGCACACCTTACTATCAATCATACTCATTTTGAGTTGGTGCTCGAACGAAAACTCCTCTTCATTTAACGTAACAATTGTATAGTTCAGTTGTTTAATGAACTCCTTCATATATTTTATCTCTTCTTTAGTTACATCCGTTGTTTCTTTTACAAATCTAAATCGAATTGGCCGGCAAAACTTTGACGAAGAAGGGGTTTTATTTTGCCATATAATTTTACTACCGTCTTTTCCACAAACAATGTGCAAAGGTACAAAGGAACTCATAAAAATGTTGGCATCTGAATCAGTATAATTATTGAAACTTTGTTTAAATTTGGATTGTTGCGCACCGTCACAACTCCATTTGCAAATTATCATTAAAGACTTCTTCTCTTGCTTGTTAAGTCAAATTCGCACATCTTCTAGGTATTTTGATAATCGTGTCACGGTTAGATCCGTTTGGCACTGTAGGTTACTCTGCGCTGGTAGATGTATTTTTAGAGATTCTTTTGGATTTGTTTTTGTTGCTCTTATTATCTCATACTGCCGTCTCCATAGATCAGCTTCAACTAACATCTTGAGTGCTTACAGAGGCGTCAACGGAGGTAACTCATCCTTGTCGCAAACTTTACTGTAGACTTTTCGATATTTACTGGCCCGTGTTGGTGAGTTCGTAATATCATTAAGCAATTTTGAGGCCTATGTCCTATGTCCTGTTGTCTGCAACACAGATTTAGCAGCGTGGACAATAACTTCATTACCTACGGAGACCCTTATTTCTTCCGTTTTCCTTCGTTTACTACGCTCACTTAGTTCTCCAAAAGACCTGGGTGGTCGACCTTGAGTGAAAGCTGTTTCAATGGGAATCTCGAATGTTCCCTCTAACCACAATTGGTTTTTTTTTTCAGGAAAACATGTAGGTGTTTATTTGTTTTTGCCCATCGTTGCTTAATTTGTGATTTTATATTAGAATATCTTTGTTTGAAGACATCTTTAGCCTTTTGGTTGTGCCCATAACGCATTAGGAGAAAAGTCTCATAATAGTCAAGTTTTTCATTTAATGTTGGTAAAATTTGACTTTGTAGTTGACCAGATATGTATTGATGAGTCACTACTTTAGTACCCGATGCAGTAGGTACACCTGAAACAAATGAAAAACGATTTTAATACAAAATAACGCAAACTCAATATTTTGCTATATTTGACATAGAGCATTTCAAAGGGGCTTAGCCCAAAAAAGCGCGAATTTGCGAGGCTCTTTTTTATAGAATTACTTAGTTACATATGTCAAGTATATATTATAATAAAAATTATGACATGGACGGATTAAGAAGTACTTCAAAACAGTTATTGAATATAAATTGATGTAAAAAAATACATTATGAACAAGGTGATGTTTGCCGTGTTAAAAATTAATAATAGGTAATATGAACTGAGTTATTTTATTTTCAAAAACAATAGTTCTTACCTGTATTATCGCAATCCATCACAATTTAATCGAAACAATTAGCTTGAAATGAATAATGCGCTTAAGAAAGTTATAAGTTTAGGAGAGTGTCGAAAACTAATACGTAAACACTCGTTCACTGTCAAATTCGAATGACAGGAGGCCAACTCCTGCGCTTCGGTCGCTGGTGGTGGGGATGTTATATTGTAGCTGGAACTGTTGACTCACCGGAACCGTTGATAGCTTACCGTTATTTCGACTTTTTAAAAATGACTTTTGGTCGCCTAAATATCTAAAATCTATGTATGTGGGACGTTAATAGTAATTTACGTAATAAGTTCCGAAAGTGATATTTTACGGGATGAATAGGAAATTTGAGTAGGAATCCTGTGAATCCCGTAAAATCACTTTTGAATCGTGCTACATAAAATATATGTGTTTAATATTTAGAAAATCATCATCATCAGTCGTTTTGAGTCCACTGCTGAACATAGGCCTCCCGTAAATAATTCCAATGCATTCTATCTTGAGCATCCTGAATCCAGTTGTGCTGAATGCGCTTGATGTCATCTGACCACCTTGTTGGAGGACGTCCTCGATTACGATAAGCATCGGGTCTAGGTCTCCATTCCAGAATTTTCTTTGTCCATCTTCCATCTTTTAATCTGGCAACATGCCCGGCCCAGTTCCATTTCAATGTTGTAATCCTTTGAACTGCATCAGTAACACCAGTTTTTCTCCTAATTATCGTACTTGATACTCTGTCTCTAAGAGATATATTCAGCATTGACCTCTCCATCGCTCTCTGTGCGACTTGTATTTTATTGATTACTTTTCTGGTAAGGATCAATGTCTCTACTCCATACGTTAGAACTGGGAGTACACATTAATCAAAGACCTTCCTTTTCAAGCACATGGGAATATCTGATCTAAAGACTTCTCTCAGTTTTCTGAAAGCCTCCCATGCCAGTCCTATTTTCCTGTTTAGCTCCGTTGTTTGATTATCTCTTCCTAATTGAATCTCGTGGCCCAGATATTCATAGCTATACACAGATATATATTGTGTTTTGGAGAAATTAATTTTCCAACGTCCATTAAAGTCCAACTCGTGTACACGAGCTCTGAAGGTCGTGAAGAAGCTGCCAAGCATGATCTACCCGGTCTGCAATAAGGACTATGTCGTCTGCAAAATCAAGTTGTTAAGAAATTCTCCATTTATGTTGACTCCAATATTCTCCCAATTATTGTTTCTCATAGCACTCTGCAACAAAGCGGTGAATAGCTTAGGAGAGATGGTATCTCCTTGCCTAATACCCCTCTCGAAGGGAAATGTATTTGTGTTGCCATAATACACTCTAACTGCAGCTGTTGCGCTATTATATATATATATATATATATATATATATATATATATATATATATATATATATATATATATATATATATATATATATATATATATATTCCGAATAAGAGTTGTGTACCTATGATCAATACTGCACTCTCTAAGAGTTCTTAACATGGAGCTATGCTGGACTGAGTCAAACGCTTTCTCAAAGTCTACAAATATTAATATCAATGGCTTGTTCTATTCTGTAACGTTCTCTATTAAGGATTTTATTACTTGTAGGTGGTCATTCGTTCCAAAGCCACTTCTAAATCCGGCCTGCTCTAATGGTTGGTGAAAATCCAGCTTAGGTTCCAGTCTGTTAGTAATTATTCTCATAAAGAGCTTATATAAATGAGATAACAAGCTGATAGGTCTGTAGTTTTCAATTTCTGTTACATATCCTTTTTTGTGCAATTTTCTGGTGTAACTCCTTCAAAGAGGCAGGCATTATAAAGGATTTTTAAAGCTTTTATGACGCATTTGCCTCATAATTTTAGCATTTTACTTGCAATGCCATCTTCTCCAGTTGATTTGCTGTTCTTCATACATTTCAACGCTGATTCGATTTCCTCTTCGGTTATATCTGGAAGTTCCTCTGATCCTTGATTTTGTATGGCTGGGATTTCCACCTCTGGAATGTGAGCATCTCGACGATATAATATTCTATATAATTCTTCGATATCTCTTCGATAATTTTCATAATTTCTTGTTGTTCATATACAGCATGTCCCTGTCTATTTTTTAACTTATAAATGTTCCTGGTTCCTGTCTTCAACTTTCGTTTTAGAACTTTAAGGCTTTTATTTTGTTCTATGGTATTAGTTGTTTCTTTAGTGTTAAAATCCCTTATATCTTTCCTAACAGCTTTTGAAATGGTTTTATTTAAATTCCTCATCTCTGCGATGTTCACTGTGTGCTTATCTTTTATTTCCCTTTTTTTGCATTAGGTTCCATGTGCCTTCTGTAAGTTCTTCATTTTTCCTTGTTTGCTTAACTTGACAGTTCTTCCGTGCCTTCCTTAGAGCGTCCACCAACCTTTCGTTAATTTGTTCAATATCGGGTTCATCTTGCTCGCCATTCTGAAGGTTTCTATCCTATTTCTTCCTGGTATGCCCTTGTGTTAGTAATCGCAGTGAACATAACATTTTTAGTCCTTGTTACCATATTTCTTCGTTCCTTCTTTACGTTCAAGACTACCTTCGCTCTAATCATTCTATGGTCACTTCCGGTTGAAAATTGATTTAATAGAGTAGAATAGAATAGAATAATAAAATACATTAGACTTATTTCTTCAAATCACATAACCAAGGCTGAGGTTATTAGCACTCAGATTTACTCAGATTCTCAATTGGTTCCAGATAACTTTCACATTATGTTGTTTCTTTAGATGATTTTGGTTTTTGTATGTTGGTAGTGGCCTTTAAATGTCAGAGCTCGGTCCAGTCTTATCTCAGGGTATGAAATTTGGTTCTTTTAGTGATCTAATAGCTCATTTCCCCGCGTTACGTTCAAATTTTCCCTATAATGGTAGTGGTTTAAATTTGAAGTCAAAACTTGGATGTTTGAAGGGTTAAATTTTAGACAGTTATTGTTCTAGTCATATTATTCATTTTTACTAACAATCTTTATGAATTATAATTACTATTAACATTGTCATCAATATCAAGTAGCAGTTATCTCAACGTAAATGGTGCCAGTTTCCTATTGTTCAAACATACATTTTAATATTTGACCTTGGAAATATTTTTCAGCTCTAAATCAAGATTATTCAGTTATCAATTCCTCGTCAGTGATGACAGAGATTTCCTTGAATAAAATTTCTACAAAGACATGCAGTGTTTAATTATCGGACAACGCCTGATGAGTCACGTTTTGAAGGTCTTTCTGCGAATAATACATAGCAGAATATCCACGACATTACGGAGAGAATTAGAAATACGAAATTAGTAATTAGGTGTGGCTTATGTACGAGAGAAGCTTTGTTTAGTATTCAATTACTGACATAGAGATGCAGAGATATAAATCAAAATATATATAATACATACATCTGATACATCTTATACATCTGATTTATAATATCTAAAGAAGGCACTACCAAAAGAGATATCGAAAACAGAAACGCAGCAGGGAAAAAAGCGGTAAACATTCTAAAGTCTCTACTATGGTCTAAAGATATTAGACAAGAAACGAAATTGACAATCTATCGAACCTTGGTAGAGCCTATTATGACTTATGGGGCAGAAGTTTGGCAGATCACGAAAAAAGATAAAAAAAGAATAGAAGTATTAGAAATGGATTTTCTAAGGAGAGCGTGTGGTGTATCCAAAAAAGATCATATCAGGAATGAAGATATTAGAAGGAGGACAAATACTGTATACGCCAATCCAATCACAAACCAGCTAACTCTCCAAATGGACTTTGACTCTATTTTAACCTGGTATTCCCAGTGGTTAAAACCCTTAAATGCGGAAAAATATGTAGTGCTTCGAATTGGTAAAAATAACTCACGTGTGCCGTACTTTGTTAACGGGCAGCCATTAGATTCTGTATTTTCGTAGGACGACCTTGATGTTATCGTAAACAGCAGCCTAACTTGGTCCGACCATATTACCTCTATTTGTAAACGTGCGAACTCCAGACTGTATCTTATTCGGAGGTGTTTTTCGAGAGTCTCAATGCAATTATTATGTAAACTTTACACTCTTTACGTAAGACTCATACTTGAATACGCTGGACCAACGTGGTATCCTGATTTGGTTCGAGACAAGACTTTGTTGAAAAACGTTCAAAGAAAGGCCACTCGAATTCCTTTGGGACCAAGAAGACCTTCTCATGCAGAGAGACTTAGTATGGCTAACCTAACTTCTTTTGAACTTCGCCAACAACGTGGAGACTTAATTACAACATTTAAAATATTAAAATTCAATTTTGGAAATCTCGATGAAATGTTTACCATAAATCAAGATGAACGCCTCAGAGGTCATCAGTTTAAACTAAAGAAAGAAAATTTTTCTACAAGATCAAGACAGAACTTGCTACCAAATAGAGTTTTTGAGTGCTTGAATAACCTTAATGATAACATTGTCTCTGCTCCCTCTACCAACTCGTTCAAAAACAGACTTGATCGTTTTACATTATAGTTAAAATATTGTTTTTCTTTTAAACCAAAAATTGTCATTTTATTATTTTTTTTTGTAATTTTGTTATTTACTAATAGGTTATTAATGAAATTTCTTTGTGTTTGGGCATAATAGGGACTTGTTTCTCTGCCCTCGCTTACTTATAATATATATATATATATATATATATATATATATATATATATATATATATATATATATATATATATATATATATATATATATATATATATATATATATTGAAATGATTTCAATATGTTAAAAAGGATACAACTTAAATGGATTTTTATATGAGTTTGTTGTTCATGAATTTCATGAAGCCATCACAATGTGGGTTCGACTCTGAAATAAAAGAGAGAAAAAGATTAGTAAATTGTTAAATAAATTAATTTTGACTTATCTGGTATAGTGTTAATAATTTCTGAATAGTATAGTTGCCTACTGTATAGGTGAATCGTCTAAACCTTAAAAAGAACAAAAAAAGAAGAATTCTTAAAAAAATATTTAAACATAGAAATTTTGAAACCGTCAGGAAATAAACTGTCAAGCAAGTCTATGGGAGCTAAATTAATAGGGGCTTTGTTAAATAAGAAATTACAATGATGTGGAGATGAAAAGAATAAATTGTATTAGCATTGTAATAGAATAAGTTTTATATCTGAACATTTTTTTTTATAAATTCCCAAATTAGATGTGATTAAAGTGATTATGAGAAATTAATGTGGATTGACAAATGTGTCAGAACAGGACAGTTTTATGGTTTAAAAAAAAAATAGAAGACGAAAAGAAAAAAGAACGTTGGTTGCTGTTAGCAACGAATAATAGATTTTGGGGAGAGGCCGACAAGAAATTTGAAAGGAGAGTCCTGAAATTGTGGAATAGGTCGGAAGTGTTTTTTTAACTCGTCTAAAGAGAATTTTAGTTTTTCCACAGTTTCCACAGCAGAGATATCCAGAATTTGTTCCAGAGAGTAAGAGAAACAATTTAACTTATAAATTATTATTGGAGTACAGAAATGTCATTTAAATTGAGAAAATTAAAATTCATGAATTAACATAATTGCGATAGGCCTTAAAAAAATTGAAAATATTAATGATCATTAAATTAAAAATAGAATAGTACGTACCTTAACTTCCGAAGAGAGGATTGATATTCCAGTTTCACCAATTATTTTGCGAGTAGTTAGTTTTCTTTAAATAAATCAGAACTGTTTTAAAGTAAGGTTGGATAATAATTTTGGGGATCATTTGAAATTTTGATTATATTTGAATGCAAGTTAAAAGTCAGCGGAATAAAGTGTTCATTTTCTTTTCTTTATAGTTCATTTAAACACTTTATAAAGCTGCAATATTTATTTAGTTTTTAGGTACTTGTATAGAGTCTCCACATTTTGTAATAAATTTTTATTGTCACGACTCTAAACCACATTAAGATTTATACGATTCCTATTTTTGTAAAATTTTAAAGGCAACCCAAGTTGCAGACGAATTTTATTGTTTATATTAAATTCTTTTTCAATTGACGCTAACAACGTGGGGCCTCTCGGAAAACAGAAATAAGGGTGTTTTTTAAGCAGATTTATTAATATTACACAGATTAGAGTAAAAATAAATTGGTGTGATTAGTGTTGCAGAGATTCTGGGGCAGTCAAAGTTAAATTTGAGAATAAATAGATATTAGGATAAAATGGCAGACCGAATGACTTTAAGAAATGGAAAAGAAGTCGTACCGAAAGAGAGTAAAGGAGAACAGGTATTAGAACAGGAACAGGATATACAGGTAGATGAAGAAAGCAGAGGAAGGTCAGGAGAAGTTGTAGTATATTTAGAGCAATGCATACAAGAAGCAGGACAAGGTGATAGAGAGGGAAGTCTAACAGATAGTTTGAGAGAGGAGTTGGATGAGACAGTGAGAGATAGACGTGATGAAAGTGAGGATGAAAGTAGAGTGCAGGAGGAGAGACGCAGGGAAGGAGATGTTGGAGAGTCAGGGATGACACAGATGGATATGAGGCAAATAATGCGGATGCTACAACAGATGGATCATAATATTAGGGGGGATATGCACAAAATGGATAGTAATATTAACAATATTAGGGGGGATATGAACAAAATGGAAAATAATATTAAAGGAGAACTTAGGGGAGAGTTAATTAAAATGAGGGAAGAAATCAAAGAAGAAGTGAAGATAGTCAGGGAAGAGATGCTACACATTACCCAAGGTTTAGAAGAGAAAGTAGAACAGGTTAGAGGAGAAAGTGAGGATTTTAAGAGGAATGTACAGGAGGAGATATCCAGAGAAAAGGCCATAATTAGAGCGGAAATAGGACAGGAAATTGGGAGCAGATTTGTAGAGTTGGGAACATCCATTCAAGAGAATTTACCAAGGGAAATAAACAAAGAAGTTAATAAGCAGAATAAAGAGATTGTTAGGGAGGTAGAAAGTGTTAAAAGGCAAACTCAGGATCATGAGGAAAAACTTACCATTATCAAAAACAATATAAAGATGGGATTGCAGAATTTGGAACTGGAAATTGGTAGGCATGCAAATCAGGCGGAAAAGGGAGATAAAGTATTACAGGGACAAGTTGAGGAATTGAAAGAGAAATTTAAAAATGCAAGTGAGGAGATTCAGCGTTTGGAATCAAATCTAGGACAAACAAGGGGAGTGAGTACTGTGATGCCGAGTTATAATGATGGGGGAATTAAGTTTGACGGAAACCTGAATCACTTACATCCTAGAATATTTGTAGATATCATCAAAAATAAGGTAAAGAATGTAAGGGATCCGATAGAAATGAAATTGAATATTCGAAACATGTTAGTGGGCATGCCATTATTATGGTTTTGCAATAATGAAAATTCCATAAATAATGTGCAGGAATTTAAGGCCAAGTTTATTAACTATTTTTGGGGAGAAAACCAACAGGCTAGTTTCAGGGAACGGTTGTATTTTGGGAAATTCAATTATGAAAAAGGTACCAACTACAATCTGTACGCAATGCAGTTATTCCAGACAGCACAATACTTAGAACCGGCTATGCGAGAAGAGGAGATTGTCCTATACATCGCCAGGCAATATAACCATAACATGGCGGAAACAATAGCTCTTCTCAATATAAAGACGATGGAAAGTCTGACAGGATATCTTCAGAGGATTGAGAGGAGTGTAGGGACGCAGAATCGAAATGGACAAGAGCAAGGGACATATAGGAATAACACAGCAAATAGACAGGGATATGTGAATCGAGGGAATAATTATAGGGAAAGAGAATTTGAGAGACAAAATAGAAGCAGGGATTTTACAAATAGGGGAGAGAATATGAACAATGCCAGGAGAGATATCGGAAGATATAACTGGGAACATAGACAAGGGAATCCAAACAATGATAGAGGGAATAACTGGAGACAAGGAAATGACAGAGGCAATAATTGGAGACAGAACCAGGGAAATTATCCACAGGAGACGAGAAATAGGGAAGTTTACAGAGAAGGGAATCCAAGATATAATAGGGGGGAAAATGAGGAGAGAAGACAGGTGAATGTAGTTAGAACAGAGGAGAATAGGGGGGAAGCAAGTGTTGATGCAGAAGGGAGAAATTTTGTTTAGACCGCTCCTATGTGCATAATATTGTCTACTTATCAAAGTATGAACATACAAGGGTAGGCAATATTATGACACGAATTTGGTATTATAAGATATAAGTTTTGTAAATAGAAGGATAATTAATAAATAAGCATATCTTGAGATAAATTTGATAATTAAATAATTTATTAGGAACAGATGTACAGAATAATGATGAATTTATATAAACATAAAAGGTTGATTTATTTTCAAGTAGATTTATAGGAGTTACAAGTATAAATAAATGAGCAAAGTACTATGGACAAATCGATATTTTGTAGAAATTGGGAAATAGGGAATATTATAATGATAAATAGTATATGCGGAAATAAGATGAAAAATAAAATTATAAGAAATATTGAAATATGAAGTATAGAGAGTTATATGTAGAGATGATGAAATGAATATTATATGCGGATATAAAAAGAATAAATAATAATGCGGCAATGAATGAAGATACTGAAATAGTATATGAAATAGTATATAGGGGAACAATTATAAGAATTTCTACGAAAATAGTACAAGAAATAAATAGTACAGGAAAAGAAGTAAAGAAATTGGGAAAGTACTTGGAAATTTGATATTGAAGTTGATATAATTAGTGAAAGATTTGTAGATTTTGTTTGGAGAATTCTGTATTTGTCATAGAGTAAATTATAAAAAAAAAATATTCAAGAGATATGCTTATTAATAAAAGTCAGTTTATTGTTATGTTAATATTAATAAAATATTTAAGTTTACCGGTAAGAATTTAGATTTAGTAAGTGCTGATAGTTAGCACTGAACAAAATCCAAATTGGGGGGAAGTTGAAATGATTTCAATATGTTAAAAAGGATACAACTTAAATGGATTTTTATATGAGTTTGTTGTTCATGAATTTCATGAAGCCATCACAATGTGGGTTCGACTCTGAAATAAAAGAGAGAAAAAGATTAGTAAATTGTTAAATAAATTAATTTTGACTTATCTGGTATAGTGTTAATAATTTCTGAATAGTATAAGAAATTACAATGATGTGGAGATGAAAAGAATAAATTGTATTAGCATTGTAATAGAATAAGTTTTATATCTGAACATTTTTTTTTATAAATTCCCAAATTAGATGTGATTAAAGTGATTATGAGAAATTAATGTGGATTGACAAATGTGTCAGAACAGGACAGTTTTATGGTTTAAAAAAAAATAGAAGACGAAAAGAAAAAAGAACGTTGGTTGCTGTTAGCAACGAATAATAGATTTTGGGGAGAGGCCGACAAGAAATTTGAAAGGAGAGTCCTGAAATTGTGGAATAGGTCGGGAGTGTTTTTTTAACTCGTCTAAAGAGAATTTTAGTTTTTCCACAGTTTCCACAGCAGAGATATCCAGAATTTGTTCCAGAGAGTAAGAGAAACAATTTAACTTATAAATTATTATTGGAGTACAGAAATGTCATTTAAATTGAGAAAATTAAAATTCATGAATTAACATAATTGCGATAGGCCTTAAAAAAATTGAAAATATTAATGATCATTAAATTAAAAATAGAATAGTACGTACCTTAACTTCCGAAGAGAGGATTGATATTCCAGTTTCACCAATTATTTTGCGAGTAGTTAGTTTTCTTTAAATAAATCAGAACTGTTTTAAAGTAAGGTTGGATAATAATTTTGGGGATCATTTGAAATTTTGATTATATTTGAATGCAAGTTAAAAGTCAGCGGAATAAAGTGTTCATTTTCTTTTCTTTATAGTTCATTTAAACACTTTATAAAGTTGCAATATTTATTTAGTTTTTAGGTACTTGTATAGAGTCTCCACATTTTGTAATAAATTTTTATTGTCACGACTCTAAACCACATTAAGATTTATACGATTCCTATTTTTGTAAAATTTTAAAGGCAACCCAAGTTGCAGACGAATTTTATTGTTTATATTAAATTTGTTCAATATTAATAAATAACGTGCTTCATTTGGGTTAATTTATCAAAGGTCTAAAGTAAATTTTGGTTTAATTTCTTTTTGAACTCTACCAGGAGACTACAGAGTCGACGTCACACAGTGACAGATTGCTTAGAACACATAATTGAGCTAGCTGAGGTATATATTAAATTAAACAACGAACCACAGATTTTAAAAATTACAACATTTATTATAAATAAAAATAAAATTAATAAAATACAACTTTTTCAATATATTCGTGACTCTAAGAATCACTATTAACTTATTCGTTTTTGCAGACAAGTAACTGTGCTGGAGACAAGTTTAGAGTCTCTCTTAGTGGAGACGGTACCTATTTTTCTGATGCTATCAACTACTGCGGATATCAAACAATATCACTGGTCTCCAAGAAAAATACTCTCGCTGTGGGTAAGTAGTACTAAAATGTAATAATAAAACATACCGGAAAAACATGTCGCCCTTTAATCAAAAATTGACATATCCCTGAGTTTTTTTTTTTAATATTGTAGTTCAGTATTATTTTACTACTTCTTGTTCGTCCGGTCACTCTATATACTTAAAAACTATTTTATTAAAATAAGACATTAAAGATATTATCGGAATTCTGATTTGTAGAAATGTATTCCACATATTATTCAACTGGAGGGATTTTAAGCTGTTCAATAAAAGCCGTTCAAAATCCCGTTCCTACAACTACCCAAGCACCGAGTTGTGACTGTGGTTGGAAGCAAGCGGTAAGTAAATTATCAAGTAATCACTAGTCAGATGGTAACTATTCGTAGGTCATTAAATCATTCAATTTATGTTTTATTATGTTTAAAAATTGTTTTGACATTTTTGTTGACCTAACTTAACCAAGTCCAGAAACCGATAAACCACCCATAAATAAAAGTATAAACGTATAAACCAGGACCAAAAACCAATGAATCATTAGTCACTTCACAAATTAGGGCAGAACCAACAATATAAATACAGAGCAAAAGGAGAGCTTTTTCCGAAATGAAACTTCTGAATGTTTTGTTCATTAGTGAATCAATCAATGAAAATTAGTTAAATTTTTCGCGTTTTAATCGGTACCAATAGAGCGATATAACAGTTATTTCGGTGTAGTCCCCATCTCTTCAGTCGACTCGGGCTTGATACCAATCCTCCTCAAATCCTTTAAGTAAGAGCTTCCCCAAAATAACTGATTATAACATTTAAAACAACCAACACTCTGAGGTCCATCCTGTTCAAAACCAAACCCAACGACACACAAGAAAGATAAAAAAAAACTGCATCTATAAAAATACCCTATGAATGCAACAATTTCTACGTGGGAGAAACAGCAAGACCACTTAATGTCAGGATAAATGAGCATGAAATATACATCAAGAACAGAGACTTCGAGAAATCGCAGGTATGCAAACATGCCTGATACAACAAGCACAGACCATAATATAAAGATGCAAGATTCCAGTAAGAGCCTAAGAAGGTATCAATTGAATTCTGACAGGCAACGGTGGGAAAATCTTTTTTGGACATCTACGTCACGGATCAAGACACCCTGGCATCTTTCGACCGAGTAGGATACTAAGCCAGAAGACCCCAGGATAGTGCCGGATTAACCGTGTTCCGGCTAAAACCTTAACCACCGTTCCAGAGAGGTGGTCTTGCCACTCAATGAACAACTAAAATAAAAAACTAAAAATTTATAAATAATACCTACCTATTACCGTAAATCAGAAAATGTTTCAGACGTTAGGCCATAAACTAATAAATAATATTAACCATAAATTTCGGATCCCTGGCTCAATTTCCTCCTCTGTCCGCCTGATCCTTTTTCTTCATCACCCCAGAAATCAGACTCTCTCTCCATTCTTTCTCTTCTCTCAACATTAGGTTTACAATATTTATTTCATCCAGCCCGAAACCCATTTGCCTCTCGAAATCTTCCCTCTCTGGCAGTTAAAAATGTGGGCGGGAGGGTCCGGTACCTCACAAACAGTACAGTCTGCTGAAGCAGATTTGCTTATTCTATTTGTGAAGGTGCCAAAACTACCATGTCCGGTCAGAAACTGCGTCAGGAAGTAGTCTAGTTTCCTAGAAACAGTACAGTCTGCTGAAGCAGATTTGCCTATTCTATTTGTGAAGGTGCCAAAACTACCATGTCCGGTCAGAAACTGCGTCAGGAAGTAGTCTAGTTTCCTGAACTTACTTACATTCCCACCACGGCCTCGATCAGGAATAAGCTCCTTCGTCCACCTTGCCTTTCCGCTATCATTCGCCCACTCTCTCTGCCACTCTACTATCGTTCTTTCTCTCTCATTCTCATCTATATTTACATCCATCCTCTTCGCATACACCCTCGTTCTCACTTTGCACATCAAAACGATCGGTATCACCGCTCCAATGACATATAGAGCCTCATTTCAAACTGTCCTATATGCGCTAGATACCCTGAGCAGCATTCGCCTTTGCGAAGTCTCCATCAGCTTAGCGTATTGCGCAGTGTTTAGTACGCTACACCACACGGGGGCAGCGTAGATTACCACCGACTGGAAAACTCCATTTAGCACCTTTCTTTTGGTGCTACCTCGGCCTCCAATGTTTGGCATCAGCCGTATCAACGTCTCAAAATTTCGGTTCGCCTTCTCTACCGTTTTTTGGATCTGTACTCCGAACCTTAGGCCTTCCGACAACCAGACTCCCAGATATTTAATCCATTTAACCGGTACAACCTCTACACCTCCCACTATAAAGCGACGAGGGGATTTCTCCCAGCTTCTTTTGAGAACTAACACCTCAGTTTTCTGAAACGCTAGGTGTACAACGCCAACAAAGTGACCATAGCCGTTATGATATCCAACCTCCGATAGGAGATGGAACTTTAAGAAGAAGAAGGTGTAGATCGTTTTCTCTGATCCACCTACTACTGCGACGCAGGGCTGTGTTGAATGCATTAGCCATCTCCGTTTTCTGACTTGTCTTCGCAACCAGTGCGAGATCATCGGCATAAGCTATAAGAGTGCATCCCCTTGGCATCTGTAGCCTCAACACCCCGTCGTACAGGACATTCCACAGGATGGTACTGAGCCCTGCGGAATACCCTGCGACAAACTGATGCTGGTATCTTTTTCTCTTATAGACCTGTCAGTAAAGTATCTGTCAATTATGATGATCAGGTACTCACTAACGCCCATTATCAGCCTGGACATGATTTTTTCTCATGATGCCGTATTAAAGGCATTCTTGACGTCAAGCCGGATGAGAGCCGCCCATCTCTTTGTATCCTGCGTAACTAAAGAGGTTACTTCTGTGACCGCACCTTTTGACTCTAAAACCATATTGGCGGTCGCTCAGCGCATGCTTTTCTTCTAGCTCTCGCTCAAGGCGGTCTTTTACAAGCTGTTCCTACAATTTAGCTATCGAACTAAGAAGGCAAATTGGCCAAAATCGCACCTCTTACTCTTCACCTCTACCTTTCGGGATAAGGACAACCTTAGCTTTTTTCAACATTGTTGGAAACTGCTGTTGTTCAATCAGTTTGTTTAGCAATCTCAGGAAAACCTGGGGGTATCTTAGTGCGGCAAGTCTTACTATCTCCGGCATGACTCCATCTATGCCAGGTGTCTTTCGGATCTTCATCCGTCCAACAGCCTCGCTGATTTACAACTCAGTAAAAGGTTCCGCATCTACGACACCAATAACCCTTTCACGCCTATCCTCCACCTAAGGAAAGAGTTCCCGTATTAAACGAAGTTTCTTCTCCTCAGGCAGGGAGTAGGGTGTATTTTCCCCTTCAATTCGGTACAGACAATCTTGAAGCCCTTCCCCGAAATATCCCTTTCGAGATCCTGAAGCAGGTTAATCCACCTTTCTTTCTTAGATCTTCCTATCCCATTCCTGTATTCATTCTGCATTCGCTTTAATTCATTTATTCTCTTTTCCAAATCTCCCGCTTGTACTCTTTTTAACCTCTTACACTCTCTTCTTACTCTCATGCAATTTGTCCTCAGATTTTCAAGCTGTTCGTTCCACCAGTATGGTTGTTTTTCTTTCATATTTCCCATTGGATCTTACACAAGCCAACTACTGTGTATCACTCAGACTCTCAATTAACTCACGCACATCCTCACATCCCGGACCAATCAAGCCAAAAGCATCTACAAAAACCTCCTCATTTAAACATCTCTTTAGATTGATATCCCTATTTTTACGTTTCTGTCTTTTGCTGGCTATTTCAAAACTCACATACTTGTGTAAGCTGAGCGATTCTTTTTCCAAAACGTAGGTGCCTTACCGTCATTTGACATGGTGAAGTCAAATGACGGTAAGGCTGGATCCATTGAAGTGGATCCATTCTGGTGTTTTCCTCTCCCATCTTGCACTCGTGGGTTCCATGGACGATCCTTGGCATTCAGGTCACCAGCTATGACTACCGGTACAATCTCCATCCTAGCCCCTTGCATAATCGAGTCAATGTACTCTTCATATACTTGAAGCGGGATGTTCGGTGAAACATAGCAATTATACACTACCAGGTTTCCGACATATACCTTAACATAACCATTGAGTGTCTTGTAATGCCAGCTCCTCGATTCACCACGTATACGGCCACTTCAGATTTCCTATCTTTAATGATCCTCTGTGGAGAAACCAACTTTACGTTGGGCTCCCGAAATAGGATCATGTCATAACCTTCCCTTCGTGCAAGTGCCTCTGCATCATCGTGAGCAGCCCTCGACCTTCCCACATTTATTTGTAGAAACTTCGTAATAAATGGTTCTTATCTCTTTAACTTACTTACCCGTACGCTGTCTGATTCCTGGTCCTAAGTGCTTTTACCCACTCTTTCCTCCTCCCTTCTGATAGGGTCTCTCTTGAGCCTCCGTTTTTCCAGGATGAGTTTTCTCTACTCCGGACATCGTAAGCTGTCGGCTTTGTACCCAGATTTTTTACATGTAAGGCAAAAAGCCTCCTGATTACTGCATTCTCGTACCTGGTGACCCTCTTTGCCAGATCTGTAGCAGCAGTCCGCTCTGTTTTCTCCCTTGCAGTCGATTTTACTATGCCCGAACTGTAGGCATCTAAAGCACCGCTGGATATGTAGTCTTTCTCGTATCTTGCACGAGTTCCAGCAGATGGGTATGTGTTCTTTTTCCAGTGCTTTCTTGGCTGCGATCCCTCATCCTACTTAACGAAGAAAAATGTGTAGCAAATCCATCAGCATAATGTAGCCGTTTTTGTAGCCGAAAAATGCGTAGAAAATCCATCAGTATAATGTAGCCGTTTTTGGAGGCCACACACAACACATAATTCCCACATAAATAAATCAGTTGTTTTTTACTCAACTTGTGTTACACAACCACAACTATGATATAATTTTTTACACAAACATATAACATGGAATTCACAAAAACAGTCAAAATTAGATATTCCTAAGGTAAAAACACCCCTTTCAAAATGTGTTGTAGCTACTATGAGCTGATGGCCTACAAGATCTAGATCAAGCCTGTCAACTTTGACATGACATAACCAATAACAAAATCTTTGGTTATACCAGCGGCGGCTCGTGGCCTAAAAAAGTGGTGAAGATGAGGAAAGCTTGCCGGAGCCAAAAGGAGTTTTGGTACCTACTTTGCGCCCAAATCTCATTAAAAATTCGTTAAAAAAAATGTATAGAGTTTAGGGCCCTAATAACTTGAAAACAGTTTTTATAGCACTTATACTAGATACGATTCGTTCTGCTTGCCTGGGGTATTTTAAGTCAAGTCAAAGTCAAGTCAAATTTATTGATCACATGCGACATTATACAAAGTACATGTATGAGACAAGTCAAAGTTACAGAAATACATCTTAAAAGTATATAAATTAATGAACACGATAAAACATACTTAAAAGTTATTTTTAGAATAAGGCTCTAGCTCACAAATGTATTGATGTACACACCTCCGAAAGTTTGACTGATGTAAATTCATTCGTATATCTATTGGTAATTTGTTAAAGAAACTTATGGCTGCATAATGTGTGCTACTTTCCAACAAAACAGAACGATGTTGTGGAAGCATAAAGTGATTGTCTCTGAATCTTGTTGAATAAACATGGTTAAATTGAAATTTATTAAATTCATAAATTTTGCTATGTAAATACATTATACACGAAAATATATACAGAGCAGGAATTGTAAGAATATTGTTTTGTCTAAAGATGCCTCTACAAGAATCTCTAAATTTCATTTTATACATTATCCTAATAGCTCTTTTCTGAAGTACGAATATCTGCTCTAATTCAGAGGTACAACCCCAGACTTCAATGCCATATTTGGCTATTGAGTAAAAATGGGCAAAGTATACTGTTTTTAATACTGATGTATGAAAGAGACGTGAAAGAATTCTCAATGCATAACATGCGCTACTTAATCTGGATTTCAAATTAGAAATGTGGTTTGACCATTTACAATTACTGTCTAGAAGTACCCCCAGCAACTTCGTGCAGTCTGTTTTATCTATTGCTGTTTCTATAGTGGCTTGATGGTTTAATAAATTATTTGACGTGAAAATCATATACTTTGATTTCTCTTTATTCAAAACTAATTTGTTGGATAAGAAATAACTGTTGATGGTGGATAGTATCTGTGTGGTTTTATTTTGCAAATTTTGATCAGACGTTCCTGTGACTAGAATGTTAGTATCATCCGCATAACTGATGATGTTAACCCCAGTCAGGGAATTAGTTAACAAAGCCATATCATTAATTCTGAACTTTCACATTTCATTGAGGGTTTTTTGGCGATTAAAACACAACGCCTGCTAAAACGGGTTGGTGAGGTTCGATTTAGCCGCCCACTCTGAGTCAGATGCTGATTGCAGCCGACCAATCTGAATCAGACGCAGATGTTTAAAATATTGGTTGGTTGACCATGTAAAAGAACATCCCTTTTATCTTCATTTTTCCAATGCCTAAACTGAGTCTCTAATATATTACACACCAAGTCATTAATTTAGCCACCATTTAATATAGTCTTAAGTCGTATTCTTAAGTACTATAGTCTCTAAAGTGAAAATCATGGCTGCGAAATATTCGAGACTGGACAAACATGACTGTAGACGAATTATTCCATGTTCTGCAAAAGACAGAGAAACTTTTAGAAATATGGTCGCCAACCTCCGTTAATGGAGACGGCATAGGAAGAAGAAGGAGAAGTCATTAATTGGATTCATGTCTGTCTAAAATTATTTTTGTCCAAACGAAATTCACGAGAACACTTTATATCCGAAATCCGAAACAAACCACAGAGAAATGTATTAATAAAGTGCAATAAACAAATAAAATTAATACTGTGAATAAACTAAACTAATAAATACTATACTATACACTATACTATTTAAAAAATATGTATATAATAGACTAAATTTCAAAATATTGTCGCTGAGAGAAATTTCCGAAAAATAGGAATACCAAATACACATCCAACAGTGGGTGAAGTCGAATAATATATTTTTAGAGGAAACTGCACTCACCAGTTTTCTCAGCTATCACTAAGGATAGGCTGACGTCACGTTGCCATGGCAACCGTGAACGCTTATGCAGATGAATTTCGCATTTCAAAAATTATATTCACTCACCTATTTCTGAAACCTACACGGCTAGTGACACAGGTCAGGACTTGACCGTCAAGTACGTACCGCTAATAAAGCTAGTTGTCTTTTTTAATTTTTAGATTAATTAAAAGAGAATAAATAATTGATTTCAGAATTTAGATATAATAATTTTGCTTTCATTTTTTATTTATTTGTCTCAATTTAATTATATTTTTTTGGTGAACCTCACCTTCACCTACTTCACCTGGCCGGCCGCCGCTGGTTATACACATTTTTACATAATTTTACAAAAAACCTTTTTTGAGAACGATTTCCGGAGTGGAAATCGAAATGTCAAATACTATTTAATTAAAATTGTGATTTTAATCACAATCACTACCAATAATTGTGGCTTAATCCCATAAAAACATAATATTTAACTTAACCATGCCACAAGAAAGTAGTTTCAGATCAATTGCTGTACGACCGAGGTCAAATAAGTCAACTATCAAATTTATATGCTCTCCTACCCAATCATAAACATTTATAGCTTAAGTCATTTTTACAAGTTTATTTGAGAATTTTTCGGAAACAGATTTCCGGATTGGAAATTGAAACGTTAACAGAAAATAAAAAAGGTAATTTTCATTACATTTAATTATCGTAAAAATTAAACACCTAGGAATGTATGTCTCACCTCATTATTTAAAAATTGCATAATTTACTAACAAAATTCTTTTAAGGCTAGTCCTTTTTACGTAAATATTTATTGTTAAAACAAATAATTTAGTAGATTTTCGTTTTAACGTTAAATTGTTAATATTTAACCAATAATCCACAAAGGATTCAATACTGTATTTTATTCTAGTCTAGATTGAGTTGTAATTATGTTTCTTGCTAATCCGATTTCTGAATTCTTTTTGTAGAGAAATGAAACTATCTAACGTTAAAAATTAATGTTTGTAATTTTTAGACCAGAATTGTTGGTGGGCAAGATACTGGTCGGCACGAATTTCCTTCAATGGCAGCTTTAATAGATGCAAGTATTCTGCCTGATTGGGAGGTTACATGTGGTGCAGTGATTTTAAATCAGCGATATGTTTTGACTGCAGCTCATTGTCCCAGTTTAGTTCCATTGCAATACATGGGCATCCTCGTAGGAGCTTGGAATATATCTCGCGGTAATAAACTTAATAATAAACCTAAATAATACTGTGAGATTGCAGTACAGAGATAATATTGTTACACCATTTTAGACTAACACAAATAACATGTGGGACATAAGTTTGCAAAAGAATAATAAACAGGCTTAATAAGATAAAAAAAAATTATATCTTCTTCTCCATGATATATACCGAATTCCACAGAAAATATCCATTTTTTTATGTCAAAAACACTGATTTTGAAATTTGAGAGCACACTCTTGGGACCAATTTTATTTTATTCTTTAGTACTTAAAACTAAAGAAAGTTTCATCAGTTTGGAGTACTAAAGAATAAAACAGAATTGGTCCCAAGAGTGTGCTCTCAGATTTCAAAATCAATGTTTTTGTTATTAAAGAAGTGGATATTGCCTGTGGAATTCGTCATTTGTTTATATGTGAAGTAATCTTTCACGCCATTCATCTCTATTTTCAGCCGTTTGAATACAATTGTTAATAATCAAATTGCTGTTTTGTTCTTCAATATTTAATGAACCCTGTATTAAATTATTTTTAGCCGTTTATACAATTAATTATTTTTTCCAATTTGCTCCAACCTCTCGATTCCATCGCTCTTCTAATTCCTTCATTCCATGAGCGTCGAGGTCTACCTCTTTTCTTTCTTCCAGGGGGCTTTCATCTGTGAAGTTTTTCTTCACAAATGCCTTTTGCATCTGCCTGACGTTCGTCAGGCATTTTCAATAGGTGTCCAAACCATTTTAAACCTCTTTTTTCTATTCTGTCATTGACCGTTTCTGTAGCATTCATGTTATTTCTTATAGAATCGGTGGTCTTCCTTTCCAGCCTTGATGTTCTAGCATTTCTTCTCAAATAATCCATTTCAACTGCCAACAATCTTCTCTTCAGTTCTGCATTAATTGTCCATACTTCAAAGCCATAACAAAGAACTGATTCAACCATAGTTTGCCCTATTCTTTTTTTGTTCCTTTTGGAAATGTTGCGATTCCACCATAAGAAGTTCAGACATCCTACAATTTTACGTCCCTGATTAATTCGGTATTTAATTTCGATTTCTCACAAGCAGTTCTTATCAATGAGTGCACCTAAATATTTAAATTTTTCCACTTGTTTGATTTCCACGTCCTCGTCTATCAACACTTCAAACATTGCATCTGAATTGATAATTAAATATTCTGTTTTCTTCATGCTGACTTGTAACCCCCATTTTACATATTGTCTGTATAGAAGCTTTATCATAAATTCTAGATCATAAGAATCTTGAGCTAGGACGACTTGGCCATCCGCAAAGGTCAGGGAAAACAGTACGTCATTTCCTATGGGGATTCCCATTCCCTGGCAGTGGTTTTTCCCTCAATATATAAATTAAACAGTAAGGGTGACATACTGCACCCTTGTCTTAGTCCTTTAGTTACTTTTATTGGCTCTAATACTCTATTTCCGGTAAGTAGTGTTATCCCTGTATACTTCTGTGATTATTCCTAAAAGGTATAGACTAGAGTTGTTGTAAAGCTTGCCACAATTTAAGTCTTGGAACTGTATCATACGCCTTTTCTAGGTCGATGAAGGCTAGATGTACTTCGGTATCTACCGCTATTCTTTTTTCTATTAATTGTTGTAGTATAAACAAGTTGTCAGTGCAAGATCTACCAGGCGTAAATCCACTTTGGTCTTCGCTAATTGAATGTCCTACATCATCTTGTATTTTTCTATTTATTATCTTTCCAAACAATCTCCCAAAAGTAGGTAGGACACTTAATTCTCAGTAGTAGTTAGGATCTTTTCGATTACCCTTTTTAAAGATGGACACTTGGTGAGCGGTTTTCCATTTAGATGGTACTTCAAATGGTAATTTGTTGACAGCATTGATTCTATAGAAAAGTTATTCGTTCTATTAGAAGTGGACTTCCTGCTTTAAGTAACTCTACAGTTATATTGCCAGGTCCTGGAGATAGCCCGTATTGCCTGGAGACTTTAATTCACGCAGTACGGACCTCGTTGTTAGTAGTATTAATGTTACTATTTGTTTGTCTCTCCATACTGTTATTCTTCTCCCATATATTCCAATCTGGACTCTTGGAGTAAATTTTTATAGTAATTTTCCCACTTTTCTATAGGAATTAAGTTACTTAACGAGTTATGGCTATTTTTCTTTAGATTAGTGATAGTTCTCCATGCTTCAACCATAGTTTGAGAACCAACCAAAGTTTTAGACGTACTTCGTCAATTTTTGGCTATCCAAAATTGAATTCTGCACTTGTTGGATAGCCCAAAATTGACGAAGTAAGTCGAAAACGTTAATCACAAAAAAACTTTTTATCATCCATTAACTTCGAATTTTTATCGAGGTTAATCAATTTCTTCATTTAAAAAAACGTTTCTTGGCTTATTTCAGATGCCCCTGAAGATGCTATAGTTAGCAAAAGTACTTGGGCAAGTAAAACTGTGCTCGATATCTGCCTTTAATTTTGATAACATAAAATATGAGCATGTAAAAAAAACGCTAAATTTAAACATTCAAATTAGAAACCATCTAAAAAATCTTATGTTATAACAACAATACTTTGTTTCCTAACTGCCCCTCAAGAAATATTTTCTATTTTCGAGTTGAATTGATGCTCGTGACCTTCAGGAAATAAAACATAGCATAAATGAGCGTTTAGTGTGTAGGTAAATAAAGGAAAGACCATGTATAAAGACCGGTTTCCCATTTAATTTTGATAAGTTTATAGTGGACCAAGTAAGGGAAGATATCTATTACACCATCTTTATGTATAACATTTTACTGTTCTGTTGTATCAATCATCGCTGCTCAACAAGTTTTTTTGTTTTATTGATAAGAGCTACGGAATATAATATATCGTATTTTTACAGAGAATTTATTAACAAACATGTTTTAATGATTTTTGTTTAAGTTCTTGTGACTTATAATGTAGGTTAAAAAATAATCTAAGTTATGCCTTTGCAATATAGTTTAGCGATATGCAATATATTGAAAAATGATTCATGTTATATAAAGAATGTAATTGAAAAAAAAAATATGTACAATGGCGGCGATATCTGTGAAGATCGTGTTATCAACAAATACTTGTCATCATATACTTATTATATTTTTCCTGATGGTTCAAAATTAAATGATCGGGCCCTATTTAATATCTTAGTATATACTAATCTTTTATACTAATAGTCTAATAACATGATCTAGTAACAAGTCTAGTAAAATGATCAATCGGCAAAAATATTATTTAAAACATGCGAACAGTTTTTGCAATCTCAGCGTTTAACTTATCGTTGTTATACGGTATAGTATCTGCTGTTTTGTGTTTGATTGCTTTGTCTGTTGTAGAACTCGTCATCTTTTCAAGTTATAGTAGTTTTATTCATAGCGGTGCTTAAATAAAGTAAAATGAGCAATTTGGAAGAAAATAAATGACAGTCGAAACGTAGAGTGTTATCTCCAGAAGAACGGCGTTTAGTGATGGGCCACGGGACAAGGACTGTGTGATATTAGACTGTTTGTCGAGAGTACTGAAGCATTTAGGTTTTCAATATAAAAAGACAAATAATAGACAAGTATTGTGTGAACTCTCTTATGTTGTATCAAAACGGTGGCATTTTTTAAGAAAATACATGAACAATAAAATCTGTGACAATCAAAGATAATTTGTGTTTTTAGACGAAACTTCGATTTTAGCTAAAAGAAATATGTCAAAATCATCCTGGCAAGATGGCACCACGAAATGCTATTCCTCTAGCTAAGAATGGCTTTCGAGCGGCTGGACAAAAGAAGAACTAAAGGCGTGGTTAACAGAAAAAAAAATTAATCACAGTGACATATCTTTAAAAGCCGATGTACTGCAAAGGTGTGAAGCCATCAAAATTCAAAAGAAATTTGTCATCGAGCAAATGGCTCTTAAATATGGCCATGAAGTTCTTTGACTTCCGCCCTATCATTGCCACTACAATGCAATTGAGTTGGTTTGGGGTATTGCAAACAATTACTATGATAAGCATGCATCCAAAACAACAGGTGATGTTAGCGTTCTTAGTTTATAGAAATAAGCCCCCTTTCAGACGAGGATACTGTATCCGAGATACTGTATGCGAGATACAGAATTTTCGATGGCGACTGTATCGGATTCACGGGCATGCTCGTCAGTATGAAAATAGTAGCAGTGCAGTGCGGTTATATTTTTGGAGTATGGATGTAGAAGAGTATGTTATGCTGTGGTACATATTAAATAAAAAGAAAAAGAAACTGAAAAGACGACGTAATTTGTGGGTTCATCCTATTGTAGAATTAAGAGAAACCAAGGGAACGTATAACTATATTCAGAAAACACCGTCTTTCTTTCGTTGCTCATTCACAATTATTCGACAGAAAATCGCGCGTCTATGGAATGTGGTGCAAAAGTATTCGTGTCTGAAAGCGTTCATTTAACGTAATATTTCTTCTGTATCTGGGATACGCATTCAGTCGTCGGCGACAGGAGGGTCCGAGATACTGAATTCGGTATCTCGCATACTGTATCCCTCGCGCGTCCCGTCTGAAAAGCTCCATTTGAGTCTATGTAATATCTGCGTCTCGGATACGCGTATCTCGGATACAGTATCCTCGTCTGAAAGGGGGCTAATAGTTAGAACAGATAAAGGCAGAACAATGGCAAAATTGAACAACACACTGAAGATCTAATCGTTCAGTCCTTTTTAAGTGAGCAAGTTGTGGATGAGGTACGACCTCTAATTATTATTCGGATTGATAATTTAACTAGTGATGACTCTGAAAGTGAAGTATCAGATATTGAATAAGTATTTTTATTGGGTGACGTTATACGGTAAATAATAGGTATTATTATCCAATTTACACCAATGTTCAAAGGCAAAAATCACCAGAAGAGCATTTCAAGAGCAGACAAACGTAGTAGAGAAAGACCACCTACACGTTGGGCTGACGACATCAGGCGGATCACCAATAATTGGCAACAAAGAGCACAAAATCGTAAAGAATGAAGGAGTTTAAGGGAGGCCTATGTTTAGCAGTGGACGTGATAAATTAAGGCTGTATAATGATGATGATGATGATGAGTATAGTATAGTACACTGAATGATTACTATATTTTTTAAAATGTCATTATTAAAATAAATTTTATTGTGTGTAATAAATTATATATAAATATTATATTCATTTCATTTTCTTTTACCAGAACAAAATCCAACATTCTTAGTGAATATAAAATAAACAAAATTAAATAATTTACTTTTCAAGTGATTGGAATTAAATTTGAAATTTTCAAAATTGTTTGAGGTTCACTGATTACCGCTTAATTACTAACCGGTCTTTATACATGGTCTTTCCTTTAACTACATTCCTTGAACCGGCGTCATTTTAAGTAACATTTCCGAAGACCTGACGATGAACAACAAATTTTAGTATTCGAAACCGGTAGTCCAAGGTTCAATAAATACATTGTGAGAAAGTCTAATATTTATTTCTCTAACCCTGTTGAATGCACACATGTGCAAGCGATTCATCATTTGAATAATATAAAAATTTACTTCCTTTTAGATGCTCCTATTGACACTCAAGGGCTATACCGAGTATCAAACTATTGGAAGCATCCCCAGTATGATGCTAACAGCCAAATTAACGATATAGCAATTGTGAAATCAGATAAATCAATGACGTTTTCCTTGAATGTTGGACCAGTTTGTTTACCATTTATTTATGATGGATACTCTTTTACCTCCCAAGATGTTACGTTATTAGGTAAGAAATCTAGTAATATACTAGCGGACCAACTCGACATCGAGTTTTAATGTAAGTTTTGCTGATATTTAAGAGGGGCGGAGTCTAACGATCCATCGTTTCCGTCGCCTGGTGCAAATGTTCCAAAAATCCTAAAAATAAACTGTATCGACGCCAATTTTTTTAAATTAAAAAATCGATACAGTAGTTTTTTAGGATTTTCAGGAAGATTTACATTAGGAAACGGAAACAATATGATTGTTAGACTCCGCCCCTCTTAAATAAAAAACGGAAGTAAAACCGGAAGTAACTTTTTTTTTGCATATTTTAGATTGTAAAATTCCACGTTTAAGAAAAAGAAGTCGGTTTGATAACTCTAACTAACTAACTAACTAAATTTATATTTAAGTATTATTTACATTTAAAAAATACAGAAAACAGTATGGTGCTCCGAGCTAGTCTACACTACCGCCTACTGTTCCACTTTTTTGAGAATACGCCACAATTTTACTTTATAATAAGTTTATTTTTTATTTATTTATTTAAAATAAACCTAATTTAAAGTAAAATTGTGGCTTATTCCCAACAAAATTAATAATATATTTCTAACTAATAAATTAAAAACAAGGTAATGCTTACCTCATTATTTAATTCTTCAAGTATTAAACTCAAAACGTAGCGTAGTCTAAATCTCTAAATGTAAATCACAACACCTCACACACGCTGCACTTGTTGGAAACAGAATACTTTCTAACTAAACATAAAAATAAAAAAATACCAACTCATCAGATAGTGTAAAACAGACCCCATAAATTAAAATCGGAGACAGGAGGATCCCGAATTTTGAGTGGTCATTATCGTTATTCCTTAAGTGGAAACACTTGTTGGTGCATTCCAGCATTCGAGAATTGACGCGTTGTTGCATTGTGTATAATATTGAATTCCTATACTTTACTATAGGGAAAATTCATTTTATGGCCGCCATTTTTAAACCGGTTCGAAGTTTTTAAATTTTAAACCTTAGGGGGAACCTACTCAACAATCTGTTTAATTATTCGAAAAAATTATTCTCCTATCTATCACCGTTTAGGAGGAGTATTGCGCACAAGAAAACGGCTTAGCCTTTTAGTATATAAGATGTTTTTTGTAACTAGCATACCTTTCGTACACACCATCGTGTTGACATTCACCGGTGAATGTCGATATACACCAAATGCCTTTATGAAAGATCAAACATTTATAAATTTTGTTATAGTTTCGCAGTATTACCAGTATGTCAATGGGTTTCACCGGTTGTAGCTGGTTTTTGACTGTTTATGAGTCATATGTTTATAAAATAGCTACTGTAGTAAATTGTAGTTAGTTTTTCCAAAATTACATGCCCTAATTAAAAGTAAGCGAGTAGACAATTGTTTACACATTTTTTTTAAAGATACTCTACAATAGTGTTGGACGCGAATTCTGCTAAAAATAATTGCAGTACACATTTTGACTACAATCGTTTAAAACGTTTTGACATTTTAAACAATTTCAAAAACAACAAACAGCTTCATCATCTTTCATAGTTGAGCCAGGCATAATTAGAACTAGCAAAATTTTAAAACCACCCATATTTCATGGTCATTCAGCATTGGAAACTTATCTTTTTCAATTCGAAGCTGCAGATATAGTAAATGGCTGAACTAAGAAAGAAATGGCACTTCCTTGGTAGTATCGCTTCGAGGACAGGCAGCAATCATCATGCAATTTTTTCCCTAAGATCCATCTCTCCTTCAAGCTTTAAAAACCAGATATGGCCAGTAGAATCTAAAGCAGGTTTTCCAAAGTTAGCTGAAAGTCCGATATCAAAATATAACGAAAGCCTAGAAGAATTTGAGACTGATATTACAAGACTATTGCATTTGGTGTACTCTTAGGCACCTAAAGATTTTTTCAAACAAATTGGAATACAGGCATTCATAGATGGACTACAGGATGTAGAAATGCAACAACAAGCTCTCCAGCTTCAACACCACAAAACGCTAGACGTATTTATCTTAGCCCAGGTGTATGAAATCCTTGTACAAGAGCGCAGAAACCAACAACTTTAAGAGTTGCAACGTGGAATATTAAAAGTTTGTTCTCTGCAGGAAAACTGGATAATGTTGAACAAGAAATAAATAGACTAAACATCGATGTTTTAGGAATCAGCGATACACAATCGCCAGAATCTGGGAAATGTTCAACACGAAATGATGGCGTATTTTATTACTCCGGAATCGACAACAACACCCATCGTTACGGAGTTGGAATCATCATTTCAAAGAAATGGAAAAACTCTCTGATTACCTGTACTCCTTATTCAGAGCACTTAATATTAATACAAATTAAAGAATTAGAAAGAAGAAAGATTAAACTTAATAAATCTTATTCAAGTCTATGCACCAACAGCAGATAAAGATGACAATGAAATAGAACAATTCTACAACGATTTAGAAGAAATGCTGAAAACAATAAAAAAGCAACACATTAACATAATAATGGGCGATCTTAATTCCAAGGTGAGTCAAGGTAAGGTAGGAGAACAAGTAGGAAACTATGGACTTGGAAACAGAAATGACAGAGGAGATCGATGAGCGTATACCGCATCCAGTAGTTTTCAGATATAAGTAAACTCAAGGTAGTTCATATAGAGAGACTAGCGCCATACTATCAAATTGATTGACTATGTTGGCTTCAATCGATTCCTGATAGGTAGTTCAGTTATTATAGGCGTATAACTATAAAAGAGGGAACAGCGTAACGGAAATTCCGTAAGTGATAAAAAAGAAGAAGTAGGTTGAAAACATTCAAGATCAAGATGACATCGAAAATTCATGAAATGAAAAATATATAAACAGATGTTTTTGGCAGTTTAGAACAGTAATATTTTAAGTTTTTGAAGTTTATAGTTGTCAATGAATTAAGAATTTTAAACAAGTTTGAGTTTGAATAAAGTTATCTTTAATTCAGTTATAAGCGAAATTAAGTGTTGTGGTACGCCTACAGGTGGAGGTATCACAACAAAAATTGACAAACCCAAATGTAGCTTCACATGCCACATTTCTATAGAGCGTTCGACCTTAAGAAAATAACAGATTGTGCTTATGCAGATCAGTGTTGTCAAAACTCTCAGGCAAGTATTGCTATTAGATTGTCCATATATGATTCATTCTAATCAGAGCCGTATTCAGCACTGTGTAGTTGTAGCTCATGTAATAATGAGAAAGCTCTTAAGCAACCGCCACCTAAGCGTTAACCTCCGATGGCGCGCCACGAAATGCTACGTACTTTCTACGCTACTTTACGGAGTTGAAGGGTGGACGTTAACAGCAGCAACTATAAAGAAGTTAGCGGCTCTAGAAATGTGGCTGTATCGACGCATACTGACAATACCTTGGACAGACAGAGTGACCAACACAGAGGTATTAAGACGAATGGGTAAAGAGATGGAATTGTTAACAACTGTTAAAAGGAGGAAAGCGTCATACCTGAGCCATGTGTTCCGTAATGATAAGTACAGTCTGCTACAGCTTATCGTGGAAGGCAAGATTGAAGGTAGAAGAGGTTTGGGTGGAAAGAAGAAATCATGGCTGAGAAATTTGAGAGAATGGTTTCAAATACCAGAAGCCGCGAACATAATACATGCGGCACAAAACAGAGAAACCTATCGTTTGATGGTCGCCAACCTTCGGTAGAAGACGGCACATAAAGAAGAAGTAGTTGTAGTTAATTAATTTCACTAATAAAAAGATATGTATAGTTGAATACAAAATACTGCATTATAAATAAGGTTGTTTCTTTAACTAAAGGATATATGTATGTAATTAATATAGGACTAATAAAAATAGTTAAATTTTACTATTGTTTAACATTACATATTTATAAATGCTTTAGATAAGATGTAACTAAAAAACACAAGTGCAGCTTTAATTTTATTTTCATGTAAGTAATAACAACAATTACATACATAAAATTTTTTCCTTGTATACAAGGTGAATCACCACTAACGGAACGGAAGATTACAGCAAAAGAGTAATAAAAATTTGAAATTATTAGTAGTCCAAAGTTCGGTCTCCTACTTGCGAGTTCAATGTCAGAGTTATATTATATGAAATTCTTCTCACTATTACCTAATTTTCATGGACTATTATTTACAGACTTTTCGGATTTGGCACTTTGTGTCCGCCGATTTGCACACTATCACATAATTTACTCACTGCATATTAACATCATTCTCATCTTCTCTATCATCGCTATCACTTTCATTACTGTCACTGTCATCCGTCACATTTATGACCACAGGATCAATATCGTCCATCAACCCGTCAATAACCTAAAATTTTTGCTCTTCCTTAATAGAAAGTTTACAATAGTTTGCATTTCTTATTAATTGTTCCATAGCGGCTTTCTTAAACTCTGTGTTGTGTGAGGCAATATGTCTTTTTATGTATTTTTCTTTGTATGTGTTTACAACTTCCATGAGCTCTGATTTTAAATAATCTTCTTCAAAAAAGATATCTTTCTCTAGCAACCATGTCTTAATTTGATCTTTATTGAAGGCTTGTGCCGGAATCATTTCTTCTCTCCTCGAATGGTACGAAGCGTTGTCCATCACTACAACAGTTTTCTCTGGAAGATTAGGAAGCAGCTTGTCCTTAAACCATTGTTCAAATATAGGACCATCCATCTCATCATGATAGTCCGCTGAGTTTTTTTTAGCTAAAAACCAAAAAGCAGCACCTTCTACAAAGCCCAATTCGCTACCCGCATGCACTATAACAAATCGGGGGCCTCGTTGTGTCAGCTGCTTTAGGCTTGTTGACAACCCCTTAACAAACGCATCCCTGGTTGAAGTCACTGAGAGGTCCTTCCATTCTTTGGAAACACTATGTCCAACATTCACTCAAGTTTCGTCCAAATAAACGACGGTGTATCCTTGAGAACGAAATTTTTTTATATCACGCAAATACTGATGCCTCTATTTTAGAATATGGGGCCGTTCAATCATGCTTGACTTTACTCCACGTTTACAAAAAACAAAGTTTATTTCATGGAGTATTCTCCACATTGTTGTGCGTGCCATGTTTGCTGAATCTTATGTCTTTTTTAATCAGTGCAAAAACTTTGTTCAATCTCGGCGGTAAATTTTTAAAGAAAAAACTATGCACGATGGCACGTAGCTGCGTACCAACTACTGCATCGTAAGTGAACTTTCTGCTGTTCACTCTACTTTTGGTACGTTTTCTATGGGCCTTAGTCCTCCTTCCGCAGTTTCTTTGCGTATTTACAAATAGTACTAAAACTTAATCCCGTCATAGCACTTACTTTTTCGGTTAAACTTCTAACACTTTCACCACTTCTTAAATTTAAATGATAATTAAACACATTTAAAACAATTTGTTTTGCACGGATGTCCAAGATATTCCCTTGGCTTCATTTTTGAATTTCCATTTTCAATTAAAATTTAATTGTAAAGTCACAATAACTACTAAAGAACCGCAAAGCCTTATTATCATTATGTAGTCAGAGAACGACATAAAATCGCTGACATAAGCACACCGTATTATTTTAAGTTGCAATTAGTAATGAGATATATGCAAAGCGGTCCGTTTAATTGCTTATCTTTCAATAGCCGGCAAAATGCATGATTTAGCTAAGAAATATTTTTTACTGATTTCCATAATTAATGGCATATGATATTCTCACCGAAAAATAAATAAACTGTCGTTACTATAATTAAAATAATAGAAAATAAAATTATCTTTTGTAAATACTAATTATTTAACTAAAATTATTTTCCCTACTTTCCATCTCTTTAAATTTTTGGTCAATTACGTTAAAAAACATTAATTTTAATTCATGTCTGTGGAAACCAAAATACAAATAATACAATCGGGCTTGTGTTCATCCTGGCATCGCTGCGCTTCTATCGTCCATAAGAAATACATGGTCCTATCTCCGCAATGTTATTTTCTTAACGTGGAACGCTCTATAGACATAAATTTTACTGTTGGCATACCACAATGCAACATTGGAGACCTTCTAAAGGTAGACGACCAAGAGAGAGACCACAGATCAGGTGGGTAGATGACATTAAAAAAATAGCCAAAACAAATTAGAAGTATATACTATATATATTTATATATATATACACTCGCGATCATAAAATCCGGGTCATCTTGAAAATTTCAAGTTTCTTAAATATTTTTGCCTCTGGTGCAGTAATAACCTTTTTCTTGGCTAATGTATTTTTTATTTGTCATCAATGTTTGTTTTGAAAGAAAAAAAAAATGGTTTTTATTGTTTTTATTGAAAAAAACAGAAAACAAATCAAATTATTGATAAAACAGACATACTAAAAAAAAATGGAAAATACAGAACGTGGTAAAAAATCAGTGAAATTTCAATGACCAGTATCGTGTATTGCCTCCCCTTGCTCTAATAACCTCTTGCAGACGACGGGGCATACTCTCAATTTTTCTCCGGATTACATGTTGTGGTATGTTATTCCACTCTCTCACTAACAGATCCTTAAGCTCCTGTCCGTTGTTAGGAGGAGGTGTTTGGGTTTGAATACGTTTCTTCAAATCGTCCCAGAGATGTTCGATGGGATTCAGGTCCGGAGACCTAGCTGGCTGGTAATTTCAACTTCGTCCAAGTATTACATACTGATCCTGGCAACGTGCGGTCGCACGTTGTGCTGCATAAAAACGGCGTTTTCTCCAAGCCCTGCCATGTTGGGCATAACATGTTCTTCCGGAATCTCCGTAATGTACCTTCGTGCAGTTAGGGACCCATTTTCGATGAAGGGTAACTCTGTGTGGAAGTCGGAAGATATACCTCCCCAAGCCATGACCGAGCCTCCACCAAATGGCATTCTTGGAGCAATGCAAGCTTGTGAAAATCGTTTACCGGTTCTCCTCCAAACTCTTACACGTCCATCGGATCCAGTTAGGCAGAAACGGGATTCATCTGAGAATAACACTTTGCTACAATCGGTAATTCCCCAATGCGCGTATTGTCGAGGAAAAGCTAGTCGTGCAACTCGAGGCACCCGGCGAAGTGGCGGTGCTCTAGACATTACCCGAAAAGATAGTCAAGAAGAACAAAGTCTTCTTCTGACTATTGCAACACTAAAATTGCGATTTCGTACTTCCTCTAGACGATCAAAGGTCCGGTTTCGTAAAGCCTGAAACACAAGGAAACGGTCATCTACTGCCTTGGGCGTTCTTCTTCGTTCAGAACCAGGTCGCTTGGTTAGCAAACTTGCCTTCTGAAAGCGTTGAAGCACTCGTTGAACCGTAGAAAGGCTTACGCCAACAGTTCTTGCGACTTGCCGTTAAGTGTGACCGTCTTCCACAAGTGCAACAATTTGTGCCGTTTCAACAACAGTCAAAGGCATTTTTGTCAAAAAATAAACACTAATAATGGCACTAATAAACACTTATGGTGGCAATAATAAACGTTTGTCCGTTGCATTTGAACAGAAAGTTGAAATACAAACGAGACATTTAAAACAAGCGGAGTTACAGGCAGCGTTCATTTTGGGAAGTGTGCACTTTACCGCGAAATCGGCAATATTGGAATTCTTTGTTACAAAGGAAACCGCAACAATTCTCAGAAACATGCATTAGTTTGTATTTGTGTTATTATTATTTACGATAAAGCTCGTTAAAAATGAAATATCGGTGATTTTCAAGGTGACCCGGATTTTATGATCGCGAGTGTATATATATATATATATATATATATATATATATATATATATATATATATAGAAAAGAAATTTAATCTTTGCAGATAAGTTAAACTTTGCAGATAACTCTTAAATATTGGGGAAATCTGCAAGAAAGACTCTAATGAGTATCAATTATTGTTTCGCCGAACGTTTTCGCCAAAGATAATTAATTTGGCTTCTTCAGGGCTGAAAGAGAATAAATTATAATTAGCTACCATATATTATATAGTTTTTAATAGATAATATATGAAAAGCTAATTATAATTTATTCTCTTTCAGCCCTGCAGAAGCCAAATTAATTCTCTTTGGCGAAAACGTTCGGCGAAACAATTGATACTCATTTCCCCAATATTTAAGAGTTTACTATATATATATATATATATATATATATATATATATATATATATATGTTTATTTTACTTTGCCCAAATTGTCCTTAAAATTCCTTTATAATTAAGACCGACGAAGACGTGAGAATCGAAGTAAATAGCACACCGATCAAATTATTCAATAAATGGAACTCTCTTAATCCGTTAAATAATTTTTACTGCTGGGATTGCGTTGATGTGTAAATTAGATCGTCTTCTATCGCTGCAACACATTAATATCTACAAAGAAGGGTGGTTGTACACAAATATAATGTACAAGTCAACAAATTAAATACTACAGCATTAGCTAAGCATTTTAAAAATGTACAGATTTTAGAAAAAGAATACAACTACAACAAAAGCCGTATATTGAAGAAAATCCACTAAAAAAAAAGATCAAAATTGCGACATTAATAAGACCAATATAAAAAATTTCTCCAATATATATCACTATTTAATAAATTAATTTGTTCGTAAATGCACCATTGGCAGATATTTTAAATGCGACCTTCAACCAGTCATGTTTTATGTGTCAGCCATATGGTTTTTGGGTAAAATATCTCTTTTACATTCCATCGCAAACTAGCAAACAATGCAGACCTACATTATATGTAAATTGTGTTTTATTTCATATTTGTATAATTAAAAGCAGGTTTGTGTTTCAGGATGGGGCCAAATATTTTACAATGGTCCTTCTTCGTCAATTCTTCAGAAAGTTAATGTCCAAGTAACGAATAACACGTACTGCCAAAAAATGTTGCCCGGTAATCAGATTACACAAGCTCAAATATGCACTTACTCCTCAGGTAAAGATGCCTGTCAGCACGATTCTGGAGGTAAGGCATTAATCCTAGTAGACTTTTTAAAACAGGTAAATTTATGTAAGGTTTTGACCACGTCATTTAGAGCAGCAGCCAAAGTTGGTTAAGTATGTAAAATGCCAGGACCACCAATTATGACCAGATCCTTATATTTCAGACCCTAAATTAAAAATAAAATGATGTACCCAGCATCTATACCAATCCATTTTAGTTTCTCTTCATCCTTGTGTCGTCCGTTTGCCTTAAATCTCAAAAGGTGTTTTAAGGTAATGTGCCGCACGCTTTTTTTACAATACAAAAGTATTATACCCGCAAGACCTTCCTCCCTGGAAACCAGATTGTTAATCTCGAATCTCTTATAACTTGTGCACATCCTCAGATGTATATATTGGTACATATTTTGCTTTTTTTTTAATTATAAAATTAAAGGAGCCACACTAAATTTCAGTATGCTCAAGTCTCAAACAACTGATGGTCAACTGATGGTTGATTGTTTCTAAAGATGGATTGTTGTAGGCACATGGTTGCAAAATTGAGTTTTTTGCTGTCCGCCGCATCCATCAGACATCATGCGAAAGACAATTGTTTTATTGTTTCACGTTGTATATATGATATATACGAAATAAGAAAGCACCGGGACCTGTGCTTTTTATGGATCAAAAAAATTACACCGGATGATACAATGGATATTTTAGAAAGCCATAAATGGAGAACAGCTCCCAAAGGAATGGACGGCGGCATATATGACATCTATATTTAAGAAAGGAGATAGAAAACGATGCGAAAACTACAGAGGAATAAGCGTAATATCATCAATAGGGAAGATTATATGGGAAGATACTGCGAGAAAAGATAGAGCAAGCGATAAAAGGCAAAATCGGGGAGGATCAGGCAGGCTTCACGGCAGGAAGATCATGCATAGACCACATATACACACTGGAACAACTGTTGGAAAAGAAAAAAGCTAAAAATAGAGATATACACTTGGCATTTGTGGACCTAAGAAAGGCGTATGACTCTGTACCAAGGTCAGAACTATGGGAGGCAATGTACAAATTAGAAATACAGACGGAACTCATAGAAGCTACAAAAGCTCTGTATAAAGAAAATAAAGTGTCCATTAAAATGGGAACAAGAATCATAGGAGACTTCACCACAACAAAAGGGCTCCTGCAGGGTTGTTCCACATCTCCAACCCTATTCAAAATATACTTAGAGAAAGCCTTGACTACATGGAAAAGAAAATGCGAAGGCATGGGAGTACCGGTACGGAACGAATAGCTATATACGTTAAGTTTTGCAGACGATCAAGTAGTGATTGCACAAGACCAAGACGACCTCAGCTACATGATGAAGAAACTACAAGAAGAATATACCAAGGCTGGCCTAGATATTAACCTTGCGAAAACAGAGTACCTATCTACAAGTGAAGAAGACATAGAAGATCTACAGATTGATGACAACGTAACAATCAAAGGAAATTATAAATTCAAATACCTGGGGTTTATAATCACGAAAAAGGCAACAACAGAGGAAGAAATTACACAAAGATTAGGACAAACAAGAACAGCAATCCGACAACTTAACTCAGTATGGTGGGATAGACACCTAAATATGAAGACAAAAACGCAGATTTATAAAACATTAGTGCGAAGTATTATGACATATGGGGCTGAAAATTGGATCATAAAATAGAAAAACAGCAGTAAGATAGTAGCAACAGAGATGGAATGTCTGCGAAGATGCTGCAGAGTAACAAGAATGGATAGGAGAAGTAACGACAAAATAAAGCAAAGAACATCAATAGAAACAGACATACTAACATATATAGAACAAAAAAGACTTAAGTGGTATGGACATGTAAGAAGAACTAGCGACAGCAGATGGATAAAGAGAATAACCAAACGGAGCCCCATAGGAAGGAGGAAAAGAGGACGACCCCGAAAATCCTGGAGGAACGAAGTAGACGACGCCATGAGTAAGAGAGGACTAAACGATGGAGAATGGAACAACAGAGAGAGATGCAAACGGTTGAGCGAGGGAAGGCATTGAATACTGTAGAATCCCTAAATATATATATATATATATATATATATATATATATATATATATAGAAAAGAAAAGAAAAGAAAAGAAATTTAATCTTTGCAGATTAGTTAAATAGTAAACTCTTAAATATTGGGGAAATCTGCAAGAAATACTCTAATGTGTATCAAACAATCATGGCGAAAACGTTCGGCGAAACAATTGATACACATTAGAGTATTTCTTGCAGATTTCCCCAATATTTAAGAGTTTACTATATATATATATACGTTGTATATACATGATGACATTCTATTCACACCGGTCTTACTTTCCGTCTCATTACAAAAATAATATCTCACTGATTTGCAAAGTTACATACGGTTAAGTTATACACTTTCAGCTTTCTTAACTTAAAAAACTGCGCTGTGGACCCTTTTGGAGTAGTCAGCAATGCCTTGAGATTAAAGTTTAAAGCTACAATTCTCTGATTTCCAATTGTTAAAGATTGGTCACATCGGATACGCGGATGACACGATGGTATTCGCTGACAGCTATGAAGCCCTCCAGGAGAGAATCACAGAAGTCAGTCAGAGATAGGGACTTTCACTGAACATTAAGAAAACAAAATGTATGATGATCTCTAAGAAGGAGCAGCAAATTGAAAGAATCAGTGTGAATGGTCAATCAATAGAAAGAGTAAAAACATACACCTACCTTGGTACGAACGTTAATGAAAATTGGGACCATTCCCTAGAAATAAAATCTAGGATAGAGAAAGCAAGATCTGCATTTCAAAAAATGGCTAAGCTATTCAAAACGCCACGATTTATAAGTACCCATAAAAATTAGGTTACTACGATGTTATATCTTTTCTATACTGTTGTACGGAGTTGAGTCGTGAACTCTCACAAACGCTACCTATAAAAAATTGAAGCTTTCGAAATTGTAAAATGTATTGTATGTATGTAATTGTAAATTGTAAAATCCTGAAGATATCCTATATCGACCACGTTACTAACCCGGACATTTTATCAAAAATGCAAAAAGGAAAAGAGTTGCTAACCACAATAAAAAGAGACAAAATTGAATACCTCGGTCACATCATGAGGAACAGCGAAAGGTATGGGTTGCTGTAATTAATTCTTCAAGGGAAAGTAGAAGGAAGACGAGGACCAGGAAGGCAAAGAATTTCCTGGCTGAAAAATCTATTTGCAAAATACACATTACCATGATGGTCGCCAACATCCGAAACAGATAGGCACTACAAGAAGAAGAAGAAAGATTAGTTGTAGTCGCAAGATATATATGGCACTGAGGTCTCTATCTGCCTACTCCTCAGTGTCGAGTGATGACGGGTCTTACGAAATATTACGAAATATCACTTTGAACTCTGAGATTTGCTGTCTGATTCCAGTAAAGATTTCTAATCTAATTATTTTTAGCTCTTGGTTGTTAATTCCTGCTTCTTTTAGTATTTGCATCATCTTGGCGTGCTGTACTCGATCAACCGCTTTCTCGTAATCAACCAGACATGCGTATACGTCACAGTTGACGTCTCTGCATCTCTGGAATAAGACTTATACTGAGAACAAAGCCTCTCTAGTACCAACAGCATTTGTGAACCCGAACTGGTTGGGGGAAATTTGACTTTCACACAGCTTGTAGATTCTCTTATGAATTATCTTTAGGAATAATTTTAGGAGATGACTCATGAGGCTCATATATATATATATATATATATATATATATATATATATATATATAAAGATAATTCATAAGAGAATCTACAAGCTGTGTGAAAATCAAATTTCCCCCAACCAGTTCGGGTTCACAAATGCTGTTGGTACTAGAGAGGTCCAGGAAGAAAAAGAACATCTTGGTTAAAGAACCTCATAATCTGGTTCAATACAACATCTGTGTAGCTTTTCCGCGCTGCTGCAGATAAGATAAAGATTGCCATGATGATCGCCAAGATTCGTAACGGATAGGCACATCAAGAAGAAGAAGATCGGCAGATTTATAAATGCAATATTTGTATTCAGTCTAGGCGATCTTCAGTCTGCAAGTTTTAATTCAAAGATGCAGAGACATGCACAAGGACGTCCACTTGTGCTTTATCGACTTCTCCAAGGCGTTTGACAAGGGCAAACATAATAAACTCATGGAAATGCTCAGGAAGATGCATATTGATGGCAAGGATCTGCGCATAATAACCAGTCTCTATTGGAACCAAAGTGCTGAGATAAAGATGGGCAACTCACACAGTGGGAAGATAGATGTTAAAAAGGGTGTACGACAGGGATGCGTCCTCTCGCTGCTCCTGTTCAATATATAATCTGAACAAATCTTCAGAGAAGCACTGGGAGAAGTTTCGGAGGGTATCAAAGTAAACGGAGAGGTAATCAATAATATTAGATATGCTGACGACACAGTTATTATCGCAAATGACTGCAACGAGCTTCAAAGACTCATGCAAAGCATACACACAGCAAGTTAAGAATATGGTTTAGAACTCAATATAACCAAACCTCAATGCATGCTCATCAGCAGAACACAACAACCTCCGATGCAATTGACATTAAACAACCGAAAAATAGAAAAAGTGGAGACATACACATACCTTGGAACCACAGTCAACACAAAATGGGACCAGTCAACAGAAATAAGATCACGAATTGAAAAAGCGCGAAACGCGTTCAACAATATGAAAAAGTGGTTCACAAGCAAAATCTCAATGAAACTAAAATTAAGACTGGTCAAATGTTATGTCTTCCCGGTCTTGTTCTATGGAGCAGAGGCATGGACCACAACGGAAGCCACCCTGAAGAAACTAGAATCCTTTGAGCTGTGGATATATCGCCGTATTCTTCGGATATCCTGGACAGACCACATCACTAACGTAGAAGTAATGCAGAGAATAGGCAAAAGCAAAGAAATAATCTTCACCGTAAAGAAACGGAAGCTTAAGTACTTCGGACATGTCATGAGGCATACTAAGTACCGGCTGCTACAGTTAATAGTCCAAGGAAGAATCGACAGTAGGAGGGGACCGGGAAGAAGACGACATTCATGGATGCATAACCTGCGACAATGGTTCGGACTAACATCGACCGAACTGTTCAGAGGTGCCGTAAACAAAGTCAAAATAGCCTTGGTAATAGCCAACGTCCGAAACGGATAGGGCAAAGGAAAAAGAATATTTGTCTCAAAACTAACCAAAATGATGTCATTGTTGACGATTATGCTAATTTGAATTAATTTATTTAATTTTAAATTAAATGTGTTATGTAAACTCTTTTATTTAGATAATAAAACCTTTACTAATTATTTATTTAATTTATTTGTCAAATTTTTAGGTCCAGTAATCTGGCAAGATCCTGTTAGTAGGAGACTGTATACAGTTGGAGTTATTTCTTATGGATTAGGATGCGCCACAAATCGTCCAGCTGTAAATACAAGAGTTACGAGTTATTTGGATTGGATTGTCAGTGTAATACAAGGTAAGAGGTAAAAACAGCATTTGACATAATGGCAATAGACCACATGTATGCGAATATTATTCGAAATATATACGAAAATTCAACCATAACTGTAAACTTGTATTGCGTAACTGAGAAGATAAGAATTGGCAGAGGGATGCGACAGGGAGATACTTTGTCGACAAAACTATTGGCTCTACACAGTGTGTCAATTTTAGAATTTACAATGGCCTATAACTCACGAACAAAAACTGATATCTAAAAATGCTTGAAACCCTTTCTAGGATAGTCCCTATCCTATAACCACAACCAAAAAAGTTTAATTTGCAAACCCCTACTAGTGATACACCATTAAAAATACTATAAAATGCTATCCAATGGTATAAATAACAATTATACAGGGTGAATCAATAATTGTTAAACTTTGTCTTAAATGGAAAATTTAATGAGGTTTTTGTTGAACTACAAATGTGTTAAAAATATCAATTAAGTAAATGATCAAAGTGGGTTCCGTTGTTTTGTAAACAATAATACAGCCTATTTTCAAATTCTGCACGAACTTTGTTAAATGTTATTCTAGTAATAGCGCGATATGCTTGCGTAATTCTTTCTCGCAATTCCCCAAGTGACGCAGGTTGAGTTTTATAAACAACCGACTTGAGGTAACCCCATAGAAAAAAGTGGCGGTAAGTCTGGTGACCTCGGTGGCGACTCAATAGGTCCTCTCTTTCCAATTCATTGGAAACCCAATTCTTAAATAAACTAAAAATTAATAACCAGACGACCGTTTCGCTTTCTACAATATGCAAAGCATCTTCAGGTCACGATACAAAGTTAAATAAATGCTGAAAATAATAAACCCATATTAGGGTGTTGTCTAATAAAGATAAAACAAAGATAGGTGATATAAATTATATAAATTACAGTAATTATGCCAATATTACATGTCTGTGGTTTTTCAAAATGAATAAAATGTAACATAAAAAACTCATTGTCTCCAAGTAAGAGATGTAGTTCTTTTAAAATCCTCCCCTTTTTAAATTTAATGTCTGTTTCGTCCCCCCGTTTTTTAAGTGTTTTCTTTGTGTTTTCTGTGTGTCTTAAAGTGTCTCAATTTTAATTTTTAACTTTATATATTGGACTTTACAACAATTTGCCACATATTGCAACATAACTTTATCAAAGAAATTTGATAATTACAAGCTGATATAATTGCACACCCACACAATTTGTACATCTATTCTTATCCATTGTCTCACAACTGTCACCTTCCAAAACAAAAATAAAAATCTCAAAAAATAACACACATTTCATAAATATATCTCCAGAATAAATATAAATAACTTTAAAGAACTTAATGGTATAGAACATTACTTTCATCAAACAAACAATTACATTTACCTATCTCTACTTCATTGAATAAAATCTGTCTCCTCAAGAACTTCCCCGTTTACTGTTAAACAATTACAATAGTTGACTTGAGTTCTCCAATCAACAATACAAGATAGTTTGAACCATGTTCTTTCAACCATCAATTAATGAGTACCGGCATGTAAGTAATGTTTTATTTATTTGTTTATTTATTAATTCATTACAGTTTAATAGACTATTTTACCAATTTGTGGGTCTTACTTTGTCTGCTTAAACATTTTATTCATTTTGAAAAATCACAGACATGTAATATTGGCATAATTACTGTAATTTATATAATTTATAGCACCTATCTTTGTTTTATCTTTATTAGACAATACCCTAATATGGGTTTATTATTTTCAGCATTTATTTAACTTTGTATCGTGACCTGAAGATGCTTTGCATATTGTAGAAAGCGAAACCGGTCGTCTGATTAGTTAAATTAAATTGATTGTGAGTAAGTCTAATTTATTATTTCTTTTACCTTTTGAAATGGACTCACATAAGCAACACATTCATGATTTAAACTAAAAATTATTGAATCTGACAGAACCCAAAAACCAGATGTTTTTAACTTGTTTTGCAAAAACGGCAAATTAAGTTTTTATTTACAAAAAAAAATCCGACGGGCACTTATCATTAAAAAAATAGTCCGGGAGAGTATTTATACCATTAGATAGAGTTTTTTATAGTCATTTCAATAATGTATCACAAGTAGGGGTTTGCAAGTTAAACTTTTTTGGTGGTGGGTGGGGCCTAGGAGGTTGGTAAAATTTAATATTATTTTGACTCTATTATAATAATTATCTATTATTATGATGATAAAAGGGTTGCAAGTATGAGTCCATAATTGAACAGATATATTAAAAAGGTCAATACTCACAATCTAATATTTACTTCCAAATTGTTACAGAAGCAATCGGTTTCGAGGCTTACAATATTTGCCTCATCCTCAGGCCCAGCAAAGAGTTTGTTTTGTTAAATAATATAGATATCGCCAATAAGAAGTTTTTCGCTTACATCCAGGTTACTGTGTGTCTTCATCTTTTCCTTATGACACTATCATTGTAGTGAGGTGATATACATTTAGGTCTTTACCTTGTAAGAACCTGTGACAAAAACAACAAAAAAAAAAAGGACATCATAGTGCATAATATGTGATTTTCCATCTTCAAACTCTTTGCTATGCCTGAGGATGAGGCAAATATTGTAAGCCTCGAAATTGGCCGCTTCTGTAACACCTTGAAAATAAATATTAGATTGTGAGTATTGACCTTTTTAATATATCTGTTCAATTGTCTATTATCTATCTATTATCTATTATTTAATTAGAATATTAGCCTGTAAATAATACTTTGCAGGTTTGTATATACAGTCACTAAAACAAATTAATATGTCGGACACGGATAGATGTTGTGTTGAACCAGGTTCTGAGGTTCTTCAACCAGGATGTTCTTGTTCCTGGACCCCGTTTTCCAAATACTTTTCCTAGCAGGATGGCTTGTAGAAGGGCATATCTGGATTTATTTCGCATAATGTGTCCAAAGTACTGTAACTTTCGAGATTTGATGGTGGTCAGTACCTCTCGGTTCGTCTTCATTCTTCTGAGGACCTCCTTATTGGTGACTCGGTCAGTCCACGGGATTTTAAGTATTCTCCGATATAGCCACATCTCAAATGCTTCAAATTTTCTGCACATATCTTCGTTCAAGTTCTACGATTCAACACCATAAAAAAGAACAGAGAAGAAGTAGCATCGCAGCATTGTTACTTTTATACCAAGAGAGAGGTTGTGGCTCTTGAAGAAGGTCCCCATTCGGTTGAAGGTGGATCTAGCTTTTGAGGTGGAAATGAGTAGCAATGATAAATAAAAGATACTAAATTATTCGAAAGTACTTAAACAAAATGCAATATTTTAAAAATGAAAAATTGTAACCCATTTTACTCATTGTACCTATGTAGTTTTCCAGTACTTAGTTTTCGTAATTCGATATTACTTATATGTAATAGTAAAAAGTTTTTTCATCATTTTTAAAGAAAACCTTTCGTTTTAAAATCCAAAAAATTTGTTCGTTTGTGCGTTGTCGCCTATACAATACTTGGGGACGATCTATCGATGGATTCATATATAGTTTTGTCTCCTGAATCAAAATCTGAAAACGGCATTTTGATATCTCGAACTATCTTTGACATAAACGGCATCAAAGTCAAAAATAGTGACGTCACAATCCTTCTAAATATACATTCGTTTCTGCTGACACAAATAAATGTTAAATCGAAATCGAAACGTCGACTAAATAAATTTTATTTATTAATGTTAATGTAATGTTAAATGTTTAAGTCTATCTACCCAATAATATATAAGTATTTTCCCTAACTTTTACACAAGAAGAGGTCTCTTTTTATATCATTAATGATAATATTATTACTTATTTCCAAATATTGGTCTTAAAGCGTAAAATGTATAAAAACAACTTTCTATGTTTTGCCTTTTGATTAATACCACAATTAACTAAAGATGTGTGAATGACAGTTTACAAAAACTAATATTTAAGTATACTTATTTGAAAGATTAATCATTGATTACTATTATTTTAACAGTAATCCTAAACATTATAAATTAATTCATTTCAAATTCAGATGTTATATACTGCTAGAATCTTAATACAACCCTGTACGATTATCAGGTTTCACGTGTTCTGTGCATGTATTTGTTGATACCTACTTTTCTGTTAAGTGAATTTAGTATAGAGAGTTGGTTGGATCGTAAATTTGATCGAGTATATTGTGAAAACGACAAAATCGTACGACTGCAAGAAAAAAATCATTTGCTGGTAAATTTCGAAAACTACTTATAGCTATAGCTAGAGGTTTTTAAGAGATTTCGTTGACATTTATAAAGAACAGAGTGTCTTTGGAAAATAAAATCGTCATCTTATCATGATAAAACCGCTAGAAAACAAGCTGTGAATATTTTGGTTGCTCAATTTCAAGAAGTGAAAGCGGATACTAATGAAGAGTTGGTAAAAAAGAAATTTAATGATTTTCAAACATGTTACAAAAAAGAATTAAAATTATCTGGATACAATCGCAATTCTTCTAATAAATGTACGTGACAGTATATACGTCTTTTCTGCAATCAATCTTTGCACCACCAACTACGTTTCTTGTATTTTTTTTTGTTTATAGAAAGAGTAAGAGCCGCTAAAAGTATATCGGTGTCTGAAATGTTTCTGATTTGAAAGTAAAACTTATACTGCAAAATCGGTGCGTGTGTGTTCCCATCCGATTTTCAACATTATTGTACTGCAATTGCATTCGACAAAATCGTACTGTGCCGTTGGATCGTGAATGGCAGGCTTTAGTTCTGCACCACTTGCTAGTATATATATATATATATATATATATATATATATATATATATATATATATATATATATATTGTTATGATATGTGAATTCGATGCAAGAAAACTACAAGTTGCTCTTATTTACCGGCTAGCTTTATGAAGATAAAAATAATTTTTTTAAGTTGATTAATTTGTAATATTGTTAAATTTAGAAATGCTTTTAATAAAAATTATTGAACGCCTGAAAATAAAAAAAATTTGACAAACATTTATTCTACTCACCTTGTATTCTCTAAATCTGTATTTTGAATTTAAATTTTTTTTACTTATTTGTCTTAGAACATGCAGACTCTTAACTCAAGCGAGTTCTGTGACCTGTACTGCTTGATAAAGCTATATAAAATTATATAAAGCAAAAATCACCACACAAGAAGTTTTATTTTTAATGTACTGTGCAATTATTCACAAGTGATCAATTAAATATTACACAACGATATCTTGTATAATCAGGGCCGGATTAACACTTTTGCCGCCCATGGGCCAGAGGTCTGCCTGCCGCCCTAGCGGGGGTGCAACACCGGGGGGGGGGTGTCCGGGGCTCCCCCCCCCCCCGAAAAAAATTGAAATTTAGAGGCAAAATAACGCATTTTGGGACATTTTCCAGCGCTCAACTGTCTCTTGATATTGTAATGGTTTTAGTACCTCTCATGATGAAAACAAGAAACTATGTCCTAAAATTGCGTTTTATTAATTAAAATAAAGTATTTGACAAAACTCCGTTAATTACGAAACCATTTTCTACAACCGTGATATTCCATTACTTAAGATTACAATAATAGTAAATAAAATCGTTGTTGATATTATTTTGTGAAACATCATGCAGCTCGTAATTCCCAAACTCAACAATTCTTTTATAGTTTTATGACTATTTTGACTGAGAATGATTGATTTGGAGTGAAGTGAAAAGTCGGCTTCGTTACTCGGCGACGGCTCACCTGTGAATGTGCCCGCAGGCTTTGAGCCATAATCGGTCATTGCTGTCGATTTATGGGCAAAAACAGTACAGTTAGGAAGGGGCTAAAATTAGTAAAAGGTGTACAGAGTAAGACTGTAAAATAAATGATAATTTCTGTATTGAATATAGGATAATAACAAATATATACAACATCGAAATATAACTGTTCATAGCATACAAATCACATATCCAAACAAATAACTTACTCACTAAATTAGCTTTGTTAAAGTAAATATAACTTAAAACTTCTTCTTTCTTGCACGTGCATTGGAAAAATCATCAACAACTGCACTGAAATCGAGTTTTGTTGTCAGTTCATGTTCTATGGCTAAAACAGCCAGGCTGACGAGTCGTTCTTGAGTCACTGTTGAACGCAGATAGTTTTTGACTCTTTTCAAGGTCGAAAACGATCTCTCAACAGAACAGTTTGTAGCAGGAGTTGTCAAAAACATTTTCAAACCAATAGCCACGTTGGGAAACAAGTCCTGTAGATTTTTTTCTATCAAAAATCTGTACAAGTTTGATAGTGAAAAGTCTTTTTCGGCTTCTTTGTAGTTTCCTCGGATCAGAAGTCCTTTCAGATGGATGCACTCGCATATAAACTCTGACTCTTCAATGTCTTCAATATAGATTTTCTGCAAAGACGTCGCGTTAGCAGTAATTTCTTCGGTAGTTAGAGTCTTTAATTTTGTTAGAAATGAAAACTTTGCAACGAAGTCTGTGTACACAGAGATCCTTTTGTCTAACTGAAACTGAAGTGTTTCCACGATGATGTCATAACTTTGTTGAAGACAATTTCCCCTAATGTCATCATCCTCATCATAAGTTCTTTGTTACTCCGCTCAAAACAAATTACAAAAACGTTAAACCTAAACAGTTAGACAGACTGCAGTACGTGGAGTTGAGACCAGACAACCGAATGACAATGGCGCGTGGCGGTGATGGAGTTGGTGGGGGGAGGGAGGCGGCAAGGCGACAAGACGCCTGCCATCAGTAAATGCTAGCAACTACTACGATCCCACAACTAAATTTCCCGTGCGTAGCGTACGATACAGACTGCCGCCTCGCTCCTTCGACTCACTTGGATAGAGTGGCGTAGCGTAGTGTACTGCGACACATTACACCGCGCAGAGTGTCGCGTTATAAATAAATAATAAACAATAAAATAGTTTTTTAATATTTAATGCTCAGGTTCACTGGTCTTGATAATCGATAATAAAGCTTTATAATCAATCAAAAATAATTACACTTTTTTTTTCTCAAATCCGCCGCCCCAAAATTTTGCCGCCCTGGGCCGCGGCCCAGTTGGCCCGTGCCTTAATCCGGCCCTGTGTATAATATATAAAAAAATTATTTAAGATTCTTCCAATAAATAAGCCAATACTTAAACGTTTAATACTAATATGAATGGATTTAGATTTATGACGTAATACAATATTGAAGTAAGTATATGAAATTAGTGTTTTGTGAAGTTGCAACAAGAAATACTTGATCTAAGATCTAATACGTGTTTGTTTGTCAAAGTATTTATAACCTCAATTACTATCTTTTTAGAGCGAAAACAAAGGTTTATAATCCTTCAATTTTTTAGTTTAACTGTTTTGTTTAATGATTTTAGTAAGCAAAAGAAACGGTGAATTATATTTGGTTAATATTACAAAAGCGATAATAAAATTTTTGTGAACTTGACTTCAAATTATTTTGTTTTTTAACACAAAGATGATTAAGAATGATATAGGCTGCTTAAAAAAAAAGGTAAGATTATTTCTAAAGAAATTTCAAAACTTGCGTTTAACTTTATTAAAGTTCACTTTCGTCTTTCAGATAATCCCTTCTCTAAAAATTTTATGGAAATCTTCAATAACAAAGATTGCATCTTTCAGTGACGTCTTCTAATGGATTAGGGCCGCAAAACTATCAGAATTATCTCTCCAATGGTTGATAAATATTTATAAGTACCCAAAATGAATTTTAAATGATCTTCAGTCAAAAATAAACACCAAACGGTCTCTTTATTCAGCGAGAATTCAAATGAGTGGAAAAACTCACCTTTCTGGTAGCTGTGGACCTCTTTATGATGACTGCTAACAATTCCCTTATCGGAAAATATACTGTTAATCTGCAGGCTTTGCTAAAATTTAATCAGAAACGATGGTTTCTTATCGGCAAGGTAATTTGAATATACTTTGTTATAATTCAGGACTTTTTTAAGGTTTTTTAAAATACTTTTGAAAAATTGTGACTGCTGAAAAATAATCAAAAATTTTCTGCCCCTTCGTAACTATTGATTTTCTATCTTTTATTTTTCATTGCTTACCAGATCTCCAAGCATTTTGACAATGTTTTTTAAGATCTGACAGGATTTTTGTATATTTTTGACATTTATGATTAAAATAAAAATATTTTAAATTTTCATAAATTGTTAAATCTTGAGAATTATATTGACTTTTGAAATGAATTGAAACAAATACTAGAGAATTTAAGCATTCTTTTGACATATAATTTCTACAACAAATGATAATTTAAATATTAAAATTTTTACTAACAAATTTGACATACACCAATTTTAACATGAATTAGTTGCTTTTATTTTGCTTTTATTTAATTTTAAAGCTATCTGAAAGCATTTTTGATATTGAATCACTGAGAATTGTCTTCAGATTACCTGTCCATTAAAGATTATATCATTCTGAACTCTTATTTATGAGATATATCCTATTTCACCTCCTAACACGTTTTATTTTCTGAGCTCTATCCATGTTAACTGTATGTTTACTAACAAATTGAAACTTCTTACTTTGTGAATAAATGACTTAAATATTTTATCTGTTTTAGGACTGTTGAAGATTCTATTGACTTGTATATATTAGAATTTGGATTATAATAAAAATTGTAATTAATTAATAAATACAAATTTATGGTTTTTATTTCCACTCGATCCGAAGTGGTTTGATATTTGCTTTTTGTATTTTTATGTTGTGGCTATATTGGCTTATTCTGTAAGTATCTCTTACATAAATAATATAATATATATATAACGAACAATAACTTAAGTTTAAATCATAATCAATTTCATGATCAACAATTGTTTTTGGTTTAATTTTTTTTTTATATATTTTTTTTTTTATTGAAAAGTGTTTATCAACCAACTATAACTCAGTGGCTATAATAACTCACGTATTAAAAGAATCTTATTTCTATTATGCTAAATTTGTTTATAATAAACCAACTGGTTTTAATTATAATAATAATAAAATTATTTTGAAAACATTAATTAAATCTGGTGATACAATATAGTCCTTATTGGTTTGTTACATGTCTGTGAATTCTGCTTATTTTTGCTTTTAGTTTCTTTCTTATTGTTGAATCTAGTTTCAACTATTAAATTAACAACAATAATACAATTGTTTGAGTTAAATATATATGTGGTATATTCAATATTGTCATTTTGTTTTATGTTCATACTATTCATAAAAAAAAAACTGTTTAGGAGCTTTAATTTCATAACAATTCTCCAAAAATTAATATTTCATATTTGACAATTTTTTTGGCAAATATCAAATATTCATTTTTCTTTGACTGGTTTTTTGCAAGTTGTGTGATTGTTTCTCTGAACGTCGACACAAGTGTATGTTTCAGTGATTTTATGAATGTGTGATGGTTAAAAACAATTAAATTTTTGATTCAGTTGCATATATATGGTATACAATTATGCTGCAGATAGTTTGAATGCTCTCTTTGAAAAAAAATAATAATTAGTTTTGTTCTTTTAATTTTGCATGTGTAAGCTTAAGTTGCTTTAGTTTGTTTTATTAATGCATGTTTTATTTTGAATATATAAAAAAATATAGAGTTTAAGTTTTATTTAAGCACGTGTGAGCTGCATTTTGTGGTTAGAGTGTAAGCTAGTTTGAATGTGACTTTATTATCATTCGGTTATTTTTAATAAGTTTTCGTTGAGGGTTGAGTTTATATTCTACTTTTGAATCCATTTTATAGTTGTTTTTCTTCCTTGGTTTCTTAGAGTTCTGCCATCTTCGTTTCAAATTTTTCCTCTCCAATCCTTCTTCTGTAATTCCATTCCAAGTTTTATTATTATACTGCATAATTATATCATTATAATCTTTCATAATTCATCATAATTCATATTATATTATATATCATATTCATAATCATAATATCCGCAATAATTCATATTTCATCATTTTTCATAAATAGCAGCATTATTATTATTATTATTCCATCTTCTGTATCCCATTCATGTCCTTTACAAAAAAAAAATTGTTTCATTTTATAAATATAACTTAAAATTAATAATGTCTTCTTATTTCTTCACTTATTGTTCATATTTGTAAATGTCTTTTATGTTAAAAACTCCTCTAAGATACCCACTCTCAGGATATTTCAATAAATAACTAATTTCTCCATCTTCTGTTTCAACTTCATAAGGTCCCTCCAATGGTGGTAAAAGTTTGTTACAAATGTTATCTCTATAATTGCTTACCCTATGTGCTCTAATTAATACTATTTCTCCTTTTTGAAATTTTCGGTTTGTTCTCATCTTCCTTTTGTTTTGTCTTTTCAAATATTTCTCTCCATTCTTGATGATTCTTAGTTTTACATCTTGACAAATTTGGTCATATTCAGGTTCTATTGAATTGCATACTATATTCGGTTGTATCAAAGAATACTTTTCTCATTATTCCCTTCTTTGCTTCATATAGTTTTTTTGTTGTTTGCACCCACTAGATTAACCTTTGGAATTGAATAAAAATATTTTTGAAAATTTAATTCATTAATAACTTTATTGTCAATTAGTGAAACTTCAGAACCCGTGTCTATTAAAATTTTAACTTGTTTTTGAAAGAATTTACCCTGAATTAAAATTAACCCTTGCAAATTTTGATTTTTCTTTTCTTCCCCAAATTTTATGAACTCCCTTGGATGCTCATAGTGACATACGGCCGCATTTAGCAGGTGCTTTATTGAAAATTTGGTGATTGTGAATCTGTTGTGTATTGTGTGTCAAAGGGTTGTGATGGTGATGATGTGTTGAGTGTTTCAATTGGTGATTCTTGTTGACTGACGTCGGTGTATGATTGATGGTGACTTAGAAAATTCACTTGTCTTTTTTGGTTATTTCTATTTATATCTTCTAGACTTCTAGTGTTATGGTTTCGATTGTTTGTGTAGTTTTGATTTGACTGTTGTTGTGAATTGTTTGTCTGATTCTGTTGAATGGCACTGTTTGAAAATGCATGATTCATATTGCCATTGGAGTTAAAGTTTCTGTTGTTATTATTGTAATTATTTCTGTTAAAATTTCCGTTGTTTTGATTATTGTAATTACCGTTTTGATACCGTCCATTATTTCCATAGTTATTGTTGTTAGTTTGATTGTTACGATTATAGTTTTGGCGATTAAAGTTCTGATTATTTTGGTTGCGGTAGTTATTATTATTATTCCTAAAGTTCGAGTTATTATAGTTGTTGTTACCATTATTTTGTCTATAGTTATTGTTAAAATTACGATGATTATTGAAATTATTGCCGTTCTGATTATTGTTTCTGCTGTAGTTATTGCTCCCATTGAAGTTGTTATTATTATTATTATTTGCTTGGTCATTGTTTTGATACATGGGGTTTCGTTGCTCATGCATCATCAAAAATTGGCACAGTTTGTCTATTTCTTTAAAGTTGTATAACATCATGATATCTTCCAATGTCCGATCAAAGTGTTGCACGATACAACCCACAATGTATTCTTCGTTAAAACCACAGTCTAAGTATTGAGCTGTGCTGTAAATTTGCATGGCGTACCGGTGGTATGACATGTTACGATTTGGGTTGTATTTGCCACTTAACAGCTCGTTTTTGATTGAACGCTGTTGTGCTTGACCCCAGAAATATTCACTGAATTTGGTCGCAAAGTCTTCCAGATCCACCAACTCATTTTCTTTGTTCGAAAACCATAGTAACGCCTCATCCGTCATCTGGTTTCTGATGAATTCTTTAAAGTCTTCGAAATTTCTGTAAGATGCATATCTGTGCCTAAGGAATTTCATGAAAGGTACTGGATGCTGCTGTTTTATTCTTCCACTAAAATAGATTTTACAATCTCTTTCGACCGTTTGTACAACCGGCCTTGCATCCAATTCCTTCTGTGTCACTTCTTTAAGAGACTCTTGTACTCTCCCAATTTCTTTCTCCATTATCTCTTTGGTCTTATTCATATTTTCATCTATTTCATCTTCTTTTTTCTTCCACTGTTCATTAATGTCTCGTCGAAATATCTCTTCCTTCTGCTCAATATGATGCTCCAGCTGTACTGCCAACACTCCCATTTGTTCGTCAATATCTTCGAACTTTTTTTGGTTATTTTGTTGTTCTAGCTTCAAATTTTGTTCCATTAATTCAATCTTTTTATTTTGAGTTTCATTATTCTTTTCCAGCTGTGCCGATAACACTTCCATTTGTTCTTTGCACTGCTCTTCCATCTTGGCCATTTCTAGGGTTAACTCTTCTTTTACTTCTTCTATCTTCTTTCCCAACTTATCCTCAACCTGTTGTGCCATCTGTTGTATTTTGTCATCAAAATTTTGTGTTATTTCCCGTTTTATTTCTTTTTTTGTATCTTCAAGTTCTTTTGTCATATGTTGTTTATTTTCTTCTGCTTTCTGGTTTATATTTTGCTCAGTTTTTTTTATTTCCTGTAACAAAATTGCCATCATCTTGTGAAAGTCCAATTCATCCTTCTTTACGGGCTGAGCTTGGTCTCCACTTGCCATTTGCCTTTCCATTTGTGCTTCTTCTGGCTGTCTTTTCTCCTCCATTGTCTCCTGTACTTCTTCAGTCTCTTTAATTTGTTCTTCGGTTCTGTCTGTCACTTCCTGTTCTTCTTCTACGTTCTTATGTGATCTAGTCTTTCTTTTGTCCATGTTTATTTTTATTTAATTTCAATTAACTCAATAAACTTATTATCTACACAAATTATACTCTTAACACCCTGTATATTATGTTATTAAATGTTTAAGGTACACCACTGGTTAATACTTTGTTATAATGCACTACCTGTCACCGTCCAAATACACAGCCACACGTTGGGCTCGCCAAATTGTTATGATATGTGAATTCGATGCAAGAAAACTACAAGTTGCTCTTATTTACCGGCTAGCTTTATGAAGATAAAAATAATTTTTTTAAGTTGATTAATTTGTAATATTGTTAAATTTAGAAATGCTTTTAATAAAAATTATTGAACGCCTGAAAATAAAAAAAATTTGACAAACATTTATTCTACTCACCTTGTATTCTCTAAATCTGTATTTTGAATTTAAATTTTTTTTACTTATTTGTCTTAGAACATGCAGACTCTTAACTCAAGCGAGTTCTGTGACCTGTACTGCTTGATAAAGCTATATAAAATTATATAAAGCAAAAATCACCACACAAGAAGTTTTATTTTTAATGTACTGTGCAATTATTCACAAGTGATCAATTAAATATTACACAACGATATCTTGTATAATATATAAAAAAATTATTTAAGATTCTTCCAATAAATAAGCCAATACTTAAACGTTTAATACTAATATGAATGGATTTAGATTTATGACGTAATACAATATTGAAGTAAGTATATGAAATTAGTGTTTTGTGAAGTTGCAACAAGAAATACTTGATCTAAGATCTAATACGTGTTTGTTTGTCAAAGTATTTATAACCTCAATTACTATCTTTTTAGAGCGAAAACAAAGGTTTATAATCCTTCAATTTTTTAGTTTAACTGTTTTGTTTAATGATTTTAGTAAGCAAAAGAAACGGTGAATTATATTTGGTTAATATTACAAAAGCGATAATAAAATTTTTGTGAACTTGACTTCAAATTATTTTGTTTTTTAACACAAAGATGATTTAGAATGATATAGGCTGCTTAAAAAAAAAGGTAAGATTATTTCTAAAGAAATTTCAAAACTTGCGTTTAACTTTATTAAAGTTCACTTTCGTCTTTCAGATAATCCCTTCTCTAAAAATTTTATGGAAATCTTCAATAACAAAGATTGCATCTTTCAGTGACGTCTTCTAATGGATTAGGGCCGCAAAACTATCAGAATTATCTCTCCAATGGTTGATAAATATTTATAAGTACCCAAAATGAATTTTAAATGATCTTCAGTCAAAAATAAACACCAAACGGTCTCTTTATTCAGCGAGAATTCAAATGAGTGGAAAAACTCACCTTTCTGGTAGCTGTGGACCTCTTTATGATGACTGCTAACAATTCCCTTATCGGAAAATATACTGTTAATCTGCAGGCTTTGCTAAAATTTAATCAGAAACGATGGTTTCTTATCGGCAAGGTAATTTGAATATACTTTGTTATAATTCAGGACTTTTTTAAGGTTTTTTAAAATACTTTTGAAAAATTGTGACTGCTGAAAAATAATCAAAAATTTTCTGCCCCTTCGTAACTATTGATTTTCTATCTTTTATTTTTCATTGCTTACCAGATCTCCAAGCATTTTGACAATGTTTTTTAAGATCTGACAGGATTTTTGTATATTTTTGACATTTATGATTAAAATAAAAATATTTTAAATTTTCATAAATTGTTAAATCTTGAGAATTATATTGACTTTTGAAATGAATTGAAACAAATACTAGAGAATTTAAGCATTCTTTTGACATATAATTTCTACAACAAATGATAATTTAAATATTAAAATTTTTACTAACAAATTTGACATACACCAATTTTAACATGAATTAGTTGCTTTTATTTTGCTTTTATTTAATTTTAAAGCTATCTGAAAGCATTTTTGATATTGAATCACTGAGAATTGTCTTCAGATTACCTGTCCATTAAAGATTATATCATTCTGAACTCTTATTTATGAGATATATCCTATTTCACCTCCTAACACGTTTTATTTTCTGAGCTCTATCCATGTTAACTGTATGTTTACTAACAAATTGAAACTTCTTACTTTGTGAATAAATGACTTAAATATTTTATCTGTTTTAGGACTGTTGAAGATTCTATTGACTTGTATATATTAGAATTTGGATTATAATAAAAATTGTAATTAATTAATAAATACAAATTTATGGTTTTTATTTCCACTCGATCCGAAGTGGTTTGATATTTGCTTTTTGTATTTTTATGTTGTGGCTATATTGGCTTATTCTGTAAGTATCTCTTACATAAATAATATAATATATATATAACGAACAATAACTTAAGTTTAAATCATAATCAATTTCATGATCAACAATTGTTTTTGGTTTAATTTTTTTTTTATATATTTTTTTTTTTATTGAAAAGTGTTTATCAACCAACTATAACTCAGTGGCTATAATAACTCACGTATTAAAAGAATCTTATTTCTATTATGCTAAATTTGTTTATAATAAACCAACTGGTTTTAATTATAATAATAATAAAATTATTTTTAAAACATTAATTAAATCTGGTGATACAATATAGTCCTTATTGGTTTGTTACATGTCTGTGAATTCTGCTTATTTTTGCTTTTAGTTTCTTTCTTATTGTTGAATCTAGTTTCAACTATTAAATTAACAACAATAATACAATTGTTTGAGTTAAATATATATGTGGTATATTCAATATTGTCATTTTGTTTTATGTTCATACTATTCATAAAAAAAAAACTGTTTAGGAGCTTTAATTTCATAACAATATATATATATATATATATATATATATATATATATATATATATATATATATATATAATGGCTATACACCCCAGTGTGGGGTTAAACCGCAAATGCTTTCTAGATCCGATTTCTTAAGTGGATCAGTCTTTTTTGTTTATCTTATCTTCTTGACAATATCTCTCCATTTTTTCCTGTCTCTAGTTCTTCCTCTCCATTCTCTGACTCCTGCCCTTTGGAGGTCTTCTTCAACTTCTTGCAGCCACTTTGATCTTCGGTCTTCCCCTTCTCTTTTTTCCTCCTGGATTCCATTCTATCATTGCGTATGTCACTGCCTCATCGCCTGCTCGCCAAATGTGACCTAACCATCTAACTCTGCATTGCTTTATTTTAGTTACGATGTCTTCCTTAAGTTCTTCCTTAATTTCTGCATTTGTTCTGCTTCTATATTCATTTTGCTCTGTTCTGATTGGTCCTAGTATGGTTCTCATAATCTTTCTCTCTGCTATTCTTAAGTCTTCTTCATCTTTTTTAACCATCGTCATTGTTTCTCCTGCATATAATAATATTGGCCTAATTATGGTGTTATAAATGCTCATCTTACTTTTTTTAGTCAGTGTTTTGCTTTTAAGTAATGTTTTGTTTGCAAAATAAGCTTTATTCGCTACTAATATTTTTTCTTTTATTTCGGATTTCCTTTCTCCGGATTTACTTATTGCAACTCCTAGGTATTTAAAGTATTCTACTTCTTTAAACTCAGAACTTCCTATTTTGATTTTTTCTTTCATTGGTTTTTTCCCTAATCTTAATACTTTTCTCTTGATTTAATCTTAGCCCCATTACCTCCCCTTTCTCTCTTATTTCTTCTAGCATTTCTTTCATTATTTTTCTGTTCTTTGCAATAATAGCAATATCGTTTGCATATGCAATTATTTGACCACCTCTTGTTCTGAGATTTCCTTTATTTATATTTCGTAGTACATATTCTAATGCTAGATTAAATAGCGTTGTTGATAAGGCATCTCCTTGTTTCATCCCTTTATTTATAATGAATTCCTCTGTCTCTCCTCTTTGTGTCTTTATGCTTATTTTTGTAGTTCTCATTGTCACTTCTATTAATTTTCTGAGTTTATGTGGAATTTTTAATTTTTTAAGTGCTATCATTAATCCGTTCCTTTTAATTGAATCAAATGCCTGTTTGAAGTCTATGAATAACATTTCCAATTCTAATTTATACTCGTTTGCTTTTTCCATTATTTGTTTTATTGTGTGTATTGCATCTATTGTAGATCTTCCTTCTGTGAATCCACATTGGTACTGTCCTACTGTCTTCTTTGTGATCTTTGATAACCTCTTTTTTATTATTGATGTCAATATTTTATATGTTGTATTTAGTAACGTTATTCCTCTATAATTTTCACAGATTTGTTGGTCTCCCTTTTTATGTACTGTTATGATCTGCCCTACCTCCCAGTATATATACTTGCTAGTATAGTTTTATAAATTCTAATTTTCAAAATATTAATCTTTGGGATTTATATTGTATGAACCAGGAAGCCATTAAATACATCTTTATCAACGTCTGTTTTGCCTTGCAATTTTTAGAAGGCTCAGATTAAGGCAGAAATCTGAATTGTGTTTCGAAACTATTTTACGGATTAATCTCAGTAAAATTTGCTTCAAACTTGTTTTTCAGGGCATGCATAATTTCATTTCTAAGAAGCATTTTCTAATTATCGCTTGTTAAATTTCCTTCTATAAAAAATGGCCCAATTAACTAAGTATTTATCATTCCCCACCACACATAACTATCATAAATGGGTCTCCACCCCATAATTTTCTTTGACCACTTATCTCCATTTATACGGCTTACATTTCCATACCATCTCGAACTTTTGGCTTCAGTAGTTTCTATTGTTGTCTAGGTACTTATTCTTGATTTTGATACCGATGATAGTGATGATAATATATATTAATGGCAGTCATTTTGGTCATTTAGTTTAATATACCTTCTTCTTCTTGCAGTACCGTCTCCTGTCGGAGGTTGGCTACCATCACAGCAATCTTTACTTTATTGGCTGCAGCTCTGAACAACTGTATTGAACTGCACCCATACCACTCCCTTAAACTTCGCAACCAGGAAATCCTCCTACGTCCAACATTTCTCTTTCCCGAGATTTTTCCTTGGATTATGAGTCTAAGCAGAGAGTACTTTTCTCCTCTCAATATGTGGCCCACATATTCCAGTTTTTTCGTTACATGGTTTTTATGACTTCGCATTCCTTCCCCATCTTCAGCAGAACATCTTGATTTGTTACTCTTTCTGTCCATGGTATTTTCCACATTCTCCTGTAACGCCACATCTCGAATGCCTCAATGTTTTTGATGTTTATCTTTTTCAGTGTCCAGGCTTCCATGCCGTACAGCAGAACGGAGAAAACATAGCACCTTAACATTCTCGTTCTTAAGTTTATATTTATGTTCCGGCTGCATAGGAACTTTTTCATGTTGACAAACGATTGTCTTGCTATCTCTATTCGCCTCTTGATTTCTCTTGTCTGGTCATTAGTATCAGTAAAGCAAACCCCTAAATATTTGTAGGACGTAACTCTTTCAACTGGCTGATTATTTATGGTTAAATTCACATTGGTGTATAGCTTCTTTGTTACAATCATGAATTTAGTCTTTTTGATGTTCAGTTTTAGACCATATTTTTGCTATGTGTGTTTATGTTTTCCATCAAAAACTGTAAATTTGCTAGGTTATCTGTTACTATTAGCGTGTCATCAGCGTATCGTATATTGTTAATTAACTATCCGTTAATGTTCATACCAATGTTTTGCTCTAGGAGCGCTTCCTAACATATTGTTTCGCTATATATATTGAATAATAGTGGAGAAAGCACACAACCCTGACGCACACCTCGACGAATCTCAATTTCTTCGGTTAACTCATTATTAACTTTGATTTTTGCTGTTTGTCCCCAGTACAAACTGGATATGATGTTAATGTCGCGACTGTTGATGTTTTTGCTTCTTAGGATTTCATACAGCTTTTGGTGTCTGACTTTATCGAAGGCCTTCTTAAAATCTATGAAACCTACGTAGAGATCTTGGTTTACATCCAAACATCTTTGCAGTAACACACTCAGACCAAACAAAGTTTCCCGTGTTCCCAGTCCACCTCTGAATCCAAACTGTGTGGCGCTTATGTCCTCTTCTAATTTATTGAATATTCTTTTGTGAATTATTTTTAAAAATACTTTTAGTGTGTGGCTCATCAATGCTATAGTTCTGTGGTCCGAACATGTCGGGATTGTGACAAAAGTAGAGGAGAGCCATTTCTTTGGTATGATGCCTGTTCTATAAATTGTGTTAAAGAGGTTCACCATTATTTCAAGTGCGTCGTCGTCTATTAGTTTCAAAAATTCTACAGGAATTTCATCTGGTCTTGCAGCTTTACCCCCTTTTGTGTTCCTTATAGCATATTCTACCTCGCTTTTTAGGATTTCGGGCCCTGTTGTGTCGTCTGTAGGTTCTGCCACTGCTATTTCTGGTCTTTCGTCTGCAAAAAGTTCTTCAATGTATTCTGTCCATCTGTCCAGTTTTTCATTTAAATCTGTAATTATTTTACCTTTTTTGTCCTTTACTATGGATGCTTGTTTCACTTTTTTACCTGTTATTTCCTTGATCTTTTTATGCATGTTAATATACCTATAGGACGTTTTGTATTAGTTTCGATTAGCCATTGACAGGTACAGAGTCGGAGACGAAAACCTCCTCACAAAGGCGTGTATTAATCTTATAGTGGATTTAACTCAGATTCAGAATCCCAGGCTGGCACGGGCGATGAAATGATTAAATATTGCCAAATCTGTACATTCATATGAATTTGGCATATAATTTAGTCTTTATTTCAGTAGAGGCCATAAATAATTCTTTTATGTTTATAATTTTATTTAGTTATCACATAATTAAATCAACTGATAGACAAAGCTAACAAATGATGAAGATTATACGATTTTGATGTTAAGATAACTTCTATTGTGTAGAAAACAGGTATGAGTTATGTGATGACTGTACGGTCGTTTTTATCTCGTGTTATCTTCGTAATTGATAGTAATAAAACGATTAGATTAATTTAAGTGTAATTGTTATAATATTGATGTAGTTTGTCATTATTAACATGTAAATGTCGGATATAATCTTTCTTTTATTTTTATTTTTGTTCTTTATTATGTTTCTTATTAAGAAAATATTATTTGTTGTCCCTTTACCCTTTTTTAACGCTACTTTTTCCTCTTCTATTCTGTAAACTCTATTTATCATTGTTCTTTTATATAATCCTTCTTGAAGGATATTTAGTAACCATTCCTTTCCTTCAGGTTCAACGTGCTTTACTAACTCCGGGAAAATATTGTCGTCACTTCCGCTGGATTTTTTTATCTTTAGCTTCATTATAGCTTCCCTCAATTCTTTCATACTGATTGGTTGATTAAGATACTTCTTCGCCGTCATCCACATCTTCCCTATTGTTTCTGTCATAATCCTCATTTAATTTAAAAATTTGTGTCTAACATTTTTTATATCGTTTGTTTTTTTTTCTTAAGTGTGTAAGCGTCGTCTTTTAGCGTTCGAACTTAGTGCTTTGTATCCCGGTAGCCAAAATTTAACACCAATAAAAAAACTACTTAAGATTGTGAGTATTTACTCATCTCCTATACATTGGTATTATGGACTGATATTGGCAATCTTTCCATCATTATTATCCATCTATATTCATTCTTTCTTGTTCGGACGTCTTTGTTTTGCTCAGTTCCAAAAGTCGTATGCCAAGTTTATTTATTTCTTTTACAATTTCCATTTCTGTTTCACTTACGGTTGTAACAATCCAGGTTCCAATGACTATAGTACCTACTGTTTTTGCGTATATTTTTCTTTTTTCCTTTACCGTCCTTTGTGATGGTCTCTTTGTGTGGCCTTGTTCTGTCCACTTTTAATTCTTCGTTCTGTTTTTTGTTTCTGATTTGAGATATTGGATTCCCTTGCCTTATCATGATATAAAGGTTTCACAGTAAAAGAAGCAGAACATGCAGAAGTGCCTAGGTTTGATTCATCTTTCTTCAGAATTAGTTTAATTATATTTCTTAGTCCTCTCTATTATCTATATCACTACTCTTAACTAACTTATTACTTCCACTGTACTTTCCACCACATTCGACTCCTTTTCACATATTTAGGATATTTTCCCAGCAGTTTGTTTTCCTTGGATCAACTCTTCTTTATCGATATTTTATTTCCATTTCATTCCATGTTTTCCCAGTTTCTCATATCCTATCTTTGTTGTATTTACCTTAGTTCTCTAGTCTTTGGCTATTTTCCTGATTTTTGCCGAATTTACCTCTTCTTCCTGGTCAGGTCTGATTTGATGTATATTTTATGGTCTATAATACCAATAAGTTTATTTTTTAACGCTTATATTTTGTAAGATATTGAACGGTGGAGCGTCCAATTGCAAATTGTCATGAATCACGCTTACACTCACTAGGGTGACGTTTACGCATAAGAAGATTACTCACGGTCACGTAATGACATGTCGTGAATCCTCTTATTTCATCGGTAACCCGCAAATCTAACATTTTTATTCAATGAAGTCCCTATTTATTCTATCAATTTTTGATTTTCCTTTTATCTTTGTTAGGAGTCAAGAACATTTATTACCTGTATACCAGTTTGATTCAATGCTGTACTGATTCTGACACAACCCAGCTGATTTTTACAAGTTGTCCTACAGTTAACTGTTGTTTCAATAACAGTTTGTGACTATTTGTGTCCAAAAGTTAGTAACATAATTTGTTACTAACTTTTGGTTAAAAATAGTCATTACCAAACGCGACTTATCTTAAGATTGGTGAACTGAAAATACTTTCGTGTCCTTTGTGTTAATCTGTGAAATTAATACTTTTTCTTTGTTTCAGATGAAGGCTTTTGCGTGAAATAACCTAAGAAGTCAAAAAATAGTGTCTAAAATATATTTGTTGTTAAATAGTATTATAATATACAAAATGTTACTTTATTTGTTGTCTGTTTTTAAATACTAACTTAAAAATATTCTAACTAGAATTTTATATATATATATATATATATATATATATTTATTATATATATATATATATATATATATATATATATATATATATATATATATATATATATATATATACATACAGAGTGGCCCAAAAGTCTGGAAACGGCCAATTATCTCGTAAATTGCTAGTGGTAATTGTACAAAATTTAGGCTACACCTATTTTGGGATACGGAGATTCCATATTTGATATTTACAATGTTGCCAGATTTGCCATTTCTCTTATATAATTAGTAATTTTGATTTTTCAAATTAATTACCCTGTATATTGTCACTATTGGAATCTCCTATTCAATACAAGTTCAACCATATATAACACTTATGATTTTATGTAGTCTGGAAGATCTTAAATACATAAAACAGAAGTCTGGCAACGCCTAATTGTCTCAATAAATTTTTAATACTAACTATTTTCAACTACATTAAAACGTAACAATTGATAGATTACAACATTTTTTAACATAATGGTTACTTTATCAAGTGTTTAAAATGTGCTCCATTTGTGAGTTGACAGTACCCTAATCGATGGTAGAATGCGTCTACCACATTTCTCCATGATTGTCTAGAAATTATGCGAGATTCATCAATAATTCGTTGCCTTAGCTCTGCATTCCTCTACTTCAAAAATCAAATCCAGACTTTATGCTCTTCTGACAAAGAATCTTCCGAAACTCTCTCTTTAGCATTTTCACAGGTTTTTACTAAAGAATCGAATGATGGTTATCTACCTTCTATTAACTGTAATCGTGTCGGCGCATCCTTACAGCAAAATGAATTCACAGTAGATCATGTCAAACAACACTTAATTAAACTTCGCACAGCCGCTTCACCCGGTTTAGATGCTTTAACACCAAAACTGTTAAAAAGGTGCACAGACACGCTTGCAATACCCTTAACGTTAATTATTCAAACTTCTTTCATCCAGAACGCCTTACCCCCTAGTTGGAAATTAGCTTCCGTTACCCCTATTTTTAAAAAAGGCAACAAACTCGACCCCAACAATTATCGTCCGATTAGCTTGCTGCCAATAGTTGCCAAAGTTGTGGAAGCCATTATCTCCGAGGAGATGACCAAATTACTTCTCCAGGAACATGTTATTCCAACACAACAACATAGATTTGTCTCTGGTCGCTCTACTCTAACCAATGTTACATTGTGTTAACGACTGGACGTCATCCCTTAACAGTTCGCAGCCGGTCGACGTTGTTTATCTAGATTTCTCTAAAGCCTTTGACCGTGTACCTAAGCGCAGACTTCTACATAAGCTAGAACATTTCGGAGTTCACGGTACTTTACTTCGTTGGATAGATGATTTTCTGACAGATCGATATTACAAAGTTGAAGTTGGCGAATCTGTCTGACAGGACAGGTTAGTGGGAAGTGGAGTGCCTCAGGGTTCCGTCCTTGGACCTCTGCTGTTTACGGTTTAAACCAGCGATATTCCTTATTATGTCTCAAGTAAAATATCGTTCTACGCTGATGACTCAAAAATATATGCCAATCCAATCACAAACCAGCTAACCCTCCAAATGGACTTGGACTCTATTTTAACTTGGTGTTCCCAGTGATTACTACCCTTAAACGCGGGAAAATGTATAGTGCTTCGAATTGGTAAAAATAACCCACTTGTGCCGTACTTTGTTAACGGGCAGCCATTAGATTCTGTGTTTTCGTATAACGATCTTGGTGTTATCATAAACAGCAGAATAACTTGGTTCGACCATATTACCTCTATTTGTAAACGTGCGAACTCCAGACTGTATCTTATTCGGAGGTGTTTTTCGAGAGTTTCAATGCAATCATTCTGTAAACTTTACACTCTGTACGTAAGACCCATACTTGAATAAGCTGGACCAACGTGGTATCCTGATCTGGTTCGAGACAAGACTATGTTGGAAAACGTCCAAAGAAAAGCCACCCGAATTTCTTTGGAACCAAGAAGACCTTCTTATGCAGAAAGACTTAGTATGGCTAACCTAACTTCTTTTGAACTTCGCCGACAACGTGGAGACTTAATTACAACTTTTAAAATATTAAAATTCAATTTTGGAAATCTCGATGAAATGTTTATCATTAATCAAGATGAACGCCTCAGAGGTCATTAGTTCAAACTGAAGAAAGAAAATTTTTCTACAAGATCAAGGCAGAACTTTTTACCAAATAGAGTTTTTGAGTGCTGGAATAACCTTAACGATAACATTGTCTCTGCTCCCTCTACCAACTCATTCAAAAACAGACTTGACCGTTTTACATTATAGTTAAAATATTGTTTTTCTTTTAAACCAAAAATTGTAATTTTATTTCTTTTATTTGTAATTTTTGTTTTTTACTAGTAGGTTATTAATGAAATTTCTTTGTTTTTGGGCATAATAGGGACTTAGTTCCTCTGCCCTCGCTTATGTATAATAATAATAATAATAATAATAATAAAGATTTGCTGGTTTAGTTTTGTAAACTGAATTTTTCAAGTATCCCCAATAAAAATAATCTTTAGGATTGCAATCAGGTGAACGTGGAGGCTATTCAATTCTACCTCGTCTAACAATCCATCGTCCGGGAAATATCTCATCTAAATAAGGCCGAACATTTACACCAAAATGAGCTGGAGCTCCATTTTGCTGAAACCATATCTGATCAAAATTGACCCCAAACAAGTTTCTCAGTGTAGGTACAATTTAATTGATGTTAAATATCCTTCGATAAAAAATGGTCCAATTAACTGAGTACCTACTATACCTGACCATACATTTAATTTTTTTGGTCTCTGAGGGTTTTCAAGCTTCCAGTGTGGATTTACGTCACTCCAGTAACTTCAATTGTGTCGATTTACACTTCCATATAGTGTAAAGGTTGCTTCATCGGAAAAACATATTTTGTTAAGGAAATTTTCATCATTTTTAATTTTATCCATCATTACCTCAGTGAACTCTAATCTACGATCGAAGTCATCTTCACTTAATTCTTGCAATAAATTAATTTTGTATTGTTTAAATTTATTCTTACGTAATACACGCAAGACTGAAGAACAACCTACATCATGTACTTGTGCAACCCTGCGTGAGGATGTATGTGGATCTTCAACAAAACTTCGCAATATATCTAAAGTTTTGTTGTCATTCATAACTTTTCGGTCTACCTGATCTATATCTATCATTTACTTCTCCAAATTCCTCAAATCGCTTTACAGTTTTTTGTACCGTCGCCTTATGAATAGGAGAACGGTTTGGGAAAGTATCATTGAACAAGTTGGCTACTTCACAATAGGATCTTTTTCTGTCACCGTACCCTCTCATCATTAGAATAGTGATTCGTTCTTTTTCGTTAAAAGCCATTTTAGAGAAGCAATTTGTCTTGCAGATCTTTTCGAAACACAACTACTATCAGTTTTAGTTAATACTGTAAATGGTGAACAAATGTCAAAATCACAGCATTCTCCATTTAAATATTTAAATTTATTAAAATCTACATATTTTGCACTGTTTTATGTATTTAAGACCTTACAGACTACATAAAATCATAAGTGTTACATATAGTTGAACTCGTATTGAATAGGAGATTCCAATAATGACAGAATTTAAAGGATGATGAATTTGAAAAACCGAAGTTACTAATAATATAAGAGAAACGCAAATTTGGCAACATTGCAAATATCAAATATGGAATCTCCGTATCCCAAAATAGGCGTACCTTAAATTTTGTAAAATTATGACTAGCAATTTACGAGATAATTGGTCGTTTCCGGACTTTTGGGCCATTCTGTATATATATACAGATACGGAAAAAAATTATCGTTAGTATTACAAAATTAGTGACAGATAACAACAAAGATACTAGAATTATGTTTCCACTTATTCGAGAGAGATCAAAATTATATTTCCTTCTATTTTCCCGATTAAACTGTTTAAAATAACGTTGGTTTCACGCTGCCATATCAGAACGTATTGTAATAGCAAAGATAAGAATAGAAAATGAAGACCTGAACATTATTGGAGTATACGGTCCACAAAATAAAAAGCTTTAAATAAGAGAAACGTTTATAACGAATTACAACAAGTAGTAGATCAAGTCAGGGGGAAAATGATAATATTGGGGGATTTTAACACTCGAATAGGCAATCAAGTAATATCTGGAATTAAGCAAAAATATAACGAGAATGTTAAAATTGAAAATCAAGAACTGATGATAAATTTCTGCAAGAATAACGAACTTAGAATAAAGAACACATTTTTTGAGCACAAAGACCAACACAAATATACATACAATAACACTCGTGGACAAAGATTTTTAATAGATTATGTTATAACCAAGAGATATATACATCTCTGCCTGACCGTTCTGACCCATAAAGAAAAATTAAGACAAAATACTAAAGAGCTAATAGGTAAAAGAAGACAGCACAACAATGAAAAAATTACATAAAGATAACCACCAATCAATGCGAAAAGACGTTAGAAAAGTTAGACTTATATCAGCCTAGAGAACAAGGATTTAGATCGGGATACAGCACTAAATACCACTCATTAGTGATAAAGAACCTGATAGAGAAGTCTGCAAAATACAACAAATTATTGGCACTGATATTTGTGGACTACGAGAAATCATTCGACACCATAAGCTATCAGAAAATGTTAACAGCATTGACAGAATGCCGAATTGATCATCGCTTTACTAACATAATTAAATATATCTACCAAAATGCCACAGCTAGCGTAAGACTATGCGAACAAGAAACAAATAAATTCTGTATACAGCGAGGAGTACGGCAAGGAGACACAGTCTCTCAAAAGCTATTCACGACGCTTTTAGAACATACTTGTAAGAAGGCGCATCTGAACGAGCTTGGTATCAACATAAATAGAGAGAAGCTCAGTCCTTTGAGATTTGCAGATGACATAGTCCTTATAGCCAATCGTGTGGACGATGCAATAATAATGTTTGAAAAATTATATTACGCTTCCTTGGAGGTCGGACTAAAGATTTATATGAACAAGTCGCAAGTAATGACTAATCTGGTGCTAAATCGAAATATTGCTGTTGATGGAAGGGATATTGTGCAGACTGATTGTATAAGTAGCTAAGACATAAAATTTGGTTGGGCAGAGATAACCAGACATATGAGCTTCCACGTTGCTTAGGATTAGCCTGGGCAGCGTTTGGTAAATTAAACAATGTATTTAAATCGGACCTACCCATATGCCTCAAAAGGAAAATCTTTGACCAATGTGTGTTACCTGTACTCACTTATAGAGCGGAAACAATAACACTCACAAAAAAGGTAGTAAATAAGATTTACGTGACTCTGAGGGCTATGGAGCGCCAGATGTTGGGTGTCTTTCTGAGAGACCGAATCCCAAACGAAAAAATACATCGTAGGACAAAACAACAGACGCCATCAAAAAAATCGCGTCGCTGAAATCGAATTGGGCAGAAATGTCCTCAGATTATCAGACAACCGATGTACGAAATGTATTGTCGAGTGGAGACCAAGACAAAATGCACGGAGCAGAGGACGCCCACCAACTAGATGGACTGACTACCTGAAGCGTGTTAGCAATAACTGGATGCAAGCGGCACAAGACAGAGACAGATGGAAAGAGCTGAGGGAGACCTATGTCCAGCAGTGGACACATACAGGTTGATGATGATGAATAAAAATAGCACAGAGTAGAGAAAAATTAGAAGAAGTAATGGCTAAGATTCTTAAAACAATAAACAGAATACCAATTAATATCTTGAAGACCAAAAAACGATATTTATTACTAAGAGGTTTGAAAAAAAGTTAGACCTCCTAACCACAGGTTCTCTAATAATTATGAATAGTGTAACTATGTCTCTTAGACATTGGTTTAGCACCAAAAAATTTGAATATAATGGTTTGTAAAACATCAGTTATCTAAAATCACTTATAACAAACATACAATTTGCATAAACATCGTAATCCTCGAACATAAGGTAATAAAGTTAAAATAAGCTAATAAAGTAATAAAGTACAATAGTAACTAATTAAAAATAAAATAAATCCTTCATATTTAATGGCCAAAACAATATTAAAACCGAAAATCTTTTAAGTAAATATAATAATAATAATACCGTATTTAAGACAAAACACAGTTCATTATATTATAAAAAAAATAATTTCAGTAAGATAATAACGAACAGTAATCATTACCTCTTTACGATGCAAATACCTTTCTCTCTCGTATGCCTCTAAAATGGCTAGTAATAAAGAATACCCTACTTATACCAATACGTTCACAGATCGATTTCAAGACACTTTTTCTACAACAAGACTAGATCCACCATTTTACGAAAGAGTTAGAAGAAACCTTTATGACCTACATCTTAAATTTTTTAAAATTCTCCCAACAAATTTCCTAACTTCTCCACCTTGGTTAATACCAATTCTCAAGAATAATACTAACCTTAGTTTATATAAAAAACGTGAGACTAATAGACTTGATCAAACAATCATTCTTAACAGAAATGGCAACTTATAAAAATCACTATAAGATATACACTGACGCATCCATAACTTCAGACTGTGTTGGTGCAGCCATCCTTACACCCAATACATCCTTAAAATTTAAATTCAATCCCATTACTTCGTCATAAACTGTGGAGTTGTTTGCAATATTACAAGCACTTATTTACATAAAAGAGTCAAAACAGTCCCCGTCTCTCATAATAAACGATTCACTAAGCTCACTCCACACTATCAAACGTTTATATACCAATAATCCAATTGCCTCACATATCAAATCAGAAATAGAGATTCTAAATAATAATAAGATCACTGTTGACTTCATGTTTGTTCCATCACATTCAGGTATACAAGGAAATGAAGAAGCAGATGAACTAGCTCGCTTAGCATCCTTCAACCAGGACTCCATTCTTATTATTGAGGTTTCTTCAGATGACTTCAAATTAAAAATAAAATATAAAGAGTTAAGTGCGTGGCAAAATAAACTCAAGGAAATCAAACAATTAGTGAAACCGTGGCTCCAACCCACAGCGAATAGACACGACCAAGTGAGAATAACACGTTTGCGACTAGGACACAGTAACTTTACACATAAACACCTCTTTACGCAAACTGTGCCGCCAATGTGTGAAAATTGTCAAGTAACACTCTCCGTGAAGCATATTTATACTAATTCAGTGCAAAACATACGAAGCAGCAAGAAAGAAGCACACTATCCCAAATAATATAAAGGAAGCCCTAAGAAAAAACATGAACATTAAAAACACAATAAATTATCTTAAAGACTCAGGACTGTATCAATTATTGTAATTTTCTCTAACTTTACCTGTATTATATTTTTTAGGTCGCTAATAACCCTGGTGGTTCCAGCGTAAATAAATAAAAAAAATCATTACCTCTATATAGAGCGCGGCTAAATTATGGAAAAAATTTATTATTTTAAAAACAATTTATCATAGACAAAAATCCTGAAATACGTCGATTTTTAATAATGTGCCAAAATACGGTCACGTAAATGTTGTTTTTTTTTTAATTGAAATGTGGGTCTTGTCACACCTTTAACAGGTCTTTTAATACTCCATTTAGTAATGTTATAGTTAGTCAATTATTTATTATTTCTGCGGAGCAAACAAAAAATGATTTTATTTTCAGTTTGAGAATTTGCTACCTCTTTTAAAAATTACTAACAATAAGCTGTCGTAGTTCAATATTTTAGGTAGCACACCCGGTATTTAATAAATTTATCTTTTAGTAAAAAAAAGTCAAAGCTAAAAAAATACATAAAAACACAAGGGGAACGAATAGTCAAAAATCAAGTTGCTGTTAATCGATAAAAATTAAATTGCCTGCCTAATGTCAATTAAAATATCAGTTGACGTTTTGTCAGAAATACCAAATTTCAAGTAAAAAAGTTTACGAAGTAAGTTTAACACTTACATTTCTGCTGCCATCTATTTGTCCCATCGAGTTAGAATCTATGGAGAAGCTATGAGCATATTAACGTGTATATTAAAAACGGCGCCAGAAGGTATGGTTAACGATCATACCAATATGGCGGTAGGATCAAGGCCGGACTCAATAATATTAAAACTATAGCTTTTTTTATATAAAAATTAAATTTTATTTATTTTAAAATTTATTATTAAATTTATTTAAAAATTTTTTATATAACGTCATTTAAGATTTACGACGTCAGAACCCCACAGCGTTGCCAAAACATCCGAATAGTTAGTAAGTGAGGAATTTTTAAAATGTCAACTATTTGTCAATTATATATTCATTCATTATATATTCATTTATTATATATTCTAAATTTTAAACTTACCTCTTTTAGGGCTTTAATAGTAAAAACGCTCCCGCCATTATTTTTTGTTCAAAATAATCTATCTTATATGAAACCTTATCAGCTTTCTACAAACTATTTATTTGTTTTGGCATAGCACAATCATAATACACAACAATAAATAATTTTTAAAGCTATTAATATAAATTTAATATGTATTTATAAATACAATTTATTAATACATATTATATTATGATCAAATTGTGTAAGAAATGAAAACATAAACAAAATTCTTACTCCAACAAAGCGGCAACACTTTATACACTTTTGCCACACGCTTAACTGTCAATAAAATTTGAAGTATTTCCGTATCAGTTGCGTACAATTCTCTAATCTATTTAATTAAAACTATTATTTTGTGGAATATTAGACTTGCAGAGTTATTTCATAAAATTTTTATTATTAATAATAACAAATGTTTTTGGATATTTAATCAATATAATTCTAAAATTTCCAATATAATGATGATTACGTTTTTCTGATTATTACACCATATTGACGCCTATGAAAGATCGAGCAGTTCCGTATGGGTTTCGTATTATTAGCTGTGTTAGGAAAATTTGAACTCTAACGTTGACGTTCTGGAAATTTTAAATATAAGTGACGTCACTTTATATAAATTGTGACGTGCAAGCATTTTTATAGGAAAAATACTATACTATACAATTAGGATTAGCTATTCAGAAGATTTAAACATAATCTAGAAAAGTGCAATACATTTTTAATAAACTATGATGTATTCAATTAAAATTAAAAGGGTTGCCATTGGGTAGCTACTAAAAAATCATGTAAAAATAACAAATTTATATTATAAAAATATGATCAATGAACTAAAAAATATAAAAAGCTTAGAAATTGTTTATTAGTATCTTTATATTCTGTGTATTCATTATTTCTATTCTATTGGTAGTGGATGTTTTAATTGCTATTTTGTAAACTTTTCAAAACATTCAATAATGACTAAAAAATTAATCGAGAAACTGATTTACGTTACTTAGAAGATTTTTTATGAATACTATCAATTTTTTCTCTGAAATACGGGCCATTACTTTGTTTACATATTTGTATACTAACCCAAGAAACGTTATTCCTGAAGATTTTTTATCAATATTGTTGCTGCAACTGCGTTGAGAACAAGAAACTATTATTATGCACTATCACAATTTAATATTACAGTTACTATAAAAGTATTAAAACTATAAAATGTTCTAAAACATTAAACGTAAACAATCATACATGATCTGACACAACGATCATAACAATATGGCCGAAGTGAGGTTGTTTTTAATCACGTGATGCCCTTTCCATAGATTCTAACTCGATGATTTGTCCCCAAAGCCCATGTTATTTGACCGCATCTGTATTTTTAGACGTTCCTTACTCATTACCTAGTAGTATGCACCCTACATAGTACGTCTGTAACCTATAAATTAATATTAATACAATTTTAGTGAAGAAAAAGTGGTTGCTCTGTTTTTTTAAGCGATTATATATAATTTAGTTTCTGATTAACACTGGTAAGTGTTATATATATATATATATATATATATATATATATATATATATATATATATATATATATATATTGATTTATAGTATCAGCAATCGGTCAGGAAATAAAACTCTATTTGTTCAGTTTCAATATTTCGTCACGATTTTGTGACTTCTTCAGGAGAAAACTGTAAATTTATTAGAATCATTAATTATTATGTGTAAACAAAGTGAATATTTTAATACTTACAACTATAAGAATAAAAATTTAAATTTTTTTAGCATATCTAAATAAATGACATATTTGTTTGATTTTATTTAGGAGTTATGGTAACCGCAATATTTTATAGAGTGAATTCCCATTGTACAATTTTTAGTGAGTCGGTTAAAATAAACAATTACTATGACACTATTATCCATATTATAAAGTGGAAAGATGGAATTAATAGTACAGAATTGAGAAAGAATCAGGAACACGATAAATTGATCTATAAAATGTAATTGATGGTATGTAGTCAGTTATTGCAATACTGATATTTAGGAATGTAATAAAATTATTGGTACAGTTACTAGAGAATTACTAAGTTTGTGTTTAAATGTTAAGATCTATCATATTATATATTGTTTAGTATGTTGCAGTAGATATTACTTAAATGATTGGTGTCTGTCTTATAATTATTGATAGATTCAGGAGTTTTATTAATGTGTACCATTTCAAGGAAAAGCCGATTTTTATAATTATCAACTTGATCCAAGATTTTTACATTAATAAAGTCAAAGTTATGTCCTGTCTTCAAGTGGTGGTCCACTAAGGCACAGGAGTTTTTTCGTATGTTACAGTCACTTTTGTGTTGAGTGGATATATCACCTTAGTGGACCACCACTTGAAGACAGGACATAACTTTGACTTTAATAATGTAAAAATCTTGGAACAAGTTGATAATTATAAAAATCGACTTTTCCTTGAAATGGTACACATTAATAAAACTCCTGACGAAGAAAGTGTCGGATGTGCTGTTACTTCCACAAATAACAGACTAGCAATGTATAGACTACCCAAGATTACCAGTATATTCACAGCAGAACTCTACGCTATACTTAAAGCTCTGGAGGTTCCAATGCAGGGTACCAAAAACTTAGCAATCTGTACAGATTCATTATCATCCATAAATTCCATTAGAAAAATCTACACATCAAATCCGTTAGTTAATGAGATCTACGAAAGATGTACAGCTAAATCCAACACTTCGGTTACGATGATATGGAATCCTTCACATGTTGGTATTAAAAGAAATGAGAATGCTGACCACGCAGCAAATGAAGCACGTCGCTCTGACCTTACAGATGAAAAATGCCAATTGTTTCAAGATATAATAATTGAAATTAAAAAGTTATCTACCTCAATGTGGCAAAATCAATGGAACAGGTGCACTACCCAACTAAAGTCCATCCAACCAAACATTTTAGGACCTAGATTTTTTTCTACGGAAAGAAAATCGAAGACCATCATTAGAAGGCTTAGAATTGGGCACACCCGGCTAACCCACGGATATCTGATGGTTCCAGAAGAACCTCCAAACTGCCAATATTGCAACTCCCGTCTAAGTGTACACCATATACTTGTGGAATGTAACCAGTACGCAGCAGCACGGATCAAACATGGTATCCACGGAAGTTTATGTGATATTTTAAATTCCAAAAACAATATGTCTAATGTGATAGAGTTCCTTAAAAACTGTAAATTATATCACCTGTTGTAATTGTATCACCTATCTATATTTTAATTTTGTATTCATCTGCTAGTTTTTTATTTTCTTTTTTTTTAGATATCAATGTAACTTAATTTATTGTTTTCTGTAATACAGTTCCTCGTGTCAATGGCCACAGCAGCCGAGACATGTAATTTGAAATAAAAAAAAAAAAAATAAAACTCCTGAATCTATCAATTATAAGACAGACACCAATCATTTAAGTAATATCTTCTGCAACATACTAAACAATATATAATATGATAGATCTTAACATTTAAACACAAACTTAGTAATTCTCTAGTAACTGTACCAATAATTTTATTACATTCCTAAATATCAGTATTGCAATAACTGACTACATACCATCAATTACATTTTATAGATCAATTTATCGTGTTCCTGATTCTTTCTCAATTCTGTACTATTAATTCCATCTTTCCACTTTATAATGTGGATAATAGTGTCATAGTAATTGTTTATTTTAACCGACTCACTAAAAATTGTACAATGGGAATTCACTCTATAAAATATTGCGGTTACCATAACTCCTAAATAAAATCAAACAAATAAATATGTTATTTATTTAGATATGCTAAAAAAATTTAATCTAATTTTTATTCTTATAGTTGTAAGTATTAAAATATTCACTTTGTTTACACATAATAATTAATGATTCTAATAAATTTACAGTTTTCTCCTGAAGAAGTCACAAAATCGTGACGAAATATTGAGACTGAACAAATAGAGTTTTATTTCCTGACCGATTGCTGATACTATAAATCAATATTTAAAACAGTACGGTCGAAAAATAATTTGAAATATATATATATATATATATATATATATATATATATATATATATATATATATATATATATATATATATATATTTCAAATTATTTTTCGACCGTACTGTTTTAAATATTGATTTATATATATATATAATATATATATATATATATATATATATATATATATATTGTTTATTTTTGATATTGTTTTCATCGATTTTACCATAATTTCTAAACGGAACTATAGTGTCCCAGTAGTAGTTTATACCGGGTCGTATTTAGCCCATTCGTATTGTTTGGCTGCAGACTTACTACGGCACGTTGACGTTTTCTAACACAAAAAGAGCTTCAAGAAAAAATTGAAAACCTCTTAAATATTTCTGAAAATGAATCCGAGGAAGAACCTTATGCTGCCTTAGAGTCTGATTAAGTACCTGGTGACGATTCTGATGAAGTACTTGAGAATACTGCTGACCGTGTGGATGTAAACATCACTGCTTCCGACGAAGAAAGTTCTGATAACGAGGAAATAATCGAAGATGAGTCTGAAAGGAATGAATTGACTGTACAATGGAATATACCAAATACAAACTTTTGTCCGAAAAAGAAATTCCTACCTAGAGAAATGTGATAACGATACTCAATTATTTCTGCGTAGTTTATTTATGCATATTGCTTCTTGTACAAAACAAAGAATAGCAGCACTTTAGGAAAACAGAAATATAAAATGAAACGCAAAAAAACAGATATGTACGAAATGATGACAGTGATTGGTTGTACTATGGTTATGTCTTACAAAGTACCATCTGTCTCACACTACTGGTCACAAAACAAATCACTTTCGAATTCCCTCATAAAAAAAGCTTTTTCAAGAGATCCCTGTTTATTCCTGCTAGCTAAGTCCTACTATAATAATCCTAAAAGGAATGGTAATACGTAAAAAACATACTACATCGATGAAGTGGTTTCTTGTTTGAAACAAACTTTTGTAAAGGCAAGGACTGAGAGTTCCCATCAGTCCATCGACGAATCCATGACTAAGTTCAAAGGAAGATCTGCCCTGAAGAAGTATATTCCCATGAAGCCAGTAAAAAGAGGTATAAAAATGTGGCAACGAAGTGATTCTTTGACATTATATATATACGATCAACTACTGGAACTCTATTGGAACGAGTTGTTAAAACTCTAGCCAACACCATGCGGTCACCTGATGTATGTCTATGCTTTGATAGATTTTTCCCTTCGTTCAACCTACTAAACATCCTAAATTTTCCATGTTGGGAACCTATATGGCCAATCGGGTAAACGTAGCCAAATTTGAAAATAACAAAATGTTAAGGGGGGATTTTTTAGTTTCATCTGAATAAATTTTAGCGACTAAATGGAAAGATGCGAGAGAAGTGATGCTGATGTCCAATTGTCACAGTACAACTATTGAAATTATCAACAGAAAGCTGAAAACTGGAGAAAAAGCTGAGTTCACTTGTCCAGAACCAATTATTTTTTACAATAATTTTATGGGAGGAGTACTATTTGGATTGACGTCACTTAAACCGTGGCTATAGTCACGTCTATTTACTTTTTTTTACAAGTCACGCGAATGTCTGAAACTTTATCTCCCGTCGAGGAAAAGTGTTTTGTTTTTTAAATCCAATAACTTTATATTTTATTATTGAAACAAATACTTCTTATTGCACGGTATACCTGTATGTTTTTGAACGAACCCGAATCAATATTAAGCATAACTGAGACGCATACAGTAAAATGTACATCGTAGCATTTTCGTTTCACCCGGTATATCGTGGGATCCGAAAATGATCCTTTATCTTTTTGAATGTTTGAGATTGATAATTTGGATATCTTGGAGTTTGTCTATAATAAAAAAAACTAAATTTATGTCTGTTTTTGTTTGTAATGAATTGCCTTCGTCGAAAAACTTGAATAGAAGGACGTGAGAAAGAAAAGATTAGCGGTCAATAAAAGATTCGATTTGGTTTAGTTAAGACAAGGAATGTCAGAGAAATTTGATTTTGGTCTGTCACTTCCATGAGGGTGGTCGTAGGGGTAGGAAGTGCTCGACTTTCCGGTGGGCGATCTAGCGGTATGATGTAGGAATTCTGCACTTCCCAGTGGGGATCCAGTACCATTTATATGCTAGATTAGTCTATCAATCTAAGGTTGGAAAATATTTTTGAAGATTAATTGTACCTTTGGAAGTAGTGTAGTTAGGTGACAGTATGTAGTCAATGAAATAGTACGAGACATCTAAGTTGTAATGTGTCGGTGAAAACTGTTTTCAGTTCCAGTTTGTTCAATAAACAATTTACGTCACATCTACATTCCTAGCCTAGTTCTTAATAAATTTTCCCCTCAAGAACTATCCCTTTATTCGTTAAATAGTTGCAGTAAAAAAGATGATTACCTATCACCAGTTTACCATAATGAATATTTAAAGTATGTTTTCTCAAACATTTAATATTAATCCTTGTATAGGCATGTAAGTAATATTTATTTAATTTGAATTTTAATTAATATTTCTTCACTTAGTTTTTTATTTAGTAAATTTAAATTTATATTTAGTAATCACACACCTATAATATTGACCTTAAGAACAATGGTTTACCATGTACCGTTGACCTGAAGATGCATAGCAAATTATACTATGCGAAACCGGTCATTGGTGGTAGAATAAATTGATTGTGACTAAGTTTTATTCTTATTTCTTTTTTACCTATTTAAAATGGACTTACACAGGCAACATATTTAAGATTTAATAAGCATTGTATTTAAAAAAATAAGCAACATATTTATTTCTTTATTTATTGAAATTTTATGTGTTTGTCTTTACATTGTAGTTTTTTTAATTTATTAAAAATTTTTGATCTTTATACAATAAAAAATATAGTTATTTGTTTTCTTTATTTGCCACAATATTTTTAATTGAAATTTACGTATTAACCTATATATGAAACATTTGAAACATTCTCTGTCCATCTTTATAGTCTGCAGACTTTTTTCCGGAATGAGTGGTTACAAGGGATAAAACTTTAGCCACATCCGGTTTATAACTTATATCTTCCAAAACCGATTTAGTTTAAGGAATACACTTAATGTAGTCAAAAAGACCGTTTAAAAAAGACCGTCTTCTTATAAAAGTTTTATTCTAAAATTTCATGTTGATCAACGTTTATTCCGTACAAGATTCAAAAACGACTTCCTCGTCTATTATTTATAAAAATTCTCATGCATTGTTGCATTGTTTCCTGATTTGCTTCTAATGCTTGCTTCATTTCTTGAATAGTCGCCTTAAGATGTTCTATTTCAACAGTTTTTCTCTTCATGACCTCTTGCAGTCCGATCAAAGGTTTATTATCAAGACAACAGTGGTCTTTTGTAATGTCATTATTAAACCAATAGTAGTCATCAACAGGCGTATCTGGAGCACCAGAAAAATAATCTGTTTGTCGTTTAGCAACTTTAAATGCTGCTCTAATTATGTCTTTCGGTAAACGAGTCTCTTTGGGATTTAAAGGTTTAATATTTAAAACTACCCTGGAAGGCTTCGGTGATACCAAAGCCGATACATGCAAATGTTCTAAAATATATCTAGGAAGGCTACCATTAAATAAACCTTTTTCCATATGCGATATTAATTTAGTCTGTCTAACTAGTTTAGAAAGGGTAGCAGTCTTTTGCAGACCTTTAATATCATCTACAGCTATACCTGCCAACAGATTCATCAGGATAATTGTTACGGTTATCACAAATATTATGTACGTAACCTGTGCGCTGAATTCCAATAAGTAGTGAGGATTGTCTGGATTATCGTCGACTAAAATATCTAAATTTAACTCTCCAGACAGCATCACTATGATAGTTACTAAAGAAATAAATGGATTGGCAAAAAAATTAGAGTCTGGGAATATAACACAAAAACTCAATGTAAATCCAATAAGTAAACCAGAATATGCAAACAGAAGTTTACCAAATTCACTTTGAACCCTTGTATACATAGCTATGTAAATGCCAAACACTGGTAGCTGACCGATCATCAACATAATATTTGTCCATCCTAAAAGTATAGCAAACGCTCCAATATGATTTTGCCAAAGGTATGTACGGCGTGTGTAAACACAAGAAATAACGAATACGCTAGAAATTACCCACCACTCCAGAATATTTTCCGGATAAGATAAATATTGTCTCACAGAAGTATATCCGTAGATCCCATATAATTTCCTAATGATTTCCAGAGATGTAAGTCCTACCAAGAAAAACCATTGCATTTCCATTACAAATGGACTATCTCGTAGCACTCTTCCTAGTATAGAGTTTTTCTCGCAGAGCTCTATCACATCCTCCGGTTTCATGTCTGTAAAATTGTTACCATAATTATAGCAGTAATGAGATAAAGCTGTAAGTACGTATAAAGATAAAGCCAACATAAATACGGCATAAAATAATATTCTAGCTAGATAATACTTTCTTATCTTCTGCCATTTTACGTAAAGCAGAGCTGCACAAATGGGGTGAAGTAGAACTGTTTTGTAACCTTCTTCAACTAAAGTATATAGAAAGTTCATTTCACCTTCATGATTGGGTTGTAAGATTACTCTAAAATCTAATCTAAGTTCGGGTTCGTTGCTTAATGAGTCGGTATTATATAAAGTAACAGCGTCATCAAGTTTCTTTGTAAAAACCCCAAAAGCAATCGGCACTTTTTTTTTGATAATACTTAAAGGTGTGTGGCCACATTTGGTTTTTAAAGTAACGTCTGCTCCATAATTGATTAATGTCTCAACGCAATCAGCCAAACCCCTTAAGGCGGCTATGTGAAGGGGAGTATAACCATACTGATCTTCAACATTTGGATACGCTCCATTTTCTACAAGTGTTTGAATAATTTTACTAGACCAGACAGATTTTCCTATAGCAGCGTGAACAGGAGTTCTTTGATCGTAATCCTCAATATTGGGGTTAGCTCGCCCAGTTATAACTAGTAACTCTACAGATGTATGGTCTTTTGCTCTTGCTGCTAAATGTAATGGAGTTTGTCCTGTGTAATCTCTACAATCTGCGTTAGCACCCTTTGACAGCAAAACCTCGATACATTCTGGATTTCCTCTAATGGCTGCTAAATGTAAAGCAGTCTGCTCTTGTTCTTTGGTTTTACTATTTACATTGGCTCCTTTACCATCTAATAAATATTTAATACATTCATAATTTCCTAAGTCGGCAGCTAGATGTATTGGTGAAAATTCACTACAATCAACACTTGCACCATGACAAATAAGAATTTTTACACAATTTATGGAATTAGCTCGTACAGCACAGTGCAGAGCACTTTCGTTCTCCTCATAAATTGTATTAGTGAATTGATCAATCTTTACTCCATGTCTAATAAGAAACAAGGTGGCCTCGATGCTATCTCCAAACGCAGCGCAATGTAAGGGTGTATAAAATTTATATAGAGCATTTATATCGCAGCCTTTGGATATTAAAAACTGCATACCGCTAATGCAGTTGCTGAAAGCTGCCAAGTGAAGTGCACTAAGACCTTGAGCAGGCTCAAAATAATTAATTTCAGCTCCAAGATATAATAAATTTTCCAGAATATCATATCTTTTCACAAACGCTGCCCAAAGAAAGGCTATATTTAACTCTATGTGGGATGCTCCAAAAAACACACCCACTATATTCTTGGAATCTACTCTTTTAGAACTAATTTCATCTAAAAGACTTATTCTTCCATAAGCGTTACTCATATGCTCCAAAATGTTTTGCTCGATGGTGTGATGGCATATTTTAACTTCGTTTCCGTTTTCTGGAACTTCGTAGGTATCCCAAATCAAAGGCAGGTTCTCTGTAGGTGGAGATGGGCCGCAATCGATAAATTCATCACTGGGATCTTGTACTTCGTATGAGTTAGGTTGATAAAATAATTTAGCAACTAAGTTGTCTTCATCTCGTTGTTGTTCTTGGGTTTCTTTGGACTTCGATGTCCTGTGAAGGAATTGAAGTGCTGTTCTAACGCTCCACAGCTTGGAAGCCTGAAAGATAGAAAATTATTTGATGCGATGTTCTGTTTTAAAAAAGTTTAAGTCTAAATGATATACTGTTGACTTGCATGGATCTTTAATATTTAAATAATCAAGTTAATTTCTTTATTTATTTTGTTTTACAAAAAGTGTTTCATTACATTGTACGACAGAAATTTTGTTAATTAGGTCGTTCTTGCTGTTTGTTATGTATTTTGCTATGCTAAAGGTGAATGTAATCTATAAATGTAAGCCAGCCCTTCTCGGGGGAGAAAAAACTTTCAAAATAAGTCAGGTAATGGATAAATTGACTAATTGTAAACAACTTTAATTTTATAGAGTTTTTTACAAGTCAATACTTTTTGAGTTAATTTCGAGTAAACTTGTTCATTTTTTAAAATAAAAACCATGTTTACTGACGATTTTTTGATGAATTCTGTAGACCGACCGAGTGCGGGAGAAATCGACCCTTCAAACAAACGAATTAGAGGTGGACTACTCCAGAACATTCTAGTACATAATAACTTTTATGTATAAGTAGCTCCGATATTAGCTAGGTTTAGTTTAGAAAAAGATATTTTCGTGCTGTAAACTTATAAATAAATATATTTATATAAATTAAGAACCGCTCGTTTTATTTAAAAACGGTACAGTGGTGTCCGGTGTGAGATTTAAAAATAAATTCACCAGTGATTACTAAAAAAAAGACTTTTAAACTTTGAAAAGTATTGTTCGTCGGGAACATCCGTGTAGTTCGCTAGTGATCTTTGTAAAAAAAAAAAATTAAAAAGTACGTGTGTGCCTGACCAAAAATGCTGCTAGTACAACTTTTAGTAAAACAGTTGCGTGAGCAACTAGAAGAACGCGATGAAGACTGTAGCAGGTCCAAGAAGCTCCTCCAAGAACGACAAAAGAATGTTCTCAACAAGAATGGAGATGGCCCAGAGACATTCCATTTTCAATCAGAAGAAGAAGCAGTTTTAATGAAGATCGAAGAAACTTCTAGAAAAAATGATGAATAATTCGACAATGTTTCCAAAAGATTCGATGAAACGTCTCAAATTATCTAGACAAAACGACTATCAAAGTAGCTAGACAAAACGACGAGAAACTCGAAAATTTTTCTAGACGATTCGACGAGAAATTTGAAATTGTTTCTCAAATGATGGAAGAAACGTCTAGAAATAACAATGAGAAATTCGAAGAAGTTTCTAGAACATTTAATAAAGTAGAAGAGAAGATCAAACAGTTAGAGAACATGATAACCAATACAAAAGTGCTACCACCATTACTAATCTTATCCTTATTCCTTATTGCCTATATCTATGTCTATACATTCCGTAAGTTATACATATAACATTTTCATCATTTAAAGTTTTGATTTTATAGACACACTTGAGATATTACAAAATATACTTACCATTTAAAGCAGTTCAATTGCTAATGTAAAGGTTTCATTTGTTCCCAAACCTAAAAAAATTACAATATTAAGTATGGTAAAAATAATTAACAAATATATATATATATATATATATATATATATATATATATATATATATATATATATATATATATATATAGAGAAAACGACCGTCAATCCAAAACAAACTAAGGTACACTCGAAGAGTGGTGGGTTTTTCGGTCAAAGTGGAGAAATAAAAGACAAAGAAGGTGGCTACTTCATCTATTTATTGAAGACGTTTCGCTTTCTGCTCAGAAAGCATCATCAGTTCATCTAAAAAGAACAATATGAAACCAAACATCCATAGAGAAGTTACAACAAAAGTGTGTTACCTTACAAAGACATGTAGCAGTCAATGATGTTAAAAATATGAAAAAGCTTACGAAACTGGATATTCAGAGTTAACGTTGTATAAAACAATTAATTGAAACTAGGTATAGTTTGCAATTTAACAAAATTAGCACAGCAAAAGAACATGTGATAAACATACATGTATATAAAAAAGTTATTATAAAAACTTAAGTAAAAAACATTAAGGTTTATTTTAAAGTGTAAAGAACTAGAAAGATCATAAGAATGCACTTCCAACAAATTTATTTAATAAATTAGATTTTAATTTTAACTTTAGGTAACATTATAAGTTATTTAAGATTAATAGTAATAAAGATACAATGAAGTTACCAGTCTTTAGCTTACTGAATCTCGCCGGTAAATGAATTTACAGGTTTAACACCCACGCACACAACGTGAATAGAAGTGGCCTTGAGGTCAAAATGACACAAACAGCAAGGCAAACTACCAACCTCTATATAATAGGGCGGTATATTCAAAGAATGTGATAAATTTGGTTGACAACTTGTCGTTAACTTGTCCGAAAAACTTTTTCGGACAAGTTAACGACTTTTATTTTTCCACTTTGACCGAAAAACCCACCACTCTTCGAGTGTACCTTAGTTTATGTATATATATATATATATATATATATATATATATATATATATATATTATATAATTGGTTTGTGTTGATAAAATTAGTTTATGGAGATTACAAGTTATGACCAACTTAAAGAAAATATTTTGACAGACATGTCACTTGTGGTTATACCCGAAATGAATAGCAACTTTGATATTTTTAATTTTATTAACTAATTAGAAAAATAGAAATTTATATTTACTTTTAAAGGAGAGTTGATCTTAAGAAAACACAACGAAGTGACCTCGAAGTGGAAAAAATTGTTGAATTTTTTGAAATCTGCTTGTATCGGTTAAAGCCAAACACATTCTTGTAACGCAGTGGTTTTTGTTTTGATCTGGGCAGTTGTCAGAAAATAGGCGTAGTTCTTTTACATCTGTTCTAATATATTTTCCAATATATTCTAATAGAAAGCTGCATACTTCATTCGGGTTTTTTCGTGCTTCTGCTTCGTGGTAAATATAAAGAACGGATTTTCGTGACTGAATATTGGTGATGCAAAAAACATTAACGGTAAGCTGAGACAGATAAAATATGTCTTGTACAGGAATTGCAGGAAGTTGAAGGTTCTGCATAAAATTGAAGGCGATTGCATCTAGATCATCTGTTTGAATGCATTCCTCAACTTGATCATGTAGGGCAGTGTAGAATATTTTAATTCGGCCGCAATGTAAGACTTTTTCGGCAACCGCTGCTGCTTTACCCAGACTAGGGATTTTAATTATTAAATTAATATCCTTACAGACATTTCATGTCAATTAGTGGCCTACCAAAATGTAGGTAAATTTTCATGAAAAAATTTATTCTAGTAATAGCCCAGTCTGGTTATACAAAAATCATCGATTTCACGGCAAAATGTTTCGCAGATATCTGAAGCTTTTAAGACATAGGTCTATAGGTGGGGGTTACTAGATGACGAATAGATAAAAAGATACTCCTATTTTTACCTTGCGTTTTTTTTAAACAATAACTTATGGTCAGAATTTGATTTTTTATCTATAAGTTTTTTCCCTTATAATTTAAATCAACAATATTTATACCATTTTTTTATATCAAGAATATCTTTATTTTCCCGTTTTTTTTGATTAAAATTGATAAATAATTTACGGAGATATTTGCAAAAAAGCAGTTTTTTTGCACTAATTTATAAATTTAATTAATTTTTTTATTAACAAAATAAAATGTTATTAATACATTTCAACATTGAGGAATTACCGTTCTTTAAATTTGTGCGAAATTTCTTCCCGATCGGTCAAATAGTTTAAAAGTTATTCAATTTGTTTATATCTGGGACTAATTATTTAAACCATTGAACTTGCCCTATGAATGATGCTAGACACATTTAACAAATTTCATAGGATTCTTTAAGACTTATACTATTTCAGAAGTTAAATGAATATTGAGTTTTCATCGAAATTATTTACAAAATAAACGTTTGAAAAAGGGGTATGTTTTTTACTTATAAACAATTGTAATAACTTCTATATTTTTCAAGCTACACACTTGTCCGTATAACCATTAGATAGCTGGTAAAAAAGCTCACATTTGACTAAAAAAATAAACCTTCTATGAATAGTAGGAACGAAGTTAGAGCCAATTTTTTTGTTACTTAAATCTCCATTGTTTATAAACATTAAGAAGTAAAATTTGCACAAATTTTGAATGAAAATCTAAACTTTATATTGAATTTTATAGCTATAAAATTTATTCAATTTTTCAAAACTTAAAACCTTTCAAACCGAAGTTACTTTCGAAAGATCGACATAGGAAAGTGGAGGGGAAACAAAATTTAATATTATGGTTACGGATTTATCATTCAAAAGCTTCAACAGTTCTGTAGGAATTTCATCAGGTCCATTTGCTTTTCCATTTTTAGCGTTTCTTATTGCGTATTCTACTTCTTCTTTCAATATGTCTGGCCCAGTTGCATTGATTATCTGAGTTAAGTTGTTTCTATCGTCTTCAAATAATTCATTCAGGTATTCTGTCCATCTTTTTATTTTATTCTCTAGATCTACAATAAGATTTCCATCTTTGTCTTTAAGTTTACCTATTTGGCATTTCTTTATGCTTCCTGTTATCTCTTTTACTTTTTTGTATTTTTATTGAACGCATCGTACTTTTTCTCATAGGTTTCCATTTCTTCACATTGTTCTTTAATCCACTCCTTTTTGGCTTCTTTTATTCTCTTTTTTATGTGTTTATTTATTTCTTTGTATTTGTCTGGGTAAATCTTCATCTTTCTTTTTTGTTCCATCAAGTCTAGTATATCTTGTGTCATCCACCCCTTATTCTTTGTTGTTGTTTTTGTAAGATGTTTCTTTCCTTCTGTTTGTATAGCTGTATTTATGTACTTTAATTTTTGGTTAACGTTGTTTGTATCGTTAATTTGTTGCTGCACTGAACGGAGGTTTTCATTTATTTCTTCTCCTGTTTCTTGTCGTATATTTTTGTTTCTAAGTTTATTTAAATCTAGTGCATTTCTGTGTGGTCTTCTAATCTTTTTGGTCTCGCCTCTATCACAGTAACTACCGGGTTATGATCTGAGCCTATATCAGCTCCTGGTCTTAGTACATTTAACAGCAATATGATACCTCCTTGCTATCATAATGTAGTCTATTTGATTTCTCACTATTTTTTCTTTGGTATGTTGTGGAGATGTCCATATATATATATAACCGTCGAGAAGGTAATTTGAAAAAGGTATTTGTTATTACGAAGTCTTCACTTTGGCAAAATTCAATCAATCGATCTGCTCTGTCATTTCTTTTTCCAAGCCCATATTTTCCTACTTGTTCTCCTACCTTATCTTGACCCACCTTGGCATTAAGATCGCCCATTAATATGTTAATGTATGGAAAGACTGACTTAATAAGTGAAGACAAAAAACCTGCAACAAAAAGGTTCAGACCTGACAGTGAAATCGAATAAATGAACCAAATTTTAACTTTTAAACCAATGTATGTAAAGAAAATAAAAAAAAGTAAAGTTCAATAAACATTGCAAAATTGAATAAGGCAAGTGATGAAAAAATCGACTTATTTTATCAAAGCAGTAAGGCAGATTAGATTAATATTGTATATCATATTTGTAAGAAAAATAGAATAAAAATCAATATTGTTAATTATAAAAATACAAAAAATTATAATTAATATAAGGAATATAATAATATAATGTGTAAAAAATTACCTGAAATTTAATTTATAAAATATATAAGTATTATTACATCATTGATATACAATGAAAAAACATATGTTGATTTTCCGGGATTTTCCGAGATTTATGGGGGGTGAAAATTATGTCATCATTATTAATACTGCGACAGACTATTCGAGCAAATTAAAAAAAAGTAAATATTTAGGGTGAATTTCAAATGGACTCAATTTTTCCGTGTTTTCCGATATTTTCCGGCCAGTGAAAACTATGTAGTTATTCATATTTCGACGAGCTACCCCAGAATAAAAAAAAGAGGCTTGCAGCTGCATAGGAAGCCGAGATAATGTAAATTTTTCCTACGTGTTGCAATATGAAGTTCCGATGCCGAAAAAAAAAACGGAGCTGAAACAGATATCCTCTCCACTTTCCTATGTCGATCTTTCGAAAGTACCGTCGTTTCGAAAAATTAGATAAATTTTATAGCTATAAGTTTCAATATAAAGTTTAGATTTTCATTCAAAATTTGTGCAAATTTTACTTCTTAATGTTTATAAACAATGGAGATATGATTTTTTTAAAAATAGTCACTAACTTTGTTCTTATTGGTCATAGAAGGTCATTTTTTATTTTTTAATGTGAGCTTTTTTACCAGCTATCCAATGGTTGTACGTACAAGTCTGTAGCTTGAAAAATATAGAAGTTATTACAATTGTTTATAAGTAAAAAACATACCCCTTTTTCAAACGTTTATTTTGTAAATAATTTCGATGAAAACTCAATATGCATTTAACTTCTGAGATAGTCTAAGTCTTAAAGAATCCTATGAAATTTGCTAAATGTGTCTAGCATCATGCATAGGGCAAGCTCAATAGTTTAAATAATTAGCCTCAGGGATAAACAAATGAAATAACTTATAAAATATTTGACTGATCGGGGGGAAATTTCGCACAAATCTAAAAGATGGTAATTCCTTGATGTTTAAATGTATTAATACCATTTTATTTTGTTAATAAAAAAATTAATAAGATTTATAAATTAGTGCAAAAAAACTGCTTTTTTGCAAATATCTCTGTAAATTGTTTATCAATTTTAATTAAAAAAACGGGAAAATAAAGATATTCTTGACATAAAAAATGACATAAATATTGTTTATTTAAAATATAAGGGAAAAAATTTATAGACAAAAAATCAAATTGTGACCATAAATTATTGCTTAAAAAAAACGCAAGGTAAAACTAGGAGTATCTTTTCATCTATTCATCATCTAGTATCCCCCACCTATGTCTTAAAAGCTTCAGATATCTGCGAAACATTTTTCTACCTTATTTTTTAACCAGACTGGGCTATAACTGTATTTTACTGTACTCTCAGGATACTTTTTAATAAATAATTCGTGAATTATTTTAATATTAAGTTTTGCATTCTAGGTACCTAAATTTTTTACCAGAGTAATGAGACTCTTTGACTGAAAATGTAGTTATGTGGCCCCGCATAACTTCCCTAGTTTCAGCATCAATAATGTTTCCATTTATATTTTTCCCCTTTTATCTGCAGGTATCACACCACGTACACAAGTCTTTTAATTCTCTTTAGCCTTTCTCTTCCAATGGCGTGAATACTTAACAAAGCACCTTCGCATATCTTTTTTTTAGTTTGATCAACATTAACAAAGAGCCTGTAACTTCTTGTCCTATCTTTACTTCCTTCATTACGTTTTCTTCTTCTAGACACCTTCATTACTTCTATTAATCCTTGTAGATATATATCTTGTTCGTTTATTATTGTCATACCGTAAAAGTTATCAAAAATAATGTTCCTTTTATCTTCGTTCACTTTTTCAAAACATTTGAGTAGACATCTAAAAAATATATTTTACAAACTCAAAAATATTATATTTTTATTGTCTTACTTGCACTGAGGTCCTATTTTTTTTGCTTCTATGGCCTTATTTTTGTAGCTAATATATGTTTGCTCTTTAACTCTAGAGTTTCTGATAACATTACGCTGGTATTCATCCGATTTCCTAATTCCTTTTGCCTTTTAGTAGCAGGCTCTCCATCCTTAGCGTTTTTAGCACTAGTGGTTGGTTGATCGTTGTTTATAATAATATTAAAATATGAATGTTTTTCTTACAATATACAGACAACTTTTTGTAAGCAGCAATAAGAACAAACACTAGAAATACTATGAATTTTATAGGTTATTTTAAACGTCGATATGCAAAATGACAACTGACAATTTAGTGCAGAAACTACCTTAGTCCAGGACTTAGGTGGTTTCAGAAATATATGAATATTTTAAATCGATATAAAATCAACTATGCCATGCTGATGTTAAGCCGCGTTTACACCATGACAATTGGCGAGACAATTCTCAGAATACAACTGACTGGCATTAAATTATTGTCTTCGTCTAAACACTTCAGGCCAATTGCCTTGCCAACTGCCCTCACAATTGGCCCAAAATTCAGTTGTCTCCTGGAGTAGACTGAGGACAATGAGCTGCGCCCAGTGAGCCCCCCCAAGACTCGAAATCTCAATTGCCGCTACAATTAGCGCTGTGTGAACGGTGTAGGCCAGTAGTGCCGTCTTGTTTTTTGCCAGTTCCCTCACCGGACACAACAGATGACGAGCAGTCGGCCATGTTTTAGCTGTCTACTGCTATGGCAATAGTTGGCCCCGTATAAACATCTTCTCGTTCAACTGGACTGGCCTCCGACAATCCGCAACCACGTGATGACAATTGTCCAATGACAATTGTCTCGCCAATTGTCATCGTGTAAACGCGGCTTTATAGACTCAAAATCGCCAAAACGTGACTTAGGTTGTTTCTAAAATAAGCGATTCAATTATCTCCAAAATTATTAACTTTAGGTATAGGGAACCCTAATACCACGTGAAAGACAATAGATTTTTTTTTCATTAAAATTATAAAATACAGGGTGTTTTATATAAAATTATTGGCTTACTGTAGTTTGAAATTTAAAGAATTAGCGTGTCATGTGTTATCACCCTGTATTTAGAAACTAGATTTGAATAAAAATTCCTAAAAGAACGATACCTATTCTTTGTGTGCAAAGGTTTTTAAAATATTATGATTGTAAATGGAAGAGATATTAACTTGGAAAAGTTTGTCTCTATCTTTCAAAATTTTTGAAAAAAGATGAAAAGAGATGAAAGATGAACTCAAAAAAATATGAGGTTTTGACCTATAGTACTTATTACAAGTTTTATCTCGAACTTTGCGTAAAACTTTAACATATAGGGTGTTCTATTTAAAATATCAAAGTTGCTGTTCACTTCCGGTATAACCGGAAGTGGCTTGTCTGTCAAAATATTTTCTTCGTCATAGCTAAATTCGTCATAGATTGTAATCCTCGTAAAACAAATTTTTATAAATATCGTGTATAGTCCGTCCCAAACCCTTTTTTCAGTGTGTCATAGTTGATCGAATTATCTCTAACGCATTAAGCTAGAAGTGACAGAAAAGAACGTGATTATTATACATAGAACTTAGAAAATTATGTATCGTTCACGGGTATTTGCATATTAAAGCGATTTCTACTTACGGATGTATAATTGGTTGGAGTTTAGAATACGCTGAATAGATATCCAATCAATGATACGCATAAATATAATTTGACGCAGATGGTCTCGATCGTGACAGTACTTTCACAATGTCAACTGATAAAATCATGATTGTCATTCCAGGATAGTATTTTCAGACATTTTACAGTAAAAATTTAATTTTTTATTTACTGTCCTACAAATATTTTAAATATGCCGAGATACACCGAAAATGAACAAAGACTAATATTAAAATTATTAAATTATTTTCAATTAGAAAAAGCGGCTGGGACAACTTTATAACCAGTTTCTGCCGTTCGTGAAATAAGTTTTAAATTATTCTAAAAAATTTTAATAGTAGTTTAAATACTATGCATTTTAGCGTGTTGCCGAGGCGTTAGGAGTTTCGTTACCAACAGTAAGACGATTGGCAAATGAAGGTATTCAAACAGATGCTAGAGCTATTCTGTTGCAATAAGTACTTCAATATGTGATAATCTAGGACCTTCATTAACCAGTAAATATGAACATGTTATTAGATCTCGTGTATACAGAATGTTTGGTTAAGGTTTGTATTAAAATATAGTTTGCCATACCTACTAAAATATCACTAGCATCTTTACATTTTTTATTGTTCATTTTAGGCCAACATGTTACCCTTCATACCCTTCAAGAAAAACTGAATGACATAGATGAAATTACAATTTCTACTAGTTCACTGGGTAGGGCTTTAAAAGATATGAAATTCAGATGGTTCAGATGGTTAAACAGAGTACCTATCTACAAGTGAAGAAGACATAGAAGATCTACAGATTGATGACAACGTAACAATCAAAGGAAAGGATAAATTCAAATACCTCGGGTTTATAATCACGAAAAAGGCAACAACAGAGAAAGAAATTACACAAAGATTAGGACAAACAAGAACAGAAATCCGACAACTTAACTCAGTATGGTGGGATAGACACCTAAATATGAAGACAAAAACGCAGATTTATAAAACATTAGTGCGAAGTATTAAGACATATGGGGCTGAAAATTGGATCATAAACAAGAAAAACAGCAGTAAGATAGTAGCAACAGAGATGGAATGCCTGCGAATATGCTGCAGAGTAACAAGAATGGATAGGAGAAGTAATGACGAAATAAAGCAAAGAACATCAATAGAAACAGACATACTAACATATATAGAACAAAAAAGATTAAAGTGGTATGGACATGTAAGAAGAACTAGCGACGGCAGATGGATAAGGAGAATAACCGAATGGAGCCCCATAGGAAGGAGGAAAAGAGGACGACCCCGAAAATCCTGGAGGAACGAAGTAGACGATGACATGAGTAAGAGAGGCCTAAACGATGAAGAATGGAACAACAGAGAGAGATGGAAACGGTTGAGCGAGGGAAGGCAGTGAATACTGTAGAATCCCTAAATATATATATATAGGATTCCGCAAGAGTTGGCAAGGTGGCAGCATTAATGCTGTTAGAAAGAGGACCGGAGAAGGTACACAATATATTGTACTCCATGCAGGTTGTAAAAATGGATTCATTGATAATTGCAGTCTAATTTTCAAAAGTGGAAAAAACTGGAGTTTATCATGATTCGATGAATGCAGAAAATTTTGAAAAATGGTTTGAATATCAATTTTTGCCAAATTTAGAAGAACCGTCGTTAATAATTATGGACAATGCACGTTACCACTTCAGTTTAGTGAAAAAAATACTAAATTCAAGTTGGACTAAATACTCTTTAGTAGAATGGTTAAAAGGGAGACATATACATGTTTCAACAACCATGATGAAACTTGAATTAGTGGGGATGGTAAAAAAACATTTACCAGATAAAGTTTTCATGTATGTATTAAGAGATATTTAATAAATGAGATATTAGTTTTATTCTACAGATTAGATGTACTGGCACTTCAATATGGTTCAACATGGTCATAGAGTATTGAGATTGCCTCCATATCATTGCCAGTTTAACCCAATTGAGAATGTTTGGTCAGATTCTAAAAGATATTATGATGCAATAATAAGTTCTACAGGTACTCTAAATGAAAGTACTGTATTAAGTATTTAGAAAGAAGCATTATAACAGGTAATTCAAGCGTACTATTCGTAGATTGGATAATAATTGTGCTTAAATTTAGGGTTCATCATCATATAACGGGGGTCCTACGGCGATTGCCGCTTCCCGCATTTCAGCCTTCATCTTTTCCTATCTCTCCAATCTCCCTCTTCTAAGCCTTTAGATTGCATTGTTTTTGTAATTTCTATTCTCCAGGAATTTGGTGCTCTCCCCCTTTTCCTTCTTTCTGGCGGAACACACATTAGGGCTTTCTTTGGCCACCGCTCCTCCTCCATTCTCATCACGTGACCATACCATTGTAATTGCCTTCCTTGTATTCTATCTGAAAGAGTATCTCTAATTCCTGTACGGTTTCGTATTTCCTCATTCCTGATTCTTTCCATTCTCGATACTCGACATGACCTTCTAAGATAATCCATTTCCACAACGTCTACTTTATCTCGTTCATTCTTTGTCATCGTCCAACATTCGGCACCATATGTGGTAATTGGTTCTACAATTGCTCTGTATACGCGAAGTTTGGTATGCATCTTTATTTTATTAGACCACAGTAATGAATTCAGTATTCGGCTGCATTTTTTCCCTTGGGTTATTCGGTTTTGTACATCTATCTTAACTCTGCCATCTGCTGATATGATGCTTCCTAGATATTTATACTGGTTGCAACCTTTTATGACTGCGTTTTCAAGCCTCAGATCTGTGGTATTTCCTCCAATTTTTAAATATTCTGTTTTGCTTATGTTTACAGTAAGCCCCCATTTGGCATATTCCTCAAATAATTTTCGTTTCATATAATTTATATCTTCCTCATCGGTTGCAACCACCACCTGATCATCTGCAAACAACAATGTATACAGAGTTTCTTGTCCCACTTCGATGCCCATAAATCTACATTTATTTCTCCAATTCCTCAATGCTTCTTGGACGTATATTTTAAAGAGTGTCGGTGACAAACAGCATCCTTGCTTTAGGCCTTTAGTGACTCAAATTCATTTGAGGTTCTGGTTCCAATTTTTACACAACTAACTGCATTTTCGTACAATTTATATATCGCTCGGATATACGTCGAATCCAATCCGGACCTTTCGAGGACCTCAAACATTTTCTTTAACGGGACACTATCCTATGCTTTCTCAAGGTCTATAAATGCCAAATGGGTCTCTCTCCTTCTTTAGACACTTTTCAATTATTTGTCGTAGGAAAAATATATTATAAATTTAAGGTTACACCAGAAAAATGGAAAAAATATGTAAGACATGCAGAAAATATCATAAATGAATACTAGGAGACAGCCAAAAAAATTGATGCCAGCCACATATCTCCTATAATTATTGATTTTAACGAATCAGATACTGAATCAGATTGTGAATTCAGGAATGTATTAAAACGGTTCTTTTTAGAACCACGACATTTTCTTGAAATGTAAGATATAATTGATGACAGCCACATATCCTCTGTAATCATTCATTTTAATGAATCAAATTCTGAATCGGATTGTGGATTGTTTGAAATATAATATTTATTTTTGTTATTCATAAAAAAATAAGGTAAACTTACATTCGGTATTTTGTTTTTTAACTAAACTCCATTAACACTATTTCATCTGCATACCGGAACTGGTAGATTAACTCAAAAATTAACTGCTCACTATTTAAACTATTTATATTGTTTTTTTTATTAACTAACTTCATAACACTCTTTCGTTTGCACAGCAAATCTGGTAGAATAACTCAAAAATCAACTGCTTCACTATTTAAACTATTTTCACTATTTAATGATAAATCTTCACAAAATTAAACTATTGGCTGCCACAGAAACTTGTCGGAAAATTACTTATCCGAATATGACTGATTTCAATCGATGCTATTTTATCACAGGAATGTTTGCCTTGCAATTGCCAGTAAAATTTTTCTTCTCGCAGTCAACTCTTAATAGATTCTAGGACGAAGCGTTATTTTAAATAAACAAACATTCCAATTCCATAGTGTTTGTAATAAATAATAATAAATCCATAAATAAATCTTAGCTAATTAAGCACTTTCCTTGGAATGTATAGAATAGGAATTATGACAAACTATCGTTTGAATATAATGCACAATAAAAATTTATATACAGGACGGGACCTCTAATATGTAAATTAAAAAAAAAATTTAAAAAGTTTTTATTCCATATTAAAAAAAAACCTTTTCATATTTAGCCGATTACGATCCTGCAACTGTCAGATTTAACTAAAATGTCAAGCAATAATTCTCGACATTCTTAAAATCATATACAGTCCATCTAATTTACGAACCGTTGCACGTCATTATCTACGTCAGAGATCGAAGTTGACATAGTTGCCAAAGTATAAAAAAATCCTGAATCCATTTTAAATCAAATAGGTCACATAATTATTATTATACTCTTTACAACGACTATTTAAATTCTTACGTGACATTTTTGACATAAAACACACTAATTTTGTTCTAAAAAGAACAGATTTTATTTAATAGGTAAAAATATAAAACAAGAGGTATTCACTTTAAAATTTAAAATAATAAAGTACAAAAAGTGTCAACACCGCAACTGTCAAATAAGTGTTACCAATTTATATCAAAATTTCACCTTCGTTCGATTACAGTTACAGTGTGTTCCGAACAAATGTTCTTCATAAAAACGCTTTATAATGCATTTATACAAATTAAATGAAACATATTGTTGTCTATTTCTTTAAGTTAACATTAATAGAAATCTTTAAATACTAGTTCTACGCGTATATAATAAAATATGTCTAGTGGCTGTAATGCCAGTGTACTCGGCAAAGTGATTCTAAAAAAGAACACACCTATCGCCTAAATATTTCGTGTTGGTATCATGTGACGTCACGGGCTATGACGCCGATGACGTGCAACGGTTTGGAAATTAGATGGACTGTATAACTTCAAAATTAGTGACGCACTGAAAGAAGGGTTTGGGACTTCCGATATATATATATATATATATATATATATATATATATATATATATATATATATATATATATATATATATATATATATATATATATATATATATATATATTGCAGTTTTGTGTTTTTTATATAGTTTTCACTTTTATTTACAATAAGTTATCTTTTAGAATTAACTGAGAGTACCATAAAAATCGATCCAGATTCGGAAAACGGTTCTGGATCTGACAAAAGTGATCCAATGGAAATAGTAAGTATAGGGGATGCTGAATCTTCTTCCAGCAATAAGTCTGATGATGATTTCGATAACAATTTACCAAAAACTGTTACCCTTTTGAAACACGAAAAGACTGGAGCTAAGGTTTATCTTATTGGTACAGCACATTTTAGTAAAGAATCACAGGAAGATGTAGCAAAAGTAAGTAATATTTTTATTCAGTCGTTAGATATATAAAGTTTATAGTTGGTTAGATTGTTATCTTTTTGGTGGTTATAAAATTTATAAGAGGGTTATCAAATAATTTTAACTTTTTTGTTTTAGGTTATAACAAATGTTCTTCCACATATAGTTGTATTAGAATTATGTAGTTCGAGGACAAATATTTTATCTCTAGATGAGGAGACTGTCTTGGAAGAGGCCAAAAATATTGATATGCAAAAAATTATATCTACAATTAGGACCAATGGAGCGTACAACGGTTTGATGTATTTACTATTATTAAATTTGAGTGCAAATCTTACAAAGGAAATCGGAATGGCTCCTGGTGGCGAATTCAGAGTTGCTTATAAGGAGGTAAGATATCAATATAAACTAGTCATTCTCAACCTTTTTCTTTTTCTGTTTCTTGAATATCAAAATAATTTGGTGGCATACTAATGTAAAACGATGATGAGAATCTAATGGACTAGTAGAGCGATCAACACGGAAGCCTTAAGGAAAATGAATATTCAGTCACAACTACTCTGAAATGTTAAGTTGAGAAAAACGGCTTAGCAATGGCACACCATGAGCCAAACTTAGTACAAACAGTTACAACTAATCTTGGAAGGAATTATATATATATATATATATATATATATATATATATATATATATATATATATATATATATATATATATATATAGTACGTCCACTCTATCTTTTCCTGTGCGTCATGATTCATTTTCAAGCAAGTTAAATCAAAATATTAAATGAAACGTACGTCGCTGTGTAGATAATTATTATTGATACCTAACTCTCAATGTAATAATAAGAAAATGGCTATTATCCCGGTAGATGTATTTTATAAAGTTAAATTTAGTAAATATATTATTTATTATAATTTTTGTGTATTTGGATTAGTACTCGTCGGGAATAGGATTAATAAAAATATGATAAAAGGAGATTAAAAAGTAATATTATTTGTACAATCTGCCAAAATAATTAATTTTGTATCAATTTTATTCGATTGTCACATAGCAGCAGTGTCGAACGCGGTTATGATTTGGATAGGTGACCGCTACGAAACCACGTATCTGTGGAACCCCTCGTGTTGTTGCCTTACTTCTTTTTTTAATTCTTTGTAAGTATTAAAATTAGTTTATTATTAAAAAAAATTCAAATAAACTGTTTAAAATATATTAATTTCGTTAAAATCATATAATAGAAGAATAACCTTTTACGTACGTACTAACTAAGTACACACACTCTTTTTTTATTGAAGTGTTTATGAAAAACATAAATATAGAACGGTAATAAATAAATTTAAAAAAAGTCACAACAATAAAGTTAATATTGTTAAGAAGATTTAATATTACCTAATGTTGAGAAATACAAAACTATCGAGTGAATTACATAAAAAACAATTAATATTTTTAATATATCGCACCTTTAGGGAAACACTGACACAAGTGCAAATTTTTCACAAATTGAGTTATTAACACTACAAGCTTACTAATACTCGTCTTTGTCTGGGGACCAAAAATTAGGAATTACAACTCTTCCTTTTTTTACTAATGACTTTGACCCATTTATGGATTCAATTGAAGGAAAAAGATCTGTTTAGTGGTTATCGTATGTCACTCAATATTGTACTGAAAGACATTGTTTTAAATGGCTAAAAGATGATCCAAGGCGAGGACTGATGGAACAATCTCATATTGCTGTGAAGAGAGCAGAATCTTTGAAATTATATAAAAAATATAAACATGAAAAACTGTACAAGTTTGTTTTTATAGATGAAACTTGATTTATAGATCTATATGTCACTTATGGCAAGATGAGAATAAAATATGTGTAAAATATATTAAAACTGATGGAAAATCGTAATATATTTGTATACCCTGGAGGTAAAGGACACTATGTCATTTTTATCGAAATTTAGATTATTGCACTTTTGAATATAACTTTTCTGGCTCTACACATAGGTAAAACATACTATGTCCAGAGACAATTTTACGGCAAGTTACCGACTTTTTAATAAACACCAAGTCCACTTCCAGTCAGAGGTAAACAAGACCATGTGGACTTGGTGTTGTTTACCTCTACTATATGTGTGCACCGTCATTTACCATCCGGACATAGTATTATGTACCCTTGTACAGTTTCCGTCATATAAAAATGGTACACTTTTTTCCCCATGTAAACCAGTGTTCAGATCAGAGATATATAAGAGAGCCTCTCTTACATATCTCTGGTTCAGATTGGAGACAATGGTTCGTGAAACAATTCATTGTTGCCATCACAGATAACGGAATTGCACTAAATCTAAATAAAAAAAATAACGTTCAAAAATGTGTTTAGATAAATATTATTTTTATTATTAACAACAAAAAACGGTATCTAATAAATTTAATAACCAGAGAGACGGTTGAGTTAATATCCAAAATGTTTGAAGAATTTTTTAATAATGGAGATATGACAAAATACTATTATTTCAGCAGTTTGGAAATATATACATATATTTAAATTCCATACTTGTTCACTGTAAAAGTTATTCATTTTGTATTAATTTCAAATTAAATTTTTAATTTTTTCAGTGTGTTTTATTTATTCTAGTATGCCACAACTCAATACAGTTTTGTGCTGCACTTTACGAGAAACAAATGACAGCTCTCGATTTGAAATTAAACATAATAATTTAAAGTCATGTCTAAATTTTTTATTTTTTAACATTATTTTTGAATTAAAATATTTTCATAAATTATAATAAAACACGATTCAAGTCCTTCTTTTAGCTGGTTTGATATAATATATTCGTTATAAGAAAATGAAATTCGGATATTGATAAAATCTATGAGCCTCTAAGTGGTGAAAGCTCAGAATCGGACGACAATGGTATGAGGCGCATAAGTAAACCAGCGAAAACAAAGGTAAAAGAGAAAGCTGTTATTACTCCTACGATTAGTGGGGCAATAAAAAAAAAATCTTTTTCAGGACGATTTATCCCTAAGCAGTGATGCAGGCAATTTCAATTAACATAATGTCAAGTTATTTTAGAAGAAGAGAAAAGTGTTAAAACAAAGGTACAATATATATTTAAGTGCAAACAAAAAGGTAAAAAACTTGTAGTAATTGAACAAAATTGGGCCTGAAATGTTCGCAAACGAAAAATAGCTGGTGGGAAAGAGTATCACAGTAGAAGAGGCAAAGACATGCCTGCAAAAATGTTAAAGCCTTCTTGCATGTGTCGCATGAAATGCTCTGAAAGATGGCCAGAATACGAAAGACAAAAAATTTTCAACTCATACTGGACTGAGACAAACGTTTCAGATCTTAAAAAGCAATTTATCTTCTCATGTATCGACATCCAACCTACTCTTCGATTAAGAAAAATAGATCTAAATTCTACCAAATCTAAAAATAATACACTACACTACCATTTTACAGTGAACAATCAGTTATTGAAGGTGTGCAAGGTTATGTTTTTAAACACACTTTGTATATCTAATTTAGTAGTAGTAAATATGTTGAAAAAAATTGAGCCAGGAGGTTTAATAAAAGCTAATCAAAGAGGTAGACACACGCCAACCAATAAAACTTCTACCGAAACCATAAATAGTATACATCAACATATTAAATCATTCCCAAAATACGAGAGCCATTATTCCAGAGAAAGGAGTAAGAGAGATTATCTGGGCACAGAACTTACAATAGTAAAGATGTATCAACTGTACATTGATGAATGCAATGAAAGACATGTAGATCCAAAGCTCAGAGCAAAAAAGTGGTTATACGCAGATATGTTTAAAAAAGACTTCAAGTTGTCGTTTACACCACTCGAAAGAGACATTTGCGATACATGTAGTACATTCACCGCTCAATTAAAAAATAATCTTACTGCAGATGAACTAACCAGTGTACAGGCTGATCATGATGCTCACCTAATTGAATCTAAAACTCGGTATAACTTAAAACAATTGGACTTTATAATAGCTAAAGAGTCACCAAAATACAAAGTACTATCTGGTGATTTGCAAAAATGTTTGCCTTCACCACTTACAAACAATTGTATTAGTTTCTACAAAAGGAAGCTTTGGACATTAAATTTTACATTACATGATGCTAGTGATTCTTCTGTACAATGTATAATGTGGGACGAATCGAATGGGGCCCGAGGTGCAAATGAAATTGCCTCGTCAATTTTGAAATGGGCTGACAATACAATTCCAGGTAGTCAAGTAGAGGACTTCACTCTTTGGACCGATAACTGTTATGGACAAAATAAAAATATAAGTATTATAATGTGCTATTTTTTAGATACTGCAAATAAAGACGATCACTCAAAAGTTTTTACTGAAAGGGCACACACATATGGAAGCAGACACTGTTCATGCTTTAATCGAAAGAAAAAGAGAGAAACTCTCCAATTTGTCAATTTTAACACCATGGGACTGGCAACAACTAGTTAGGCAAACATCAGGTAAATACACAGTACACAATATGGAACTTGCAGATTTCACAAACTTCAAAACGCTGTTCGATAAGAAATTGTCATCTAATCCTCCTTTTGTAAGTAGCAAAAAAAATGTTAATAAAGACCCTGTTCTACTGTCAACATGTGTTTTCCTACAAGTCCAACAAGAACACATTGGAAGGTTCTTTTATAAGACCGATTTCAATAATCAAAATATGTATGAAGTGGACTTCATGAGGTATCGAAGACAGCAAGTAACGTTTTCAGCCCAATTAAATCAAGTCTCAGTAATCCCATTGCCAATCACAAAACAAAAGTACAATGACTTAATTGCACTATTGCCTTTTGTTCCGTCAGTTTGTCATGCGTTTTATCAAAATTTAACACATAGCGATGTAGCCACAAACGATTACCACAAGAAAATGAAGATGATATGGAGCATCTTTAACAATTTTAAAACTTGTCGTCTATAATTTTACTTAATTATTATAACATTATAATATTTACCTTTAATAAAATAGTATAGGCTGTTTAATGTGTTTGTATTGTTTATTTCGTAAATACCTTAACATGCAATGCCACATTATTTAAAAAAGTTGTTAGAGGTAAACAGCACTATGTCCAACTACACATTTTTAAAAAAAATTTAAATAATGAACGGTAAACCTCAGGTATATAACACTTCATGGAATGAAAAACGATTATACACACCACAATAATAATATATTAATCTTGGTTAAATATAAGAAACATTTGAGTATTTACTGATTACAAATTGAAAAAATTTTAAAACTGCTCTACTGAAAAAGTAAGAAAATGGACATAGTGTCCTTTACCTCCGAGGTACCGTTATATTTACCATAATATATAACCGTAATCATATTGAAAACATGAAGGTGTTGAAATAACAAGTTAAATAATTTAAAAAACAAAAAAAAAATAATAATAAATTTAAATAAATTATTAAACACGACAAATGAGCTAATGTCACTGTCAATGAAAATTAAAAACGTCAAAATTTACAGTAAAGAAGGTATCAAAGACATGCCATATTGTTGATCCTTGTTTAACTTATTGTGATTTCTATGGAAAAACGGCTTAATCTTGGAATACTATTTTCTGTGAATAAAAAAGAGACCTGGTATAAAAAGTAATTCGTGAATAATTTTATGCATGGGAAAAGATAGAGTGGACGTACTATATATAGATACTGTAAGCTGATCGTAAAACACCCTGTATATATTACAGAAAATGTTACTAATGATTGGTTTCTTGACTATTCCTTTTTATTAACCCATTTTCAAAAACTAATAACCAAACATATTACCCGCTAAAATATATTTATATCAGAGATAGGCTAACATAAATACTAAAAGAGTTTAAAGGCTAACATAAATACTATTTAACATAAAACTTACTTCAATTTGTCGACAAATTGTTTCACCTTGAGTTTAAATGAAACTGAGGTTTAAACAGTACGCAGAACATTCTAAGAGCCCTAATCTTAAACCTAATAAATTTTATTTCTTTCTTTTATTGCAGTAAACATTTTAGTATTTAAAAATATGTAAAATTTACTTTACTTATCATTTAGATTAAACAAGTTGATTTTTTATAACATACAGGTGGTTTAAAAAGTTACGTTTCGGCAAATATATGCACACACAAAAAATAATCTAGGATACACTTATATTAACCCTGCGGTGGTAACGCTTCTTTTGAATACAAATTTGATAGCGCCGGGTTCACCAGACCCGATATACAGGGTGAGTCACCACTAACGAGACGGAAGATTACAGCGAAACGATAAAAGATTTTGAAAAAATTTTAAATGTATAGTGTGTAGGTTGATAAAGGCTACATTTTACAATTATTCTGAAATATACAGGGTGTCACAATAAAGCGCGGCGTTTCAAAGTTATATTTTTCTTATGGAACACCCTGTATTTTATTGGATTTTCTAATTGTCTGCAAAAAATAAGGTATAGTTTCATAAGATTTCACTATACCTATGTACAGAGTGTTCTGAGTTATGTCGAATTTTCTTAAAATGTAAAACTTTAAACGAGGACTCATTCTTAATTTATTTAGTCAATTCTAATAAAATTACTCATACATCTAAATAGCTGGATATTGGTCGAATGTATTTCATGATTAATTATTAAACATTTATTTACAGGGTGTTCAAAATTTGTAGTTTCATTATTGGATTATTCAATGGGTAATATAAGGCTTATTTTAAATGGAACACCCTGCATGTTAATAGTTGTTGATAGACTGATAGTTTTGCCGTAATTTAAAATTTTGTTAAACGGAAATCGATTTCAAATATTTATAATTGTTACTTTCGATTTTTAAACCCATCATATTGACATATTGTAATAAACGAAACCAGTGTAGTTGTAAATACATTTTTTGTAAATAAATTAAAATTTTTATGTCTTTGGATTTGTTTTCGTTGGGAATAGGACAATTAGTATTGAAATATGATGAAAAGAAAATAAAAAAAAATTGTTGAAAATCTGATGTTTTTTAGAATTTCTACGATTCATCAAATGAAAGGCAACTGCGCAGAGGTTAGTTTTCAAAAATGACGTAGATATTAACGTTATGTTTAATTTTTTGTTAAACTTTTTGTATTAAAATAAGTTTAATATTTAAATAAAAATAAATAAATTTATTTATAATATTTATTTCTTTGAAGTCATAATAATAGATGTATACTCCATTGTATCTTTGACTATCTTTGTTATTTTATATTTGTCCTTCTCTTCCTTATTATTTGTGTCTTTAGTTTTGATAATTTTTTGGACACCTAGTGCTGGTCTTAGATATTATAGGCCTCTGTTGTTTTCAATGAGTTGCTCTATTAAGTTTTCGTTCCATTTTTTGATGCCGAGTTTAATTCTTTTTTAATTGTTCTACGTATGCTTGAGTATGGCATTTGTTTTCAGCTAATAGTTGTCTTCTTTTCTTCATTACTTTGTTGCTTATTTTGTCTCTTTTGGTTCTTGTTTTCTTTTCGGCCTGTAGTCCGGCTTCGAGAAGGTTTTTATATATGTTTTTGTTAATGTCATCGATTTGGTCTTAATTATATAAAGGATCTCATTCGAACTTATCCGCCAAAACCTTTCGGGATTCCTATTCATGTGTTCTTATTTTTAAGGTATCTATCCGCGTTGTTATTTTAAAGATCCCTTTTCTCTTTTTTTATGTTAATATTTATTTTTATATTTATATATTATATATAATATTATATAATAACTATATAATAACTAATACATGCTCCGCATGTGACGGTTTGGCTGTTCAAATAAAATTGCTATGTTCTTTCCTTCGATATGCAGCAGCAAATGTACATTCCCCAATCAAGCCACTCCCAAAATGTACTACTAACAGCTTGCAGTGTGTAACTTTGGAATTCACGTCCATCACATGAAAGGCATTCATGTGTTTATGGACTAAGGATTTTAGAGAAGGAGTGTCTTAAAACTTACTTACCTTACTAAGAAAATTAACAATCCCAGAAAGTAAAAGCTTATTTTGTTTTCGGATAATTGTAGGGGTCAAAATTTCCTGTGAAACAACACCTTACGCACTAAAAAAGTGTGTAAGTCTCAAACTTTTATGATTTCAAAATCGTTGATAAACTGAACGCAAAGAAGTTAGGCATTTCAACAGCTCCGCAGCTTCGACTTCGACTATATATATATATATATATATATATATATATATATATATATATATATATATATATATATATATATATATATTTATATATATATATATATATTTGTATATATATATATATATACATATATATATATAACGAGTTTATTACACCCTAGCCGCCGTTTCTCGCAACCTAGCTTCCAACGCTTGCGATCGTTCCAGTCATCTACTTGTAGACCCCTATCTTCCATTGCACCTTTTACTTCTTGTCTCCACGATCTTCTTGGTCTTCCCTTTTTCCTGCGGTTGGTGGGGATCTACTGTAACATTCTCTTTGGCCATCGTTGATCATTCATCCTTTCTACATGGCCATACCATTTCAGCCTTTTGCATTCTATAGTTTCCAGGACGTCAATGTCTATGCCCATACGCTCTCTGATTTCAGTATTCCTTACTCTATCTCTTCTAGTGAGTTGGCAACATCTTCTCCAATAATTCATTTCCATTGCTTTTATTTTGGATGCGTCATTTTTATTTATTACCCAAAGCTCTGAACCATATGTAGCAATGCTTTCTATGATACTTTTGTATATCCTAATTTTTGTGTTTCGGGTGATGTGGTTATTCCAAAGTATACTATTCAGTTGACGTATTGCTGAATTTCCTTGACCAATTCTAGTAGCTATTTCTTTCGTATTCCGACCATTGTTTGTAATGTTTACAACGAGATATTTATAGCTATCAGTATTTTGAATTTGTTTGCTTCCTAGTTCTAAGTGCTTTCCTTCACCTCTCACTACTACGTACTCTGTTTTGGATGGATTAATTGATAAGCCACACTTAGTATATTCTTCATCTATTTTTCGTAACATGTAGTGGATATCATCTTGATCTTCTGCAAGTATTACTTGGTCATCAGCAAAATACAAGCTGTACAGTGTATGGTCTCCAATAACACCCATAGGTTCACATTTTCTTTTCCAAATATTCAAAACCCCCTCCAAATAAATCTTAAAGAGTCTAGGTGCAATGCAGCAGCCTTGGCGAAGTCCTTTGGTCACTTTTATCTTTTTTGTCACTTTTTGTCCAATCTTTATTACACTCGTCATATCATCGTACAACTCCCTTACAGCATTAATGTATATCGGTGGAATATTCTTGTCTTCTAGCACCTGCCATAGCTTGGCTAATGGGACACTGTCATACGCTTTTTGAAGATCAATAAACACCATGTGTGTCTCCACATTATGTTCCAAACGCTTTTCTATTGTTTGTTTTAGGCAGAACACATTGTCTATACAAGAACTACCAGTACGAAAGCCACTCTGATCTTCAGCGTCTTCCCAGCAATCTTCAATTCGGCTTTTAATTATCTTCCCGTAGACTCTACAGATTGAGTTAGATACACTAAGCCCTCGGTAGTTCTTACAATCTTTTCTGTCGCCTTTATTTTTGTATAGATAGCTTCGACTTACATGAGAGAAATTTGGTATGGTCATGGTGGCTAAAGAACATAGTGAGCTCGCTGAATGAAGTGAGATCAATGTTCTCAAATCTGGAGTTACATTGTAAGATTTTAAAATCATAGGCCTTCAAAAAACTAGAATTCACTTTCCCTTATCTTCACGATGGTGCCAAAAAGTGTTTTCAAGAAAAATTAGGTTACCCAGGTTAAATTTCTTCTATAGGAAACAACGGTTAAAAATATGGCACCTACAACGTTTAGATCTTAGACAGATTTTTGGATATTTTTTAAGTAAGCTTTGTTTATTGTTCCCTTGCGGTATGTTTGTATTATATAAAACCTTTAAACTTATCTTTTTTTAGTATCTAACATTATAATAAATAAACGTGTTCCATAAATAGCTTTTTTTACTCCTCCTGAAAAATTTATAATTTGGCACTTACCACGTTATGGAAATGCACGCTTCATATGTACTTAGGTACTCTTATTGACCAGAAATGTAAAAAAAACTTAAACCAACGTGAGACTAACAAAGAGCAACAGATGTGCTGAGGCCATGAACAAAAGAATTTAGGCTAAAGATATATCTCGTAATACAAAAATTAGAGTATACAAAACTATAATTAGACCCATCGCTATACGCTGCCGAGACATGGACTATGAACAAACCTATTCAGAACATATTGGAAGCATGGGAAAGAAAGGTTCTTTGTAGAATATTTTTTGGAATAGTAGGAATAGGAACTAATGTTCCAAGTTTATGCTAATCCCAAAATGACAAAAGTAGTGAAAAAATGTAGACTCAAATGGCTTGGACATCTAAAAAGAATGCATGGCAATAGATAAGTCAAGAATATTCATTGAAAGAGTACTTCAGGGCAAAAAAAAGAGAGAAAGACCAAGAAAGAAATGGAGTGATGTAGTGATGAAAAATGTCAAGGAGATGGGGATAAGAGATTAGAAGCTGACAGCTAAGAACAAAAAATGATAAAAATTATCCATCGAGCAATGGGCCTAAAAGATCTGTTTACTCTAAATATACATACATGCATACATACATGGGAATGTTTTTGACTGACACAATTTTTGCAATACTTCTGAAACAGTTAAAGGCAGGTATAGAATTATTATATATGAAATATATCTATAATATTCTTTGGAATTAAAAAATTTGTTAACATACAGGGTGTTGTATTTGAAACAACAAAGTTAGTATTGGCTATTGTTACATGACAAACCTTAAGCGTTTTTCTTTTGAACACGCTCCCATTTATTGGTTGTTGAATTTATTCCATGTCGGTGTTTCACTTTGTATGTTGTCAATAAGTTCAGTATATCTGAGGAGCAACTAAGCAAAAAGTAATAAATCCAGTTTAATACATTTTTAGTCATTAAGTAAATACTACAAAGTACTTGGTTTAGTTCAATCGACATTGTGAACTATTCATTTCAGGCAATGTGCTTTAAATCTGTGAAAGTTTTGTTCAGTTTTTGCAAATTGCCCAAAGACGGCAATCACAGTTTTGTTCATTTGTTATGCGCAAGAATGTATTTTGCTTACTTAGGTACTTTAGAGGGAGTTTGTCAAAAATTCTTATCAACAGCTCTAGGAATTGGTGAGTGAAGAGTAAATACAGTTTGTAAGAAGAAACACAATACTGTTGTACTCAAAGAACAAAGACGGAGTTGTAAGGTTTCTCAGAAAATACTAAAGATACAGAAAAATATTATTGAATTTATTGGAAACCTAAAAATCTGCGAAAGTTACTTTAACAGATCAAAAACCAAGAGGATCTATTTATCTGCCAACCTAAATAATATCAAAATTACTTAAAGTATATAACTCACAATGTACAGATAATAACCATATTTCCATGACGATGTTTGCCAATATTTTTAGAACAAAATTCAATATCGGATTTTCTGCCCCTGCATCTGATTGCTGTTCTCTGTGTACTCGATTAAAGCACAAAATTAAAATAACAAGAAAAAAAGCGACTTAATTTAACAGTACAGAATTCATAAAAAAAGAGGCAAGGTTTTTTATGAGTTTGATAGAAATGTGCCATCGGATTCAATCATCTTTTGCTTTGATATGCAGCAAGTGCAGCCTCTTCCACGAACACCTATTAATGATGCTTTTTATGCTTAACAAGTGGATTTTTACGTTTTATCCTGTGTCGACATGCACGCTATAAGTCCCGATGGAAGTATCATCTGCTTTACTTTGTCATCTGGATTCACTAAATCTTGAAAATAAACAAAAAGTTCGTTTATTTTGTGACAAATGTGGAGGACAAAATAAAAATGCCCATGTTATCCATGCCATCTATTATTGGCTAAAGAAAAAATCGCCTGAAAACTTAAAGGAATTTAATCTTACATTCCCTTTTAGAGGTCACAGCTTCTTACCAACTGACAGAGTATTTAGGCGCTTTGAAAAAGCCTTAAGAAAATGTGCTTCTTGAAAAAAGAAAGAAGAATATGAAGAAATTTACCGCTCTTTTAGAGCTGAAAAAAGCCTTCCATCTGATTGGATTCTGTATGATGTTAGACAATTGCAATCATATTCAAAACAAATTGATGGAATGTCAGATGTTTAAAGAATTATATTAAATAAAAATCATCCTTCACCAATAACAATTATTTGCTTTGAACACTTTAAGTTCAAAAGTAACTCTGAAGTTCCTAAAACGTTGCCTAAGAAAGACAAAAAAGACTCACAGTTGACACTAGAAACTGCGAGATTGGGAAGACCACCAAATAAAAGAAAAGAAACTCGTTAAAACATTTTCTAATACAATAATTTAGAAATACGTGGAAAGAAGAAAACCTTAAATAATATAAACACATTTTAGATAACCGAGAAGATGACATCGCTGAAGGTGATGAAATGGAAAAAAAAGTAATGATAAAGACCTAGAAGATGATAAAGACCTAAATATTTGAGAAGCTTTGTTTTATAGATAAATAATATTATTTTCGTATATTGGTGTTGTATTTTCAAAATTAAGGTATTTACTTATTTAGAAAAAAGGACATACATCCAACCAACGGTTAAGCAAAAAGAATGAAATCCATTCATATGGAGAAAAATACTATAAATCCACACAACGTTTAAGCAAACTGAGATAAATCCAACAAAATAAAAGCTTTAAAAATTGGAAACTCCAAAATAGAACATTAAACTCCAACTTTCTGTCAAAAATAATGTTAATAATAAAGTTCTACAGTCAGTAACCTCAAAATACCTGGTGAAAACAATATCGAAACTGTAAATATTGCAATCAACCGGGGCCTATTTCAAGAAGATTCGTTGAGCCCACTGTGGTTTTGTCTAGCGATGAACCCCTATCCCAGATACTGAACTCAATTGACACAGGTTTTATCATGAAAAATAACACTACTGTTGTTGCAAATCTTAATCATCTATTGTATACGGATGATTGAAAACTATTAGCTTTCACTCTAATCCAAATGGATCAGATGCTAAAAACACTAGAAAATTTCTATAATGATATTAGTATGAACTTTCGTGGAAGATTGACCATAAGCAAATGAAAACTGAGATAACTACTGAGTTTATAAGAAGGATAAAACAGCTGCTTCGTTCATACCTTAACAGTAAAAATTTGTAGGACGAGGACTTATGAATATAAGTGAGCAAATAGAAAAACAAGTGACTAATTTAAGAACTTATTTTCAGATGCAGGCTGAGACATCTACTCTACATCGCGCGATTTGTGCAGTAGATGATACAACACCGATCAAACTGAGGGAACCAGAAATGCGCATAAACCATCTTACTAAGGACGAAAAAATGCGCACCTGGATGGGTAAACCTCTGCACGGGATACATCCCAATGAGGTCAGTCAAGACCATGTCGAAAATATAGCATCGAACTACTGGCTGACATCAGGAAAGATATTTCCTGAAACAGAAGGTTCACTACTGGCCATTCAGGATCAGGTTATATCAACCAAAAATTACCTGAAATATATCGTAAAAGAACCTCAGGTCCAAAATGATAAATGCCGATATGGATGTCAAGCTCAGGAAACCATCCAACATCTTACCGGTGGCTGTCAGGCATTTGCTGCAACTGAATATAAGGAACAGCACGACTCAGTAGGAAAGATCATTCATCAAGAGATAGCTATCAAACTGGGACTTCTTCAAACAAACCATCTTCCATATTATCAATATGTCCCTGAGAGTATACTTGAGAATGACAACTACAAGCTGTACTGGGACCGCACTGTGCTCACAGACCAAACAGTGTCACATAATAGACATGATCTCATACTAGTTAATAAACTAAAGAGACAAGCAACACTAATTGATGTGGCGATACCCAACAACAATAATCTTCGTGTTAAGTAGAACGAAAATATCGCCAAGTACAGGGATCTGGAAATTCAAATACGAAGACAGTGGAGAATGGAAAGTACCCAGACAATACCTATTATTCTCTCTACTACTAAAGTCATTCCAAAGAACCTCCTAGAAAACATAAAAAAGATAGGTCTGAATGAACATCTCTACAAGACCATGCAGAAAGCTGTACTACTCTCAACGTCCAGATGTATACGAAAATTTTTGGGAGATACTCCAGCATACCAAGTCACCTAGGGCTCGATAACACGGAAAGAGTCCCACTAGAGCTCAATCCTTTTGATACCGTAGGTATCTGGAATGAGTTAATTTTCCCCTTAGAGGGTGTGTGAGCCGTATGGCTAAATCTGGAAAGTTATCCAGTCAGTAAAATATTTACTTTTAACTAAGTTTTATTCAATTAGTTTTTGGATTTAATACGGTTTGCTCAGTTGCTCCTGTGTAGTCTACCCTACTACTGTTTAGTGAGCCCAGTGTTCTACACTGTCAAAATCTTTCTAAAAGTCTACAACAGATGCATATATCGGGATGTTATAATGATTTGCTTTTTCGATTAGGATTTTCAGTTAACAAGTGGTCACTGGTAACTCCGGAATCCTGCCTGTTTTCTTGTCTATTGGGAAGAACAAGCTCGTGGTTAAGGGAACAATTGCGGGTAAAAAAAAAACTATTTCCATGTAAAAATTTATATATACAGAATTTCACTTAACAATCAAAATTATTATGTTATAAAATGTGAATAATAAATAGGCGATCTTTTCAAGAAACAAAATTTAAGCAACTTATATTGACAATTCTGGATAGAACTTGCCATGAATTTCTTAATTTAAATTTGGTGTAATTATATTTACTTTAAAATAATTTTGCCGCATTAGTTATACAAAAAAGTAGTAAAATACATGGAAACAGGACACTATGATAACGGGAAGAAAAATAATATATTAAGTTGTGCTTTACATTCGAGTAATATGCCGATTATCTTAAATGTGGCAAAATTATTTTCGTAAACTTTTGCTACATTTATAATTTAGATGTTTAAATATTACGTAGTTAAATTAATACAACAGGAAAGCCGCAACACCTATCAAAAACATTCTTTGAGTGTATTCCAAAATTGACCCACTTGAAGTCGACGTTTCAGGAGCTGTAAAAATAGTAAAGGTAAGTATATACATATTTAATATTGATCATTTATTCATATATTATCTGTCGCAGCCAGATGGTTAAATTACCCATTCGATCCAACTGCTAGCCCTTTGATTGAATAACGAAATTCAATCACACGACTAGTCATTTTGTCGAATTTTTATGTATTGACAAAATTTGTTTCTTGAGCACCGCGTCGCTAGTAGCACCAGTTAACTGGTTGAAAAATAGTCATTTGATTGAAACGACGCCATTCATCCGAAGGCCTAGCTAGTAAGTCGAATCTTTATGATAACATTCAAAAGTGATTCAACACATTATTTACGATATGGTGGCAACCACTGTTGTTCTTGGTTTAACGGTTAAAAAGAAAACTTTGAAGATAAACTCGCTGGTCATGAAAATTCCCATAAAGGTAATTATTGTAATTTTATTATTTTAACTGCAATACAAGTCTTGATTCAAAAATGTCTGGATCAACAGAAATATGTTTACGCCTGTTTTATCGACTATGAGAAAGCATTCGATACTATCAAACATGACAAACTCATAGAACTATTACATCTTACATGACTTTACACTAAGGACATCCAGGTTATAAAAAATCTATATTGAAATCAAACAGCCTACATGAAGAATGGACATATGGTGAGCAAAAACGTAACCATTTCGAGAGGGGTTAGACAGGGCTGTACTCTTTCGCCACTGCTTTTCAACCTGTACACGGAACAAATATTTCTATAGGCACTGGAAGAGTACAGCGAGGGCATCAAGATTAATGGCGTACCAATAAGTAATTTTCGATATGCAGATGATACTATTATACTGGCCGATAGCATCGAAGATTTACAGATGATGCTAAATAGAGTAAATACAACTGGCAACCAATTTGGACTAAAGATCAATAGAAAGAAAATTAAATTTATGGTGATCAGTAAAAAGAACATTCAACATATCGACCTGAATATTAAAGCCGAACGTATTGAAAGAGTACATCGATTTAAATATCTGGAATATACAGTAAATGATAAGTGGGACCCAGACGTAGAGATTAAGATCGGAATTGAAATAGCAAGATCCAAATTCATCAAAATGAGAAAGCTCTTAAGCAACCGCCACCTAAGCGTCACGAATGGGTAAAGAGGTGGAATTGTTAACAACTGTTAAAAGGAGGAAAGCGTCATACCTGGGCCATGTGTTCCGTAATGATAAGTACAGTCTGCTACAGCTTATCGTGAAAGGCAAGAATAAAGGTAGAAGAGGTTTGGGCAGAAAGAAGAAATCCTGGCTGAGAAACTTGAGACAATGGTTTCAAATACCAGAAGCTGCGAACATAATACCTGCGGCACAAAACATAGAAACCTATCGTTTGCTGGTCGCCAACCTTCGGTAGAAGACGGCACATAAAGAAGAAGATTATTTTAACCAATAATTTCTTATTATATGTAAACAATATTAAAGAATTATCCTGATATACTTCCCACCCAAGAGAGCGGCGCCAACGCCCAACACAAACATAAATCAAAGTTGAAGGACTAAATACGGAATCCACGAAATACTTATACAGTAAAAGAATATCAGAGAAGATCGCTGGGAATAAAATATTAGAAAACGATAACATCGATGAAAGCTGGAAAAAACTCATAAATAACATAATTAACGCAGCAACAGAATCACTTGGAGAGAGGAAAGTAAAAAACACTAACATATCAAAAAAACACCATGGTTTAGAGAGGAAGTGAAGACAAAATGTGAAGAAAAGAACAAAGCCTTTTTACAATACAGAACACAACAAACACAACAGGCATACAACCACTAAAGGAACACTGGCAGATTTCTTAATACAGATGGTACACGATTTCTACGGAATACAAAAAGAAATATGGAGAATGATCAGAGGACAAAGAAAAGAGATGAACGAACTAATTAAAACGAAACACATTCAGACGGAAACATGGGTGGACTACTTTCAGCCTGAATTTCAGAGACTACCTTTTTGAAAAAAATGAAAAACAAAACTCCACTTTTGAGTAATCTCCTCTATAATATTTGTTTTTATACCTAATATAAACCTAATAAACCAAAAACCTAATATAAGATATAATATTTCAACTTACTTGATGAGGTTGGAGTCGAAGCAGTAGCTGAAAAAAATTTAAACAATATATATCATTTACCACAATATAAAAATGTATAACTATATAAATATATATATATATATATATATATATATATATATATATATATATATATATATATATAAGAAAAACGAAGTACTTGTGACTGGTTTGGAAAAAATATATAAATATGTTTTGGATGGGTTGGAGTCAATAAAAGGGGCTATTAGGTAACTATTTTTATCTCGAGCTTTCAATTGCGTTTTCTTACAAAGTGGAAATAGAAAAAAATATATTAACTCACCAAACAAAATTAGTTTTGGTTAATAAATTTTTGCTGCTAAATATATTTCAAAACACTATTTTAAAAAATTAGCTTATCTAATAAATGTTTCTCTTAAATTTTGTAACATAATTCTGAAAAAAAAATTTTTTAACACAAAAACAATTGAATTTATAAATAAGTTAGAATAGCGACCAATTATAAATAAGCCTCAACGTCATGAATGCCAACTTACAATTTTCATTTTTGACAATTATATTGCCAAAAATAAAATTTTGTTTAAAAATTCATTTTATTTAGTAATAAAAAAGAAGATTTATTCATCATTGATAGATATTTTGATTCTAATATTTTTATATTTAATGGTGTCTTTTTTAAACATATTTTTGGTAGTCCTATGGGATCTAGTCTTTCACCCATTCTAAGTAGCCATGTCATGGATGATGTTATCAGTGATTGTATCAACAATTATTGCATTTTTTCATTCCTTTTATTAAAAGATATGTAGATAATTTTGTTTTGGCACTTCCTAAACACAAAATTCATGAAACAGTTAACATTTTCAACAATCATAATCAACATATACAATTTACAGTTGAGGAAGAGGTTGATAATTCTCTACCATTCCTTGACATGAGAATTGTAAGAACTACAGACAATGTGTTGAAAATCAGATGGTTCAGAAAACCCATGTGTAGTAATAGATTTATAAGCTATTACTCACATTATACAAACAAGATGGAAATGAACCTTATAACAGGATTAAAAGAACGAGTTTTATGGCTTTCTCATCCAGATTATCTACAAGAAGATCTTCAATTGTTAAAAAATCTTTTAATTGAGAACTCCTAGTCTCCAGATATGCTACATTGGATGCTTTTTTTAATATTGTTAATATAAATAACTTAACACCACTTTTTGCTAAATCTCAGAACATTGTATCCAACAATCAGAACATCTATTATCATTCACTACCTTTTATACCATCATTAACACCTAAATTAATACAAACACTAAAGGTTATTGACAATTTAAAAATAGCTACAAGGAACATCAAAACTATTTCATCTTTGTATTCCAAAACTAAGTATCCTATAGACAAAAATTAAATAAAACAAATGTAGTATACAGCATTAGTTGTACTTAGTGTGAAGCTGTGTATGTTGGTGAGACCGGAAGAAATCTGTCAAATCGTATTATTTCCCACAAAAGTGATTGTAGAATTAAAAAATCTTGTGCTTTAACAGAGCATGTAATCGACAAAGACCATATTATGGATTTTGATAACATTAAAATTTTGTGTAATGAAAGTAATAAATTCAAAAGGACTTTTTTAAAAATGTTTTGTATTAGCAGAAGTGATAATAACTTAAACAAAAGATCAGAAATTCAAACTCTAAGCAAAATTTATAATTATATTATTTCTCTATAGTTTATTAAAACCAGTAAAATATCACATTTTAATATAATTTTCCATTATACCATTTATAATTTTACATTACATTAATTTTTCATGCATCTATCAATGATGAATAAATCTTCTTTTTTATTAAATAAAAAAGAATTTTCAAACAAAATTTTATTTTTGACAATATAATTGTCAAAAATGAAAATTTTAAGATGGCATTCATGACATTGAGGCTTATTTGTAATTGGTCGCTATTTTAACTTATTTATAAATTCAATTGTTTTTGTGTTAAATTTTTTTTTCAATATTATGTTACAAAATTTAAGAGAAACATTTATTAGATAAGCTAATTTTTTAAAATAGTGTTTTGAAATATGTTTAGTAGCAAAAATTTATTAACCAAAGAAATTTTATTTGATCAGTTATTTTTTTGTAGTTCCACTTTGTAAGATATTTTGTATTTTTTAGCAGCTCTTGAAAATTATTGTAAACACAATTGAAAGCTCGAGATAAAAACTAGTTACCTAATAGCCCCTTTTATTGACTCCAACCCATCCAAAACACACACATATATATATATATATATATATATATATATATATATATATATATATATATATATATATAATATACAATAGTTATTTTCATATAGCATAAATCTTGATAAAAAGCGAATTAAATATTTTAACTTAGTTGAAACATTTAATTTGGTTGGGAACGGAGTAGTAACTGAAAAAATATATAAGAACATTTTGACGCCAGTAATAGTGTCAACTCGAACCTATCAATTTTATATTAAGCATATAATATAGTTTGTGCATTAATAGTTTCTTCATTACGCTTATTAGCAGAAGGATCACGACCTCGCTGGTCATCAGTTATTCTCCCTTAAGTATTTGAATCCCTATTTATAAGAGCCAGTGTAATAAATATATTTGTCTCATCAAATGTGTTCATAAAATTTTTTACAAACTTAAATTCTAGCGCTATTTACCTTTAAATGAAAAACATGAGTCACTTTGCGAACTTTTTCTTTTTCAACGCGTTTGTTGCGATCACCCATAGACCAACATTCGTCGAATAGCTTATTTTGTATATCTTCCGTAATTTTCTTATTGCATTTGTTTCTACAGACTTCAAGTTTTTTCATGCAGCGTCCTAGTTTTACCTTATTTTTTGCTGTTACATTAAGTTGTTCCAAAGTTTCGATTTCCTTTAATTTTCACTCTTTTTTTTTCGTGAATAAACTCCTTCATTGTTGGAATCAATACTGGTATTACCTGATTTTGATCTATTCTCTGTATTTTCAGACCTAGAATTTGGAACAGGTTCTATTTTTTCTTCAACAGCACTGCTAGAGTCACTACTATCCGGCATATAGTTTTCATCCTCGTCACTATAATCATCTACATGTCGACATATACTTTTAGAGCCAAGAATAGTTACCAACTCGAAGTGTATAAACAGTGTATGTAAGTTGACATACACTGTTTTTACCAAATTAAAAGTTCATTTAACTAGTTGTACTAAAAAGACGAAACAGTTTTATTTAATTTATATTAGCATATTGACTTGTTCTATTGATACCAAGGTAAAGATATAGTCCTTTATAAACTTATTCGGCAAAGATAATATTTTGACCATTTTTGACTTATACTCTTTTTACCGAGCACCCTAGATATATTACATATATATATATATATATATATATATATATATATATATATATATATATATATATATATATATATATATATATATATATATATAGTAAACTCTTAAATATTGGGGAAATCTGCAAGAAAGACTCTAATGTGTATCAATTGTTTCGCCGAACGTTTTCGCCAAAGAGAATTAATTTGGCTTCTTCAGGGCTGAAAAAAAAATAAATTATAATTAGCTACCATATATTATCTATTAAAACATTATTGATCTTACCGTAACTTAGAATTGTAGAGTTAGAATATTAAAAAACTTTGCTAGTAACATAGTGGTGTTTTTTGTTACTATGTGCAAAAAAAAAGTTTTTTTAAGGTTTGAAATGTATGGTAGCTTTGAACTTGACACGTAAAGGCTTACCCAAGGTTAATCGAAAAACCCAATGTAACTACATTTAAAAGGAGGTAATTCTTTGAATTGTCGGCAATAACTAAATTTTTGATTTTTAGAAAGTTTAAAAGTGAGGTTCTGTTTTAGCCAGAACGCAAGCGCTGACAACTTCAGTAGTTCTTATGAATCTTTATGTCGTTAAGGTTCATTGGTAAAAAACGAATGAAATTAAATCCCAGTATAGGGAAATATTATTTTGATTTTCTTTATTTAATTATATTCTATTGTTCATGTATTATTGCATCTTATTGAGATGTATCTAAGAAAAGCAAGGGAATGTTATATATTTTTTTGTTAATGAAAATTAATTATAAAGGTATGTTAGTTGTTAATGGATATATCAGTCAAGTTAGTTATCTGTGATATAGTATTGTTCTTGGTATCTGATTTAAGTAACAAGTGGTATATATCGCTTAGATTCTTAATGTCACTCTTAACATTAATGGAGAAATCGTTAAGGAAAATATAAGACATTTCAATGAACTCTCTTTTAGATTTATTGTTCTCACGGTGGAGAATTGTAGTGTTCGTATAGTCCATGAGATGACCAGTGGAATGGACATGTTTGGCTAATGCTAATGCTAATGCTAATGTCGACAATTCAAAGAATTACCTCCTTTTAAATGTAGTTACATTGGGTTTTTCGATTAACCTTGGGTAAGCCTTTACGTGTCAAGTTCAAAGCTACCATACATTTCAAACCTTAAAATAACTTTTTTTTGCACATAGTAACAAAAAACACCACTATGTTACTAGCAAAGTTTTTTAATATTCTAACTCTACAATTCTAAGTTACGGTAAGATCAATAATGTTTTAATAGATAATATATGGTAGCTAATTATAATTTATTCACTTTCAGCCCTGAAGAAGCCAAATTAATTCTCTTTGGCGAAAACGTTCAGCGAAACAATTGATACACATTAGAGTCTTTCTTGCAGATTTCCCCAATATTTAAGAGTTTACTATTTAACTAATCTGCAAAGATTAAATTTCTTATCTTTTCTATATATATATATATATATATATATATATATATATATATATATATATATATATAAGATGGTGATATTATTGATTTAAATATCAAGTGGTGATTCTTGAGGATGCAGTCAGTCTTTTTGGCCCACAAGACAAAGAAAACTCTTTGAATTACTGTCAAGCTTTCGAATCTATTTTAATTCTTTTTCAAGACATCTGTTAACAAAGAAATATAAAAATTATCTAGTTATAATTATTAATTGTCTTACTTACTAGTCGTGAGATTACAGTTTATGTTGACTTTATGAAACAAACCATTACACATATATTAAAAATTTTTTTTTTTAATTTTTGTTAAAATAACTATATTGTCATTATCTAATCTTTCTAGATTAGAAAACATAAAAATTGCCACTAGAAATGTTAAAATCATAGCACATTTATACACTAAAACTAAAGATCCTCTAACAACTAAGGAAAGTTTTAAAGTAGTGTATCAAATACCTTGCTCAGACTGAGATAAAGTTTATGTAGAAGAAACTTCTCGAACATTACACAGCAGAATTATTTCTCACAAAAGTAATGTAAAAACAAACAAATCACATGCTTGTGCATTAGCCGAACACTCTATCAATCTAAATCACACATTTGATTGCTCACAAGCTTCAATTCTAGAGAGGCAGAAACATGAACAGAAGCGGTTATTTTTAGAAATGACACATATACAGAAAAATAAAAAATGTATAAATAGAAAATCAGATATTGACAAATTAAGTAACATTTATTGTTACATATTAACATATCAATAAATACCATCATAATCTCATTTTTATCGACATCCCAACATTAAAAAATTCATATGTGCTTAAGCCAAACTGACAGGATTAATTTATTTTTTATCGACAATTAAATTAATAATAATAAATACTGGTTTTGCTTTCCGCGTAAAATAACTGTATATTCATTCATATATGTCCATTCATCAAACCAATATGATAATGACATATATATTGACAATATAGTTATTTTAACAAAAATTAAAAAAAAATTTTTTTTAATATATGTGTAATGGTTTGTTTCATAAAGTCAACATAAACTGTAATCTCACGACTAGTTAGTAAGACAATTAACAATTATAACTAGATAAGTTTTATATTTCTTTGTTAACAGATGTCTTGAAAAAGAATTAAAATATATTTAAAAGCTTGACAGTAAGTCAAAGAGTTTTCTTTCTCTTGTGGGCCAAATAGACTGACTGCATCCTCAAGAATCACCACTTGATGGTAATATATATTTATATACTTACTTGATATATATGATCACCATATATATATAATCAATAGTATTGGCAAATCTCGCTAATTTCGCCAACGACGAAAAAAGAAATAGGTATATAGGACCGAAACAACCCTAAAAACGTATTTTTGACTATCTGGTTGTCATCAGTATGGTGCAGACAAGTTAGAATAGGAGCATGTTAACTTAAGAAATGATTACTGCAGGAGGTTCCTAGGAGCAATATTGCTCCTGTAGTGATTCTTTCCCAAGTTAATATTCCCTTTTCTAACTTAACTGTACCGTCCTGATGACGAATAAATAGTCAGAAATACGGATTTACGGTGGCCTTTCATCTTAAATACCCATTTTGTTTTTTTTCTTAATGAGGAAAAGATCTTAATGTAAATAATGTGAACTGAACAAGATATTTCAACTTACTTGGTTCAGGCGCGGGTTCGGTTGTGGATTTACCAGTAGCTGAAAATTTAAACATAACCATAAGTATATATATATATATATATATATATATATATATATATATATATATATATATATATATATATATATATGTATATATATATATATATATATATATATATATGAACTGAACAAGATATTTCAACTTACTTGGTTCAGGCGCGGGTTCGGTTGTGGATTTACCAGTAGCTGAAAATTTAAACATAACCATAAGTATATATATATATATATATATATGTATATATATATATATATATATATATATATATATATATATATATGAACTGAACAAGATATTTCAACTTACTTGGTTCAGGCGCGGGTTCGGTTGTGGATTTACCAGTAGCTGAAAATTTAAACATAACCATAAGTATATATATATATATATATATATATATATATATATATATATATATATATATAAAGTTAAATGTGCCGATAGCAATTAAAGTAAATTGTATACCCAAGCTTAATCAAGCCATTCAGAGCAATGCTGGGAATATTTATGCATCAACAATTTACCCATATAAATTACCATCATTCTTGTACTCATTGCGTCGAGTAAGGACGATAAATATAAGAAGACGGTTGCGTTTCGATTTAATTCAACTCTCTTAGCACTCCCTAACACGTGTTTCTGTTATCGACACATTTAACTTCATATTTCCTCACTAGAGGTCTCTAGTAGCATACTTTGGTAATTGTTTTTCCTATAATTGCCAGAGTAGTCGGTGCGTTTTGATTTAGTTTGAGTCTTCTTACAAACTCTCTCTGATGACGGGTAGACCCAGAAACACGTGTTAGGGAGTGGTAAGAGACTTGAATTAAATCGAAACGCAACCGTCTTCTTATATATATATATATATATATATATATATATATATATATATATATATATATATATATATATATATATATATATATAGATGTGTATATAAGTGTATGTATATATAAGTGTAATTAAATATTGTTTTGATTTAACTAAGTTTAAAACAAGTATCCCACCAAATCGACATTGCGTTGAAGTCCAAGTAGCACATATTGTAATTTTCTACGAGGAAGGATATGGCCAAAAAGGTATCGCACGACGTCTCAGCAGAACTGAATCTATAGTTTCGAATACTCTAAAAAGGTACCACGAAACAGGAAATTTTGTACGAAGGCCTGGTAAAGGATGCCCAAGGTGCACAACCGCAATTGATAACCGTTTTGTGGTTCTTAATTCTACACGAAATCGTTCATTGACATCGATGCACCTCAGAAATGAGCTATTAAATGTTAGACAAGTTAATGTGAGTTCACAAACAGTTAGACGAAGATAAGAAGCAAACTTAAAGCCCAGACGCCCCGCCAAACTTCCACGTCTTCTCCAAAATCATAAAGCTCGTCGTTTGGAATTTGCAAGAACACATATTTATTGGAATATCGACAACTGGAAAAACGTTCTTTTCACTGATGAGACCAGAATCCTATTATGGAAGCCAGATGATCAAAACTACGTCTACAGAAAAGTTGGAGAACGATTCGCCAGCTGCAGTCTCGCCCAGACCGTTAGTTTTGGAGTTGATGGCATAATTCTTTGGGAAGGTATTAGTTGGGAGGTACGTACCGCATTTGTGGAAGTGATTGGACGGATGAGTGATGATTCTTACGTTTAAAACATCCTGCAAGATCATGTTTTGTCATATGTTCGTTACATTGGATATGAAAGATTCACTTTAATGCACGATAATGCTCGACCACATGCAACATTTATTTTTTTTACAATTTTCTCCGCGTAAAAACTTAAAATTGTTCATTAAACATTGTTAAAATAAACTATATTTTACAATAAACGACTTTATTGACCAGATTTTTTTTGAAAAAACAAAAATTTGAAAATTCCAAAATATTGGATATTTTTGTCCATGAGTGTATATATATATATATATATATATATATATCTTAATGTGAAGTCAATAAAATATTCCAACTTACTTGATCCAGATACGGTTGAGGATGCGGGTTTGGTCGTAGGTTTAACAGTAGCTGAAAATTTAAACATAATCATAAACATATAAATATATATACAAGGTAAGTCAAATAAAAATCTCAGTGCAAGTTCCTTCACTGCAGATTTTCAAGAAGTTAATAAACGAATTTGTAGGATACGAATAAAAACTCGCTTCTTCAACTTATCCGTAATTAACGTTCACATATGTAGTGGAATATTGACAACTGGAAAAACGTTCTTTTCACTGATGAGATCAGAATCCTATTATGGAAGCCAGATGATCAAAACTACGTCTACAGAAAAGTTGGAGAACGATTCGCCAGCTGCAGTCTCGCCCAGACCGTTAGTTTTGGAGTTGATGGCATAATTCTTTGGGAAGGTATTAGTTGGGAGGTACGTACCGCATTTGTGGAAGTGATTGGACGGATGAGTGATGATTCTTACGTTTAAAACATCCTGCAAGATCATGTTTTGTCATATGTTGGTTACATTGGATATGAAAGATTCACTTTAATGCACGATAATGCTCGACCACATGCAACATTTATTTTTTTACAATTTTCTCTGCATAAAAACTTAAAATTGTTCATTAAACATTGTTAAAATAAACTATATTTTACAATAAACGACTTTATTGACCAGATTTTTTTTTGAAAAAACAAAAATTTGAAAATTCCAAAATATTGGATATTTTTGTCCATGAGTGTATATATATATATATATATATATATATATCTTAATGTGAAGTCAATAAAATATTCCAACTTACTTGATCCAGATACGGTTGAGGATGCGGGTTTGGTCGTAGGTTTAACAGTAGCTGAAAATTTAAACATAATCATAAACATATAAATATATATACAAGGTAAGTCAAATAAAAATCTCAGTGCAAGTTCCTTCACTGCAGATTTTCAAGAAGTTAATAAACGAATTTGTAGGATACGAATAAAAACTCGCTTCTTCAACTTATCCGTAATTAACGTTCACATATGTAGTGGAATATTGACAACTGGAAAAACGTTCTTTTCACTGATGAGATCAGAATCCTATTATGGAAGCCAGATGATCAAAACTACGTCTACAGAAAAGTTGGAGAACGATTCGCCAGCTGCAGTCTCGCCCAGACCGTTAGTTTTGGAGTTGATGGCATAATTCTTTGGGAAGGTATTAGTTGGGAGGTACGTACCGCATTTGTGGAAGTGATTGGACGGATGAGTGATGATTCTTACGTTTAAAACATCCTACAAAATCATGTTTTGTCATATGTTGGTTAGATTGGATGTGAAAGATTCACTTTAATGCACGATAATGCTCGACCACATGCAACATTTATTTTTTTACAATTTTCTCTGCATAAAAACTTAAAATTGTTCATTAAACATTGTTAAAATAAACTATATTTTACAATAAACGACTTTATTGACCAGATTTTTTTTTGAAAAAACAAAAATTTGAAAATTCCAAAATATTGGATATTTTTGTCCATGAGTGTATATATATATATATATATATATATATATATATATATATATATATATATATATATCTTAATGTGAAGTCAATAAAATATTCCAACTTACTTGATCCAGATACGGTTGAGGATGCGGGTTTGGTCGTAGGTTTAACAGTAGCTGAAAATTTAAACATAATCATAAACATATAAATATATATACAAGGTAAGTCAAATAAAAATCTCAGTGCAAGTTCCTTCACTGCAGATTTTCAAGAAGTTAATAAACGAATTTGTAGGATACGAATAAAAACTCGCTTCTTCAACTTATCCGTAATTAACGTTCACATATGTAGTGGAATATTGACAACTGGAAAAACGTTCTTTTCACTGATGAGATCAGAATCCTATTATGGAAGCCAGATGATCAAAACTACGTCTACAGAAAAGTTGGAGAACGATTCGCCAGCTGCAGTCTCGCCCAGACCGTTAGTTTTGGAGTTGATGGCATAATTCTTTGGGAAGGTATTAGTTGGGAGGTACGTACCGCATTTGTGGAAGTGATTGGACGGATGAGTGATGATTCTTAAGTTTAAAACATCCTGCAAGATCATGTTTTGTCATATGTTGGTTACATTGGATATGAAAGATTCACTTTAATGCACGATAATGCTCGACCACATGCAACATTTATTTTTTTTACAATTTTCTCCGCATAAAAACTTAAAATTGTTCATTAAACATTGTTATAAACAGTAGCTGAAAATTTAAACATAATCATAAACATAGAAATATATATACAAGGTAAGTGAAATAAAAATCTCAGTGCAAGTTCCTTCACTGCAAATTTTCAAGAAGTTAATAAACGAATTTGTAGGACGAATAAAAACTCGCTTCTTTAACTTATCCGTAATAAACGTTCACTGCCCAACGAATGAACAAGATGAAGACACCAAAGTAGCTTTTTACCAATTAGTAGAGCAAACATATGACCTAACACCCAGAAACGACATCAAAATAGTTATAGGTGACACAAACGCAAAGTTAGGAACTGAAAAAGAATACATTGGAATGATTGGAAGGAATAGAAACACAAATAGAGACACATAGAGATACGAATTTAAACTGCCAATATCTTGTTGACTTTGCAGCTAGTAAAAACATAATTATCAGTTCTGCTATATTTTCCCACAAAACGTACACAATGGAACCTGGATATCCCCTGGAGGGGATGTTTTGAACCAAGCAGACAACGTCTTGATAGCAAAGCGATCAGCAACAAGCATTCTGGATGTCAAAAGTAGACGAGGTGCATGCTGCTACTCAGACCACTCAGACCACATACGGTTCAGGTACATTTCAGATGTAGGATCAGCCGACAGGCAAAAGAGAATCAACCAAGACAGGAAATTCTAGATCTTTGAAAACTGAAAAGACCCAAAATTCAAAAGCAAGTTAAAGAAGAAATAAGGAGGAAGCTGACTGAATATGAGGAATATGAAGAAATATCGTTAGAAAACCAGTGGAACCTACTGAGTTAATAAACCACTTTACCTGAAGCAAAATTGATGCTAGGAACTAAAAAAAGAAAAGATGACCAATGGTTTTATGATGAGTGTAAGGTGGCAATTAATGTACGAAATGAAGCACATAGATATTTGACTAGACGAACTACAGAAAGAAAAATGTTATTATTTAAAAACAAAAAATGAATAGACATGGAAATAAACTTTATAGAAGACAAAACACAAAGTGCATATAAATTTATGAAACAAATAAAACAAGGATATAGAAATGTAGCCATAAGCTCCCTTACTATTAAGAATCAGCAGATTCCGATATCCGACGTTATAAATAGGAAGAAATCAATATTTTTATTATTATTGTAATTATTATGTTTCAATAGTCAAGTTTAAATCATTAAATGTAGTAGTTTGTAGAATTTCTCAAAAATTGTAACTTATTTTCGAAATAAAGATTTTTTTTTGGGAATATCGACGTTGAAGAAACATTTCTGGCGCTGCGAACCACAGGATATTTCATACAGAAACATAGTCGTTTCCTAGTCTACATTAGTTTAATGAAATCCTGAAGAACCTGGTAAAAGAGAAAAATGTATTGGAAATCAAACACGATCATCCTTGCGTAAGTTTTTCCTTTCTTTACCATTGTTTATGAGCATTTATTATTTTAATTGAATTCTTAAACATTTACATTGAATTTATTATTTATTGTTTATTGAATTTATATTATTTATAACATTTTACTTCAACGAATTTTTATATATATTTGCATATATTTTATGAGTACATTGAATGATATTTCCCAAAATAGTATCGAAAATTTAAGTTTACTATTCGACAATTTAAATTTAAAAATAAAAAGAAATCTACAAACCTCTAAATCTAAGCCTGCATCTAAATTACGTTCCAAAATGCCGATGACCAATAGCGATATTGCTAGCCTTTGCTCAACTCTACCCGAATTCTCTTCTGGAGACAACCTCTCCACCTTTATCAAAGCAGTAGATAATTTAATAGTTTTCTTAGGCACCCAAGATTTAAATCCGTCCCAAGAATTTATCTTAAATTCCCCATATCGTATCTCGAATTAAAGGAGAACCTAGAAATTTCTTAAACTATTCTAATAAAACCAATTGGACAGAAATTCGTCCAGCGTTATTAACTAAATACGGAGACAGACGTTCCGAAGACATATTAGTAACACAACTATCCACCACCGTCCAAAAACATAGTGAATCCTACGACAATTATCATCAGAGAATAACTACAAATCTAAACGATTTACTCCAACACATCACCCTAAACGATAATCCCGCGACAGTAACTTTTAAAACTCCATACTTCAAAAACATTGCCCTCAAAACTTTCTGTACCGGAATCAACGAGCCTTATTGCGAATACTTATCGCATTTTGAATTAAATTCCCTAGAAGAAGCCCTTCAAAAGTGTATTGCCTACGATAACCACAAAAATCAACAACAATACATGAACTTCCTTAAGAGCCAACAAAACAAAAAGGCCCCACTCAAAAATAAACCCTATCAATCTTCGAATAATCAAAGATCCACAAACTTCCAACCCACATACTCAAACTTCCAACCCACGCATTCAAATTATGTGAGACCTTCAACTCACAACACAGAGCCCAATTTTAACTTCACTCCACAACAGAACTATAATTTTCCTCAGAGACAAAATTTCAGTTCTCACGAACAAAATCAATCCTTCCAACGAAACAATGTTCCGAAAAACAACCAACAAAGATTAAATAAATATAAAGCTCCTCGACCCCAACCAAATTTTGCTACTCCAATGAGCGGTGTTCAAACTACCACAACCAGAAACCATTAGCCCATGACAATTACAACTAATAGAAGCCACAATTTTCACATAGACTCAAATGATACCCAATATTTCGAAAATGATTTCGAAAATTATGAATCCGAACAAGAGCCCGATTTGCATGATGAAAATCATCAGGATTTTCAAGCCATCCCGTTAGACGATCATCCACCCCCTGTATAAACCTACATAATATCGAAAGTTCCCCTGGGTTACCCTGCTTCGTTACACCCAAAACACATCTACGCGTTTTAATCGATACCGGCGGTTCCCATTCAATTTTAAATCCGCTAGCTCTCAAACTATTTGATAAAAATCATATTTATCGAAAACCTTTTTCGCTAACGTCAATGAAAATTACTTCCAAGCACGACTTAAATATTAAGACGCCACTATTCCTAGAATATGGAATTCCACAAACATTCGACGTAAAAGTCGCAGACTTTAGTCAGCACTTTGATATCCTCCTTGGAACTTACGATCTGAAAAGATTCCACGCCACAATTAGCTACGCAACTCATACTTTAACCTTTGAGAATCCTCACGTTAGCATTCCATTTGAAACATTATACCAAAAAATTCCAGTAAGCGTTCACAATGGCGAAGTTTTATTGCGCGAAAGACACTTTCAAGGTATCAAAATTCCCCATTCTATTCACGTTGCAAAAAACGGCTTTCTAGACACTTTCGACTTACCTATGCCTATGAAATTTAATAAGAGAATTGAAGTTGAGAACTTTTGTAATTATAATATAGTAAAAATTCCAACGACGCATTTTAATGAAAATAAAATCCGTACTTCGCACTTAAATAACGAAGAAAAATATAAAATTATAAGTCTTTGCAAAAAATTTAAAGACGTATTTTACGACGAAAACAAAAATTTAACTTTCACGTCAGCTGTTAGACACGAAATTAAAACGAAGGATGAAAATCCAATTTATGTAAAGGGATTTCGGCATCCCAAAGCAATGCAGGAAGAAATAAAAAAACAAATAAATAATTTATTAGATAATAAGATAATTCGACCGTCAATTTCACCGTACTCAGCTCCAGTTTGGATAGTACCAAAAAAAGCTGATGCCTCAGGTCAGAAAAAATTTAGATTAGTAATTGATTACAGGAAGCTCAATGATCATACTGAAAGTGATCGCTACCCACTTCCTCAGATAGATGAGATACTGGATAACTTAGGAAAAGCCAGTTATTTCACAACATTAGATTTAGCTCAAGGTTACCATCAGATTGAAGTTCATCCGGATTCTATTCGGAAAACAGCCTTTTCAGTTCCGCATGGTCACTTTGAATTTTTACGTATGCCCTTTGGTTTAAAGAATAGCCCAGCAACATTCGAAAGGTTAATGGACAATATTCTTAGGCCCTTTATTCATAAGTTTTGCTTCGTCTACATGGACGATGTCATTATTTTTTCCAAGTCACTGCAAGAACACTTAGTTCATATTGCGACTATTTTTGACACTTTTAGGAAAAATAATTTAAAAATTCAGTTAGACAAATCCGAGTTTCTCACGAAAGAAGTTTCTTTCTTAGGTCACGTAGTGACAACCGAAGGAATCAAACCTAACCCAGCAAAAATCGAAGCTATACAAAAATATCCTCTACCAAAAACAGTAAAAGAAATTAAATCATTTCTTGGTTTAATCGGTTACTACCGAAGATTCATACCCAACTTTGCAAAAATAACATCCCCATTTTCGAGATGTACTCGAAAAGGAGCAACTATCGACCCCACAAATCCAAATTATTTAGAATGTTTTGCAAAATGCAAACAATTGTTAACTAATTCTCCAGTCTTACAATATCCAGACTTCGAAAAGCCTTTTGTACTGACTACAGACGCCTCTAATATAGCTATAGGATCAGTATTATCTCAAAATAATCACCCTATTGCCTACTATTCTCGAACTCTAAATTCCGCAGAACGAAACTACTCCACTATTGAAAAAGAACTTTTAGCCATACTAGATTCTTGTAAACACTTCCGTATGTATTTATACAACCAAAAATTCACTGTAGAAACAGATCACAATCCTCTCGTATGGATCTACAAAATTAAAGACCCCACTTCTAGATTAGCCCGATGGAGACTTAAACTAGAAGAATATGATTTTGAAGTTAAATATAAAAAAGGCAAAGAGAATCAAGTTGCTGATGCTCTTAGCCGAGTCCAAATAAATGCCCTAAGCTCGAGTTCAGAATGTGCTGAACCCCCGAATTCAGAATGTGCTGAACCACCCGACAATTTCGACATAGACGATTTCCTTGCCGATTTTGACAACTTACAAAACAGTACTAACACACAACATACATCAGTTGAGAACCCTATCACTGGAATAGAGATTTCACCTGAACCAATTAATTTATCCTCAAACCAAATTATTTTTAAACCAGAGTCAAATAATTTTGAAATTATATACAAAAGAATTTTTAACAAACACCGTTACACTGTCACTTTGACAAATAATTGGAAAACAGAAATAGCAAATACCTTCCAAAATATCCTTAGACCAAATCAAAAATTTGCAATAACAATCCCTCATGAATTTAGACCTTTTATCTGTAACTATTTTAAAGAAAAAATAAATTCCACAGTCAAAGCAATATTTTGCAATATACTACTTCAGGACATAGAAGAAGAAAAGCAACAAATAGAATGCATAAAGAAATATCACGTAGAAAATCACAACGGAATAATTGAAACCTACAAACATTTAAAACAAAAATTTTATTGGCCCTCAATGCAGACAACTATTTCTAATTTTATCAATAAATGCGAAATTTGCCTAAAAAATAAATACGAACGACGCCCTTATAAACTTCCCCAATTAGGACCGTTGTTAGGTCAAAAACCTTTTGATATATTACATATCGATCTATTCCACTGCAATAAAAACCTGTATCTCACAATAATAGATTCTTTTTCCAAATACGGTCAATGCTATAAGCTCACCGACAAAACTTCCATTTCCATACTAAATAAATTAAGACACTACTTTTCGCACCACAATTATCCAAAAAAGATTGTATGCGACAGCGGCACCGAATTTAATTCTGCAGTCATTAAAGAATTCCTAAATATCCACAAAATCGAAATACATTTTACAACAGTAAACAATTCTTCCTCAAACTCTCCTGTAGAGCGCTTTCATTCAACTCTTATTGAAAAACTTAGGACCTTACAAGCCCAAAATCCAAATGATTCGTTAGATGACATTCTAACACACGCCATTCTTATTTACAACCAATCAATCCACAGTTCCACAGATTATTCCCCGTTCTCAATTCTGTACGGACCCTATGCAGAAGAAATACATTTCGACTTTGATCTTCCGATATACGAAACATATAAACAAAGACATAAAGAAGAACTCCAACCCTTTATTGCAGAACTATATATTAAACAAAAACAAAAAAGACAACAACTTTTAGATAGACAAAACGAAAATGCCGAAGATATTCCGGAAATAGACCTTACAAAATCCCTATATGTTTCTAAGAAAAAACATAAGTCCAAATTACAAGCCCCTTTCTCCACTATTCATCCAGAAACGCAAGACAAAACAAAAATAATCGGTAAAACAGATAAACAAAATTTAACAAGCACTCACCTTAAATATGTAAAACGAATACGAAAACATGTAGATAAACCTACTCAAGACCCAAATTTTTCACAGGACAATCCTCGCCCTGGTCCATCCACTCAATATTCAGGAGATTCCGAATAATGGTTACTATGCTGAAGAGATAGGCAAATCAAGAGAAATCTCCCACTATCACAGACATTTTCTTCACATTCCGCTAGACAAATTATCCGACAGTATTGACGCTAGTCCGACAAGCTATTTCAAAGATCACTTCAAAAATGCACCTCTCTCGCTACTGTACTCCCAATACACCCACATACAAGAACAAACAAAAGACGATCTACACAAGATTACGCGAAAACAGAAACGCGGACTTTTTAATTTTCTAGGTACAGCCATCAAATACGTGACTGGAAATCCAGACGACTCTGACTTAGACTTGTTAAAATCACACATAATCTCTTTAGAAAATAAACAAAACGAAATCATAAAAAAAATTTAATAACCAAATATCGTATGGAAACTCTTTTAACACGAGATTCGATAAACTTTTAGAAAAACTGAATTCTGATAATTCAATTCTCATATCTGCACTCAACAAATTATCAGCTGATTTTGACAGCTATATCATTCTACACAATGAGATAATAAATCTCCAAAATATAAACGAATTTCTAATGAAACTTATAAGAACCATTACTTTATCTGAACTTAATATCTCTAATATAGAATTATTCACTTTAAAGGAAATAATAGACCTTAAAGAGAACCTTCTCAAAATTTATCCCAGAAATTCAATTCCCAATAGTAATGAACACCCTTACGAACTTATAGAGTCAACAAAAACTTTAGTTTGTGTAACTTCAAATACAATGCTCATAATAATTAAAATCCCTATACTCCATGAAATTCCTTACACTACCTATAAAATCTATCCCATTCCAAACAAAGATCATGTTATGATTCTGCCACCTGCAAGCTACTATACAAATAATAAATGGTTCAACACTTGTATAGGACAAGGCGATAACATAGTTTGTTCCAACTATGTACAATCCAAATGTAACATACCCAATGTAGATAATTGCACAAAAACATTAATCACAGAGAACTTTTTCCAAGAAACCAGCAAAGTTATATTGCTAGGAATAGTTCACCCAATGAGAATCCAGCAGATAGAAATTAATTCAACCAGCCTCTTGACGACAGATGTACCAATAATGATTGAAGGTATCCAATTTAATAAAAAGACGTCTCAAGACATTTCCATTCCAAAAATTGTTTTAATAAAATTAATACCAAACCATGAGATGAAAATCGAAAAATTAACAATCCCAGAGACACATGGCCAAATTCAACCAATAGATACCATAGAAGTACTACCCCGATTATCCATAGGACTGAGCACCACTTCTGTTATAATATTTTTAACTATTTTAGCTTTCCTAATAATCTTCCTAATTAGGAAAAGAAAACGAATTTCCAAAATCCTATTTGGAGAAAAATTGCATCCTGCCCAGATCCAGATACTAGACGAGCTGATAGCCGAAGTAACCAAAACTTCGAGGACGAAGTCCCAACCAATGGAGGGAGGAGAAATGTAGCCATAAGCTCCCTTACTATTAAGAATCAGCAGATTCCGATATCCGACGTTATAAATAGGAAGAAATCAATATTTTTATTATTATTGTAATTATTATGTTTCAATAGTCAAGTTTAAATCATTAAATGTAGTAGTTTGTAGAATTTCTCAAAAATTGTAACTTATTTTCGAAATAAAGATTTTTTTTGGGAATATCGACGTTGAAGAAACATTTCTATATCAATCAAAAACTGATCTGTACCAGCGGCGAAATAACACCAGCAACACTAACGAAATTAAAAAAACTTTTTTTGGAAAACATATTTTGAAAAACTGCTGACTGAAAACTCTGAAAATGATTATGTAGAAGACACAGAACACGAGCTATTGGAAGTGGTAGAAAGTGAAGAGAATAAAATAACAAAATCGCCAACGATAGATGAGGTTGAAAGGACAATAAAACTGCAGAAAAATAACTCGGCCCCAGGATGTGCTGGAATACCCGCAGAATTGTTCAAGTTGGGTGGATGGGAAATAACGAAGAGAATCATACACAGAATATGAAGATAAGAGAAAATGCCAAAAGAGTGGAATAAGAGTATCATCTGCTCAATCCACAAAAAGAGCGATAAGCTCCTTTGTCCTTACTATAGGGGATTTTTTTTGATATGTTGTGGATATAAAATATTTACCAGTATACTTAACCATAGACTACATCCGCTCGCAGATAAGATCATCGGAGAATATCAGATAGGATTTAGGCAGGGAAGATCAATGATCGACCAACTTCACGGTTAAGCAGGTCTTAAGCATTTATACCGTCGATGGTGACGCGGTTTGGATGAAGGTTAGCGTGAGCGTTTGCGTGGGGATTGACGCGTGGTTGGTGCGGGGGTTGGCGCGAACATTTCTAACAGTGGGATTTTGATTGACGGGTGAAGCGGACGATATTTTCTTTATGAGAGGTATCCAAGTCGAAGCTAACCGTATGCCGTCATCTCTGTTATTGAGACAATTTGGCCTTTTTTAAAAAGGGCCTTTTTAATGCGTTGATATCTGTTCGTTTCAAAACACCTTATCAAAAATATAAGTTTAAATTCATTTTTATAGGCTTTTTATTTTTAATTTAGACAATAAGCATAATAAAAAGGAAGAGGGTTCGTCCCAGAAGTGAAATCATTGACCTGAACTTTGTGACCCCAGAAATTTGTAAAACTGCTAAAAACAATGAACGTAAATATCATCATCAGCCTGAAATTTGTAAATATAAGCACATTTTCTGTTTTGCAAGAAAAAATGCTACCTGACTATTCAAAAAGGTGTTCCAAGATGTGCTGTTGGTTAACTACCGTAAAGTAAAGTTACCTAAAGTAAATAATGTAGTACCTACTATTTAAAACCAACGTAAAAAGACCAATAAGGATTGTTTACGTGGTTTTCTAAAACGGAAACCCACTCTTTTTATCAGAAAGACCGAAAATACTTTTCTATCACGAACTATATCTTTTAATTCTAAAAATGTAGCTAGGTTCATGAGAATTTAGAAATGGTCTTTAAAATATTTACTTTTGAGCCATACATGATATGGAACATTGACGGGACTGGCTGCAGTATCGTAACAAATCCTTCAAATGGCAAACCAGCGAAAGGAGCCAAGATGTTCGACAAATAACTTCAGCCGAAAGGGGTAATTTAGTGATTATGGTAAGTTTTATGACTGCTTTTGGGGACATAATTTCTCCAGCATTTGTGTTACCAAGAGTTCATCATAAAGATTGTATGCTAAAAAATGGTCCAAAAGGTGCCTTGGGTTTAGCCAATCCAAGCGGTTGGATAACAGAAGACGGATTTCTATTAGCAATTAAACTTTTATTAATTATATCAATCCATCCAAAGAGAAACCCATGTCTTATTATTATGGACAATCATAAAGCACATATAAATTTCGAGACAGTAATGTTAGCATGGGAAAATAATATCATCCTTCTGACATTTCCATCACATTGCATTGCAATGTGATGAGGTCTTCCCTCTTAAAGCATTTGAGAAAGCAAAAAATACAAAGAAGGAAACAAATAAAAATCAGTCAAAATTCGCTAATGGAAAATATTAAGAAATGAGACATGCAGAGTGTGTAATGGAGACTACATACAAAGTAAGATACTATTTGCAATGTTATATGTGCAAGAGATGGAGTCATGAATCTTGTGACCTACAGGGAGTTTGATTTCTTTTGCAACAATTGTAATTAATGATTTATATTTTATT